>NC_138968.1:142130500-143330500 GCF_055761805.1 Camellia sinensis
GTAGTGAAGCATATATAGCTAGCTAGAAACTATGATATATCTTTTTACCTATTGGCGTTGGCCCAGTGGCCAGAGCTCCTCAACTTTACTAGAAGGTCATAGGTTTGATTCTCCCTCCCCATTCAATATAAATAATAAATAAAAACAAAAATAAACATCTTTTTGGACAAATTACATCGTTGGTCCTTAAACTTTCTCCCTTGTGTCAATTTGGTCCTTGTAGCACCCTATCTTTTTTCTTTTCATTTTTTTTTTCTTCTCAAATATCGTATATTTAGATTTCTATTTATCTTTCCTAGTACTGAAATATATATCTTTCACATTTTCTAACAAAAGAAGGAGCTAAACTAATACAACAATGTTAGAGGTGCCTAAAATTTTACCAACTATTTTACTTCCTCTCAAACTAATATATGCTTGTCCAACCAAATAGAAAAATATTCAAATTAAGTATTTGAGACAATTTGATTTTACCTCATGCCTGGGATGTAAACTGTACTGACAGTCTGGAGTATAAGTAGAATTAGTTCTTTCTGAAGTTTGAATATCTTTCTTCCATCTTCATAGTTGCTACCGAAAGCTGCGCGAGATATCACATCGCTAGTCAAAGTTTGAAGATAAGGCCACACATCCACCTCACATGACCCTTCTGTTGAGGCACTGTTCTCCCATTTGTTTATCATCTCACTACAGCACAAATAAAATGCAGGTACCATATGCTATAAACAAAATCAAAAGACCAAAAAACCAAGTCTCAGTCAGTAACCATATTGCAGGCTGTACACGAAGAAGAAGAAGAAGAAGAAGACAACACTAGGAAACCAATTGATATATATATATATATATATGTAGAATTTTGTTCTATCATGAAGTTGCATTTAGACACAGCAAACGACCACTAAAATATTTAACTAATTAGAGCAACTAAGCTTAAATAACTAATATGGTTAAATACACAATTGGTCCTCAAAGTATGCATTCTATGTCATTCTAATCCATGATATTTCAACGCGTCAATTTGGTCCCCAACTTGCCCAATTTGTGTTTAAATGGTCCTTAGCATCAATTCAACCAAATTTTATAATGGAAGCATGGGGTTTTTTTTTTTTTTTCAAAATTTGGATGGAAATATCGAACCATATTAGTTGGAGATCAAATTGACTTCATTGAAAAATCGAAGAATGGGAAACTAAAATGAAACAGAGTGCATACTTTGGGGACCAACACTGTATTGAACCCTAATGATATAAAAAAAATGGTGGAAATAACCTTCAACTTCTCCATATGGAAAGCCGGGTTGATGATTTTTCTGTGTTTAGCCCATAGCTCACCATCAAGGCTAGTTAGTCCATTGTCTAACAACTTGACAAATGGATTTGACTTGGTCTTTTGATAGTTGAAATTCTTAGACAAGACCTCCTTTACAAGTTCAGGGTCCACGATGTTAACACTAGGTATTGGTCCAAACCACGTAAAGGACTTCTTTCCTGCAACTTATAACCGAAAACGTCAAATAGAAGTTCAAGAGCGATCAAATAAATATTTCTTGAACAAACTGAAGCAAGCAATACATATACGTAAGTAGTGAAGTTCACAAGGCAAATTAAATAAATACACGTGATATTGACATGATGAGTTAATTAATTATATCACAGGACCTATACTTTCCAAATTAAGAAAGTAAAATTCTTGCTTATAGTAAGCAAGAAGAGTTAGTTATGGTAGTTACGACTGTGTCCGTCATTGAGTTAGTTAGTAGTGCTACGATGTTCCATCCGTTATCAACTGAAGACATCATTCTTCTTGCTCTGGTAACAATTTTCTGTCTTTTGGCAATCTCATTAGAGGTTGTTCTCAACTCTGTTCCACAACTGCAACTTCTCAAGTTGAGATGTATCCTCCTTGGTCAAATCTGTCTTGTTTCAATTATCTGAGTTGTTTTGGTTTACATATTCAATTGCTGATTCAAATTCTTCTGCATCTACAGAATCTTACCTCCTTGATTAGATTTTCTTGTATCCAATTTCACTCCCTTGTGTCACTATCAAAAATTAAATTTTGTGGAAGAATCAAGTCGAAACTTATGTAAGATCTAGTTCTCTTTTTGGTTATTTTGATGGATTCATTCCATGCCCACCATCATCATTTTTCACTGATTCATCTGGAAATCGCATTAATGCTCATAAAGTTTGGCATTCTCTATCAAGTCAATACGTTTCTTTACTCAGGTCACATATTCATGATCTTTAAGAGCAAATTATTCAATGCTAAGAAGAGACCTTCAATGAAAAATTATACTGACTATATTATCCAAATCAAAAAAGTATTTCTGTTTTTCAATTCTAATATTTTCCTTTTGCTTTGGTGAAACACCAATAAATCCCAAAATGTAATCTTGTAAACTGTTTAGTCCTTCATTTTTTTTTTATAAACCCAAAAGTTCTATTAAAGTGGAAATTACACAGAAGGATAGTCGCACATATTTGGGTTCAATTTTTGAGAGATAAAAATGGGATTCTCCAAATGTGAAATTACACATTTGGGCAATCCGCACTATAGAGGTTTTGGAATTTTCCTCCTTCTGGAACGAATCTCACATTACGAACAAAAACGTTACCATTCAATGTAATACTCTGATAACGTAACACTCCAGTGTAGCACACTAAAAAACTCATTAGTATACTTTTTCCAAACTAATAACGTAACACTCTAAAAAAACTCGTTAGTATACTTTTTTCAAACGTAACACCCAAATAACACACAAAACAAACTTCTTAGTATACTTTTTTCCAAATGTAACACTCGAATCAATATAATCCCAAACGTAACACTCCGATATAACACACTTCCATGTGACATACACAAAAACACTAAAAACTCCTTTGTGTACTTTTTCCAAACGTAACACCCACAATTTAAAATTATACATTTGCCCAAAGCTTATTAAGGAACTTTTGTACTCATTTTGGAATGGTTTAAAGAATCTCACATCCTTGTGGAATGATTTGAAGAGTTCTACATCATTTTTTTGGAGTGTTACGGTTGGAAAAAATACACTAAGGACTTTTTTGTATGTTACATTGGAGTTTACACTAAAGATTTTTTTTTTTTTTTTTTTTTTTGAGAAAAATACACTAAGAAATTTTTTTGAAGTGTTACATTAAAATGTTACGTTTTGAGTGTTACAGTTTGAAATTAAATATTTGCTCAAAACTTATTAAGGACTTTTTGTACTCCTTTGAAATGTTTGAAGAATTCCATATTTCCAGTCATTTTTTTACTTTTCTGAAATGTTTTTCAAATAAAAAAAATTTCATATAACAATTCATCCTAAATTTAATTCTCACATATTGTGTATCTTATCTTTCTAGTGCAAAAGAAAAAAAGACACATAATAGAAATAAGCATAAAACCGTAAATTCAATTTCTAAATAATATATTAAATCTACATTTTCAAAATCAATGAATGAGACTAATTGGTCTATAAAAAAAATTCTTGGTACTAAACAGATCACCATTCCTCAAGATGGTATTCATAGATAAATTTTCCTTTTGCTTTCTAGTGAACATTTTTAATATTTTAATTAATTTTTTTATGCTTTAAATATATTTAAAAGTAAAATATTTATTAAAAAAATGGGTTAATTACAAAAGAAATTGACTCTTACAACAAAATAAATCTAAACTTCTTTTATTTTATCAAGTTAGTAAACCCTTATCTTTTAATTAATTTTTAATATAAATCATTGCTTATTTTCGTTAAATAAACTGACGAAAAAACAATATTTTAGTTAAGTGTACATAAAATGTCTAAAATATTTTTTTTTCTTTAATAATTAAAATGTTACTTTTCGATTAATTTTTTTAAACAAAAATAGGTAAATTATTTAAATTGAAAATAAATCAAAAGATTAAGATTTAAATTAATAAAATTTAAAATTCAAAATTTATTTTGTTATAAGAACCCTAAGTTTTTTATATATATATTTTCCTTAAAAAAATTAATAAATACAAAAAAATAAAATTTTATATTTTTGGTATTTAGTAAATTTTTAAAAAATTATTTTATAAATTTTAGAAGAAATCAATGAGCTATCCCTCTCTAACTTTTAATAGTAATGGAAGTTCAATATATTTTTTTTATTAGTTAAGGTGTTTCAATAATATTATTAGAAAAATTTTAACACCTAAAAATTTATAAGGTGAAATTTTTCTTTGAAGAGTTTGTGAAAAGAAATTTCTCAATAAAAATATTAAGAGATTTCACTATTATGAAAATATTGTATGTAATTTAGTTTTATAAAATCTTAATATAAAAAACCTTGATCTAAAATTTTCTAAATTTTATACTTTATCAGATTAAATAGATTAATAATTTTGTATTTAATATACTTTTATATATTTTAACATATTCAGCAAAAACAAAAACAAAAAATACGAATTTAAAACATAAAAATAAAATAAAATAAAATAAATCCAAAGATAGATGTGTACAATCAGAGTGGAAACGTACCGTAGTTGGAGATTTGGGTATGAAGGAAGGGCAAGACACGACTAGGCACTGCGTCATCGGAGATGCTGATGCGAGTGGAGCTAGCTTCTTTATCCATGGCGGAGCTCTCTTTTAGGTCCCCGAAGAAGAGCTTGTATGAGTTTCCATTGAGACCTTGTTTTCTGAGGCAACTCTCTAGCTTCTTCGGTCTTAACCATACCCAATTCAATATTCTCCATGATCCCCATATCAAGCTCAATAATACTACACCAATTATACCACATCCGATTGCACCAGACGACTCATTTATTTTCTCCATATGTGTATCATGAGAGTTCAGAGAGAGAGAGAGAGAGAGAAAATGAGAGAAAGAAGCTTGGAATTGAATTACCAGAGAGCAGAGTATGAGAAAAATGACACCTTTGTTTTTTAGTCATTTTCTCACTTTTGGACCTTGAATTTGGTTAATTTACTTTTAAAATTAATTTTAATTTAAAATTAGACCCAAAAAAAATATCATATTCACTATAACATGGAGTAAATTACACCCATCTTTCTAGAGATTTTAATAATTATAGGAATCTTTCTTATAATTTTCATAATTACAAAATTTTCTCTCTTTTTTTTTTTTTTTTTTGGACATTGTCAAGATTTTTTACTCCGGTTAATTTAAGTCAAACGGTATTAACTTAGTTATACAAATGACTATAATACCCTATACACTTAATACTCTATAATTGTAATTTACCTATATATTAAATTATTATTTTATTTCTTACAATTTTTTTTTTGGTATTTCCTTACCTTTGTATTTTTTTTTTCACTATAAATTTTGAACTTTAATAAGTTGAAAAAATAAAAATAAAAATAAAATCAACCATTAATGAAACATCACTGATTCAGTGCTCTAATTTGATAGCACTAATTATCTCTAATGAGTTAACAGTGCAAGAAAATAAAAAAATAAAAGCCAAACTATCACATCAATAATAAAAAATCCACATGATGTCACATCATTAGTAGTCAATTAGTGATCTTCAATTAGTGGTTTGAAGCATTTTTCAATTCTATTTTAATTAAATGTAAGAAATGACAAATTTAAAAGTTTATTATTCTAAAATAATTTATTTATCTTTTATTCCCTATCATCTAGTTTTAATTTATTGTAATGTGATTAGATATTTTTTCATTTTTATATTTATTTTTAAAAATTTTATTATTAAGGTGAGAAATATTGACTTATTTTTTTAATGATAATTAAAATTTGAGCATAATATAGGATTGTGAAAAGATAAATTTTTTATATATTTATGAGATAACATTTGGTAATTTTTTAAGTCAATTTTTTTATTATAAATATGAAATGTTATTATGCTATTTTTCTTTAAAAAAATTTAATACACAAATATGTTTACAAAACAAAAGAAAAATTCAGGTTTCATAAGTTGCTATGGAATTGGATGATGCTAGCTAACATTGATGAGAAAAAAATATGAAAAAAATTGAGGAAAAAACATAGAGAAGAGAACAAATAATAATAATAATAATAATAATAATAATAATAATAATAATAATAAATAAATAAATAAATTTATATGGTGTTGCTATTTGCTACAGTGACACCATGAAAAAATAAATGAGAAAATAAATAGAAAGAGAAATGAAAGAAATAAAATAAAGAAAATGGAAAGTGAGGGATAATTTCTCCAAATATGTATTTTTTATTAGGAAAAAAATCAAATACCTATATGTATTTTTAAATTTTTATTCAAATTCTAATTTTTCAAAATAATTATTTATAAAATTGGTGGTCTTTTTAAAAAAATAAAACTTCTTTTATACTTTGTTTCATAATTCTCAAATAAATGATTGTATTTAATCTAGTATAAGATTTAAGGGGAATTTTTTTTAAGGTCCCTAATAATAATAATTTAGAGGATAAAGGGCATCCAAAAAAATAGTAATGCATCATGTCCCTGAACAACTTGGCGCACGTTTTTAATTATTTTGTGGACCAAAACACCCTTGCCAAAATTAACACAGAAACGAAACTCATTCCGACGTCTGAGTTCCATTCCAAACATCCAGCATTTCACGAACAAGAGAACAGCAGAATTAGGGTTTCAACATCATCTTCACCATCGATATTAGAGCTTCGTTATCTTCTGTAAAAATCATTCCCATTCCTTCCTCACAAATTTCTCTGACCTGCGTTAAAGCTTCGTTTTCATTGCTCATCATCATCTCAGTCCATCTTCGTCACGCCGCATCTTCATCTCAGGCCATATCAGCTCGTCATTCAAGTTTCATCCTAACTCTGGTCAGTTTTTCTACAATGCAACTAGATTTTCTTTGGAAACACAGTTAATAGCATTTTATATTAACCTTCCATAAATTAGGGTTTCAATTTCGTAGTAAAAAGCTACCTGAATTTGGAAAAAGTTATTTCTGTGTGTTTTGAATTTATTCTTGAACATGTTTGTGTGATTTTATCTGTAAATTTCTCTGACATTTGAATTTCTCTAATTTTTGCTTAATGTATGTTTCTTCTTTCAATTTTCTCTGGCATGTTTATTTTCACAAAAATAATTTTATGTGTTTTTATCTTATTCTTGAACATGTTTCTGTAATTTTGTCTATAAATTTCCCTCCCCTATAAATTTGTCTATAATATGTATTTTTAATTGGAATGTCTATCTTTCTCTGGAATGTCTATTACTCTCTTGCCTTTGTCTAAGTTTCTCTGGTATTTATAATTTTCTCTGACCACATTACGTAACTTTCCTCCTTTGAGTGTCTCTATCATTTTTAATTTTCTTTAGAATTTTAATATTATGGACTAGAATGAATATTTCTTCTTTGAATTTTCTCTGTCATGTGTATTTTGAGAAAAAGTTATTTCTCTGAATTTTGATCTTATTCTTGAACATGTTTCTGTGATTTTGTCTATGAATTTCTCTGCTTTGTAAATTTCTCTGGAATATGTATTTTTCTCTGCAATGTCTATTACTCTCTTGCCCCTGTCTAAGTTTCTCTGGTATTTATAATGTTCTATGACCACATCACACCACTTTCCTCCCTTGTGTGTCTCTATCATGGTTAATTTTCTCTGGTTGTGTATATAAATTTCTCTTGCATTTTAATATTATGAATTGAAATTTTCTCTGGAATGGAAATTTCCTCAAGAATGTGTAATTTTCTCCGGAATGTGTATTTTTCTCTGGTATGTTTATTTTGTTCAATTCTTGGTTTCAATATGCTGTAATTCTCAGTGGCATGTTTATATTACTTTGTTTATTTTATCTTGCTAATTGTGGAATGGAAATTTTCTTTCGCTTGCCATGTTTACTATTTTCTATCATCATTTTCTCTGGTATGTTTACTTCTATATGTAATTTTAACAATTATTGAAAATTTCTCTCCCATGTTTATGATGTTGTCTTGATTTTCTCTGACATTTAATTTTTAATGTCAAATTTTCTCTGGCATGTCCAATTTTCTGTAATTTTCCCTTATCTGTAATTTTCTCTGGCATCTCCAATTTTCACTTTTCTGTAATTTTCTCCCTTAACTGTAATTTTCTCTGACATGTCCAATTTTCTCTGGGATTTAATGTTGACATCTTTATGTTTTAATCATTGTCTAGAAATGGTAAAACGTAAAAGCAGCGAAACACCAGAAACACCAAGCAAAAAATAAAAACTCTCTCAGTCTTCTTATGGGCTAAGATAAAAAACCAGCAGCGAAACACTAGAAACACCAAGCAAGAAAGAACAACTCTCTCAGTCTTCTTATCATCTAAGATAAAAAAACCAGCAGCAAAACACCACAAACTCCTCACCAAAACACACAAATCCAAGGTGATGAAGCAACTAGCATCCAGATGAGTACCCCAACTTCAAAAGACTCAAGCTCAAGGGGGAAAAAACTTGTTAAACTCCACAGAAAGAGAGCTCACTACAGCATTCAATTCCGATCCAACCTCTCATCTGTCGTCTCCTTTTTTCAAACACTTAAATTCAATTCAAAACAACTTCTAGAGCTTCAAAAGACCCCATTCTGGTATTTGATCCAAGCTCTAACCACTGGAAGGATGGATCCAAAGAAATCTAGAAAATCCGATGATGATGTAGTTGCCATAATCCAATGTTACAATGAAAAAACAAAAGCATTCACAGTTGGTAAGAAGAACCTAACCTTTACAACAAATGACATGACCTTGATTTTTGGTTTGGAATGAGGGAAAGGAGCCATGTCATTAAGATACTCTAAAAAGCCAAAATCTGCATTCCTTAGGAGAAGATTCCAAAAGGACACAAGGCTCACTGGTCCTGTTCTTAAAAATGCCTTGGTCAAAACAATGAAAGGCAAGCAACCAACTGACTTCAAAGATGTAGCAATCATTGTTACATTGTACTTGTGTCTCACCCTATTTTTTGCAACAAGTGGGAATTCAATAGGTTGGGTTTTTATAAAGTATGTGGAACCTCTTGAATCAATGAAACAATATGATTGGCCGGAAGCAATCACATCAACATTGATTGATTCTATCATGGCATTGTACAAAATTCCAGAAAAAGTTGCGGGGTGTGTCATTGCATTGCTGGTAAGTATAATATCCATTTAAATTTGCAGTTATCATACTTACAAATTTGTGAGTTTAGAAAATTTTATTTACTTTAATTTTCATCACAGTATTGGCTATGTGAACATGCAACTATCATTGACTCGGAAGACAGTAACACAGCTGACTTCCCAAGATGTGTCAAGTGGAACCTGCAAACCTTGACGAAACAGCTGCAGAAGACACCAGTCCACTCTCTTGCACCTCGATAGGTTAGATTCCTATTGCTACTGAAATCTCAGTGAAATTCCAAAATTTCTCTGACCACTGCTTTGTTTCCCTCCTTATGCATTGATTGATTAAGATCAATTTATGTTTTCTTCTTTGGTTACCACTGGTCTATTTCTGCCATTGTAATCAATTTTCTCTTCTATCCAAATTTCTGTGACCACAATTGTAACACATTAATTTATATGTCCTGATTGATTTTCTCTAATATCTGAATTATGTTGGTTGTTTCATAATTTTCTCTGGCCCATAAAATTTTATCTCCTTATGTGTAATTTTCTCTACCCATAACTTATGTGCCTTGCATCTTTGACAAACACTGTTTATTTCTACCCTTCTAATGAATTTTCTTTGGAATCCAAATTTCTCTGACACAATTATAGTAAAACATTAACTTATATGCCTTGATTGATTTTCTCTGATATCTAAATTATGTTGCTTGTTTCATAATTTTCTCTGCCTCGTAAAATTAACTCATTGTCTCTAATTTTCTTTGGCCCATACAATTTTCTCTGAAGTTTGTTTCCCATTAGTATCATTTAGATGAATTTTATTTTCCTTATTTGAATTTTTTCTCTCAGTGAATTTTGTAACATTTGTTTAATAAAAGAGTCTCCTGTTACAGATAGATAACAAACAGCTAGTCAAAAACTCATCAAAGGAGTTCTGTCTTCGCAAAAAGACGAAGAAAAAATCAAAAAAGGCAATTGTCAAATTCAAGGAGACATTACAAGATCCATCTGAAGATGGAGGGAATGAACAAGCAGAAGGCAACATAGAAGAATACGAAGCCAGCAATGGACAAGAACATCAAGCAAGCAGTGGAGAAGAAGAAACCAGAGAAGAAAGTGAAGAAATAGAAGCAGAAGACAAAGAACAAAATGAACAGAAAGAAGAAGACAGTGAACAAGAAGATGAACAGCAAGAAGAAAACAAGGAGGAAAGTGATGAAGAAGAACATAATGAGCCAATGGACCAACAACGTGATAGCATTTGTGGCTCAACAATGCATCAACCTGAAGAATTTGAGGAATCAAAGGATGCCCAAATTGCTGATCTACGTCAAAAACTGAAGGCACTTTCTCAATCTAAAAAAGAAGAAGAGAGAAATTGGATTGAATTACTTGCTGAAAAGGATATTTCAATAAGAATCCTGACATCACTTAACTCAGAACTTCAAGAAAAAGAAAGCACAATCCAAATGAAACTAAGGATGTTGGAGGTTGAAAAAGCAGACGATACAAAAACAATTCAACAGTTGAAGTGTTCAAATTCGGAGCTTGAAACTGAAAATGCTAAATTGCATGAATAAGTTCAAGAACTATCCGTCCAACTAGCAACACAACCATACCGAACACCAACACAACTTCAACCACAAGGTCAGTGAAAATCTTGAGCCACAAAAAGTTATGTCCTTGTGTCAACATAACTCAGAGAAATTTCTATTTATTATAATTTTCTCTATCATTGGTAATTTTCTCTGGAAGTTATATTTCTCTAAACACATTAGTTATATTTCTACTGCTCATTTCATTTTCTCTGTATATTTTCTTATTCCATTTTTAGGGCTTGTTTGATTTTCACTGTGTATAGTTGGAATGCAAGTGGAACAACAACCGACAACCCAACAAGAAGAAATGGCACACAAAGAACAACCGAAACAAAAGACAAAAGTCTATGGTAACTGCAAAATATTGAATCAAATAAATTTACATATTGAAATATCATCTGTTATTTTAGAGAAATTTCACTTTTCCTAATTTTTTCACTGTCTACAGTCAAAAAAGATCCGACGTCAATGATAAAAAATTTAAAGGCAAAAGAAAGGAAGGAAAAGCAGCACGATCCAGAATTCCAATATCCCAAAGTTGCAAAAGTGACTAGAGCTTCAAAACAAGCTACAAAGCAAGCTGAGCAAAGCATGAAGGACAAAGAAGTGCTTGATGCTGATGCGTACGTATTGCCTCAACCTATAAACATTAGAAAATCTTGAGTCTTTCCACAAACTCTTCCGATTTCAAGATTGATAAAAGATCATGTAAAAAACATCTTGCAGCACATATCAAATGTGTCTGGACTTAAGTAAGTACAACAAACAAAATAAAAGATAACAAACAACAAATTACAAACTTATATTGTATTAACAACAATTCAATCCTTTCTTTGTCATCTTGTAGGGCTTTAATTTGGACAAGTGAGTTAAATCTCATTACCTTTGAAGACATTGGAAACCTAATAAAGCAAAAAGAAATTGCCAACAATGTAAGTCTTTCCCTTTCATCAAAATTTCTCTGCAATCTTCCATCAGCTTTTATAAACCAATATTACAATTATAAATCATATTTTTCAGGTCATTGATGGCTATGGAGAGATCCTTTTGGCTGACCAAATGAGAGAGAGACAACAACCAACTTCATTTTTTTTCACATCCATGAGCTTAGTATGTTACTACTATTTTATTTGATTTTCTCTCGAATTTACTTACTACTTTCTCTTCTTAAGATACTTCTTGAAGCCAGTTATGTCACTAGTCATAACAAAACCACTTTTTGATTTTCTCTGAACACAGAATTTCATCAAGATGACAGAAAATCAATCTCTTCGAGTGTCCTTATTTGACAAGCATATTGAAACAGCATGGAGGACTACAGGTTCCTCTATTTCCCAATAAATACTGGAGGTAATGACAAATCCACACATGGAAATCACTTGACCTTGCTTGTCCTGGACAAACAAGGCAATTTATGGAGGTTCTACAACTCACTGAGGCCAAGGAGGGATGATGCAGAAAACAAATATGTCAAAGATGCAAAACAATTGGTAACGAGTGCAAATTTCTCTGATCCATCATCATCTTTATGTAATGATAATTTTCATAGAATCCCATTGATTTGTCCGTAAATTTCTCTGTTATTTAAAAGTTATTTTTTTGCAGCAAGATTACGTGGAGAATTTTTTGAAAGCTTGCATTGAAAGAGACGCTCAATCACAACCCTCTTTCAAATTAATAAACTCACAAAACACAAGTTACGACTTTGAGTATGTCAACAATGCTCCACAACAAGAAAGTGATTCGTAAGTTTCATATATCTATAAATAAGATAATCTGATTTGCATGTTTCTTAAAACTAACCATACCTATAATTTGTATGCAGTCTGGATTGTGGCCTCTTTGTCTGCTATATAATGAAACAATATAGCAAGCATGAACCTATCAGCTCCAAATTGTTCACACAAGAGATAAGGTTGATGAGGGCAGAACTCATAGAGAGATTTGTGACCGAAGTTGGCCGGTCATGGACTGAACCAATTGAAATACCTCCAGAAGAACCACAAATGTAATAGTGAAACTAGTGAAAGGAAGACAATGTACATATCCACACAGAGAAAATTGTCTCACATATATGTATATATCCATACAGTATTAACCATTTAGTTTTTTGTTGATACATTGAAAGAATGATGATCCTTGACATATATGTATATATCCTTTCTTAACTAATCTAAATTTCATTTTTTTTTTATTTCGACTAATGTAAATTTCATACTTATCGATGGTTAAATATATATATATATATATATTTATTGTGATTGTCAACACAATCCACACAGAGAAAATTGTCAACTCAGGAAAATTTCTCTGGATTGTGGAAAATTTCTCTAGATGAAATTGACAAATTCGAATGGTGACAGAAAATGAAATTTCTGAGTTATGGATTTCTCTGGATTGAGTGATTTGGAGAGGAGGAATTTCTCCGAGTTGGTGAGGAAATTTCTCTGGCTTTGACAAAAATTTCTAAATTGAAGTGAGTCCAGAGAAATTCTTCCCTGGTCCAGAGAAATTCTCAACTCAGAAAAATTTCAAAAGAGCTTAATTTTGTTTCTTGGTTGTGCAATAATTTTTTGTATGCTCTGTCTGGTGTGCACATTTCTTGAAATGACTGATATGAAGTTACCAGAAATTCACAGAAAAAATTAACTCATATCTCGCCAAAGAATATATGATCATTTAATCTCTAATGCACTGTGTTAGTACAAAACAATTATCAAATTCAAAAAACACAATCCACACAGTACTTTTCTCTGCTATTGTCAAATTTATGTGGATGAATATGAGGCTTCAAAACACAATACACAGAATTTTCTTTGCCATAGGAAAATTTCTCTGGATGAATTTGACAGGTATTACAAACCCACTGCCTATAATATATATCAACAAACACAATGCACACTTTAACTGATATTGAAAAATTTCTCTGGATGAATTTGATTGATATTATTATATACACTGTCTAAAAAATACATTTCACAAAACAAAATACACAAAGTAATCATCAAATGTATTATTCAATCAATAAAATGTATAATCCTCAACTATTTAACAAAGGTTCCTTGCATGTCCTCTTATTATGGTGACCAATACTCTCACAACGACTACACTTAATCACCCTTTTAAACTCTCCAGTAGAAGCAATTCTGTTCTTCTTCGGCCTCCCAGCAGGTCTCTTGCTCAATGGAGGTAAAATCATAGCATCTTCAATGCTACACACAGGTTTTTCAACAGTTGGAACTGGGCCAATCGAAAACGAGTATGCTTGACGATACATATCAGCATGAAAAAATGGTTCAACAAATGAATTCAAATTCTTTCCACTCCTAAAAATTGCAGCAACAGCATGTTGACATCGATACCCATTTATTTCCCATTTTCGACATGAACAAGTTCTCAACCCAAGATCAACCATAACCGAAGGAAAACAATGCACTTCAAAGACATTATCAGATGATAAACTCACATTCCATGTCCTCCCGTCCAAAAAAAACTTCTCCAACACACTATCCATACGAGGACACAGAATTTTATTCCATTTACTAGAGAGCAACCTCCTATCAGACCTCATATTCATGATTTGCAACCGTATCATGTCCACCAAATTTGTTATTGGCAAGTGCCGAGCTTCTCGTATCCATGAATTGAATGACTCAGCAACATTTGAATACATCTCACCATAACGTTTCCCCGCAAAATATGCATCACTCCAATTTTCATACGGTAAACTTCTCAAGAAAACACTCACAATGTCTCCTCCCTCATTTTTTAATTCATTTAACTTGAAATGAAATGATGTCTTTGTTGAAGCATATGCACATTCTGAAAACTTGGATACAATCGTCTCCCTAACCAAATTTGTATTTCCACATGACAACTTATCCCTCAAATTTCTCTTTAGATGTTCAAGACAAAATCCATAAAAGCAGTTAGGGAAAAACCTAGCAATTCCCTTCACAATACCACAATGTCGATCTGATATGAAACTTATCACCCTTTCTGATCCCAATACTCCACATAAATGTTCAAGAAACCAACACCAATTGTCTTTATTCTCAGCATCAACAACAGCAAAAGCTACAGGAAAAAAACCTACAAAACAAATAGGAACAAGCATATTAGATATACACATGCAGAGAAAAATAGAACAATAAACAACCAGAGAAGTTTGACACTGCCAACATCCAGAGAAAATTCACTTAGTGCCCCACTCTAGAGAAAATTCACACATTGGCAACATCTAGAGAAAATTGACTTAGCAACCAACTACAGAGAAAATTCACACAATCATAATATCCAGAGAAAATTCACTTAGTGACCACCTACAGATACAGTTCACACAATGACAACATCGAGAGAAAATTCACACACTGACCAAAATCCAGTGAAAATTCTCACAGTGGCCACAACCATAGAAAATCCACACAGTGGCCAAAACCAGAGAAAATTCACATTCACTCAATTTCTACATGCATAGAAAATTCACATACTTAGATAAAATTAGATATATTTACAATTACCTTCATTCCCATCTTTCCCCGTTGCAGCAAGCATAACTCCTTTGTATCGTCCTTTCAAAAATGTTCCATCAAGAAAAAGCAATGACCGACAATATTTGAAACCAGCAATGCATGCATGAAAAGCCACAAACACTCTTTTGAAACGCTTGTTATCTTCAAAATCTAACTCAAAACGACTACCTGGATTGTTCTTCAATGCCTCATCAAAATGCCACCGTAATTGATCAAATGACAAACAAGAATCCCCATATGTACTACATTTTGCTTTTTCAACACCCAACCAACCACAGTTATAACTGATTGAGACCCCATACTTGTCTTTCATTTCTTTCACAACATCCACTGGACGAGTTAAAGGTTTTGTACTTACCTCTTCAAGTATCAGCCCAGAAAATAAGCTGGAAGTCATCCTCGAATGTTTACTCGTACGAACCGCCACACCACACGTATGTTCATTGTTCAAAGTCCTTATGTAGAAGAACCCATTTATTTTTTCAACAGAAGCATGTACACGCCACATACATCCCCTTGATTCTTTATATGCACATTCTGTCGTAACCCTCAGCTTGTCATTTTAACATACGTAAACTGAAAACCAACCTCAATGGCATACTTGCATAAAAAAGTACGGAACTCAACCACACCACCCTCAAACTTTTGTCCAACACTTGTAATATTATTCCGCCAACTAGCCGACAATAACACCTTTTCTTGGTGAGAACAAAACTTAGAGAGTGAATTCCTTTCAACATCCACCAGCCTATCACACTCACCATCCACAACATCTACCCAATTAGACCCCACTTCATCCTCTTCATCAGAAGTACTACATCTAGTAACTGAAACATCAACTATATCAACACTGCGTGCATAAACAACCCTCAACATATTCAGAAAATCAATATTATTTCGAACCATACAATTCGGATGGCCCAAAATAGAATATGAAATACACATCGTCTCAGGTTTTAAATTCTCCCATGTTTTACACAAAAATGCCAACCAATTCCTCAAAATTCAATTCGCATGAAACATTAATGACAATAGTATCATTCCCATATTTACACAGCAACAACACTGCACTGTCCATTGAAACTAAAACAAAAAACAAGAAAAATAATTTGTTTAACATAGAAACACTTCACAAGAACAACATAAAAGTTCAGAGAAATTTCTAAAAATTATAATTTTCTCTGAACTTAAAATAAAAGTCCAAAGACATCTACAAACTGATATTCACCTTCAAGATGATAAAAAACAAAATCACAGAAACTTAATGAATCACAGAGAAATTTACTGCTAACTATTAAACACAATCATAGAAAAAAATCACGCAGAATATCTGTTATGAAATTGCAGGCTTCTCTGTGATTTTCACCTCACTACAAGCTAACAATTTTCTATACGTCATTCTGTAATATTGCACTCATAGAAAAATCCAGAGAAATTTACAAACTTATATACACTTTCAAGATAACAAAAAACACTGCATTGTCCATCTAAACTGAAAGAAAAAATACAAAAAATACAAAAAATAACTTTTGCTTAGAGAAACAAAAACTTATATTCATTTTCTACAAACATATAATTTTCTCTGAACTACAAACTGAAAGTGAGTAACAAACTTACAATTTTCTCAGAACTACAAATACAAGTCCAGAGAAATTTATGAACTTACATTCACTTTCTCATATTCTATCTGCATTAGAAACTTCTAATAATATGTCCATATGCACTTATAATTTTATCTGGACTACACAAACAAAAGTGCAGAAAATGAAATTTCTCTGGTTTGAAAAAACATAGAACAAAACTTATCATTGATCAGCATATTGATAAAAAAACAGAGCATGAAAAATGAACTCTAAACATCAAAATCACCTACACTGTCAACACTATTTGAAATTGATCAAAAAACAAAGAACGAAAAATTAATTCCAAAAATAAAAATCAACTCTATCAAGCTGGCCTCTCTCTAAACAAAAATTCAAATCGAAAACAAACCTGATTCAACTCCACTCAAAAACCTACGCGATCAACACACTGTCAACATTCTTTGAAATTGATTAAAAAACAAAGAATCAAAAATTAATTTCAAAAATAAAAATCAACTCTATCAAACTGGCCTCTCTCTAAACAAAAATTCAAAACAAAAACCAAAATGCATGTGGTATCTCCATCGAAAACAAACTTGATTCAACTCCACTGAAAATCTACGCGATCAACACACTGTAACACCACTGAAATCTCCAACGAAATCTACACGATCGTACCAATCTTTCTCGTCAACTCCACTGAAATCTCTGACGAAAACTCCGACGAAATCTTCACTGCAAATTCGGTTTCCAAAATCTATCAGTTATGTCAACAATATAATATTCAAACAAATTTATGTTATAAAGGAAGGGTAATTTAGGTACTTTATAACCAAAATAAATTTGAGGGACCTTAGCTATCAAAACATATTATTTTGGACCTCTCCTCCTATCAAAAGTAGAGGAGGGACCTTAGGCCAATTTTCCTAAGATTTAATGGTGATCAATTTATTAAGTTTTTATTTTTATTTTTAAGATAAGATAATGTTTGGTTA
Organism: Camellia sinensis; assembly: GCF_055761805.1. Lineage (NCBI taxonomy): Eukaryota > Viridiplantae > Streptophyta > Magnoliopsida > Ericales > Theaceae > Camellia > Camellia sinensis. The sequence continues at coordinate 142,148,285 of NC_138968.1, forward strand.
TTCTACTATATGTATGTTTGTCTTAAAAATTTAGAATTTTTTTAAATATTGTATAGAATTTAATAATTTTGTTTAACATTAATAAAATAATGTATGGGTCTTTATTAATTTTTTTTTGTAAAATCTCAGGAGAGGTGAGTGAAATTTACTATTTGAATATATAAGGGTAATTTTGAATTTTTTTACTCATAGTACATGGTGTTAGCATATTCTGTTAAATAAATTAACAGAAAATTAACGGTGGAGGAATCTTAATAATAATTTCAAAAAGTAAGGATAATTTCTGTAATTATTAAAATTACAGAAGAGATCCCTGCAATTGTCAGAAATTTCAAGGGAGATGAGTGTCATTTATCCCTGTAACATATTATAATTTAAGTTTATGTTATGAATTATATGTAATAAAATATATTTATATTATGCAATTATTAATGTATCTTTGTTGTTTAATTTTGTATATAAATTAATTTTTAGAGTAAATTGAAAAAATATATATAAAAAAATTAAAGTGAGAATTTTTTTTTTAGAATTAACACTCCGTTTCGATCGTGATGAGAGGTGAGAAAAGAAATGATTGTGAAATTGATAGAATAATCAACTCAGATTTTCTAGTCACTTAAATGGTAGAAATTAAATTCATTAAATATGAAATCATAAGATAATAATTTGAGTAATTTTATAAATCTAAGTTTGTAGTATTACTGAATAAATTGATAACTTGAGAGCATAGTACGGGGAAAGACTATTTGAGGAGTTTCTATCCTATGCACTTTTAACATAATTACATATTTTATGAGTTATAATTATAAAAAAAAATTTAAAAAATAATTAAATATTACATTAAGTACAATCAAAGATTTTATAAGTCATAATTAAAATATTATCATAATTAAAAAAGAAAATTGATCATAATTAAAAAAATGACATAATTAAGAGTGCAAATGATATACACATTTCAAATGGTGTGTACTATATGTACTTTATAACTAAAGAAGAAAATGTCATAATTTTATATTTTTTGAATCATAACTAAAATAAAAAAAATTATAACCAAACAATACATGAGATATAACTAAAAATTTCATAAATCATAATTTAAAAAAAATTAATCATAATTAAAAAAAATTACATAATTTAAGAAGGTATAGGATAGAAGTGTGTATGATAGAATTTGCCGTGGAATAAGGTATGTGACTGATGTAAAATTCAAGTGGGGAAAATTGACCCCTTAATTGTTTTGTCGTTTTCTCACTTTTGAATCTTGAAGGTTTTTTTTTTAAGAAAATTATCTTCAGGATGATTTCTAAAAAATTATTATACAGAAAAGTTAATAATTAATATTTATAATGTTTATCTTTTTTTTACATCCACTATGATGTAATTTTTCCCTTTTTTTGCCTCTAATTCTGACCTTTATGTTTTAAATTCTTTTAATTTATTTTTAAAATTAGACCAAAAATATCATATTAACTATTACATGACATAAAAAAATATATTATTATATTATAATTTATTTTTTTATTAGAAATTTGAGTTATATATAATAAAATATTTTTATGTCACGTGATTGTTAATATATCAATTTTTTTTTTATCTAATTTTGTACATATATTAATTTTTGAAATAAATGGAAAAAAAAATTAAAACATAAAAAAATAAAGTGAGAATTTTTTTTAAGGATTAAAGTGAAAAAATTACCAAATATAAAATAGGCAAAGTATAATTTACTCAAATTATATATAGGGGTATATTGGATGGGAGCCTGTGTTTAGCAAGGGCTTTTTCAGGCTTTTTTGGCTATTTTAGCCACAAAAAACAAAATAAGCTATTTTAGCCATAACAAACAAAACATCATATCCAACCTATAATCATTACATTCTTCTCTCACAAAAAAAGTCAAAAAAGCCAAAAAGCTCTTCCCAAACCAAGCTTTTTAGCCCAGCCTAAAATAGCCAAAAAAACCAAAAAGCCAACCCACTTCTCAAACGGAGGCATAGTCCAACTCATTAGATTTATGTTGAATTTTTAGACATAAGAATATCTACTAATTTTTTTCTTTTGTTAAGTTTAAATTTAATAAGAAAATGTTCAAAATTTATATTTAATCATCAAATTAAATGATAAACTTTTTTTTAAATCAATTTGAGAATTCATCAAATTTGAATTTAATGAAATTTAAAAAGATAAAATATTGGAGATTTTTTTTAAAACCAAATTTAATGAAATTTTTTTTTTACAATAATAGGAGAATTGTTAACAAGAATTTTTTAAAAATTTGATAAGTAGATTAGAGTAGTTCATATCAAATTAAGATTTTTTTTCAAATGTAAAATAAAATTAAGGGTAAATTACACTTTGCCATCTTTATGTTTGGCCACTTTCTCACTTTGGCTCTTAAAATTTATTTTTTCCTATTTTGACCCTTAATGTTTCAAGTTTTCCTTATTTTACTCCTAAATGTAATTTTTATTAAAAATTAGACCAAAAAATAACACATTACTAATCACGTAGTATAATAATATTTTATTATATATAACTCACAATGCTAACATAAATATAAACTCCAGCATAATAATATATTTTTTATGTTACATAACAGTTATTGTGACATTTTTCTTTCTAATTTTTAATATAAATTAACTTTAGAAGTAAGTAGGAAAAACTTAAAACATAAAGGGTCAAAATGAAAAAAAATAAATTTTAAGGGACAAAATGAGAAAGTCACTAAATATAAAGTGGGCAAAGTGTAATTTATCCTAAAATTAAATTAAAAAAATTAGTACAGAGTTGGAGATATTCTAAGTAATGGAGACAAGTTAAAAGTGAATATTGAAATACATTATTACAAGACCACCAAATAATCTCGCAAAGGTCAGTCCTGTTGTATCCTTGATAATTCCATCCAAAACTTATTTTGGTAGAAATTCCTGTTTGCATAACACACTTGTTTTAGTTTGTATCATGTTTTGATTTTTTTTTTTATATTTTATAATCTTATAACCTTAATTGTAATTTATTTTTTTAATAATTTAATCTGTATCTTTATTTTTTATATATAGAGGTAGAATTGATGGCAATGCTGGATGCAGAGAGACTTTTCCCATATTAAACCAATTTATTATCTTAATTTTCAAACTAGGCCTAATTTGGACGGAATTCCCAAATTAGGCTAAAGCGCTATTACAAATCACGCTTTCACTGTGTGGAGCAGAAAATTTGATGAATAGTGAAAGCGTTATTACAAACCACGCTTTTAACATAAATTTGTTTTCTGAAGAAAACGTGGTTCCAAACCACGCTTTCACTGTACATATTGTTTGAATTTTGTTTTCTGAAGAAAACGTAGTTCCAAACCATGCTTTCACTGTGCATATTGTTTTCTTGAGAAAACGTGATTCGTAATAACACTTTCACTGTGCATATATTTGTTTTGTTAAGAAAATGTGATTCACAATCACGTTTTCACTGTTCATAAATGAAAGCGTGGATTGAAACCACGCTTTTATAACTTATATAAAAACCCCAAGCCCCCTCATTTGCAATCACGTTTTTACACTTACGTTTTTTTCGACTCTCCCTCTCAGACTCTCGCTCTTGCTCTCCCCCTGCTCTTTTATAGCTCGGTGAAAAGCTTCCCTTAACTGGGGCTCGTCAAATAGTGATCCTCTAGGTAAAGAATTTCAATCTCCATCAAGAAAGAAGAAAGAGTCGCCTTCCAATTGTTGGAAGTCCAGTCAAAATGATGACTCTGGTAAAGAATGGGGGGTTGACAGAAAACTAAACTTGGGGGCTGGACAAACAAGCTCAAAGCCAAGTGGTTGGTCCAGTTGAGGGACTAATAAAGTTCAGACAAACGAACTACTGCCTTCAACAACACATAAAACAGAACAGGTAGCTCGGTGAAAAACTTCCCTTAACTGGGGCTTGTCAAATAGTGATCCTCTAGGTAAAGAATTTTAGTCTCCATCAGGAAAGAAGAAAAGAGTCGCCTTCCAATTCCTGGAAGTCTAGTCAGCATGATGACCCTGGTAAAGAATGAGGGGTTGACAGAAAACTAAACTTGGGAGCTGGACAAACAAGCTCAAAGCCAAGTGGTTGGTCCAGTTTGGGGACTAAGTTTAAAACCCAATTGGTTTTACTTAATTTGCTTGTCAAAATATCTATTTACAATTAATTATACCGAAACAGATTGTGTTATGCACCTCTTTAAAGAAATTGACGATTCTCTTAGTATAGAATAGCAATCAACGCGAGGCAAAAAATGAAAGAAACTAGACTTCTAAGCAGTTCTAATGACGCTAATTTGAGATTTTCCGAATTTATACCCAAAGAGAACAATACTTCCGAAATTACTGTTTAACACCAATTTTCTGTACATATTTGAATGCACCAGTTAATATAGATTTTGACTCCTAAAAATTATGAGAAAATTCTGATATGCAATTGAATATGTAATTAATCAACTGTAAAAATTCTTTACCTAGAGGATCATTATTTGACTTGGTGTACAGGCTTTGGTTTTCTCGATTTTTTTATTACAGTGACAACACATCTCTTATTGATATATGTGGGATTCTCAATTCAGAAAGTCACATGGCAACAGTGAATTCACTAATTTAGCTTACAGTGAGCATGCCCTTATGTTGTCGGTATATGCAAATGGATTGTCAAGTCATGTGACTTGGTGCACAAGCATTGCTTTTCTCTGTTTTCTGATTACAGTGACAATTCGTCTCTTATTGATATATGTGGGATTGTCAATTTAGAAAGTCACATGGCAACAGTGAATTCACTACTTTACCTTACAGTGAGCATGCCCTTATTTTGTCGGTATATGCAGATAGATTGTCAACTCACGTGACTTGGTACACAGTATTTGTTTTTCTCTGTTTTGTCATTCTAGTAACAAATCATACCTTATTCACAACTCATACCTTGTTCGTATATGTGGAATTGTGATGCAGAAGCATCTTTCTAAAGCCGTTCATAACCAACTATTTAAACGACTAAAGGTGAAGACACAACCTTACAACTCATTTCGCCCTACAAAATTATCATTCATTTGTTTTAAAAAATAAGCATGGCTACACGATTCATGGGAGGGAGTGGGAATCGCAGAGGTGGTAGGAACTTGCAAAGGGGTGACAGTTCACGACGAGGAGGGGGAAGGGGACGTGGTGATGCTGAAGACGAAACAACAATACCTGTTTTAGATTATGCTTGTGGCTATCGTGATAGGTTTGGGAAGCGACGTGTTTTGATGCCCAAGTATTATCGAGTTCAAGGAGTTTCATGTATGGACCCATCTGACAATCAAACAGGATATGGTTTATCTGACGCTGCTCGTCTCAAGTGGCCCGCACTATTTATAGAGCGGGTACAGCTGGAAACCTTAAGTCGGGAAAATCAACTTAAGGTGCCAAAAGCACGTTCTGTTAAGATCCAAAAGGAAGATCCTGATAATATTGATCGACTATGTGAAAGACTACAACGTGAGATTTCTCAAATGCGCCGTAAGTTAGCCCACGATATGCCACTATACATAGTTAAGAAGGATGCCCAGAAGAACAGAACAGAACCAAATGTTGCGGCTATCAAGAGTATCATGGAGGATCCTGAACTTGTTTCCGACTCTGATCTTTCGGATTATTCAGACTTTGAGATTTCCGATTTAAGTGTGAATTAGGTGTTAATGTCTACACTTCAGCAATATTAGGTCATACACTAATATGTAATGTCTGTGTTAGACTAAGTGTTTCCGTAATGAGTTTGTCAGATTGTCTGCCTAATAGTTGTCTGTCTAACTATTATGTTTATGTATTGTGTGTTCAGTTCAGGGTGTCCAGGATGTATGTATTGTGTGTTCAGTTTATGGTGTTCAGAATGTATTTTTGTCGGAGACTTATGTCTGTACTACCTATGTAATTGGAAACTGTTACATTTGTAACTTCAGTTATGTTGTTTTCATGCCTGTATGAGTATTTAGTAAATTAGTGACTTCGTATATTATGTATTAAGTTTTATTACAAAAATGTTGACAAAATTTATTTTAGGAGAAATACACATTCTCTTAACTTGTTCATCTTCTCAATCGTGACAACCCAAAAATGTAATCATTATTCATTAAATATAACAAATAACGTTCTCATTCTTATAAAAAAATACACTACCAATTGAATAAAACAAATAATTTGTCCATTCATTCATTCATTGCACAACATCAGTCTTATGAAACAAGTGAAACCAATTGAATCACAATAACATCAACTCCAACCCAATATTTACATTACATAAGTTCATGTTCGTAATCAGAATTCAAATTACATACAAGTTACATTACATAGCAAAAAACGGAAAAAGTACCATTCGTATGTAAAAAATACATCACCAAAATTTGAGGTCTTTCTCTTCTTCCTTTTTGCTGCAGCTCTCACGGTGGCCTTCGTCTTCTTGGCCTACTCCGCGGTGCTCTTCGCGTCTCACCCTTCGTCGTTGTTCGTCGAACTGCACAGTGTCTGGGTGTGCTTCGGACTGTAGACCATGTATATCACTTTCTAACCCAAAACAAAGACGAAAGAAAAAAAAAATTAATGAAAACGGCTAGAAAACGGTTATACTAAACCGATTTTCTGAATTACATTATCACCTTCTAACCCAAAACAAAGACAAAAGAAAAAAATATATATTTAAATGAAAACGGCTTTAGTAAAACCAAAATAAATTTTTGAATAATATCTTCTAACCCAAAACAAAGACAAAAGGAAAAAAGAAAAATTTTACATGAAAACGGCTTTAGTAGAGCCAAAAAAAAATTTTGAATTTCATTATCACCTTCTAACGCAAAACAAAGACAAAAGAAAAAAAAAAAATTACATGAAAACGGCTTTAGTAAAGCCAAAAAAAATTCTTGAATTACACCTTCTAACCCAAAACAAAAACAAAAGAAAAAAAAAATTTAACATGAGAACGACTTTAGAAAAGCCAAAAAAAATTTATGAATTACATTATCACCAAAATAATGACAATAGGAAAAAAAAATAATAATAATAAAATAAAATTTAAATGAACAGTAAAAGCGTGGTTTCAATCCACGCTTATTGTAGTGAACAGTGAAAGCGCAATTCACAATCACGTTTTCTTTAGAAAACAAACTTAAATTGTATGCACAGTGATAGCGTGGTTTGGAACCACGTTTTCTTCAAAAAAAAAATTTAAACAATATGCACAGTGAAAGCATGGTTTGTAATAGCGCTTTCCATATTTATGTTAAAAGCGTGGTTTGTAACCACGCTTTCTTAATTAAAAGCGTTGTTTGTAATAACGCTTTCACTATTCATCAAATTTTATGTTCCAAACAGTGAAAGCGTGATTTGTAATAACGCTTTAGCCTAGTTTGGGAATTCCGTCCAAACTAGGCCTAATTTGAGAATTAAGATAGTAATTTGGTTTAATATGGAAAAAGCCTCAGATGCAGAAGCATGGTGATGTGATGGCACCCAACTTTGACAATTTTGTCGGCAGTATAAAATTCATTGTTGACTTTACACCACCCTTATCTATTAATCATTACAAAGGCCTCGTTTGGTAGAACTGTGGGAAAGTGATTATAGCTTATAATTGTGAACATAAGCTAGTTTTTAACTTATAAATTAAGCTTCTCCTCCCCCACTCAAAGAATAAGTTGATTTTTGACTTACAAAAAGCTATAAGTTGTATTGTTAAGCTATTATACATCAAAAATCAACTTATTATAGCTTAACAATACAGCTTATAACTTTTTGTAAGTCAAAAATAAACTTATTTTTTGAGTGGGAGAGGAGAAGCTTAATTTATAAGTCAAAAATCAGTTTATGTTCACAGTTATAAGTTATAAGCTGTTAAGGTATAAGCTATAATCACTTTCCTACAGCTCTACCAAACCAGGCCAAAAAATGCAGTGAACCTAATGCATGAAATGCCAAACATGCCCTTATTGTTGTCTTTCCCTATTGCAATTTAATCCTCTGTTGTTCCGATGTGAAGTTCTTTTCATGTTTTCCTATTACAAAGCTCGCACATGTTGCTGACCATGGCTCCGTTTGGCATGTTTTTTTTTTTTTTTTTTTTTTTTTTTTTTTTTTTTGGTTAGTTAAAAAAATAAAATAAATTAAAAAGTCAATAAGTTAAAATATTACATTTAAACTATAATCATTTCATTTTTTTCTCTCATAATAGTAAAAAAAAAAATCAAAAAACTCATCCCAAATGAGGCATTTTAGTCTAAGTTAAAATAGTCAAAAAAATCAAAAAATCAACTCGCATTCCAAACAAAATTCCAAACGCAAGCTATATGCATTTGACAATATCCCTAAATGGCCACCATGTTATGAACACTGAAAATTTTAATATACCCCCTTTTAAAAAAAGTGTACCATATATACCTTTGATTATGTTTTTTTTTTAATTATAATATTATTTTAATTATAACTCATAAATTCTTTAGTTATGTTTTATGTTGTGTTTAGTTACGATATTTTTTTCTTTTTTTAATTATGATTTAAAAAATTAAAATTATGTCATTTTTTTTTTTTAATTAGAAGATGCATAGGATGTGTACCCTAGTATTTCCAACGCACAAATCATGGACCATACAAATAAAAAATAAAAACTTGAATTGTTCAGATTGTATTCACAAAGTTGCTAAGGTATGTTTATGCACGTGTTTAATATTTAGTGCTCTTCGAATTGGTCTATAAATACAATTTGTTATGTGCTTTGCCGTAGGCTTTGTTATGATCATAGATCTAGGAGTCAGTCAAAAGCTCTTGATTGAATCTCAGGTGTTAGTTGTTCTGCAATTTTTTTCTCATAACTTTTATTTATTTAGAAAATTGCATAACAATTAATTGAATCGTGATTTGAAAACTCTTTTGGTTTCTCTTCGTTTCTTATCACTTTTCTATAGTTATATATATAAAAATCTTGAAATAAGAACCATCAGCTGCACAACAATAACTACGGTATAGGGAGCATAACAGTCACCCCAATTCCTTCTTTGTAAAGTGGCTCCATTGTTAGAGCTTCAGGTGGGATCATTTCTCCTGTTCCTTATCTTTGTTGTCAGTTTCTACATTGGGCTAGGAGCCACTATGGTCGGTGTTCCGGTGGGAATCTAACCAAAACTAACTAAAGCTATTTAAGTTTATCACATAACTATGTACAGTACCTATAGCTATTTAAGTTTATCATTATGTACAGTACCTAGAGCTATTTAAGTTTATCACATAAAACTAACTAAAAATTTATCCAAAAAAATAAAATAAAACAAAATAAGAAACGGATGCGATCAAGAGTGGGCCAGGCCAGGTCAAGCTGAAATGGCCTTTTCAACACAACATGTTCCATCTGAAATGTAATTTATCATTAGTTTCTCACAGTATGTATGTACATAAGACTAAATGCTTTGCAGAGATGGATGTACCAAAGAGGTGGGCAGGCATGTCATTAATGGAGCAAAACCACCCAAGGCGGTATGAAAATAACTACAGAAGGGGGTTAGTATTATTATGACCCCCACATATCTTCACAAATAATTTATTTTTTCCTTTCTTCTATCTTCCTTTTTTGAAGCTGGAAATGCAAGTTATGATTGGAATTCATGGAATCATGGTCTTAAAATTTAAGATGATATGCTAATATTCCAAGCTTTCAAACCAACAAGAAACAATTTCATTCCAACAAAACATACACTATGTAAAAGAAGATAGATGTGACTCAAATAGGAAGTTCATTGATGTAATTTCAAGATAGTAGAAAGTATATGAAGTCAAACATTAATGAAAGGACTGATAAAATAATACCAGAGCATTTCCCTCAAAGCTATAGAGGAAATCCATCTCAATCCTGTGCAAAGACCCGGCTTTAAAGTTTGTGTAGAATCAAGTAAGCACCATATTGAGGCTGAAGAGTTCCCATTTTGAACGGAGCATGAGTATAGGACGGTGAAATCTCAAAAGAGAATTGTTGTAGAATCGTAGCTATGGCCATCTTGGCTTCTAACATTGCGAAGTTTTGTCCAATACATACCCGAGGTCCCGAACTAAATGGGAAAAATGAAGCTTGGTTGTTCTTTGTTGCCTTCAACACTCCTTCTGAAAACCTCTCTGGCTTGAACTCTTTTACATCGTCACCCCAAATTTCACGGTCATAATGTAGCAGCATTACCTGTAAAGAAACTATCACTCCCTTCGGGAGGGTGATTCCTCCTAATTTCATATCTTCATGGACCACTCGATGCAACCAAACTATCGGTGGGTATAGCCGTAAAACTTCATACAAAATCATAGTCACCTGAGGAAGATAAATTTTAAAGATCACAGTTAATTAAATTTAAATGAAGTGCAACATTGTGCATAAAAAATATTTTTCATGCAAACATGTTGCTCCTTAGTATGAAACTACTGACTTAAATAGTATTTCAAATCAGCAATCCCAAGAGAACAATCAAGACTACAACCTCAGCAGAGGACTGGCGAACAAAAACAAAATGATCAGAGGTAGATCTTTGAAAACCATAGGCAAGCACAAAATGACTGAAGCGGTCAAACCAAGCACGGTGAGATTGCTTCAATCCATATAAAGCCTTCCGCGAACAACAAACAAGGGGCTCAGAACCAGTAACAACATTGGTCCATATACCTCCTCTTGACAGGTTTAGAAGTCCCCTATGGTGTATAGAATTATTCTTATAATTATGTCACTGCCATATATCATTTTGGATTTTGTATAGAAATTTTGGTAGTCTAACATTTTCTTTATATAAATATGAAACAAAATTAACATTCCCAGATCTTATTAAAAAACAACGCCCAATTCGTACACATTAATGTGTGTTTGGAAGAGAAAAGATTGAGTACACACCTAACCTTTGGCATAATGCACAAAGTGGTGGTCTCAGAACTTGAACCCATAACCTCAAAGTTATTAGGCCAAATCTTAACCATTGAACCAATGGTCACCCCTTATTCCCAGATCTTATTTGCATAACAAATTGATACATGCATTTTAAGGGTCTACTGGTCATGAATTTGAATTTGAAAGGGAAAAAATAAACAATGAGGAAAACCAAAACACAACGAATACTTGTTTGATAAGTAGGAATATAATCTTTTATGCAATAATGTCCACAAGAATTAATGATTTCCGAGAGTGTATACAGAAGGTATGTACTTACAATTTTGAGGCGATTTAAGCCATCAAATTTGTGTTTGTCATTCCCAAATACTTGCAATACCTCTTCCCTTGCACGTTGTTGCCAATGTTGATGCCTACTTAATAAAATCATAGTCCACACAAGCAAAATCGACGTGGTCTCCTGCCCAGCAATGTAGAATAGCTTGCATTCTTCAATAACTTCTTCAATAGTCATTCCATCTTTCCTGTTATTTCCATGCTGTTCAATTTCTCTGAGATTGGATTCTAGTAATATACCCAGTAAGTCATCTTTACTAGTTTCTCCTTCCTTCATTGCTTTCATTCTCTTATTGATGATAACCCTCAGTGTAGCGTGTATTTCTTTATCAATTTCTTTCATCCTCCTATTCCTCTTAGTTGGCAAAAACCTACACATGCACTAGCGAATCATATATAACTAGCTAGCAACTATGATATATCTTTTTAACTATTGGCGTTAGCCCAGTGGCCAAAACTCATCAACTTTACTAGGAGGTTGTAGGTTCAATTCCCCCTCCCCATTCAATATACCCAATAAATAAAAAATAAAAACAAAAATAAACATCTTTTTGGGCAAATTATATCGGTGGTCCTTAAACTTTATCTCTTGTGTCAATTTGGTCCTTGTAGCACCCTATCTTTTTTTCTTTTCATTTTCTTTCTCTCAAATATTGTATATTTAGATTTCTATTTATCTTTCCTAGTACTGAAATATATATCTTTCACATTTTCTAACAAAAAAAGGAGCTAAACTAATACAGCAATGTTAGAGGTACCTAAAATTTTACCTACTATTTTACTTCCTCTCAAACTAATATATGCAAGTCCAACCAAATATTCAAATTAAGTATTTGAGACAATTTGATTTTACCTCGCACCTGGGATGTAAACTGTACTGGCAGTCTGGATTATAAGTGCAATTAGTTCTTTCTGAAGTTTGAATATCTTTCTTCCATCTTCATAGTTGCTTCCAAAAGCTGCGCAAGATATCACATTGCTAGTCATAGTTTGAAGATAAGGCCACACATCCACCTCACATGACCCTTCTGTTGAGGCAATATTGTTCTCCCATTTGCTTATCATCTCGCTACAGCACAAATAAAATGCAGGTACCATATGCTATAAACAAAGTCAAAAGACCAAAAAACCAAAAAACCAAGACTCTGTCAGTAACCATATTGCAAGTTGTACACAAAGAAGAAGAAGAAGGCAACACTTGAAAACCAATTGACATATATATATATATATATGTAGAATTTTGTTCTATCATGAAGTTGCATTTAGACACAACAAACAACCACTAAAACATTTAACTAAATAGAGCAGCTAAGCTTAAATAACTAACATGGTTAAATACACTATTGGTTCTCAAAGTGTGCATTCTTTGTCATTCTAATCCATGATGTTTCAACGTGTCAATTTGGTCCCCAACTGCCCAATTTGTTTTTAAATGGTCCTTAGCATCATTTTGCCCCAAATTTTATAAGGGAAGCATGGGGTATTTTTTTTTTTTCTTTTTCCAGATTTTGTTGGAAATATCAAACCATATTAGTCGGAGACCAAATTAACTCAATTGAAAAATCGGAGAGTGGGGACCAAAATGAAACAGAGTGCATACTTTGGGAACCGACACTCTATTGAACCCTAATAATATAAAAAATGGGTGGAAATAACCTTCAACTTCTCCATATGGAAAGCCGGGTTGATGATTTTTCTGTGTTTAGTCCATTGCTCACCATCAAGGGTAGTCAGTCCATTGGCTACCAACTTGATAAATGGATTTGACTTGGTCTTTTGATAGTTGAAATTCTTAGACAAGACTTCCTTTACAAGTTCAGGGTCCACGATGTTAACATTTGGTATTGGTCCAAACCACGTAAAAGACTTCTTTCCTGCAACTTAAAAATGAACACGTCAAACAGAAGTTCAAGAGCGATCAAATAAATATTCCTTGAACAAATTGAAGCAAGCAATATATATATATATGTAAATTGTGAAGTTCATAAAGCTTGGTTTGGTTTGCTCACCCCATTTGATGAGACTTAAGGCTTGATTTGATTTGGTTTGATTTTTAGTGAAGTTTATAAAGCAAACTAAATATGTACACGTGACCACGACATGATGAGTTAATTAATAATATCACACAACCATATTTTCCAAATTAAGCAAGTAAAATTCTTGCTTACGGTAAGCAAGAACAGTTAGTTATGGTAGTTACAACTGTGTCCATGATTGAGTTACTTAGTAGTGCTACACTGTTGTGTCCGTCATCTACTGAAGACGTCATTCTTCTTTCTCTGGTAACAATTTTCCATAGGCAATGTCATTAGAGTTTGTTCTTAACTCAACTCTGTTCTGCGACTGCAACTTCTCAAGTTGAGATTTATCTTCCTCAGTCTTCATTGTGATTATTTCATATATGTCTTGTTTCGATTATCTAAGTTGTACATATTCAATTGCTGGATTCAAATTTTCTTACCCTCTTCACTAGATTTTCTTGTATCCAATTTTCACTCCCTTGTCACTATAAAAAATTTCATTTTGTAGAAGAATCAAGTCGAAAGTTATGCTCTTCTTGGTTATGTTTATGAATCCATTCCATGCCCACCATCATTTTTCACTGATTCATCTAGAAATAGCATTTCAAACCCTTTTTGCCCCATGTTCTAGGGCAAACACAAGCGCATGAAGTCTGGCATTCTCTATCAAGTCAATACATTTCTTTATCCAAGTCACATAGCATATTCATGATCTTAGGCGGTGTTTGGTTTATGGATTTGGAAAGACAAAGAGAAAAGGTATGTGAAATGTAAATTCATATTTCACCAACCGTTTCCCCTTTTTTTTTATAAATTCATATCCAAATCCATATCAATCCCCAAATCCATGAATCAAACCCAGCTAAAAGCACAAACTGTTCAATACTACCAACAGCAGTATGAACAGAAGGGTTAACAGAGGTAACAGATCCAGTAGAAATGTTAGGATAAAACAGTTGGAGTGTGTTTTAAAAAATGGAAGGAGTGGTAAGAAGCTAGTATCGGACTCCCCTTGCTTACTAGAGGTCAAGGATACCAGCAGTCAGTGGATATAAGCGTAGTTATAGGGGTCGTGCACCTTTTAGGACGGCTTATGTTCATAGACAATATGTGCAGAATATTCCCCGATATATTAAAAAGAACAAGAGGGGAGTAAGGAAGTTACAATTGTATGATGAACAATTAAGGGAGGTTAAATTTGACAACAAAGGTGTGGCGAGATTGCTAAATGGTATTGAGTTGGAAAATAAAAGATATGATTGTCAATCGGACAAAATCGTGGTTAAGGATATAAAATTAATTGGGACAAGACGCTAAAGAGGAAGCTGTGGCCCACCACGTTTTGTTTTTCATCATAAGTGATAATAGTTCTGTCCCCACAACTGACAAGATATTTATTGGAGTTGGTGAGGATAATCTTGAGACCTGGATTTTTTATCCTGACCAGTTTGATAAGTTTCGGATGTTGAAGAAAATGAGATTCAAGCTCGTCGGTGGCAAGGATAAAGAGTATGTTTGTCACGGAATAGAGATTATTGATCGGTTTTTCTTAGTTGATGTTTAGATGGACTACAAAGATACTTTGTTTGGTAATGTTGGAAGTATTCAGAAGGGTGCGATATATTTAATGGATGCTACTGTTAGCGGAAAAGAATGCAAGATTACGTTAAGGAGTCAAATGTATTTTAAAACTGTTTAGAATTATTTTTTATAAGCAATTTTATTTGTAATGTTCAGATGGATGGAGGTTGACGATATAAAAACTGGTGTTGTTGAAGGTGTTTAGCAAGTGATTTCAGTTGTATTGAACTTGCATTGCCTAATTTTTCTTCTCAACTGAGGTTGAGATACAAACAAAACAGTATTAAGATTGATAAAATATTCTCTCTTTGCACGCCCAATGCAAATGGCTTGGTCAAATTAAATGTGTATAATCGGAGGTTAAATAATAATGATAGTCTGCAGGCGTATTTTATAGTGCGAATTAGTGTATTATGGGAATGGTTATTGTTCCATTAACGAAAAACAAGTGCCATGGACAGTGAAGATGTAAAATTATATTGACTACATTCTCCAAATCAAAAGTATTTCTGTTTGATTTTGAGTTTTCAAAAATAATTTTTTAACTTTCAATTCCTATATTCTACTATTAGCAAACAGTTTTAATATTTTTTTATGTTTTAAATATACTTAAAAAAAGTAAAATATTTACCAAAAAATAAATTATTTTATAAATTTCACGAGGAATTTTTTTTTTTAACATCTCTGATATAAAGATTTTATAATATAAAAGATATATAATATTTTTATAATAGTTGGGGTCTCTTAACATTTTCACAGAGAAAATTTTCCCAAACACAAAGAATTTTCAATTTTTTTAAAAAAAAATTCTCTGATTTTACAAAGAAATTTTAAAATTTCTCTAGTATGATCACAGAGAAATTTCATCGAGCGACCTTGGTAAATAAAAATAAAAAAATACAAAACATATTTGAACTCTTCTACTATTCAAAGTTAGAGATGATGTTTTAAAAAAATATTTATAAGGTAAAATTATTTATAAAATATCTTAAATATAATAATTAAGATTTAATTAATTAAATGTCTAAATAATATGATTTATTAAAATACAAAAATATATTATAATGAGGAAAATTTACCTATAAATCCTATCTTAAGGAATGGTGATCCATTTAATCCTAAGGATTTTTTTATAGACCAATTAGTTTCATAGATTTTGGAAAGGTAGATTTAATATATTATTTAAAAATTATATTTACGATTATACCCTTATTTCTATTATGTTCCTTCTCTTTTTTTCTTTTGTGCTAAAAAAATAAGGTACACAATATATGGGAATCAAATTTGGGATAAATTTTTAGGTAAAATTTTTTTTTATTTGGAAAACATTTTAAAAGGAATACAAAAATAACTTAAAATATGGAATTCTTCAAACATTCCGAAAGGATGTGAGATTTTTCAAATATTTCAGAATGAGTACAAAAATTACTTGGTAAATTTTAGTCAAATTTATAATTTCAAACTGTAATACTCCAACGTAATACTCAAACGTAACACTCCAATGTAACACTAAAAAAAAAAAAATCTTAGTGCAATACCCTAATGTGACACACAAAAAAAAACTCCTTACTGTGCTTCTTCCAAACGTAGCACTCTAATATAATACTCCAAAAAAACTCCTTAGTATAACATTCTAATGTAACACACAAAAACATTCTTTATTGTAACACCCTAATATAATACACAAGAATTCCTTAGTATATTTTTACCAAACGTAACACTCTAATATAACACTTCAAAAAAACTCTTTAGTATAACACTCTAATATAGCGCGCACAAAAAATTTCTTAGTATATTTTTCTCAAATGTAACACTCTAATATAATACTCTAAAAAAACTCTTTAGTGTAACACTCTAATTTAATATACAAAAACTCCTTAGTGTAACATTCTAATGTAACACAAAAAAAACTCCTCAGTATACTTTTTCCAAACGTAACATTTCAATACAACACTCCAAAAAAATTTCTTAATATAACACTTTAATGTATAACACACACACAAAAACAAAAACAAAAACAAAAACTCTTTGGTGTACTTTTCCCAAACGTAACGCTCCAATGTAACCAAAAAAAAAACTTCTTAGTGTATTTTTCCTAAACGTAACATTCCAATATAACACTAAAAAAAAAAGAATGTGAGATTCTTCAAACTATTCCGAAAGGAGTATATATATTCTTTAGTAAGTTTTGGACAAATGTATAATTTCAAATTGTGAGGGTTACATTTAGAAAACATACACTAACGCTGTGTTTGGTTGGGGGATTTGGGAAGGGAAATGGAAATGAAAGGAAAAGGAGAAAGAATTAATAGAATTCCAAATCCCAACTATGTTTGGTTGTGTTGGTTATAAAATAGAATTGATGTCCTAAAAGGTCTCCTATTTCTTTATTTATTTCTCACCCCCTTTCTTTTCCAATATATTTTTTATTATAACCAAACATAAATAGGATTACATTTCTCATTCCTTTTCCAAATCCCACCCCAAAAACCCCAACCAAACACAGCATAAGGAGTTTTTTTTAGTGTTTTTGTGTGTTACATTGGAGTATATTATATTGGAATATTACGTTTGATATTACACTAATTGGAGTGTTACGTTTGAGAAAACTATACCTTTTTTTTTTTGTGAGTTACATTGGAGCGTTATGTTTGGGAAAAGTTCACTAAAAAGTTTTTTTTAAGTATTACGTCATTACGTTTAGAAAAAGTACAACAATGAACTTTTAGTGTATTATATTGAAGTGCTACGTTATTGGAGTGTTATATTAGAGTGTTAGGTTTTTGTTTGTAATGTGGGATTTGTTCTAAAATGAGAGAAAATCCAAAACTTCTATAGTATAAATTGCCCAAATATATAATTTTACATTTTGAGAAACTCACTTTTATCCCTAAAAAATTAGACTATATGTAAGTGACTACCTTTTTACGTAATTTCCACTTTAATGCACCTTTAGATTCATAAGAAAAAATAAAGAACAAAATAATTCACAATATTATCTTTTGAAATTTATTAGTACTTCACCCTTATAATAATTGGGTACAACTCCATCAAATAGAATTTTCTAACTATTTAACTAAAAACTAAAAAAAAAAAAAAATACAGATTAAAAACACACACAAAAAAATATATATATTTTCCAAAATTCAAAATAAAAAAGAGTTGCCCATTTCACTCCAAACCAAAACAGAGAGACGTGATGAAACGCACCGTAGTTGGAGATGTTGGTATGAATGAAGGGCAAGACACGACTAGGCACTGCGTCATCGGAGATGCTGATGCGAGTGGAGCTAGCTTCTTTATCCATGGCGGAGCTCTCTTTTAGGTCTCCGAAGAAGAGCTTGTATGAGTTTCCATTGAGACCTTGTTTTCTGAGGCAACTCTCTAGCTTCTTCGGTTTTAACCATACCCAATTCAATATTCTCCATGATCCCCATATCAAGCTCAATAATACTACAACAATTATACCACATCCGATTGCACCAGACCACTCATTTATTTTCTCCATATGTGTACCCATGAGAGTTCACACACAAAGAGAGAGAAATGAGAGAAAGAAGCTTGGAATTGGATAACCAGAGAGCAGGGTATCAGACTCATACCCCAAATTTGACAATTTTCTTGGTGTAGAAGTCATTGTTGACTCTACTCCATCCTTATCTATGACCATTATATATAGATAGGGGGGGTACCATGACCATTATATGAAAGTGCCAAACATGCCCTTATTGTTGTCTTTCCCTATTGCAACTCTCTTTTTCCTATGTGAAGTTCTATTCATGTTTTCCTAATACAAAACACGCACATGTTGACTATGTGTTTGACAATATATGCCTAAATGGCCACCATGTTATGAACCCAGAAAATTTTAATATACATCTTTTTTAAAAAAGGATGCAGCGTATATACTTTTAATTATGGTTTTTTTTAAGAATAATGCTTGGGACCCCTTTTGGGGTCACCCCCTCACCCCTCTTTGCCACGTGGCGGGTGGTGATTGGGGGAGCAGGAAAAAAAAAAAAAAAGTAACCAATGAGAGAGAGAGAGGGGGTCAAAGGGGGTGGGAGGAAAAGGGGATGAATCATTGTTGTTTTTTTAAATATGACAATGCAACAATGATTCATCCCCCTTTTCCCTTCACCCCTTTGACCCCCTCTCTCTCCCATTGGTTACATTTTTTTTTTTTTTT
Organism: Camellia sinensis; assembly: GCF_055761805.1. Lineage (NCBI taxonomy): Eukaryota > Viridiplantae > Streptophyta > Magnoliopsida > Ericales > Theaceae > Camellia > Camellia sinensis. Next base: position 142,167,305 of record NC_138968.1, read on the forward strand.
TTCCTGCTCCTCCAATCACCACCCGCCACATGACAAAAGGGGTGAGGGGTCCCAAGCATTATTCTTTTTTTTAAGTTATAATATTATTTTAGTTATGACTCATAACTTATTCAGTTATGTTTTATATTATGTTTAGTTACGATAATTTTTCATTTTTTTAGTTATGATTTAAAAAATTAAAATTGTGTCTTTTTTTTTTTTAGTTATAAGATGCATAGAATGTGTGCCGTAGTATTTTCCTATGAACACACAAATCATGGACCATACAAATAAAAAGTAAAAACTTGAATTGTTTTGAAAATTGCTGAGATGTCTTCAAATTGTATCCACGAAGTTACTATGATATGTTTATGCACGAGTTTTGTCACGCCCCAAGCTCTGTGACAACGCCGCACACTCATATAAGTAAGCATGCAAGGCTAAGAATCCAATCACATAACCCACAAAATAAAATACTCAAATGAAATCCTTAATTATCATAATGCCAAAATCCATAAATATAAATAGTTCTCATATGAAAATGTCCACCAAGTCCACTAATTTAAACCACTAACAAAACAATAATCCAAGTACTTAAATCATGTTCCTACTCTCGGCACTCCCACATGTAAAAAAAAGATCCCGCGCAGCTCTACTCTTCAGAATCTGAAAAAAATAAGAGTAAGCTAGATAGCCCAGTAAATAACCAACCATCACTGCTAGCTGGATCAAGTATACAAAAATAAATAACTAAATCGATAACCAATAAATATAATTTTTTCTACAGTTCAATAAATGAACAATTATTTGTAAGGTGGTTTCATAGCTAAAAATAAACAATGTACAATACATTTTAAATGAAAAGCCAACGAGATAATTCAAAAATCGATGGTTCGATATTCAGATGGTTCAATAATTTGATTCACAAAACCCAAGTCTTAATGACTACGGTCACTTAGCCCGTGACAAGGCCCAGAACCACACATAGGCCGGTGGTAAAGCCCCAAAAGAAACTAGTTTCTGTGCCAATAAATAACCCCCATTGGCTAGGGTCCAAATCGTAGTCAGACTAGAGTGATGTTCAAAATTCAAACAATAGACAAATTTTAAATAAAACATTCGATATTTTCAGAATAAACGTTTAGTAGAATTTTCAAAATAGTTCCACAAAATATTCAAATAATTTTCATAATAATATTCGATGCTGTTTTATACTTGACCCATATTTTATTTTAAGAGAACAGGAAGGCTATAAATAAATACTTATAATTTTAAATGATTCAATAGGAATAAAAAATGTACCAACAGTGATAGAGGGTTACTTACCTCAAACAGCTAAAATAATATTTCCCAAGCTAATCTCAATTTACCAAGATCCACCTCAATCTCACAAACCTAATAAAATATTACACCGCATAAACAATTATTATGTGCACCCATCCATCTCTTCTTGTAACAACAATAGAATAAATTAACCCAATAGTCTATTAGGAACTCCCACGATTTAGCATCAAAACAAAGCCATCACGGCTTTAGAAATTCTCAACCCATATTATTCTTTTGTTGTTTATATACATGTAAAAACTTGTAATTGCTTGTAGTCAATCGTGTATCCCACAAATACACCACCATTAAACTTAACCCATCACATATCAATCTCAAAATATGAACCACCCAAATGGGATGCCAAATACACTCTAAAATTGAGCAAAATTGAGACCCCCAAGATAGACTACATCAATATATCTATTTAATCATACATGCCCATAAAATCATCTATTGATATATTAACACTAAAATCATAGATAGGAATACAATAAAATAAATCTTACCTAAGTGATGAATAAAGCAAAACCACCACTCTTATGAATCCTCCCTCTTCCTTGGTTTGGGTTTCTTTTCTTTAATTTTAAACTTTTCCAAACCCTTGCTTGCTGCCTTCACCTTTAACTCTTCCAAACCCTTTCTGCAGCACAAGCCTCTCTTCTCTTTTTCTTTTCTTTTTTCTTTTACCTTCTCAAACCCTAGCCGCCTATGGAGCAATTCATAGCCTCTGTTTTGTTTGTTTTCCAAGACTTAAAGCCACAATAGGTGGGCTTATTAACCTAATTTCTCAAAGTTACAAAATTGCCCATCTAAGTAATAGGAAATATAATGCCATCTCATAACTAATTCTTTGATATTAATAAATGACTCATATAAGTTAATTTTATCACTAATCTATCCAATAAAATAATCCTACACACAACTTGAGTTTTACAAGTTTAATATTTAGTGCTCTTTGAATTGGTCTATAAATACAATTTGTCATATGCTTTGCCATAGGCTTTGTTATGATCATAGATCTGAATCTCAGGTGTTAGTTGTTCTATAATTTTTTTTCTCATAACTTTCATTTATTTAGAAACTTGCATAAGAATTAATTGAATCGTAATTTGATAACTTTTTCGGTTCCTCTTCGTTCCTTACCACTTTTTTGTTTAGCTATATATAAAAATCTTAAAATGAGATTCATCAACGGCACACCAGTAGCCGCTGTACGGGACACAACACAACCACCCCAATTCCTTCTTTGTAAAATTTGCTCCATTGTTAGAGCTTCAAGCGGGATCATTTCTCCTGTCCCTTATCTTTGTTGTCGGTATCTACATTGGGCTAGGAGCCACTGTGGTCAGGGTTTAGGTGGGAATCTAGCCACCCCTAAACCTTTATCAAGCTAAGACTTATTACTGCATTAAGGTGTACAGGACCTATATAGCTATTTAAGTTTCATATAAAACTAACTCAAAATTTATCCAAAAAAATTAAACAAAATAAAATTAGAAATGGATGCAATCAAGAGTGGGCCAGGCCGAGTTGGGCTGAAATGTCCTTTTCAACACATCATGTTCCATCTGAAATGTAGTTTGTTGTCATTAGTTTCCCACAGTATGTATGTACATAAGAGGCATTGCAGAGATGAATTTACCAAAGAGGTGTCAATTCTCGTGTTGGGCGGGCATGTCATTAATGGAGCAAAACCACCCAAGGCAGTGTGACAATAAAAATTTAAGACTACACAAGGGGGTTAGTATTATCATGAACCTCACATATCTTCACAAATAATTTATTTTTTCCTTTCTTCTATCTTCTTCCTTTCTTTTTTTTGAAGCTGGAAATGCAAGTTATGATTGGAATTCATGGAATCATGGTCTTAAAATTTAAGATGATATGCTAATATTCCAAGCTTTCAAACCAACAATAAACAATTTCATTCCAGCAAAACATACACCATGTAAAAGAAGATAGAAATGACTCAAATAAGACGTTCATTGATGTAATTTCAAGATAGTAGAAAGTATATGAAGTCAAACATTAATGAAAGGACTGATAAAATAATACCGGAGCATTTCCCTCAAAGCAATAGAGGAAATCCATCTCAATCCTATGCAAAGACTCGGCTTTAAAGTTTGTGTAGAATCAAGTGAGCACCATATTGAGGCTGAAGAGTTCCCATAGGGAACGGAGAATGAGTATAGGATGGTGAAAGCTCAAAAGAGAATTGTTGTAGAATCATAGCTATGGCCATCTTGGCTTCTAACATTGCAAAGTTTTGTCCAATACATACCCGAGGCCCCGAACTAAATGGGAAAAATGAAGCTTGGTTATTCTTTGTTGCCTTCGACACTCCTTCTGAAAACCTCTCTGGCTTGAACACTTTTACATCCTCACCCCAAATTTCATGATCATAATGAAGTAGCATTACCTGTAAAGAAAGTAGCACTCCCTTTGGGAGGGTGATTCCTCCTAATTTCATATCTTCATGGACCACTCGGTGCAACCAAACTACCGGTGGGTATAACCGTAAAACTTCATACAAAATCATAGTCACCTGAGAAGGAGAAATTTTAAAGATAACAGTTAATTAAATTTAAATGAAGTGCAACATTGTGCATACAAAATATTTTTCTTTCCCTAAAATATTATACAAATTTTGACAGAAATTTTAGGTTTTTAGCAAATGAAATTGTAGTTTCTCATGCAAACATGTTGCTCCTTAGTATGAAACTGCTTAAATAGTGTTTCAAATCAGCAATCCCAAGAGAATCACTGCCGAAAAAAATGATATCATCCACATAAACAATCAAGACTACAACCCTAGCAGAGGACTAGCGAACAAAAATAGAATGATCTAGATCTTTGAAAACTATAGGCAAGCACAACATGATTGAAGTGGCCAAACCAAGCACGGGGAGATTGCTTCAATCCATATAAAACCTGTTGGAATGTGTCCCACATCACTTGAAATTACCCAATCTGTACTGGTTGTAAGGCTTCAGCTTCTCTCTCCTTAATATCTAGGTTTTAAGGAGAAGTGTGGGTTCAACTTTCTAACTTGGTATCAGAGCTTGGTTGAGCCACTGATTTGTGTACCATTTGTCCGGCTACTGTATGTTGTGGTCCAGGAGGATGTGTTGGCATGTGTCCCACATCGCTTGGAGTAGCCCTTTCTATGCTAGTTATAAGGTTCTAACTTCCCTCTCCTTAATACTTGGATTTTAAGGAGAAGTGTGGGCTGGGCTTTTCAGGCCGTTTTTCGGAAGCTGGTTAAAAACTAGCTTCTAGCTTTTAACCCATTTTAGGTCACATCATCTCACATGAATTACCCACAAAAAGACAAAATAAGCTAAAAAAGCCAAAAAGTCAGCTTTTAACCAACTTCCCAAAACACCCTTCAATTTGGTATCAGGGCTTGGTTGGGCCTGTGATTGGTGTGTCGTTTGTTCAGCTACTGTATGTTGTGGTCCAGGAAGGTGTGTTGAAATGTGCCCCACATCGCTTGGAATTGCCCCATCTGTACTGATTATAAGGCTTCAGTTTCCCTCTCCTTAATACTTAGGCTTTTCAATTAAGCCTTCCGCAAATGACAGGCAAGGTGCTAAGAGCCAGTCACAACATAAGCAAGAGTTTGGTCCATTCATACCTTGCCTTGCAAATCACCATGGAGAAAGGCATTTTTATGTCAAGCTGATATAAGAGCCAAGAACAATCAACAGTAACAGAGCAGAGTATCTACACTGAATTAAGACGAGCCACAAGGAAAAAAGTCTCAAGATAATCAACACCATAAGTTTTGATGTAGCCTTTTGCAACTAAACAAGCCTTAAGGCATTCAATGAAGCCATTAAAGAGATACTTAACAGTGTAAATCCAACGACACCCAACAATAGGCTTCCTAGAGGAAAGAGTAGGAAGCTCCCATGTCTGATTTTGGTAGAGAGCACGTATCTCCTTATCCATAGCATGTTTCTAGCTAGAGCTAGACATAGCCTGTCGATAAGAAGTGGGAATAGACAGAGAAGACAAACTACAAGCAAAGGAAAGGAAAACAAGAGAAATACAAGCATATGGAAACAAACTTGGAAATAGAATGCTGAGTGCAAATACGTTTACCTTTACGCAAAGCAATAGGCAAATTAGCAGAGGCTGAAGGAGAAAAGAGAACAGGAACCTCAGACGGAGAAGATGTACTGATCGTCAATTCTGGGATCTCTGATAGACCTGCAATGGAGAAGACGAAGTGGGCAATGGAGAAGACGGAGGGGAGGCACATGTGGCAGCAGAAATGGAGATGAAAGAATGGAATATGAGAACACATCAGGCATGGGAAGAGTAGATATAGGAGTGGATGAGGGAAAGAAAGGCTCCCTCTCACGACACGAGAACAGATTTGGAGACAGCTGTTGGCCTTGTGTAGAGAAGAACAAGGTGGACTAAAAAAAAAGTGACATCAACACTGACTAAATAACAACGGGACTCAGGATGATAACAACAATAACCCTTTTGTATATAAGAATAGCCTAAAAAAACACACTTGCGAGCACGGGGGGGGTGGACAACTTATCCTGACTAAGATCAAGAACATAAGCAAATGCTACACAACCAAAAACCCGAGGTGGAAAAGGGAACGAGGAACAAAAGGGATATAACAAGGAGAACGGAGACTGATTATGCAACACAGCTGATGACATACGATTAATGAGAAAACATGTTGTAAGGAAAGCATCGCCCATAAGTGTTTAGGCACTTGAATAATAAGGTACGAGCAACATCTAATACATGACGGTGTTTCCGTTTAACGACCCCATTTTGCTGAGAAGTGCGAGCACAAGTAGTCTGATTAATAATACCTCGATCAACACAAAAAGAGTTAACAATAGATTGAATTATCAGAACGAAACACTTCAATACACTTAACAAACTAAGGCCTCGTTTGGGAACAGGCTTTTTTAGTAACTTTTTAATTTTTTGGCTAAAATGTGATGTAAAAAAAACTAGTATATTTGGGATGGCTTTTTAGCTTTTTATGAAAAGCTGTGCAAAAAGTAGAGAGAAAAGGGAATCTTTGACTTTTTGGTATGGTTTGTTGACTTTTTGACTTTTTTAGGTCTCGTTTGGGAACAGGCTAATTTAGTAACTTTTTGGCTAATTGGCTAAAAAGGTAGGTAAAAAAAACTTGTATGTTTGGGATGACTTTTTGACTAATTACGAAAAGCTGTGCAAAAAGTAGAGAGAAGCCATAATTGTTGACTTTTTGGTATGACTAATTGGCTAATTGGCTAATTTAATAACTTTTTGGCTAATTGGCTAATTTAGTAACATCCCAAACGAGGCCTACTTTTTGACTTTTTGGCTAAACTGGTCTGTTGCCAAACGAGGCCTGAGTTTAAATTTCATTATAAAACGTGAATAATACGTGAGGAACTTAGAGCGATTTCTCAATAAAAACAACTAAGTCATTCGGGAGAAATCATCCACAAAAATAACAAAATATAAAAAACCATGAAGGGTGAACGTACGAGAAGGACCCCATATGTCCGTGTGGACTACATCAAAGGACTCAAACTCACGACTAACACTATGACTAGAAAAAGAACTACGGTGATGTTTTCCAAGCTGACAAGCTTCACATTCTACGGTAGACACATGACTAAAACCAAGAACAACAAACTTCAACTTGGCCAAAGACGAATGACCCAAACAAAAATGTCATTGCAGAGGAGAGATGGTGGCACTCAGAATAGGAGTTGAAGGGAGACAGGAGTTGTCAGTATCCAAATAATAAAGGCCTTGCTGCTCATGTCTGAACCAATCATCTTCTTGGTCTTGAGGTCCTACAAAACACAAGTAGGAGAAAAGGCTATAGAACAATGAAGAGCTTTAGTCAATTGACTAACAGACAACAAATTACATGGAAAATGAGGAACATATAGACTAGTGGGTAAAGATAAAGCGGGGGTGGGATGAAGGGTACTTATCCCACTAATAGGCCGAGAGGACCCATCAGCAAGAACAATATTATGGGTAATAGGATGAAAAGCATGAAAAAGTGATGAATTACCATAAATGTGAGAACTAGTAGGAGCCAAGGTTGGTTAGATTGGACCATACATGCAATATTACCTAAACCCACCACGGTGGCAGTAGAGGATGAGGGAAGAGCAGACCAAAGAATGGAAGTAAGCTCATTAATCCAAGTACTGAGTGCCTTGTGAGAATCAGACGATGAGCTACAGAGCCAAAGGGAGTCGGGGACGAGGTAGTAACATCAAAGACCTGATTTACATGATTAGGCTCGCCATACTTTTGCCAACACCAAGGCTCAGTATGACCAATGGAATCACAATAATCACACTTCCAGTCACCATGAGAAGCTGAACCACGACCACCACGTGAACCACTACACGTGAGCCACGATATGAACCACTATCACGGGAACTATTCCCACGATAACTAGTTTGGGAACCATGAGACCCAAAGTTGCCACGAGACCCACTGAGAGTGGTACCAGACCATAAACCAAAGCAGAGAAAGCACCAATCGAAGGAGCAGAGCCAGAAATACTACAATTGTGTCCCAAAGAAGATCATAATAAGCGAGAATAAGCATTGGCTGCTGAAGGTAAAATCTCGCTGGCCAAAATATAATCCTTGAAGCCACACAAATTGGAATCTAAACCAGTGAGCAAAGAAGCAACCATAAACTCCTCCCAAAGTCTGTAGTGAAAGGTCGATGTTGTAACAAGTGATCCCATAGATGTGTAAGTCTGCTGTGATACTTAAAAGAGTGGTCGACTAGATTGCTTAGTAGCAAAAATCTGCTCATACAATCATACATGCGAGACACATCACTCTGATGCGAAAAAGAATCAGCAAGAGAATCCCAAATTTGCTTAGATGTCTCACAAAACTCAACAGTGGTAACAACAATAGGTTCCAAGCTATACCAAAGCCAACCCATAACACAAGAATCCTCGCTGCACCAATCATCATAAGTGGTATCCGTTTCAGATGGAGGAAGTGCAGTGATGGAACACAATTTTTTCTTATCTTGCAAAAAAACATTAACAGCATGAGCTCAAGCAAGATAGTTTAAACCATTCAATTTTTTGGTAGTAACAGACTTGGCACGTCATCATCTTTGAACAAAGGAGAGTGAGATACCTCAGCGTTCACTGCTGGAGGTAATGCATCAGCCATCAGACCCAAGTTGTAAAGAAATACCCAAAAAAAAAAACTATAGAACAAAACCACCTAAAGAACCACCCAACACCAACAAGCAACAATCCAAATTACCTAATTAAGGTAGTTATAGAGCTGTTCCAGCCATAGACAAGCAATCAGACTAACAACATTGTGCTGAAATAGGTAGAGAAATGCCAAAAACGAATGAAATCTCAGCCTAAGTGCACCAAGACATCAAACAAACATCAAAGAAAGCCCTAATGGGTTCAGTCAGCTCCCATAGATGATGTTTTAACAACCAAAACTAGGCAACAGGTGCTGGAATCATATATCACAGGATGGGCCACAGTATTGCCGAAAAACATTCAAAAATCAAACACTTACATCAGATGTCTCCAATTAATTGTGTAAAAATAACCATAAATACCAGGACGAAATTTCGAATCAGACAACGGTTTTCCCAAATCAAGTTGTCCGTACGGACCTGACACTATGCTGACGTCATCGTACGGATGATGTTCGTACGATGACGTCAGCACACCATTGTTACCTTGCAAAAATCTCCAGAGTCTGTTAAACCTTGCTCTGATACCAAGTCAAAGATTAAAGTATACAGAATTTAAGGTTAAGGTGAGAGAGAAGAAGAAGAAGGCAGAGGAGGAATACGTAAGTAATAGGGTTCTGGGTTTATTAATTCAACCCTTCACCTCAACACTTTATTTATATTTAACTCAAGTCTTACATGATGACAATTGTACCCCTCATTATATAAATAAATGACACACATGACCTCAACTATAAATAAATGACACATAGCTTCAACTATTCTAAAAAATTTGTGTAACAAAATATGTAAACACATGTCATATAGTACTAAACATGGCGTTCTGCATAAATATGTTGTTCCAGAGTTGGTTAAGACAGGTTTAGAAGTCCACTATGGTGTATAGAATTATTCTTATAACTATGTCACTGCCATATATCATTTTGGATCTTGCATAGAAATTTTGGTAGCCTAACATTTTCTTTATATAAATATGCAAGAAAATTAACATTCCCAGATCTTATTGGCATAACAAAATGATACATGCATTTTAAGGGTCTTATACTGGTCATGAATTTGAATTTCAAAGGGAAAAAAAGAAACAATGAGGGAAACAAAAGCACAACGAATACTTGTTTGGTAAGTAGGAATATAATCTTTTATGCAATAATGTCCACAAGAATTAATGATTTCCCAGAGTGTGTATAGAAGGTATGTACTTACAATTTTGAGGCGATTTAAGCCATCAAAGTTGGGTTTGTCGTTCCCAAATATTTGCAATACCTCTTCCCTTGCACGTTGTTGCCAATTTTGATGCCTACTTAATAAAATCATAGTCCACACAAGCAAAATCGACGTGGTCTCCTGCCCAGCAATATAGAATAGCTTGCATTCTTCAATTACTTCTTCAATAGTCATTCCATCTTTCCTGTTATTCCCATGCTGTTCAATTTCTCTGAGATTGGATTCTAGTAATATACCCAGTAAGTCGTCTTTACTAGTTTCTCCTTCCTTCATTGCCTTCATTCTTCTATCAATGATAACACTCAGTGTAACATGTATTTCTTTGTCAATTTCTTTCATCCTCCTGTTCCTCTTAGTTGGCAAAAACCTACACATGCAGTAGCGAAGCATATATAGCAAGCTAACAACCATGATATATCTTTTTAACTATTGGCATTAGCCGAGTGGCCAGAGCTCATCAACTTTACTAGGAGGTCATAGGTTCGATTCCCCCTCCCCGTTCAATATACCCAATAAATAATATAAAAACAGAAATAAACATCTTTTTGGGAAAATTATATAGATGGTCCTTAAGCTTTATCCCTTGTGTCAATTTGGTCATTGTACACCCTATCTTTTTTTCTTTTCAATTTCCCCCCCCCCCCCCCCCCTCAAATATCATATATTTAGATTTCCATTTATCTTCCCTTGTACTGAAATATATATCTTTCACATTTTCTAACAAAAAAAGGAGCTAAACTAATAAAGCATTGTTAGATACACCTAGAATTTTACCTATACTTCCTCTCAAACTAATATATGCAAGTCCAACCAAATAGAAAAAATATTCAAATTAAGTATTTGAGACAATTTGATTTTACCTCGCACCTGGGATGTAAACTGTACTGACAGTCTGGATTATAAGGACAATTAGTTCTTTCTGAAGTTTGAATAGCTTTCCTCCATCTTCATAGTTGCTACCAAAGGCTGCGCGAGATATCACATCGCTAGTCAAAGTTTGAAGATAAGGCCACACATCCACCTCACATGACCCTTCTGTTAAGGCAATATTGTTCTCCCATTTGTTTATCATCTCACTACAGCACAAATAAAATGCAGGTACCATATGCTATAAACAAAATCAAAAGACCAAAAAACCAAGACTCCGTCAGTAACCATATTGCAGGCTGTACACGAAGAAGAAGAAGAAGAAGACAACACTAAGAAACCAATTGATACATATACATATATATATGTAGAATTTTGTTCTATCATGAAGTTGTATTTAGACACAGCAAATGACCACTAAAATATTTAACTAAATAGAGCAACTAAGCTTAAATAACTAATATGGTTAAATACACTATTGGTCCTCAAAGTATGCATTCTATGTCATTCTAATCCATGATATTTCAACCCGTCAATTTGGTCCCCAACTTGCCCAATTTGTGTTTAAATGGTCCTTAGCACCATTTCAACCAAATTTTATAATGGAAGGATGGGGTATTTTTTTTTTTTTTTCCCAAAATTTGAATGGAAATGTCGAACCATATTAGTTGGGGATCAAATTGACTCCATTGAAAAATCGAAGAGTGGGAAACCAAAATGAAACAGAGTGCATACTTTGGGAACCAACACTGTATTGAACCCTAATGATATAAGAAAAATGGTGGAAATAACCTTCAACTTCTCCATATGGAAAGCCGGGTTGATGATTTTTCTGTGTTTAGCCCATTGCTCACCATCAAGGCTAGTTAGTCCATTGGCTAACAACTTGACAAATGGATTAGACTTGGCCTTTTGATATTTGAAATTCTTAGACAAGACCTCCTTTACAAGTTCAGGGTCCATGATGGTAACACTAGGTATTGGTCCAAACCACGTAAAAGACTTCTTTCCTGCAACTTATAACCGAAAACGTCAAATAGAAGTTCAAGAATCAAGAGCGATCAAATAAATATTCCTTGAACAAACTGAAGCAAGCAATATATATACGTAAATAGTGAAGTTCATAAGACAATGACATGATGAGTTAATTAATAATATCACAGGACCTATATTTTCCAAATTAAGAAAGTAAAATTCTTGCTTATAGTAAGCAAAAAGAGTTAGTTATGGTAGTTACGACTGTGTCCATCATTGAGTTAGTTAGTAGTGCTACGCTGTTCCGTCCGTCATCAACTGAAGACATCATTCTTCTTACTCTGGTAACAATTTTCCGTCTTTTGGCAATCTCATTAGAGTTTGTTCTCAACTTTGTTCCACAACTGCAACTTCTCAAGTTGAGATGTATCCTCGTTAGTCAAATCTGTCTTGTTTCAATTATCTGAGTTGTTTTGGTTTACATATTCAATTGCTGATTCAAATTCTTCTGCATCTACAGTAATCTTACCTTCTTGATTAGATTTTATTGTATCCAATTTCACTCCCTTGTGTCACTATCAAAAATTACATTTTGTGAAAGAATCAAGTCGAAACTTATGTAAGATCTAGTTCTCTTCTTGGTTATTTTGATGGATTCATTCCATGGCCACCATCATCATTTTTCACTGATTCATCTGGAAATCGCATTTCAAAACGTGTTTTGCCCCATGTTCTAGGGCAAACAAATGCTCATAAAGTTTGGCATTCTCTATCAAGTCAATGCGTTTCTTTACTCAGGTCACATATTCATGATCTTTAAACGCATTAACCTTCAATGGAAAATTATATTGACTTTATTATCCAAATCAAAGAAATGTTTCTGTTTTTCAATTCTAAATTCTAATATTTTCCTTTTGCTTTGGGTGAAGCACCAATAAATTTTAAAATGTGATCTTATAAACTATTTAGTCCTTCATTTTTTCTTATGAACCCAAAGGTTCCATTAAAGTAGGCATTACACAAAAGGATAGTCGCTTACGTATTTGGGTCCAATTTTTTAGAGATAAAAATGGGATTCTCCAAATGTGAAATTACACATTTGGGCAATCCACACTATAGAGGTTTTGGATTTTCCCTCCTTCTAGAACGAATCTCACATTACAAACAAAAACGTAACACTCCAATGAAATACTCTAATAACGTAATACTCTAATGTAACACACTAAAAAACTCATTAGTATACTTTTTTCAAACTAATAACGTAACACTCCAAAAAAACTCGTTGGTGTATTTTTCCCAAACGTACCACCCTAATGTAACACGCAAAAAAACTTCTTAGTGTACTTTTTTTTCCAAACGTAACACTCGAATCAATATAATTTCAAACATAACACTCCAATATAACACATTTCCATGTGACATACACAAAAATACTAAAAACTCCTTAATGTACTTTTTCCAAACGTAACACTCACAATTTGAAATTATACATTTGCCCAAAGCTTGTTAAGGAACTTTTGTACTCATTTTGAAATGATTTGACGAATGTCACATCCTTTTGGAATGGTTTGAAGAGTTCTACATCATTTTTTTGGAGTGTTACGCTTGGAAAAAATACACTAAGGATTTTTTTGTATGTTACATTAGAGTTTACACTAAGGACTTTTTTTGGAGTATTGTTTGAGAAGTATACACTAAGAAATTTTTTTAAAGTGTTACATTTGAGTGTTACAGCTTGAAATTAATATTTGCTCAAAACTTTCTAAGGACTTTTAGTACTCCTTTCGAAATGTTTGAAGTATTCTATATTTCAAGTCATTTTTTTACTTTTTTGAAATATTTTCTAAATAAAAAAGATTTTCATATAAAAATTCATCCCAAATTTAATTCTCATATATTGTGTATCTTATCTTTCTAGCACAAAAAAAGAAAAAGAAAAAAAGACACATAATAGAAATAGGAAAATGTTTCGTAGCTCGAAACATTTGCCCCGAATGGCTCGATTTCGAAGCAGAGGGGAAGAGAGAAGCAGAGGGAGAGGGAGAGAAAGAGAGAAGCAGAGGGGAAGAGAGAGAGAGAGAGAAGACAATCGTCGCCCAGCCACCGATCGTCGCCCTGTCCCGCCGCTGATCTGCCGATCGTCGCCCAACCCAGCCCCACCGCAGCCTCCGACCGCCGTCGCCCCGCCTCCGCCTCCTCCTCTCCCGAATATTATGCCCCCTCCAGTCCTCCTCCTCCTCCTCCTCCTCCTCCCTCCCTTCTTCTTCCTCCTCCTCCTCCTCATCCTTTCTTCCTTCTTCTTCCTGTCCTCCTCCTCCTCCTCCTCCTCCTCCTCCCTCCCTTCTTCTTCCTCCTCCTCCTCCTCCTCCTCCTTTCTTCCTTCTTCTTCTTCCTGGTCTTCGTTCTTTTTCTGCCAAAAACAAAAAAAATCGAGCCATTCGGGCTCCCCGTTTTCGAGCTACGTAGCGCGATATAAGCATATAAACATAAATTTAATTTCTAAATAATATATTAAATCTACGTTTCCAAAATCAATGAATGTGAATAATTGGTCTATAAAAAAAAATTTGGAACTAATCAGATCACCATTCCTCAAGATGGTATTTATAGATAAATTTTCCTTTTGCTTTCTAGTGAACATTTCTAATTTTTTAATTAACTTTTTTATGTTTTAAATTATTTAAAAAGGTAAAATATTTATAAAAAAAAAATTGGTTAATTACAAAAGAAATCGACTCTTATAACGAAATAAATCTGAATTTTTTTTATTTTATCAAGCTAGTAAACCCTTATCTTTTAATTAATTTTTAATATAAATGATTGCTTATTTTCGTTAAATAAACTGACGAAAAAATAATATTGTACATAAAATGTCTAAAATATCTTCTTTTTTTTCTTTAATAATTAAAATGTTACTTTTCATTTAATTTTTTTAAATAAAAATAGGTAAGTTGTTTAAATTTAAAATAAATCAAAAGAATAAGATTTAAATTAATAAAATTTAAAAATTATTTTGTTATAAGAACCCTGAGTTTTTTATATATATATTTTCCTTAAAAACAAAATTAAAAAAATTAATAAATACAAAAAATAAAAAATATATTTTTTGTATTTCGTAAATTTTTAAAAAATTATTTTATAAATTTTAGAAGAAATTAATCAACCATTCCTCTCTAACTTTTAATAGTAATAGAAGCCTAATATGTTTTTTTTTATTAGTTAAGGTGTTTCAATAATATTATTAGAGAAATTTTAAATTGTAAAAATTTATAAGGTGAAATTTTTCTTTGAAAAGATTGAAATTTCTCTATAAAAATATTAAGAGATTTCACTGCTATGAAAATATTGTATGTAATTTGGTTTTATAAAATCTTAATCTAAAATTTTCTAAATTTTGTACTTTATCAGATTAAATAGATTAATAATTTTGTATTTAATATACTTTCATATATTTTAACATATTCAGTAAAAACAAAAACAAAAACAAAAACAAAAAATACGAATTTAAAATATAAAAATAAAATAAAATAAATCCGAAGATAGAGGTGTACAATCAGACTGGAAACGTACCGTAGTTGGAGATTTGGGTATGAAGGAAGGGCAAGACACGACTAGGCACTGCGTCATCGGAGATGCTGATGCGAGTGGAGCTAGCTTCTTTAGTCATGGCGGAGTTCTCTTTTATGTCTCCGAAGAAGAGCTTGTATGAATTTCCATTGAGACCTTGTTTTCTGAGGCAACTCTCTAGCTTCTTCGGTCTTAACCATACCCAATTCAATATTCTCCATGATCCCCATATCAAGCTCAATAATACTACACCAATTATACCACATCCGATTGCACCAGACCACTCATTTATTTTCTCCATATGTGTATCATGAGAGTTCAGAGAGACAGAGAGAGAGAGAGAGAGAGTGTGAGAGAAAGAAGCTTGGAATTGAATAACCAGAGAGCAGAGTACAAGAAAATTGACCCCTTTGTTTTTTTTGTCATTTTCTCACTCTTGAATTTTGTTAATTTACTTTTTAAAATTAATTTTTATTTCAAATTAGACCCCAAAAAAATCATGTTAACTATAACATAGAGTATTACACTCACTTCTCCTCAGGTTTTTAATAATTACAAGAATCTCCATTACAATTTTAATAATTACAAAAATTTCTCTTATTTTTTTTTTATGTTGTCAAGATTATTTTACTCCCCGTTAATTTAAGTCAAACGGTATTAACTTAGTTGTGCGAATGATCATAGTGTAACAATTTAAATTTTTAATTATTTTATAGAATTTATATTAATATTATTTAATCTCAGTTCGAAAAATATATAATTTATTATATATTATTATGCGTGATTTTGTAAAATAATATTATTAAAAATTTAAGAGTCAAAGTATAAATAAATAATTAAGTTAAATTTGGATAGGCTTAAATTAATGGAGATTAATAGGAAGGTGACACGTGGCTGTTGGCTTGGGGCTCACGAATGTAATTTGTATAAGTAGGGAGAAGTTGACTCAGTAAGAGAAAAGAAAAGTGAAAGAAAGAAAAGAAGACCAGGAAAGAAAGAAAGAAGACCAGGAAAGAAAGAGAAGAAAAATTAGTGAAAGCTAAGAAGATCTTTGATAGTGGAAAGAAATAGTAAGGTATTAAAGTTAAGGTGAGTTATATTATACCTTGAGCCTCCAAAATGTATTTTACTTATGTTTTGACTTACCAAAATCTATTTTACACAAGTTATGTTTTATTAGTATATTAATAAAAGTTATATTTTATGAAATGTGGATTATTTTGTGAATCCTATTTACTTAAAAGGAAATCCATGGATATATCTGTTTTACTTTTAAAGAATATTTGGCTATAATCTTATATGAAAATATGTTTTGTAAATACCACCACGGGAGTCCCATGCCTTGGGGACTTAAATAACCATTAGCTTAGTGAGTCCCATGCCTTGGGGAACTTAAATAACCATTGGCTTAGTGATTGACCACTTTGTGGTCCAGTGTTTGTCGTGGATCCATTGACCAGTGTAGTGCTTGACACTTAGTGATGTACCGTGGTTATGGTTGTATAGTGATTGTCGTATTACATGTATACGTCAAATGATTTTTGTATTATGTATGCTATGTATCAAACTCTTTTTGGCCTAACTAATTATCCATGGTGAATTTTATGTCTTATACTCTTGGTATAATATTTCTCACTCTGCCATGAGCTTATAGTTTTTACCACTTTCAGGTGACATGTCGGGACCAGCGCGTCGGGTAGGTACAAAGCACTTTTATTGATGTATTTTTTTTATGTAAATATCGGCCTTTTTGGTCAATACATTTTGTAATAAAAATAGACGCTCCAATGATTATTTTAGTACCCTTCTTTAAATATTTTTTTCGCTTGCGTTGTTGATTTGTTTAAAGATTTGGCCGGAGGTAACCTCGGTTACTGGCCATCACGATGCTTAACCCTTGGGTACGGGGAGCGGGTCGTGACAAATGGTATCAGAGCAATGGTTTATAAAAAAAAAAAAATTATTGGAGCATAGGACACATGCACATTTAAGAAGTGAGATAGCGGCTAATTAGTACCTAAATATTATGTTTAGTTCGTCGATTTAATTATATTATAATTTTCTATGATTTTATATATATATATATTAAATTTTTTTTGTGTGCATAATTTGTGAAGGATATTAGATATAATTTACGAATGAAAAAGAAACAAAAGATGTCAAACACCCACAAAAAAATATATATATAATATAATTAAATATACATAAATTCTAATTTAGTATTCAAAAAAAAAAATTTTCAACTTTTTAAAAGTGGGTTCAAATTTTAAACATACTAATTTTGAAATTATTTCCAATAAATAAAAAGGAAAAATGCTTCGGACCCCCCAGTGAGGTGGCAGTCCGTGATTGGGCCAAAAAAAAACTGTTTTCTTTTTTTTTTTTTTTTTTGGGTTTCGACCAGTGGGGGCGCGACACCTCACTGGGGGTCTGTAGCGGAATTGAATAAAAAGTTCATCTCAAATTT
Organism: Camellia sinensis; assembly: GCF_055761805.1. Classification (NCBI taxonomy): domain Eukaryota; kingdom Viridiplantae; phylum Streptophyta; class Magnoliopsida; order Ericales; family Theaceae; genus Camellia; species Camellia sinensis. Next base: position 142,184,952 of record NC_138968.1, read on the forward strand.
TTTCAACTCTCACATATGATTATGTCATTGTGATCTCATTTTATTTCCATTTATTTATTTTTATCCTGAACAATATGAGTAAAAAGTTTTTAAAAGCACCCATTATTTCTCATTTTGGCCCAAACTAATTTTTGACAACTAGACAACGAGTGGTTTTTGGTAAATTTTTTTTTGAGATATTATTTCTATCAGATTAATCATCTAATACATATTTATCAGAGTGCGCAGCGGACAGTTTGTACATATAATAAATTTCGAGGACGAAATTTTAAAAGGAGGGAAGATTGTAACAACCCAAATTTCTAATTATTCTATAGAATTTATACTAATATTATTTAATCTCAGTTCGGAAAATATATAATTTATTATATATTATTATGCGTGATTTTGTAAAATAATATTATTAAAAATTTAAGAGTCAAAGTATAAATAAATAATTAAGTTAAATTTGGATAGGCTTGAATTAATGGAGATTAATAGGAATGTGACACGTGGCTGTTGGCTTGGGGCTCACGAATGTAATTTGTATAAGTAGGGAGAAGTTGACTCAGTAAGAGAAAAGAAAAGAGAAAGAAAGAAAAGAAGACCAGGAAAGAAAGAAATAAGAGAGGGAAAGAAAGAGAGGAAAGAGAGGAAAAATTAGTGGAAGTTAAGAAGATCTTTGATAGTGAAAAGAAATAGTAAGGTATTAAAGTTAAGGTGAGTTATATTATACCTTGAGTCTCCAAAATGTATTTTACTTATGTTTTGACTTACTAAAACCTATTTTATACAAGTTATGTTTTATTAGTATATTTATAAAAGTTATGTTTTATAAATATTTCAGTTACGTGAATTATTTTATAAACCCTATTTGCTTAAAAGGAAACCCATGGATATGTTTGTTTTACTTTTAAAGAATATTTGGCTATGACCTTATATGAAAATATGTTTTGTGAGTACTACCACGGAAGTTCCATGCCTTGGGGGACTTAAATAACTATTGGCTTAGTGACTGACCACTTTGTGGTCGAGTGCTTGTCGTGGATCCATTGACCAGTGTAGTGCTTAGCACTTAGTGATGTACCGTGGTTATGGTTGTATAGTGATTTCTGTATTACATGTTAAATGATATGAAGTATATATCAAATGATTTTTGTATTATGTATGCTATGTATCAAATTCTTTTTGGCCTAACTAATTATCCATGATGAATTTTTTGCCTTATACTCTTGGTATAATATTTCTCACTCTGCCATGAGCTTATAGTTTTTACCACTTTCAGCTGACATGTTGGGACCAGCGCGTGGGGTAGGCACAAAGCACTTTTATTGATGTATTTTTTTTATGTAAATATCGACTTTTTTGGTCAATACATTTTGTAATAAAAATAAACGCTCCAATGATTATTTTAGTACCCTTATTTAAATATTTCTTCCGATTGCGCTGTTGATTTGTTTAAAGATTTGGCCAGAAGTAACCTCAGTTACTGGCCATCACGATACTTAACCCTTGAGTACGGGGAGCGGGTCGTGACAAAGTACCCTTTACACTTAACACCCTTTAATTATAATTTACCTATATATTAAATTATCATTTTATTTCTCATCACTTTTTTTTGTATTTCATTGAATTTGTATTTTTTTTTCCACTATACGTTTTGAACTTTGATAAGTTTAAAAATTAAAAAAAAAAAATCAACCATTAATGAAATTAAGAAAGAATATTCATGTTTGTTATTTGAATTAATTTTGAGATTTAATTTAATAAAAATAATTTTAATGAAAGCAACAAAGATGAAGATATAGATTTTAGATGCAATAAATAACAAAATTATTTGAGTATTTTATAATTTTCAAATAATTTATTTCTTCAAATAAAATTATATTTTAATTAGATGTAAGAAATGACAATTTTAAATAGTTTATTATTCTGAAATTATCAGAAAGTCCTATTTACCAATCTATTACTCCATCTAGTCCCACATTAATTCTGTTGGATTGGCAAGTTCTGTTTGGCATGTTTTGTGGACAATCAGGTCCCGTTTTAAATTTATGTGATGTGTGTGTAGACAGGTTTGACCCTCTTTTGTTTTTTCTTTAGAGGTGTATATTGGGATTGAATGCAGATTTTGTGGGATATGTTTCCTGATCCACGTTTGGTAATTCGGATCCATGTTTTGGGGTGTGATAACGTGGGTTATGGAGTCACACAACAGTGCGTGGACCAAGGCATCGATTGGCTGTGTGGAATACTCCTCTTGAGCTTCAAATGGTTTCTCAGAGAACGAAACGAAGGCATCGATTTCTTCAAAGAAACGAGATTCTGCGTGAACCCAACAAATGGTAAGGTTCACGTCATACCCCGCCGGAACAGGCGATCAGATTCTACGTGAACCCAACAAATGGTAAGGTTTACGTCGAAACAACGAACCCACAACGATCAACGAAGCATCGGACATGAAAGCGAAGTATTGGCCTTCGAAATCACCATTTTCGTCTGTAAAACCAGCGAATCGAGCCATCGAATAGAGAGTTCCAGTGGTGTTGAGTATGTCTACGTACAGAAATGTGATCAGAGCTTCCCAGAAATGCCCCGTTCCCATGCTTTTGAAGCTGAGAGCTCCGGCTGTGTACTTGATTGTGTGAACGTCCACCACTTTTTTGAAATATTGAAAAGTCGTGTCGCCATCGGTGCTGTTTGGAAACACCGTCACAGTGGTATTTCGAAACCACGACACAGTGGTGACGAAGATTATTCCGTAGATCATAGCACCCTTGATGTTTTTCACCATACAGTAAGCGATGATCACGAAACCCACAACGCCGAGCCAGAATGTAGGGCTTTCCATGCGACCGTTGAGGCAGAATATGCCATCGAAACATCTCAAATGGCAATTGGAAAACAAAGGGTCAAACTCTGAGAAAGCCGAAACGTGACACACTTACTCGTGTTAAATTGCTTGTGTCAAACTTTGTCAAATTACTTAGTTCACAAAAAAAAAAAAAAAAAAATTGTGTCAAATTACTTGTGTTCACGTCACAACCCACGTCTCAAGTTGTGAGTGTTACACACTTACTAAATTAAAAAAAGTATTAGTGTGCTTTTTTGATCAACGTGACACACAAACACCCATTTATCTTTTCCCATACAAACCCACACCAAATGTCAATCAATAATACTAGCAGTGGCAAAATTGTCAACAAACAAATTAAGGGACCACCCAGTCACTAAGAAAATATTCAGGACCTTATGGATTACAAATCTACAAAATGGGATTTACTGGTCAATTCCCCATAATTTATTTATCTTTTATTCCCTATCATCTAATTTTAATTTATTGTAATGTGATTAGATATTTTTTCACTTTTATATTTATTTTTAAAAAATTTATTATTAAGGTGAAAAATATTGACTTATTTTTTTAATGATAATTAAAACTTGAGGATAATATAGGATTGTGAAAAGATAAATTGATTTTTTTATATATTTATGAGATAATATTTGGTAATTTTTATAAGTCAATTTTTTTATTATAAATATGAAATGTTATTATGTTTACTTTTCTTTAAAAAATTTAATACACAAACATGTTTACAAAACAAAAGAAAATTTCATATTTCATAAGTTGCTTTGGCATTGGGTGATGCTGGCTAACATTGATGAGAAAAAATGATGAAAAAAAATTGAGGAAAAAACATAGAGAAGAGAACAAATAATAATAATAATAATAATAATAATAATAAAAAATTATATGGTATTGCTATTTGCTACAGTGACACTATGAAAAAATAAATGAGAAAATAAAGAAAAATGAAAGAAATAAAATAAAGAAAATGGAAAGAGAGAGATAATTTCTCCAAATATGTATTTTTTATATAGAAAAAAAATCAAACACCTATATGTATTTTTAAATTTTTATTCAAACTCTAATTTCTCAAAATAATTATTTATAAAATTGGTGGTCTGTTTTAAAAAAAATAAAACATCTTTTATACTTTGTTTAATAATTTTCAAATAAATGATTTAGCTTCTTTTTTTTTTTTTTAGATAAGGTAATGTTTGGTTATTCTACTATATATATGTTTGTCTTAAAAATTTAGAAATTTTTTAAATATTGTATAGAATTTTATAATTTTGTTTAACATTAATAAGAAGAAAATAACATAATTATATATTTTATATAATTATAAAAAATTTAAAAAATATAATTAAGCACTGCATTAAGAATAATTAAAGATTTTATAAGTCATAATTAAAATATTATAATAATAAAAAAAAATTAATCATAATTAAAAAAAATGACATAATTAGGAGTGCATATGATATACACATTTTAAAGGATGAGTACCATATGCACCTTATAACTAAAGAAAAAAAAATTATAATTTTATATTTTTTGAATCATAATTAAACTAAAATAAAAAATTATAACCAAATAATATATGGAATATAACTAAAAATTTTATAAATCATAATTTAAAAAATTTACATAATTTAAGAATTTATATGATAGAAGTGTTTATGATAGAATTTCCCGTGGAATGAGGTATGAGACTGACATAAAATTCAAGTTGGGAAAATTGACCCCTTTATTGTTTTGTCGTTTTCTCACTTTTGAATCTTGAAGGTTTTTTTTTTAAGAAAATTATCTTCAGGATGGTTTTTAAAAAATTATTATACATTAAGAGAAAAGTTAATAATTAATACTTATAATGTTTATCTTATAAGAAAAATTCTTACATCCATTATGATGTAATTTTTCCCCTTTTTTCCCCTTTAATTCTGACCTTTATGTTTTAAATTCTTTGAATTTACTTTTAAAATTAATTTTTATTTAAAAATAGACCAAAAAAAATATCATATTAACTATTACTTGACATAAAAAAATATATATTATTATGTTGTAATTTAATTTTTTATTAGAGATGTGAGTTATATATAATAAAATATTTTTATGCCACGCGGTTGTTAATGTATCATTTTTTTAATCTAATTTTGTACATATATTAATTTTTTAAATAAATTGGAAAAAAATTTAAAAAGTGAAAAAATTACCAAATATAAAATAGGCAAAGTATAATTTACTCAAATTATATATAGGGGTATATTGGATGGGTATAGTCTAACTCATTAGGTTTATGTTGCATTTTTAGAAATAAGAATATCTACAAATTTTTTTCTTTTGTTAAGTTTAAATTTAAATAAAAAAATGTTCAAAATTTATATTTAATCATCAAATTAAAAGATATACTTTTTTTTAAAAATCAAATTTGATGAAAATAAAAATTTAGAATAATAGGAGAATTGTTAACAAGAATTTTTTAAAAATTTGATAAGTAGATTAGAGTAGTTCATATCAAATTAAGATTTTTATTCAAATTTAGAATAAAATTAAGGGTAAATTACACTTTGCCCTCTTTATGTTTGGCCACTTCCTCACTTTGGCCTTAAAGTTTATTTTTTCCTACTTTGACCATTCATATTTCAAGTTTTTTCTATTTTACTCCTAAAGGTAATTTTTATTAAAAATTAGACAGAAAATGACACATTAACAATCACGTAGTATAAAAATATTTTGTTATATATAACTCACAATGCTAACATAAATTTAAACTCCAGTATAATAATATATTTTTTATGTTACATGATAGTTACTGTGACATTTTTCTTGCTAATTTTTAATATAAATTAACTTTAGAAATAAAGTATGAAAAACTTAAAACATAAAAGGTCAAAATAAAAAAAAATTTAAGGAACAAAATGAGAAAGTCACTAAACAAAAAGTGGGCAAAGTGTAATTTATCCTAAAATTAAATTAAAAAAATTAGTGCAGAGTTCAAGATATTCTAACTAACAGAGACAAGTTAAAAGTGAAAATTGAAATACATTGTTCCAAGACCACCAAATAATCTCACAAAGATGAGTCCTATTGTATCCTTGATAACTCCATCCAAACTTATTTTCGTAGAAATTTCTATTTGCATAACACACTTGTTTTAGTTCATATCATGTTTTGATTTTTTATTTATTTATAATCTTATAACCTTAATTGTAATTTATTTTTTAATTTGTAACTCTATTTATTTATTTTTATTTTTGATATATAGAGGTAGAATTGATGGCAAAGCAATGCTTGATGCAGAAGCATGATGATGTGATGGCACCCTAACTATGACAATTTTGTCGGTAGTATAAAATTCATTGTTGACTCTACTCCGCCCTTATCTATTAACCATTATAAAAAATAAAAATGTTTCATGTCCCATTTTTTTCTCACTTCCTTTGACCCTCTCTCTTTTTTATTGATTACATTTTTTTTTCTTTTTTCTTTTTTTTTCTCCTCCAATCATCACCTGTCACGTGTCTGTAGGGTTGTGGGGTGGTGATTAGAGGGGGTCTCTATCATGACTCTATAAAAAATGAAATGAACCTAATGCATGAAATGCCAAACATGCCCTTATTGTTGTCTTTCCCTATCGCAATTTATCCTCTGTTCTTCCTATGTGTTGTTCTTTTCAGACATGTTTGATGGAGTGGATTAGAGCATGAAATTGATATTATTAATATATAAATTTAATTATTTTATGTTTGTTTTAATATTTTGATTTAAGATTATTAATTCAATGGATAATTAATTCAACAAATTTATAAGATTATTAATAATGGGATAAAGAGATTATTAATCTAATGAATATTAATCCAATTGAATAATAAATACCACATTAATTTAATAGAATTATTAATATTTCACCGTTAATCTTGTGAATCAAGCATTCCCTAATACAAAACTCCACATATGCTGCTGACTCAGTGTTTGACAGTATGCCCAAATGGCCACCATGTTATGAATACACACAAATCATGGACCATACAAATAAATATAAGTTAAATCATATTTTTTTCAAAAAGTAAAAAATAAAAAATAAAAACTTGAATTGTTTTGGAAATTGTTGAGATGTTTTCAGATTTTATTCACAAGTTGCTATGTTATGAATGGTTAAAAATGTATAATTATTTTATTCTTTTTAATTATTAATACATTTTTATTAAATTAATTCCCCCATTTTATTTTTAGTTGTGAGTTTAATTATTTAGTTTTACTTTTTGCAGAATAATTTACAATTAGGATGAAGATTTGGGATTGATTTGCAATTAGAAGAAAAGACATCAAAATTGATGAAGCAAACTTTTTTCTCAGGGCTACCAAGAAAGGCCAATGAAAAATGATGGCTCATGTGAAGATCAAAAGGCAATTGGATGGAATGTGTAGAAAGATAAATTCAATTGGGAGGATGATGCAATGTGATGCATGAAGAAGTTTATTGGGTGGATGATGCTCAACCAGCAAGAAGAATGCTGTAAATCCGTTGAGGAGAGGGGGCATTGGAGAAAACTTTGTCTTTCAATACAGATTGTTGTAATTTATTTTTATGGTGTTCTAATTTATTTATTTATTTTAATTTTATTTGTTGAGGTTAGAGGTTGACATAGGTAAGCCCGTAAAGATTATAGCCTACCGTTTAAGGCCCAATACATATCTTAAATACTAAAGCCCAGCACTGTTAAAACCCCACATAGCAATAAAAACTAATGACATCAAGACACGTGGCGAGAGAAGGGCAAGCCACATCAGCAGACAAAGATCTGCAAAGTTATTGTCACGGCACATCGCCATTAATGAGGCCCCTTACAGCATTTATTGCGATAACCCCTCTCCGTCGGGACAGCACGACCTCACCCTGAACAAGGCAAACTACAGCATAGACTTTCGGCCAAGGTGACAGGTCGGAAGGGACAACGAAATGATTACCAGAGGATATAAGCAGGCGTTGAAGACAAGAAGAAGGTTAAACTTTTATATCTCTAGTCTATCTCTACAATCCACTTCTCTTCCTAACTTGTTCGTCGGAGGATTCGCTGGGAGACTCCCTGTTCCCCATTGGACTTTTGTGCAGGTTCCTCCGTGGGCTTGGTCATTCGGACGTAGGCTTGAGGAGCGTGGATCAGTCCGAGCCGTCCTGTCATCACGAACTGTATCATCAGTTGGCGCCGTCTGTGGGAACGCTTTGCTCCGCGCGCCAGTTGTGCTCATTGTTGCTGGAAACCCTGTCCCAATAACCCTTTCTTGCTACCCATCAAAGTATATGGTCATGGCTAGATTCATGCCTTTTCACCATAACGCTGCCGACCACCAAGCCGACCCTCCCAATCCAAACAACCCGCCACAGTATTTCATCGAGCTTACCAACAGCATTAACCGCATGGTCGAGCAAAACCAAGCCCTGATAAATGCTCTACTCCAAAGAAACCTTCTTATGCCTCCTCCACCACCTCCAGATATTCCCCCCAACCAAGAATGAGCCCCGAGCCATACTATCCTGTAGCCTAATCCACCCAACTTGGAAGGCTTGCACCTTCTTCCCCCAAATATAAATCCACCACCCCGACCCCCACATCCATCGGTCCTGGCAGCAACCCCTGAAGGAGAGCCAGTGGCGTCCAGCCCCCGCTGCCCTCCGGTGGTGACAACATTCCTCTCTGGGATGTAGAACTCCGAGCCATGAAGCTCCAACTCCAAGGGGTCATGCAGAACATCCAGCATAAATCCCCTACCACAACCAACTCGCCATTCGTTGCCTCTATCAGGGATAAACCTCTACCCCCCAAGTTCAAAATGCCCACCATCGACTCTTTTGACTGTACGACGGACCTAGTCGACCACTTGGAGACCTATCAAACCCTCATGATCCTCCATGCTTTCCCTGACGAAATCATGTGCCGGGCTTTCCCTGTAACACTCAAGGGGTCAGCTCGACTTTGGTTTAGTCAACTGCCAACAGACTCTGTCTCCACTTTCTAGCACCTTAGTGACTCTTTCCTTAGTCATTTCATTGGAGCCCAGCACCAACGGCGTTCGGCAACCCAACTCCTCAACATCCGTCAGACCGAAGGGGAGTCGCTACGCAGTTTCGTTACCCGCTTCAACACCGAAGCCCTGCAAGTAGCGGAAAATAATGACAAAGTCATCCTTACGGCTTTCATGGCCGGTCTGTGGTCGTCTGACTTCCTTTTCTCCCTCTCTAAAAACCCCCCGACCTCCATGGCCACCCTACTCTCCAAAGCCCAAAAATACATGAACGCTGAAGATTCCCTAACTGCCCGGCAAGATCCTGTAACCAAAAACCTGACCCCTAGAGAAAAGAGAAAAGATTCAGAAACCAGAAATACTCAGTACAATAACCAAACATCTCCGTACACTGACCGACTCCCCAAAATTGACCGGTCGGCCCCAGCCCAACCGCCCGGCCGGTTCGAGCGGTACACCCCCTAAACTTCCCCATGGAACAAGTCCTCCATCAGATCCACCGAGACTACCCCCTAAAATGGCCCCAACCGTCACGGACTCCTTCCAATCGGAAAGACCAGTTCAAATATTGTCGTTTTCACCAGGATCACAGCCATAATATCGAGGAGTGTGTTAACCTCAAAGATCAGGTCGAGGGCCTGATTCGTCAAGGACGCCTCAGCCGATTCACGGACACTCGCCCTCAATAGAGACAGCGGACTGAACCCATCAGAAACAACCGCCGGCGCACCCCGCCCTGACAGCCAGCACAGCCTGACCAAGGTCATGATCGCCCTCCACAGTAACCTCGGGCACAAGGTAACCCCGCCCCACCTGTTAGAGAAATCTGAGTTATCTTCGGCGGGCTTGCTTGTGGAGGACCATCCCGGTCGGCTCAGCGGGCAGAACTCAGGAAAATAAGGCAGGGCTCAGACAAAGAAGTCCACGTTGGACCGACCCTCCAAACACCACAGGCAGTGGACCGAGCTTATCACCTTTACGGACGCCGAATGCACAAGCATCCGTTATCCTCATGACAACCCTCTCGTCATTTCCGCCCTCCTCTCCAATTACAAGGTCAGACGGGTTCTCGTCGACAACGGTAGTTCTTCAGACATCATCTTCCTTAATTGCTTCCGCCAGCTCAAGATTGGGGAAGAAAGTCTGTCTTCCCTCCAAACCCCTTTGGTCGATTTCACTGGCGACCGGGTGACCTCCATCGGCTCCATCGATCTTCTTATCACAATTGGCAAGTACCCACGGCAGACCACAAAGTTGCTCACCTTTCTCGTTGTTGACTGCCCCTCTGCCTACAACATCATCCTTGGTCGTACTGCCCTAAATGCTTTCCAAGCTATCATATCCATTTACCACCTTGCCATCAAGTTCCCCACCGATCTTGGGGTCGGAACAGTGAAGGGAGAGCAAATCGTGGCCAGAGAATGTTATGTCGCCTCAATCAAAGAAGTCAAGCTTTAGGAAGCCATGATCATTGAGGGACTTAACGTCAGAGACGAAGACGTGCTAGTTAGGGGGGAACCAGTGGAAGAACTTGTCGAGGTTCTCGTCGACCCCACCAACCCGGCCAAAACCGCCAAGATTGGCAGCCAATTGTCCCTCCAAGCCAAGGTCGACCTCACTGCCCTCCTGGTTGAACACAACGATGTGTTTGCCTGGACTCACTCCGATATGCCGGGTATTGATCCCTCCTTCATCAGCCACCGTCTCAGTGTTGAGCCCCATTTCTGACCTATCCGCCAGAAGCAACGCATTTTTCACCAGGAACGCAATCACCTTATTGCTTCTGAAGTAGACAAACTCCTTGAGGCACAGTTTATCACTAATGTGGACTACCCCAGATGGCTGTCGAATGTGGTTCTGGTTTGTAAAAACAATGGTAAATGGCGACTCTGTGTTGACTACTCCGACCTCAACCGAGCTTGCCCCAAGGACAGCTACCCTCTCCCTCGCATAGATCTACTGGTCGACGCTACGGCCGGTCATCAAATGCTTAGTTTCATGGATGCCTTCTCTGGATACAACCAAATCTTGATGCACCCATCTGACCAGGAACACATCTCCTTCATCACCGATCGAGGCACCTACCATTACCGTGTGATGCCATTTGGGTTGAAGAATACCGGGGCCACTTACCAACGGCTGGTCAATGCTGTCTTCTATCATCAGATAGGTCGGAACATGGAGTATCTGTCGATGACATGCTGGTCAAAAGCAAGCTCTCCACCGATCATCTGGCCGACCTGCGAGAAACCTTCACCACCCTCCGAAAGTACCAAATGAAGCTCAATCCGGAAAAATGTGCCTTCGGCGTAGGATCTGGGAAGTTTTTGCGGTTCATGGTCAGTCAGCGGGGCATTGAGGCTAACTCCGAAAAGATCAAGGCCTTAATCGAAATGCAGTCACTAGGACGATCAAGGAGGTTCAAAGGCTTACTGGCCGAGTGGCCGCCCTCAACCGCTTCATTTCCCGAGCAACGGATAAGTGCCTCCCCTTCATTTCCAATTGCTGTATGCTCTTTTTGACAATCTGCACACTTGAATGTTCTCATTTTCTCCTCCTAAGGTGCAAATTTATGATCCATTGGGCTACACTTTGTATGACAGCAAACTTGTATCTCAGTTATCTGTGGTAGTCCAATAACGCTTTGATTGCAGCCTCAGCCAGACCGAGTTGCTAAAAGCTTCAGCCAGGCTGAGCATAAAGAGCTCGGCCAGACCGAGTGGCTAAAAGCCTCAGCCAGACTGAGCACAAAAAGCCTCAGCCAGACTGAGCATGAAGAGCTCGGCCAGACCGAGTCAATAAAAGCCTCAGCCAGACTGAGCACAAAAAGCCTCAGCCAGATTGAGCATGAAGAGCTCGGCTAGACTGAGTCACTTAAAACCTCAGCCAGACTGAACATGTAAAGCACGTTCAAACCGAGTTACTTTAAGCCTAAGTCTGACTGAGCCACCATTGCAACTTCATGATCGTAAGCATAGTGGCCATACTTAGTCAAATTCCAGTCCAACGTTTTCCAAATCAGACTGGTTCTTTAACACTCTTGCAAGTTAAACTTCACTCTGCATTGAGTTTTTCTCACATTCACTCCGTATTGAATTTTTCTTACAAGTTAAATTTTACTTTACATTGAGTTTTCCTTACAGTCACTCTGCATTGCGGTTGTCTTACGTTTTAAACTTCACTTTACATTGAGTTTTCCTTACATTTTGCACTTTACAATGATTTATACACAAGCATTATACAAGTCACCATTCTCATTCATTTCAGATGCACAAACAAAAGCAATTGCATAAAAACAAGACTCAAAATTTTATTTATTCACAAACTTGTATATAAGTTTATTACAGTCATTCAAAAAAAAAAAAAAAAAAACAAACAAACAAACAACAAACAACAAACAACCAAAACTCTAAGTACATGTTTTCTCCACTCCATTCACTCCTCTTCTTCACTTGAGGCGAGATCTTCCTCTTCAATACCCTCATCTAGGGGGGTCTGGGCCACGTCGTCTTCGTCAATTCTAACACTGCTGAAGTCTATGTCTGGGAACAGCTCTTCTACTTTACGCTTGAACATCTTCCAACCACTGTCCCAGAATTCAACCATTTCGTGTTTATAGAAGTCCGACCGCTGGAAGCTTTGAATCACTTCGTCTTCGCTCCTGCTCCCAGCGCTCGTCCTCGACGGACCAGCCCCCCCAGCCCCTTCTCTCGCCAAGTTGCTGGCAACAGCAGCATTGATGGCCATCTGAAAGTCAGCAGATGCCTTAAATTGCTCTACTGCTGCCACACACAGATCAGGATATGCTGCCCTTTCAGAGGCTGCCTTAGTTTTCTCTTCCCCCAACTCCTTCTCCAACCTCGCCCTCTCCTCCATCGCCCTAGCACGCTCATCTTCCAGCTCCTTCTGCAACCCAGCACTCTTCAGGTCTGCTTCGTCATTTTCTTTGATTTGCTGGGCGCGCAATTCTTCATTGCTGGTCATAGCCTCTTCAAACCGCTCGGTGGCGACCGTGCAGACATTTTGACCATCTCCCAGCTTCTTCTGCTCACTAGCCAGCTGGAATTCGAGCGACACTACCTTGCAGCGTTCGTCCTCTAACTCCAACTTGACCGCGAGCTGCTCCGCATGAGCTTGAGCGGCAACATGCGCTGCACGATCGCCAGCACCTCCATCTTCTTCGCTTTTTGGGCCTCTTTCAACCCCCTAGCACAAACGCTCCGTGCGGTCCTCCTCCACCCCGCAATTTCACTCATCAAACTCTCAAGTTGGGCCTTCGCCTTCTCCAACTTGGCCTTCAGAGGCTTCAGTTCACCTTTTGCAGCCGCCGCCTTTCTCAGTAGAGCCCCTACTAAAGTGGTCGCCTCCATTTGGGCAGAGCACAGCCCCCTTAGCAGCTCAATCTCATTGAACTTGGTGGCAGAGCGCACGGCTGCTTCGTCCACTACCCCCAAGAGCAGATCTACCGCTGTCCTGGCTGGGCCTTCTTCTCTCTCCAGTCGCCCAGCCACTGCGGGGGCGTGATAGATGGCATGCTTCAACCTGACCACCTCTCTTTGGGGCGCAGGCCCCTCCTTAGGCTGCTGCTCCATCACCTCCTCAAGGTCGGCTGATCTACTTTCCACCTGCATCTTGGGCATGGCACTCATGTGCGTTTCTCCCTCCTGGTCCCCCTGACCTTTGTCCTCTTGTAACTCTAGGACAACCACCCTTTCTGGGGTCACCCTCACTCCCTTCTCCTCTGCTTCCTCAGCCATAGGGGCGTCCTTCCCACCAACCCTCGCCTTCTTCGATCCAGGCGCATCTGCAGCTCCCTCAGGGACACTCTTCCTTTTCTTCTTCTTCTTCAGAGCCTCCCTCTCCTTGTTTGCCCTTTCCTTCACTGGATCAACTGAGGGCAGTCGTGGCTCAAAACTGCCAAAGTCTTTCTCCCGTAGTGGCTTGGGGCGCGGTCGGATGCGTTCCCTCGCGATTGGCTTTGGAGCAGGTCCCAGTTGGGTCTCCTTGTACTTGTCAGCTCGAGCAAACAACCTCCTCTCCTTCTACTCCTCCCCTGCCTTCCTCTGCGCCTCTAACTCCTCCCTTGCTGGATCCTCCTCCAACGGTTGCGGCCTCAAGTCCAGGGCAAACAACTTTGAAGGCAGGACCAACTCGTCCCACCTCACCCTCTTTTCTTCCCTCCATTCCCTCACCCTCTTCACTCGGTCCTCCACCGCCTTATCCAATTTGGGCTCGACCGATTTGGTGGGCACCTTCCATGTCGCGCGAATTCCCTCCCCACCGTTCGCTGTTACAAAAGACCATCTCGGCCTCTATCCCTTCACCGACGATGGAAGACCCGCCACCAGCCCTCGCCCCGCCACCGTTTGCAAGGTGGCCCAGGTCTCCTGCTGATCGGATGCCTTGTAACAAGAGAAGAACTCGTCCACGGACATTGTTTTCCCCCCGGTTGCCTACAACCAGGCACTCGCGCATGCCATTACTATCTTCCAAGCGTTTGACATCAGTTGCCCTGGTGTCGCCTCCAACCTGTTTAACACCTCCACCACCACTTGGGGGAGAGGTAGCCTCAAACCCCCTTGCAGCACCTCCTCGTACAAACTAAACCCACCTGGTCGCACATCTGATGCCCTCTCCATGGATTCGAGCAGTCATAGCCCTATCTCCAACGGAATTTGATACTTCTTCCTTATTCCCTCGAGCTCCTCCACCGTCAGTACGGATCTGTCTGGCTTGGTGTGCCAATGGTCCTACTCCACCTGGTCTTGCGGCCGAAATCATTGTCCTGGGGCGAGCTTGCACAACTTGACTCGCTCCCTGCCCCTCCCTACGCTCCGTACGATATTGTTCTGCCAAACCTACCGCATCGTCATCGCCTAGTGGATCAAACCTTGCGTTTGTTGCTTCCTCTTGGGCCATCTCTCTCATGTGTCTGCAAATCGCTTCGGATGCGGGCGCAAAGAAATCCACAAAAAGTCGCAGGGGCATATCGTTAGCAACGAAGGAGTTTACATTAGGAATGTTTTGATGTTTTGCAAACAGATAGGTAAAGCAAATAATACCAAAGGCCCAAGGCTTGTCTGTATTCCAAGGGTCACAATTAATTCTTGCCAATTTGAAAATTTTCAAAAATCCGCCCAAACTGTCTGTTCAACACCCTATCATGACCTATCGTTTCACTTATTGCCCAACGCCTAACCTCTCCCACTACGCAATTCCGTCACGTGTACGACCACGATCCAATGCCCCTTTCCCCTTCCCTGTCCATTCCACTTCACTTCAGCACGTGCCACGCCGCCTCTCAAGCCCCGCGCCACACCACTCGGCCACCCTTCACGGTCGGCCCTCCTCTTGGTCGGTCCCTCCACTCAGCCACCCTTCGCGGTCGGCCCTCCTCTTGGTCGGTCCCCCCACTCGGCCACCCTTCGTGGTCGGCCTTCCTCATGGTCGGTCACCCCTCTCGGTCGACCTTGACCCTGCCGATCTTACCCTCACTTTCTTCATTATTCCCTTCGTTGGACTAAAGCTACACTTGGGAATGGAGAACTACTGACATGGGTAAGCCCATAAAGATTATAGCCCACCGTTTAGGGCCCAATACATATCTCAAATACTAAAACCCAGCACTACTAAAGCCCCACATAGCAATAAGAACCAATGACATCAAGACACATGGCGAGAGAAGGGCAAGCCACATCAGCAGACAAAAATCTGCAAAGTTATTGCCACGACACATCGCCATTAATGAGGCCCCTTACAGCATTTATTGTGATAACCCCTCTCCGTCGGGACAGCATGCCCTTACCCTGAACAAAGCAAGTTACAGTATAGACTTTCGGCCAAGGTGGCAAGTCGAAAGGGACAACGAAATGATTACCAGAGGATATAAGCAGGCGTTGAAGACAAGAAGAAGGTTAAGCTTTTCTATCTCTAGTCTATCTCTATAATCCACTTTTCTTCCTAATTTGCTCGTTGGAGGGTTCGCTGGGGGACTCCCCGTTCCCCATTGGATTTTTGTGCAGGTTCCCCCGTGGACTTGGTCTTTCAAACGTAGGCTTGAGGAGCGTGGATCAATTCGACCCGTCCTGTCATCACGAACTGTGTCTTCATAGGTGAAACTTCAATGCTTTCTTTATAAATATTTTATGATTCAATTATGATTTTCAATATCAAATTATTTTAATTATTTAATAAATTTTTTTGTTTTATATAATCTTTTGTTCTATCGTAGACTTTGGGTACGATAGAAGTTTGGCATTCCCTACAAATTAAATAACTAAATTTTTATGTAATTAATCAGTCAGTCAAAATATTTTATAAATATTTATAATTATAAAATAATTAAATAACTAAAACTCAGTCAAAATAATTAATATTTCAAAATTAATTTTTACATAAAATAATCATTTTTATTTTCCAATTGAGAATACCCTTTGTATGTCTCAATAAAGTCCTTTGCCCTAGTAGGCCATGTTATGATCATAGATCTGAAAATTAGTCAAAAGCTCTATTAGTTGTTCTGCAATTTTTTTCTTATCACTTTTATTTATTTAGAAAATTGCATAAGAACTAATTAAATCTTAATTTGAGTACTTTTTTCGATTTCTCTTCGTTTCCTACGATTTTTCCTTTTAGTTATAGTATATAAAAATCTTGAAATGAGATCCATCAAAACAGCTACCTCAATTCTTTCTTTGTAAGGTTTGCTATTGTTAAAGCTTCAGGTGGGATCATTTTTCTCATCTCTTATCTTTGTTGTCGGTATCTATATCATCTTTGTTGTTGATATCTATATCGGGCTAGGAGCCGCTGTGGTCGGAGTTGGGGTGGGGATCTAACCACCCCTAAACCTTTACAACAATAATTCATCCCATTAAAAACATCACCACTAATAATATTAATACATTAAAAAAGTAAAAAAAAAAAAAAAACACAACTCCAAGACCAAAACATCACATCATTAATGGCGGGACCCACTGCCACCTAATTAGTAGAAGCACTAACTAGTGCTCCCAAACATTTTTCTAAACCTTTATCAGGCTTGAAAAAAAAAAAACGTACTACTATTTTTTTTTTCCCCATCTATCAATATCTCCAAAATTGATGGGACAAAATAAGCATTTTAAAACTTATTAGTGCATTAAAGTAGACGGGACCTATAAGCATTTAATTTATTTATTTTTTTTTATAAAAAAATCCTTCCTACCCTCTCGCAGGTTCAAGATAGCGCTTCTTACAGAGATCACCAAAGTATCCTGTTAGCCGTTCCGAGTAAGGAGACTATAACCTGGGAACTTGCCTCCCAAGACAAGCTTGGCTTAAGGTAGGACTCACACACCGGGAGAGCATTGAACCCACAACAAGTGCTGATTAGATAACTTGCAGTTCAACCTCCTAACCAACTATGCTTCGCCCAGGAGATTGGCCCAAGAGAAGAGAATTGAACCTGTGACCTAAGAACTTAATCTCCAAGTCTTAACCACAATGCCACTCATCCCTAGGTTATAAGTATTTGAGTTCATCGCAAAAAGAAAAATGTTTGAGGGCCACAATTTTTGTGGCCACAATGGCTCAAAATTGTCAAAACGACGTTGTTTTGGCATATTTTGCATCCAAAACGACGTCGTTTTGACAGTTTTGAACCATTGTCTCTAGCATTGTTGTCGCACAAAATCTAACTCATAATTTATCCAAAGAAATAAAATTAAATAAAATTAAAAATGATGCAATCAAGTGTGGGCCAGGCTGGGTCAGACTGAAATTGCCCTATCAACACATTATGCTCCATCTGAAAAGTAGTTTGTCCTTTGTTTCTCATGGTATGCATGTACATGAAATGCATTGCAGAGATAGATGTACCAAAGTAGTGTCAACCCTCGTGATGGGAGGCATCTCATTAATGAAGCAAAACCACCCAAGGCGGTTTGGCATAGCTATCATGTGACAGTAATAATTTAAGACTACACAAAGGGGGTTAGTATTATTATGACCCCCAAATATCTTCACAAATAATTTATTTTTTTCCTTCCTTTTATCTTCTTTTTTTGAAGCTGCAAGTTATGATTGGAATTCATGGAATCATGGTCTTAAAATTTAAGATGATATGCTAATATTCCAAACTTTAATACCAACAAGAAACAGTTTCATTCCAACAAAACACACACATTATGTGAAAGAAAATAGATGTGATTCAAATTGGAAGTTTATTGATGTAATTTCAAGATAATAGAAGGTATATGACGTGAAACATCAAGGAAAGGACTGATACAAAAATGCATCAAAGCTATAGAAGAAATCCATCTCAATCCTCCACCACTGTCACCACAACCTCCACCAGCATTGGGACCACCACATCTCCCTTCAATGTTTCTAGTCAAATATCCACTGCCTTAAATTATAAATTCAAAACCTCCACTGGTATTTAATTCTTTTAGCTTGCTGACTTAAATTAAAAATTCCACACCCACCGGTATTTAATTCTTCTGACAATTACAGTACCCAATGACTTGAATTATAAATTCAACTAACCTTATAATTTACAGCAATCTCATCATAGTCAAATTGGGTTTGGCTTCTCTCTAATCACCTCACAACTTAAGAGAGTGTTTGAATTTAATAGACCCATTTCAAGATCGATTTTGGTAATTTGAACTGTTCACTTTTTATGACTCATTGAATAAAATATTCATGCAAAAAATCAAAATGATCGAATATTGATAATTATATGTTTGAATCAAATTTATATTACAAAATCAATTAGAGCAAATCCCCCACTAAAGTTAATTCAATTTTAGCAATGTCCCACCTAAATTAATTGATCCTTCAAGGGGTATATTATGCTTTTAAACAACTTCCAAGTGGCCAATTGCAATTTTTCACATCTTTCCATGAGGCAATGTGTGTGAAAAACAAATCATATAGCTTGTGTACAATGGCATGACTTCCACAATGTGAGTGTGTGCTTATTTCTATAGCCTATTCTTCCTCCAATTTGTGGTTCAATGCATCATCACTTTCATTCTCTTTGTTCTCTTTGTTTGGCTAAACTACCTTGACCAATTGCTTGTTGGCCACCAAATTTGTAGATGAGGGGAAATGGTTTTTTGTTCCCTTTGATTTGATTATCTTTCTCTTCCAATCGATCATGGGTTCATCAAGATAATGACATCCATTGAAATAGCAAACAGAAAGAAGGGAACACCGTGAACTAATCCTATTAAGTTGTGGCTTGAGGAGCTAACTCAACTAGGGAAGCAGTTGTTAGACGGATCTACATTCATGTCTCGTACCCAAGAATGAATGCCTTCACTATATTCATTATCTATCAACCAACAATGAACAACTAATAATTTCCTAGACCGATAATAACAAAAAATAATATGTGAAACAGGTAGCATTTGAAGCAGCTGGCTCAATAAAACCTGTGTCTGGTGACCAAATTAAAATGGCTATTTAAATGAAACTTCTACCTCACATAATTCCAAGCACCAATTCAGAAAAATAAATTAACAAGTCATTGACTAAATCAAAGCATAATTCAGAGAACATGTACATGGCCAAAACGAACATCTTGCTAATTTATCACAAAATAGAGTGTATAATAACTCCCTTTACAGATCCATCAGCACATGAAATCAACAAACTTGAAGTTCAATGAATAAACAGCCTTTATAGAAAAGATATGTGCTTTTGGTTACAGGGCAATTGGGCATCACAAATTACAATTGCCAACCCGCTCTGACAGAAGTGAACAAATAGAATTTGATCTCAAGAGTAAATATATGCAAGTAAAAATATACAGTACTATTACCTTTTGAACCCATTGAAACAATGGATTTGCTAGCCAACGCAAATGCAAGATAAAAGAGCAGCTCGAGTTTGTAACTAAGTTTCTGATACAGGTGGTAATCGTTCCTGAAAGAAAAGGAAAAATTGTGAGTACATCTCAGTTTTCACCATATAGTAAACCAAACCAAGCCTTAAGTCCCATCAAATGGGGTTCACCATATAGTAAACATGAGAGAGAAATGAAGCAAGAGAATTAGTTTACCTCAGAGAACCGCACATGCAGGTGTTGCACCTTTTTGGTTTTAACAATTGTTTCCCACTTGGGATCAACAGATGCCATCTTGGAAGCCTGGTGTCTAGAATTCATTATGGTACCAAGGTGTGAACGTGAAGAAGAGTTCTTTGAGGACATGGAAGGCAAAGTACGCCAAAGCCAAGACTCAGATGGGGATTTTGGTAGAGGTGGGGGGAGAGGAAATTGTGAGTTGATTTCTTGATTATTTTCTTCTACATTGTCCACTTTTGTAAGCTGTCGCGGCTGATCTTCAAAATCCCGGTATACATTGCTGGCCGATTTTAAATTTGTAAATGTAATCGACTCCTGACAAAGATCTTGATCCTTTCGAAAACCCTTTCGCATCTTCTTCCCCACTTCCTGATCTGATTTGCCAGAAAAATATAGTAGACTGGAATCAACATGGTTCAAACTTTTAGGTTGCAATGTAACTTTCTCATCCATAATATTTGACTTCTCAATGACTTTGAGTGAAGGATCTACTAAGGGAGTTCCTTCCAATCCCCCAACTTTTTGGGCAATTTCCAAATCATTATACATCGACTTGGGTAGCCCCTTCCAATCAGAAGAAAATGAGTTCAATTTCAGAGATACCACCTTGTGTACAGAATCTACATACAGGGTTTTCTCAACCACAGGACTCGCTGAGCCTATTTCCCTTTTATTGTTTTCATCAATTTCTGCTTCTTTGGAGATATCAAGAAATCTTTTTTCTGCAGAAAAGTTGGATTGAGGTAATTCGTTCTGCTGGGGTGATACAATAGTACCCTGCAAATGCCTGTAGAGAAACGATCCTTCCAATTTCTGAGAACTACTTTGGTGAGGAACTTGGTTGTACTTATTGCTCACTTCATTCTTATGTTCACGCAGCTCAGGTTTTTGCGGTTCAACAATTGATCTTTGCTCATGTGTCACAACCCTCATACGCTGTAAGAATTAGAAAGTCAACTGATCAACAAAACTTTTTGGTACAAGGTGGTGAAAACAAGAGATGAATTGATGAATGGATAATAGACAACAGAACTTATATACCTCATTCTTCATTTCTTGGCCACGAGATGAAGATTTAGCATGTGTTCTGCTGAGAGTAGACATGGGTGTCCGATGCGTTCGCACACTGATACCCGGAACTGGATTCAAAAGGCAAAACCTAGGTAATAGCCCACAAACTCTGGTTGATAAATTTCCAGGTTCATTGTAGTCATCATCACCTTCATCATCACTTTCTTCTTCTTCTCTGTTATATTCAGCATAATTTGGTAAAATATTAGGCCTTGAACGATACACTGGTGGTCTCTGATCCGCACTTATTACCTTCCTCAACTGGCTCGGTTGCTCTTGAGCCACTGGTGGCTTCCAGGAAGCATATTGAGGTGTTTCACAAGCCATTGCCTTAGCAGCTGGCAAAAACCGACCCATCATGAAATCCCGAGTTTGCACATCCGTTGAAAAGGTTCCAGATGGTTTCACCTCTGGACCATCTAATCCACTCAAGCCACTTAAACTACAGTTTAAGAAGAATGATTCAGTCCTTGAAAGTGTGTCAAGTGCATCTAGATATGCTTCGTCGCCATCCCCCGAATCATCAGAACTCTCCTCTTCGGTTGTGTCTTTTGAGCTCTCGAATTTCGCTATATTTTCTTCTACAGATGAAACATTTTGCGAGCTCAAATCTTCAGAACCTTTGTCAGGAGCTTGCTGTTTAATTTTTGTAATCCTACCGGGCGGAAGCTTTGGAGGCCGTTCAAGAGCTTGAGTTTTTGATTTACTTTCATCCTTTGGTCTTCCCGGAGACTTTTCCCACAGAAAAGGAACAGTCCCGGGGTTCCTCACTGGACCAGATTTCAATTCTGATTTGTAAGTAGGAAGGGGCGGCAGACTGGGAAGAGATTTATCAGTTTTCCTTTTCACATCTTTCTCTGAACTCGCTGTTGACGAGAATCGCCTCACAGATAGAATTGGTTGATTAAAATCCAATTGCTTGTCCTCCATTAGATTCTTCAGCAATATAAAACCAAGTAATCCCTGAAAAGAACAAGCATCTAATAATGAATCGGTGCAGGAAGATAGGAAGCATAGGTTGGTATTTATTGGGCTTCTACAACCTTGTCTACTTTTCTCCTAGTAACCAAAATAGATGAACCCAAAAAAAAAATATGAGCAAATCTTGATTTCCAATTCATTGAAAGGTCTGCCTGGTGAAACATCTTGACAAAGACCCCACCCAAACAATATTTTGGCGTACCGTTCCAATTTTTATTCCATCCCAACCCAAAAAAATAAAGGAAAAAAACAGAACTTAAAATTGAAATTATGCTTCTGACAAAATCTGATGAAAATTTTTCTTGTTTGTTAATTATGCATTCATGGATCACACTATCATTTTGTTTTCTGGCGCATGTAATGTCTGCTATTCCTAGAAATACAGAGTCTGTCCAAAGAAAACTTGCTGATAATTTAGAGACAGAAAACAATGATCAAACTAGCCGCATCACAGCTTCTGTGTGACAGTGAATCAACAATTAATTCAGAATTCACAAGTAAAATATAAAAGATTCTCAGATAAAGATAAGATAAGTAAGAAAGAAAAATAACCATCAATTCCAACTGAATTGACAAGAGCAAGAAACTTTAAACATCAACAAATTACCTTTCAATCACCAAATCAATATATATATGCCCTAAACCCTGACCCTTTGTTTAAATTTTACTTAGAAAGAAGCTTTACTCCAATAAGATTCAAGATTGATCTTGAATCCTCACATTCAATACAACAGACAAAAAATCAATGAACTATCATTGAAAACAGAAAAACAAAAAAACAAAACAAAAAATGGTGCGAAAAGAATTAATATTTCCTAAAAATACCATCAACCCAGTTCAAGAAACACCAACACATACACATGCAGACAAGAAGAACCGCTTACAGAGTCGACTAAGAAATGGGTGTTTGAGAGAGAGAGAGAGAGAGAGAGAGAGAGAGTACCTTTGAGAAATACAATAACAGGATCTTGAACTGAACCGATCTGGGTTTCTGGAAGAGAGCATCTGAGAGCTGTAAAACACACAGAAGACAGAATAAAAGAAGAGAGAGAGAGAGAGAGAGAGAGAGAGACTTGCAGAGAGAGAGAAAGAAACAGAGTAGATGGTTTTTGAGAGAGAGACAGACCTATAGAAGTTTAGAATTTAGAATAAACTACTTTGTACGCTTGCTCTTTCATTATTATTTTCTGGCTCTGAGTTTTGAGCTTACCCATTGTTAATGGAAATTCAAATTTCATAGGCTTTTCTTGCTTAAATTAAATTATTATTATATAATGAGAAACATACATTTCTATGTACAGTGATAACATAACATAATTGAAATTGTTTTTTATTTTTACATCACTAGTTTTGGATCATGTGACAACCTTTTATTTTATTTGTAGTAAAAAGGAGGGGCAAGTCGTTGTCATTACACGCAAATCATTGTATTCCCCCTGCATCATTAGTGTGTGAAATCTTTGAATAATTTCAACCCATTGATGCCTTTCAAAGCTTCAACTTGCCTTGGTATTATTGAGACTGTAATTAATGTATCATTTATAATTAATAATAGACTTAAGTATCCATGTGCTCCGCCTCATCTATCTGGTCATGAGCGTTTTTTTTCTTTCTTATTATTATTAACAAAAAAGGTTTGACAATAAACAAAAATAAATTTTTGCCAATTTTACTTATAAAAAATAAATAGATAGTTTAAATTGAAAATAAATCAAAAATTTTAAATATAAATTAATAAATTTTATTTTTTTTTTGTTACAATGGTCAAACTTTTTTTTTTGTAATTTTTTCAAAACTATGAAATTAATATGATTTATTATGGTATTTGATTATATCATGGTGTTGATCATGACCTCATTTTTTTTTTTTTTTTTTTTTATAACCGAGTGTCCAGATCAATACCCTTTCAGAGTGTCGCACCTCGATTAATTTTGGGGCCATGAGCCGATCGACCAGACAATGATGCAGTGGCCCTCCAATAAGTGTCGCACCTCGACTAATTTTGGGGCCATGAGCCGATTGACCAGGCAATGATGCAGTGGCCCTCCAGTAGTCAGCTAGGTGAAATTCGAACCGGAGATCTAGAGAGGAGCATACTGGTAGGTTCTTGGTCCCTTACCCTCAACCAACTGAGCTATTATTACGGGTTGTTGATCATGACCTCATTGTGGTAAATTTGACAATAACTAAGGTGATATTTGACTATTTATGATTTAATGCAAGTAAAATTAATATTTCATAAAATTGAATGGTTGAAAATGAAAATTCATATAATATTAAGCTGTTTTGAAATATATAATAGTATTTTTCCAATATTAGACACATACTACATTATTACTTTTTTCCATCATAAAAATTGTTCTAGTAAAAACATCAATTTGGATCCATCATTCCAAAGTAACCTAAATCAAATTGAATATGGTGATCTTAAATTTATCCGCTATTATGATCCAATATGATCAAATTTTTATGTAATTTGATCTCAATATAGTCATGTAGCTCCTAATAGACAATAGCACACAAGTCTTGGTTTGTATATAAAATCCTACCTTAAAAGTAAGGAGGCTCATGATAACTAAGCAAGGTGATCCCTTATGTTAGCTTTTTTGCTTATATATATATATATATGGATATACTATTATTTCTCCATACAAGAGTATAAGTTTGATTAAAGAATTAATTATTAGACGCGACACCCTTTTTTTTATAGGACAACTGGGTTAGATGGTTCAGCTTTGCTACTTAAAAACTTTTTGTCTACAAAAAAGAATTGAATTATTGTAGCTTTATTCCCAGAAAGAGAAACCACAATAGGTAGCTTTTATTGGAGTACCACGTTTCATTAATCACCACATGATTTGTACAAACTTTTTTCCTTATGAAGTTACATACAATTATGAGGTTTAAGAAGTGGTTGAATAAGTTGTGTGATGTGGAACAGATACTAAGATAAAATATTAAGTTAGGTCGGTTTAAAATATAAAGTTTAATTTAGTAAATTTATTTAAAAATTGCACATTATAATAAAGGGGGTTCAGATTAAAAGTTTAAAATTAAATTTTCATTGTCCAATAGTCTAAGTATGCATCATTACCTCCTTCGCTTTCCTCCAGGGCTTTACTCTCCTTCACTCCGTCACAGCCGCTCACGCAAGCCTCGCAGACCGACACCGTCAGGCCGAGCTTGGCACTAGAAGCATTCCACGGCGTCGGCGAGATCTGAGTTTTGATTTTGTGTGTGTGTGTTTGTGTTGTTGTTGTTGTTGAAAATTCGTGGTTCATATAAGTTTTCAATAAAAAATAGCAGAGTTGTAGTGATCTGATGATATGAAACACAGGTTTCAAGATGAATATTTGTCATATGATTACATGGAGATCATCAAAACTCATGGATGTTGTAGATGATCTCATGGTTCAGTGAACCAATTGGTATGATGAATATTATCATTTCAATATTATAATCGTTTTTTTTTCTTCGGTGACGATTTGTTGTTTTTCAACAAATAAAAAAAATTCAACAGATAGGAATTTTAACGGATACAAAATTTGAACAGAAATAAAGAAATTAGACAGATAAAAAAATTTAACAGATAAAAATAATTTTAACAAATAGTCAACGAAAAGTCAAACAAATAGGAAAAAAAAAAAAAGTCAAATGGTAAAATTAGAAACAATGGTTTATCACCAATTAAACCAAACAATTACACAAGACCTCTCATCAAATATCTCTTAGATTTAATGTCTTATACCCTTCTTATGTTAGATTTATCACCAATTAACCCTATAATAAAACCATCTTAATATTTAAATTTATAAAATTCAAGCCATATGAAATGGAAATAAAAAATAAGGAATGTCAATAAAAAGCGCATAATAAGATACAATGTTTTCATAAGTTCATTTGCGAATAAAATAAATAATGAATTTATGTCAATGCTCTAGTTATGGTGGTCCGAGTTTTTTTTAGAGGAGTGACAAAAAATTATAGGGCATATATATAATTTTAAAGGTTAAAATTTGAAAACTTTTTCATTTACTCTACAATTATGTGTTCCTCAATTCCAAATTAGATCACCTTTCACCAGCATGTTAATCCTTTAATTAATATGAAATATGAATTATATAATACAAGTAAAAATGTTGTGGTCTCTTTAAAATTTGAAGTCTCGCTCTAATTTTTTCATTTTTTTTGAATTTTATAAATTATAAAATACACGTGGCACCTTACAATTAGTCTAAAATCTAATTTAATTAAATTAAATTAATATTTAAAATTTTCAGATGAATTTCAATAATATAACAATAGTTATGGGATTACAATCACTTACTGCAAATAAAAGGATCAATAATTATGGAAATGATGACAAAGTTTTAATTTAAAAGACTTTCTATTACCTTCAATGCAAACACGCTTTTTTAAAAATGTATTTTTTAAAATTTTAAATTGCACATGTCGTAAAGATTTCTTTTTTAAATTATGTTATGTACACTTTAATGCTTTATTTATAGAAATATCCAATAGTATAGCAGCTTAAATTGTGGTACCTATTAATAGAAATCATGTATTTTTTTTAAAATTGTCATTTTTAGTAACTTTTTTGTTTTGGTTTTTTTTTTTTTTTTTTTTTTTTTCTGTTTTTAGTGATTTTTGTTTTTTAATTTTCCAAAAATTTTAGACTTTTAAATTTTAAAACATTTGGAAAAAAAAAGAAGAAGTAAAAACCTTGTTTTTTTGATTTTTTAAAGTTTTTTTTATTATTTTTTTAAATATATAATCTATATATAGCAATTCCGGTTTTAACCAGACCCTTTTTGCATCTTGAACTCAGGTTTCTTGGTTCTATATTGTGTATATATCTTACTTCCCTTGTATCTCCTTAAATTTGGCTGTTGGGTTGTTGCGCTGCGTTTGGAACATGTTGGTTGCTTAGTTTCCAAACATTTGTCGTCCAGATTTTTGCTCCTCCGCTTGAGTGGCACTTCTTACACTCAAGCAGGCTTTGCAAACTCTCAGTACTTTTGTAGGTCTGCAAAACTACTAGGAGAGTGTATTCTACGCTCGAGTGACGTTTTCTACGCTCAAGTGGGTGTGCGTTCGAGCTGCCATTCTTACGCTCGAACAATATTCTTCTATCTGCAAAACTACTTGATGTGTGTATTATGTGCTCGAGCATCACTTCTTGCGCTCGAACGGACTATGCATATATCAGTTCGTAAAAAGGTCATTTTATATCACTTTCTCAGATCTACTTCTCTTCAACCCTAAAATTGAGACTCTCTCTCTCTTCTTTTTCATCTTGATTTAGTGGTTTCTACACCCTATTCTCTTTGATAAAAAGATAGAGCATCTCAAGAGTTTTATTCTTATCCGAATAGAATTAGATTTCGGCGTGTTTGAAGTGTCTCCATTCTCTCTCTCGGCTTCTAAACTTGAGGTAGGAATTTTTTCTACACCCTCATATGATTTTTAACTTGGTTATTCGTTGATGTGTAAGAAACAATGGAACTTGAGATGATTTTGAACAAACCTAGGGTTTTGGTTTAAAATCAAAAGAGGGGTTTTTAAGTGTATATGTTAAAAATGGTTATGGGAGTAAATGTGAGGTTGTATTGTGGTAAATTTGGTGATTTTGATATCCGGGGTGGATTTTGGAATAAAATAGAGTTTTTCCCTAAAACGGTTCAAATTGTTATTTTGTATAAACTAATGAAATTGGTGTTGAGAATGTGAAATTGGATAGATGTTTATATAAATGGGAGAGTTGGTTAGTGTTATCTCTCACCTATGGAAATTTGGATAATTTATCTGTCTTGAAGATTGAATATCTATTTAGAAATACCTATTTTGGGCTATCAGTGAAGGATATCTATGATTGTTGTAAAAATTGCATGAGGATTAGGCGAATTGAAACTAATCTCTTATCGTTTGTCATTGAATATGACCGTGTTTTCAATACATTGTATATGCATAATGTTTAGGATGAGAAAAGAATTGTACTCCATGTTTGGGAGAAAAAATGAGATGAACTCCATTAAATTAAGTTAGCCTGTGCATCCAGGGTGAAAGTCCAAAAAATCGTATATGTACATGGGTACCGATTCCCGTGGACGAAATTTTCATAAAATTGCAAGTTTGAAGTGTTTATGAAATGATTATATTGATTAGAGAACCACTGAGCTGTAACCTCAGTTGGGTTGCCTGGTTAACAAAGGATTTAATTCATGGATTGAAGGAAAAGGAATTGTCATCAAATGAATTAAGATAAAATGGCTTGAGATATGGAACTTGGCATATTATGATATGGTAACAATATGAATGATTTCATCATGAACATTGTTTATGCACATCCTACTTATATCTTCATTAAGATTCATATATTATGCTAGATTGTTTCTACTGGGCTTTGGCTCACCCTATTTGGGAAAACCATTTTCAGGTGCTGATGATATGTCTCAACCAAGGACTTAGCTTAGGAGGACTATGGAGCTAAAGGCTCAATTTTATTAATTTTGTACTTAATTTTTGTATAGCCAAGGACTTTAACTGTATTGAGCTACACTCATTTTGTTGTAACCAAGGAATGACTTGGAAAGATATAAACCGT
Source organism: Camellia sinensis (assembly GCF_055761805.1). Classification (NCBI taxonomy): domain Eukaryota; kingdom Viridiplantae; phylum Streptophyta; class Magnoliopsida; order Ericales; family Theaceae; genus Camellia; species Camellia sinensis. The sequence continues at coordinate 142,213,530 of NC_138968.1, forward strand.
TAGGGCATTTAAATATTTGTTCAACTTTCTTCTTTTGATTATTAGTAACACATGTTGTAGATTCCGGATAGGACATTTATGAATGATATCACATGTGTTACCTTTTGTATATTAACTTTGATGAAATGAAAGTATGTTGTTTCAATTCTATTTATGCCAATGAGATGAGTTGTCATATTTATTTTGGGGTGTTACAACTTAGTATCAGAGCGTACCAAGTTTGAATACTTTGGGTACGTGAAAAGTGGTTATTACCACAATGGAGTTGTCTCGCTTGATAGAGACATTAGTATGTATGATATGCTTACATGATAACATTATTACATGATTATATGGGTATGAGATTTAGTTATTGAGATATTGATTAGGTCTACGGGTTTCTGGAAGTCAAATTCGTATGTGTTTATGTGACTATGTGCTTATATGGAGTGAATTATTGTTGTCCATCGCCTTAAGATGTGAGTGAATTAGCTTCGACACATCTGTAAATGTGCTAATCTCTTTTGTTACCTTCATTAGAATGTCATGACATAGACGTGGTGGTGGTAAGTGTAGTAGGCCTAAGAGGCATGAAATGCCTTTACTGGATGATATTCCGGAGCAAGAAGAAGGGGTTGGTCAGGCCAATGTGGCCGAACCAGTAGGTTAGTAGGCCATGAGCGCTTTAGCCTGCGAAATGGTCGGAGTATTGCAGGAGTCTATGGACATTCTTAGGGTTGAGAATCAAGTCCAGGCCGTCTTTTTTGAAGCGAAAGTTTTTCCGGTCAAATCCGGATGAGTTTGTGGGTGATCCCAATGAGTCACTGAAGGCAGATGAGTGGCTAGTGCAAATAGTGAAGACGTTCGAGATGCTTGGCATCGAGGACGACCAATTGAGAATGACCTTGGCATCCTTCCAGCTGAATGGAGATGCGGTCAGTGATGGAAGTATGCGCATGGGCGCATTGGGGTGACTTGGAAGGCTTTTGTCAGTGCCTTCCAAGATAAGTTTTTGCCTCCTACTGTTCGGGAGAAGTTGAGGGATTAGTTCTCCAAGCTTGTGTAGTTCAACACTCTTGTGGCAGAGTTTGAGGCCACATTCACTAGTCTGTCTAGGTTTACACCGGAACTCATGGCGATAGAGGAGCTCCATTGTTTAAAGTTCAAGAAGAGGTTAAGGACCGGGCTCATGTTCAAAGTGACCAGATCGATGATTAGAGATTGTGGACGCCTTATGGAGGCGCCAGCTCATTTGGAGATTGTAATGCAAATAGAGAATGAGAGCATGAGGGGCTCTAAGAGGAGCCAGGATATTCAGGAGAACAGTAAGAAGCAGGGGGGTTCTAACCCATAATCGTCCTAAGGAGCTCAGTCGAAGTCCAATTTTCCAGTACCGAGTTAGAGTTTTAGGAGAGGTGGTCAAGGAGATGTTACTTGTTGCAAGTGTGGCCAGTTGGGTCATAAGTCTCCAACTTGCCTGCAGAGACCATGAGGCAACGTTCTGCACCGTCTTCAGCTCATTCTCAGGGCCAAAGTCAGGGGAGAGGCCAGCCGCTCACTTGTTATCAGTGTGGGCAAGCGAGGCACATGAAGAGGTTTTGCCCTCAGTTGGGCAGCACATATGGTGCGTCTGGTTCGAGGCAGACACAAAGCCACCAGCCAACACAATCAACACAGGCCTCGAGGGCTAATCAGAGAGCCTCTTCAGCTCAATCAGTGCATCAAGCTTATGTTCTGAGGGGTGAGCAGGTTGAGTAGAGACGTACTGGGCATATATATGTTGTTATCGCGCCAGATCTTTTACCAGCTTCTTCAGTAGTGAGAGGTACCTTCTTATTTTACAATTCAGTTGATAATGTGTTGATTGATACAGGTGCATCTCATTCATTTATTTCGTCTATATTTGCATCGATTTTGGGGTTAGAGTTGGCTTAGTTAGCATCTGCTTTCTGTGTAGAGTCACCTATTGGTGGTGAGATGATTTTGAAGCAGGGATGTCGAGGTTGTGACATAGAGGTTGTCGGTCGTCGACTTTCTTTTGCATTTGTGTTGATTGACATGTCTAGTTTTGACGTTATTTTGGATACAGACTGGTTGTCATCATATCAGGCTGTCGTAGTTTGCTACCGTTAGAGGGTTACTGTATGTACCTTGAGCAATGATTGTTTTTATTCCTTGGGGGATCGGGTTGATAAAGTTTTATCACCGGTGTATGATCTGCATGGGCGGAGTGAACTTAGTTACCTTCTTGCCAACTTCTTGAGTACTGAGTATAATGAAGTCCGAGTTCAGTTAACAAGGGTAGTTTGTGAATACTCGGATATTTTTCAGAAGGATCTTACCAATTTACCACCTCACCGAGAGATTGAGTTCTCTATTGACTTAGTGTCTGGCACGCACCGATTTCTATGGCACTGTATAGATTTGTCCCTGCCGAGTTGAGTAAGTTGAAGATTCAACTCCAAGAATTGTTAGATAAGAGTTTCGTTCACCCTAGTACTTCACATTGGGGAGCGCCGGCTCTTTTTGCTAAAAGAAAGATGGTGCGTTGCGACTTTGTATATATCACCGAAAGTTGAACCAGGTAACTGTTAAGAACAAGTACCCAACGCCTCGTATAGATGATTTATTTGATCAGTTGAAAGGGTCTTATTGCTTCTCTAAGATAGACCTGAGATTGGGTTATCACCAGTTGAGAATAAGGGAGGAGGATATCCTGAAGACGGCATTCCGTACACGGTATGGCCATTATGAGTTTCTAGTGATGTCCTTTGTGCTAAACAACGCACCAGTTGTGTTTATGGAATTGATGAACCGGATCTCTTGTGAGTTCCTAGACCGTTTTGTGGTCGTCTTTGTAGATGATATCTTGATTTACTCACCCTCTGAGGAGGAGCACTTGCTGGTAGTACTTGAGCTACTTAGAGCCCATAAGCTGTATGCTAAGTTTGAGAAATGTGAATTTTGATTGAGGGAAGTTAACTTAGGCCATGTGGTATCCAGGGAAAGGGTGACTGTAAATTCATCCAAGATAGAGATAATGCAAGATTGGAAACAACATAAGAACGCTTTTGAGATCCATAATTTCTTGGGGTTGGCTGGGTATTACTTTCGGTTTGTGAATGATTTCTCTAGATTAGCCTCACCGTTAACTAGACTGACGAGGAAGTGAGTTAAGTTTGTATGGGATGAGACTTGTGAGAAATCATTCTAAGAGCTTAAGGTTAGACTTACCACTACTCTAGTATTGATTATTCTAGAGAGGGGTTTGGGCTATTCGGTGTATTGTGATGCCTCATAAGAAGGTTTGTGTTGTGTATTGATGCAAGAGGGAAAGGTAGTAGCTTATGGCTTACGGCAGTTAAAAACACATGAGATGAACTACCCTACTCATGACTTAAAGTTAGCGGCGATAATCTTTGCCTTGAAGATTTGGAGACATTATCTGTATGGTGAGAAGTTTAAAGTGTTTTCTGATCATAAGAGTCTAAAATATCTATTTACACAGAAAGACTTGAATTTAAGGCAGAGGAGATGGATGGAGTTTATAGAAGATTATGATTTTGAGTTACATTATCATTCGGGGAAGGATGTTGTAGCCGATGCGTTGAGTAGGAAATCCATTGGTAGTGTGGCTAGTGTTGCCATCCGAAAATGGGAGATATTGGGTGCTATTGGGGAGTTTGACTTGCATCTTGGTGAGTCCGTTGAGTCTGCAACCTTGTTTTCAATAGTTGCACAACCTACACTTGTGAACCGAGTGGTAGAAGCATAGAGGGGTGACCTTGAAATGGAATCCCCCTGGGAGAAGATCTCCAGTAGGAAGGTAGAGAGGAGCTTGAACGTGTATCCCAACCAGAGTGTGAGATACCATGACCGTTTGTTTGTGTCGGAGTCTTGCCGAGAAGAAGTACTCCGAGAGTTTCACCATTCACACCTTGCGGTGCATCTAGGAGGCACAAAGATGTATCATGATCTTAGTCACCAGTTGGTGGAGAGGTATGACAAAAGATGTAGTTGTGTTTGTATCGAGATACCTTACTTGTCAACAAGTGAAGGCCGAGCATCAGAGGCCAACGGGTCTATTGCAACCCTTGCCTATAGCTGAGTGGAAGTGAGAACATGTCATGATGGATTTTGTTGTGGGCTTTCCGAGGACTCAATGGAGTAGTGATGCAATTTGGGTAGTAGTTGACCGGTTGACCAAGTTGGCGCAGTTTATTCCTATGCGTGTAAGTGACTCGGTAGATCATCTTGTTAACCTTTATACTAAGGACATAGTGAGGTTGCGGGGTCCCTACGACGATCATTTCAGATAGAGATCCGCATTTCATGGCTCGGTTGTAGCAGAGCCTGCAGAGTTCCTTGGACATGAGATTGACTTTTAGCACTGTGTATTATCTTCAGACTGACGGGCAGTCCGAGGGTACGATTCAGATCCTTGAGGATATGCTTCGGGGTTGTGTTCTCGACTTTAAGGGTCGTGAGAGAGGCACTTACCCTTAGTAGAGTTTGCCTACAATAACAACTTCCAGTCGAGTATTGGTATGGCACCATTTGAGGCCTTGTATGGCCAAGCGTGTAGATCCCCTCTATGTTGGGTCGAGGTAGGTAATACACCAATGTTGGGTCCAGAGTTAGTCCGAGAAACGACGGTGAAAGTTATGCTTATCCGTAAGAGGTTGGTTACGGCTCAAAGTCGCCAGAAAAGTTATGCCGACCGTAAGAGGAGACCTTTGTTTTTTGAGATGTGAGATCATGTCTTCTTAAAGATATCACCTAGTGTCACGACCCAAACCCGCCCCTATGGGTTTAGCACCGTAACCGGCCAGTAATCCAAGATTACCGAAGGCCTGTTTAACAGTAATACAGTAATACAGAGTACAGGGGCTGGCGGAAGCCAATACAGTAAATAAACAATGTCCAATGAGCTGTGACCGTCTGTATGCAAAAAGACTTTTCATTCAAATATATACAGTCAAACAAAACAGTATGTACATATATACAATCGTTCAGTTCAGGGACCTAATCCCTATTAAACAGTACCGTACAGTAAACAAAACAGTTACAAAGACAGAAGGGGGAACTAAAACACCCCTAAGCCATAACTCGACAGGCTCGGAACCTCGCAGTGAGGCACAGTGGTTGGCTTGACAAAACTAGAGCTTACCCCGACCCTTCTAACCACGGTCTGGTGCCTGTACACCTATATATATATATGAGCAGTGAGCTAAAGCCCAGTGAATAACACAATGCGTAAAGGGGTTAAGAATAAATGTCCTTACAGTAATGAAAACAGTTTGTTAATTCAGTATATCAATCATTCAGTCATATGTGGTATATCCATTAGCATAACAGTACAGTAAACATTAGGTCTTAAAAGACCGAACAGTAAATGATGGCCATCAATCAGTAAATAGTAGTTGTTCCAACAAGGGAACCGACAGAGATCTCTGTAACAGTAACATTAAACAGTAGTTGCTAAGGATGTCACAATACAGTTCAGAATATAGAACATACATTCATTCAATTAACAGTATCAGTTCAGAAAGCAGTACAGTTCAATTGTTCAGAAGATAATCATTTTGAACATATCTTTACACAGTTGTTACTCACAGAGTTCTGGGCTACAGTAAAGCTAGAGCGCGTCCCCAGTCGCCAACCCTATACAGTTGCAGATTGAACACACACTAAGCTACACCGTTGGGAAAGATAACAACGTAATCCCTAATTTGCCTCGGTGTGGTTCTACATCTATATCCTCATTAAGATGCCTTAAACTAGGCCTAATAATGCCTAGGATGAGATGAGGATGCAAAGATGCACTTTAAAAGTATTTTCAGAATTTTCAGAAAACAAGGGTCACGCTCGAGCGTAGGTTACTCCGCTCGAGCGGACATGCAGACAAAGGTTTCCGCTCGAGCATAGAATTACCCGCTCGAGCGTTCTGCAAAACAGTCAAAAGTGCTGGATAGGTAAAAATCACGCTCGATTGGGCGCTCGACACCCGCTCGAGCATAAGACACAACATGACGCTCGAGCGTCAATTATTCCGCTCGAGCGGACTTCAAAATAGAACAAAATGCTGGGAGCACGATTTCCACGCTCGAGCGCCAGTCACCCCGCTCGAGCGTGAGTCCAAATTCTGAAAATTCCAGATTTGAACCTCAAGCTCAAAACCAAGTTTTAAACCATAAATTTCGATCCTCTTGGGCCAATTTTCCAGAAAATATCCCAAAACTCATACTTTAACATGATTCAAAGCTCAATTTGTAAAATCAAAGCCCAATGGTGTTTCAAATAAATCCAATTCAAACCAATTTTCATGAATATGAAGAACATGCAAACATGCATGTATTTAAATCATTTCAATGCTTTAAATACAAGCTCAAATGAGCTAACTCTTACAAAAACAAGATGAAAACATTGACTTAACATAACCATGAGCATGCATGTGGCAATTTTCCATGGAATCAACTCAAAATTCAATAGTATAGGCATGCATGCATGAATTAAGCTATAATTCAACAATTAAGAGCCATAACTTGGCTCTAGACTTCAACTTGCTCAAAACCATGCAAGAATCAATTCAAAACATACACAAGAGGCAATGAATCTACCTTAGGTCTTGTAGTTCAAGATGTACAAGCTCAATTTTGCAAAGAACTCTTCAATTTACTTCAATTACCAAGCAAAACTCAAGATAGAACCCAATTTCTCTCACCCTCTCCCTCTCTGCTCTCTTGGTCGGCTAAGGGTCTCAAATGAGATGGACAAAATGATGCCAAGATAAAATAAACCAAGCCTCAAAATGTTTAGTTAGTGGTCCACTAATAGGGCAAGGTTGTAATTAAGTCTAAGTTGTGCAATTTATCAATAATTAACCTAATTTAATCATACCAAATCACATTTTAACTAAATATGCCATAAAATCATATTAATTCTAAGGATCACAAATCATCAATCAATTTCATATTCGGCCGCCGATAAGGCCTTCAATTCGCAATTTAAACACAAAGGCATGAACAGATAATCAAACAGTCAACAGATAGACATACAATTGAACAGATATACTTAATCAATTTAGTTCCAGATTTTAGTCAGTCAGTTCAGTATTTCAATCAGTTCGATTACCAATCATAATCAGTCTCAGTTTAGCAGTAATCGGTAATTAATCGGTAAACAGTTACGAGGGTTGTTACACCTAGGAGAGGTTTGATGAGGTTTGGAAAGAGTGGAAGGTTGTTCCCTCGATTCATTGGACCTTTTGAGATCCTTGGGCGGATTTGAGAGGTAGCTTATCATTTGGCCTTGTCGCCACAACTTTTTTGGTTCATGATGTGTTTTATATTAGCATACTTCGGAAGTATGTGCTGGATCCATCACATGTGTTGGATTGGACCGACTTAGAGGCAGATAAGGATGTCTCGTATGAGGAGAGACGGGTGAGAGTCTTTGATACTCAAGACCAAGTCTTGCGAGACAAGACAATTTCCTTAGTTAAAGTATTGTGGAAACATCACGGGGTTGAGGAAGCAACTTGGGAACGTGAATTGGAAGTTCGTGAGAAGTACCCAGGCTTATTTGTTAATGCTTAATCATGTATTGAGATTTTGTTATGTTAATGAAGTATGCAAACATTGAATATGTTGTTTATGTTTTAGAAATACGAGTTAATTATAAACATTGTATATGTTTGGAAATGTGAATTGTGTATTCAGTGATGAGAATTCGTTTATCATTCTGGTGGGATTGAAAGACCGGTGAATGGGTCATGGTATTGGAAGTTACTTTATAATCATTGTGGTAATTGGTTAAAACTTGGTTTTTGAAACTCAATTTGAAATTTCGAGGGCGAAATTCTTTAAGGGGGGAGGTTATAGTGATTCCGATTTTAACCCGACCCTTTTTGCATCTTAGACTCGGGTTTCTTAGTTCAATGTTGTGTATATATCTTTATTTCCTTGGATCTCCTTAAATTTGGCTGTTGGTTTATTGTGGTTGCGTTTGGGATAAGATGGTTGCTTAGTTTCCAAACATTTATCGCCCAGATTTTTGTTCCTCCACTTGAGCGGCACTTCTTACGCTCGAGCGGGCTTTGCAAACACTCAGTACTTTTGCAGGTCTGCAAAACTGCTAGGAGAGTGTATTTTACACTCGAGCGGCATTTCCTACGCTCGAGTGGGTGTGCGCTCGAGCAGCCATTCTTGCATTCGAGCGGTGTTCTTCTGTCTGCAAAACTACTAGATGTGTGTATTCTACACTCAAGCGTCACTTCTTGCGCTTAAGCGGACTGTGCGTATATTAGTTCGTACAAAGGTCATTTTATATCACTTTTTCATCTATTTCTCTCCAAACCCTAAAGTTGAGACTCTCTCTCTCTCTAAAACTCACTCTCTCTCTACTTTTTCACCTTGATTTAGTGGTTTTTACACCCTACTCTCTTTGATAAAAAGATAAAGTATCTCAAGGGCTTTATTTCTTATCCAAATAAATTGGATTTTGGCGTGTTTGAAGTGTCTCAATTCTCTCTCTCGGCTTCTAAACTTGTGGTAAGGATTTTTTCTACACCCTCATATGGTTTTTAACGTGGCTATTCGTTAATGTATAAAAAACATTGGAACTTGAGGTGATTTTGAACAAACCTAGGGTTTTGGTTTAAAATCAAAAGAGGGGTTTTAAAATGTATACGTTAAAAATGGTTATGGGAGTAAATGTGAGGTTGTGTTGTGGTAAATTTGGTGATTTTGATATCCAGGGTGGATTTTGGAATAAAAGGGAGTTTTGCCCTAAAACGGTTCAAATTGCTATTTTGTATAAGCTAATGAAATTGGTATCAAGAATGTGAAATTGGATAGATGTTTATATAAATTGGGGAGTTGGATAGTGTTATCTTTCACCTATGAAAATTTGGATAATTTATCTGTCTTGAATATTGAATATCTGTTTAGAAATACCTGTTTTGGGCTATCGGTGAAGGATAGCTTTGATTGTTGTAGAAATTGCATGAGGATTAAGTGAATTAAAACTAATCTCTTATCGTTTGTCACTGAATGTGATCGTGTTTTTAATACATTGTATATGTATGATGTTTGGGAGGAGAAAGTGGATGCATTTCATATTTGGGAAGAGAAAATAGATGGACTCCATTAAATTAAGTTGGCATGTTCGTCCAGAGTGAAAGTCTCGAAAACCGTATGTGTACATGGGGGCCAATTTCCACAGACGAAATTTTCATAAAATGGCAAGTTTGAAGTGTTTATGAAATGATTATATTGGTTAGAGAACCACTAAGCTGTAACCTCAATTGGGTTGTCTGGTTAACAATAGATTTAATTCATGGATTGAGGGAAAAGGAATTGTCATGAAACGAATTAAGATAAAATGGCTCGAGATATGGAATTTGGCATATTATGATTTGGGAACAATATGAATGATTTCATTATGAACATTGTTTATGCACATCCTACTTATTTCTTCGTTAAGATTCATATATTGTGCTAAATTATTTCTACTGGGTTTTGGCTCACCCTATTTGGGAAAACCATTTTCAGGTGCTGATGATATGCCTCAACCAAGGACTTAGCTTGGGAGGACTGTGGAGCTGAAGGCTCAATTTTATTATTTTTGTACTTAAATTTTTGTATAGCCAAGGGTTTTAACTGTATTGAGCTAGACTCATTTTGTTGTAACCAAGGAATGACTTAGAAAGATGTAAGCCGTTAGGACATTTAAATATTTGTTCAACTTTCTTCTTTTGATTATTAGTAACACATGTTGTAGATTCAGGTTAGGGCATTTATGAATGATATCACATGTGTTACCTTTTGTATATTAACTCTGATGAAATGAAAGTATGTTGTTTCAATTCTATTTCCGCCAATGAGATGAGTTGTCATATTTATTTTGGGGCATTACACTATATCTATATATATTATGGCAAAGTGACACTTCAATAGATTTCATCCTAAAATTCTTAAGTTTTGTTATTTTAAAAGTATTTTTAAAAAATCTATTAGCTAATACATCATATTAATTACATAAAATTAATTATTAAGTTGTTATACCTATTCTTTCCTAAAACAAAAATATTGCTATGATTATGACATCCTCCTCGCAAATAATAATTATTTTATAATAAACAAAATTTCAATTTTCTTCCCCTCTCTCTCTCCAACTTATTATCTTTTTCACTCGAAATATTACACCCTAACTTCTGAGTCATTAATAAACTAAATAAACCTCAAATTACAATTCCAGATAATTAATAACCTCAAATATACAAATCAGTCTCCAAAAATAATAACACAGTTGTCTCTAAAATATAATTTATACAAATCTCCAAAAATAATATATAGTAATGGGTCCCAAATATCTAATTCAATAATTCTTTAAATGCTTCAACTTCACTTGCCACTAAATTGCTCCACACCCAAAAAATAAATTAACTCAAGAAGTATACAATATCATAAGAATAACAATGCTTAAATAGAGAATAAATTAATAGGGATCTAACAATTTATGACGTGGCACAACTGATTCGAGACCTCACCCACCTCATCCAAGTACAACCGCTTATCTGACCATATTAGTTCAAGCTACTGGCAAGGTCCACTCGATCTATGTACGGAGCACTTTCATGTCATTTAGACAGACAAATCAATACTAATTACACAGCATAACTTCACAAAATTTAACAAATGAATATAATAATCAAACGTATCAACAAAAATGATTCTACAGAATTTATCAGATGACCAAAATAATCAAAAGGAGTACAAATTGAATATAATTAAAATGAAACTCTTTGCAAAGAGATTTAAAATTGTATACCATCTGAATTATCTCTAAACAATCTCCTCTATTACCAACACTTAACCATTTGATGTTTCACCATAGATCTCCAAAAATAATAGATTAAAATTCTAAGGCATAAAGCATGTAAGGTTTGGTAAATCTACAACTCTCCTCTTTGATAAAATTACTAACTCTCACTATAAATATTCCCAAACTAAATTCAAAATTTTGATCATAAAGAGAGAGAGAGAGAGAGAGAGAGAGAGAGAGAGACAAATGGACCAAGAAGAAGAAGAAGAAGAATAAAAAGAAGTTGAAAGGGTGAACTCAAATTTGTAGGCAAAATAAAGAGTAACCTCCAAGTAAACTTGGAGGGAAAGAAAAATTTACCTAAAGGCAAAGAAAACTTGATTGGAGGGAAGGAAAATAACATTTTCTTAGAGGGAAAGAAAAAAAAAGAAACATGGCATGGCCTAGCACCCATGTGAATTTTGTTTGGAGCTCAAGCAAAATAAAATAGAATAAAAACCCTAAGAGATGAATAAAATGATGAGGTAGAGGTAGAGATAAAATAAGTTAAGTTTTCATCTAAAAATCGCACCCCCAATTTATTATAATAAACCACAAATACCTCTCACTGAAATATTAATACCTAAAAAATATGAGATTTCATTTGAAAACCCTAGCCGCCATACATCTTTCTTTCACGCCATTCTCAACCTCCTCACCTTGTGAAGGTCAAGTTTATGCAACTCATTATTCTTAATCTCTTCTTCAAAGACTATTAAAGGTTAGTTTATGTTTAATTTTGTATGTCTCATATAAGTGCATTCTTTAAATAATATTTTATATCATTTCTTTATTTACTCTGTCTTACATTTCTTTTTCTTTTTTGCTTTCAACCAATTTTTATATTTTATTGTTTTTCATGTTCTTACATCAAAGAAGTTTCAAACTTAATTTGTAGGAATTAACGTATTTTATAATTTTTTATGAATATATATTTTTACTTATTCGTCTTTTAGACAGTTAACTAGTTTTTAAATATAAACGATATTATTAAATCTATCATAGATTATATACAAATTGACAAATATTAATATTACATTATTAAGTATTTTTTTAAAAAAAAAATTTAGTTCCCGTGCATAACTTTGGTGCTAAATTACAACAAAGTGACATTTTAATGATAAAAGCTTTAGAATTTTTAAAGCTTCACCCAAAAAATTTTAATTTTTGTTATTTTTTAAATATTTATAAAAAATATTTGCTAACTTAGCATATTAATTATTAAAAAATAATGACTATTTTCTACCACCCTTTTCCAAAATAAAAATGTTGCCATAATTATACCATCTTTTTTGCAAATAATAATTATCCCATATTAGGAAGAAGAAAAAAAATCAATTTTCTTCTTATTCTCTGTCCCATCTATTCTCTCTCTTACCCAAAATTCAAAAATAAATATAGAGTAAACATAACCTCAAAAAGAAGTTTTACAAAACAACATATTTTAATACAATCATATTTTTATTTTATTTTTTCAATACTATTTTATTTCTTTACATAGTTGCAAGTGAATGGATTATTGCAAAATAATATTTTATCTAAGAAACTCTAAGTGGTTTAAAGTATTAATCTAATTCTTTTATTTTTTTTATTTTTAAGAATATATAATTAAAAATATATATGTGACATATAACTATTGGCTCATCTAATCCATATCTCATTTGAAAATTTGAAATCTTTTAAATGGAAAGCCTAAAATAGAATTTTATTTATATTTAAGTTACATCTCATTTGAAATTTTAAAATTTTTAAATGAAAAGTTCAAAATAAAATTTTAGTTTCAAATCAATTTTTTAAAGCTCAAAACCCAAAATTCATTTGGTTTACAATTTTTTCAAAACTGTTTTCAATCAATTTTTCTATATGTTATCTCTTTCTCTCACATTCTATACATCAATCAATCACTTTTTCTCTCTCCTCTTTCATTCTCTCACGTCTTACACATCAATCAATTACTTTTTTTCTCAATTATAAAAAAATTACAAATCATCCCAAATTATGAAATTTCAACTACAAAACTATTTTCAAAATATACAACCAAAAAAAATTTCAAATTTTGAAAATTCTTTTCAAAATTAATTTCAAAATCAAACCAAATGGAGCCAAAAAATTTATTGAGATTCACAAAAAATGTCAAAGGATAAAAAATAATTGATGATTTGTTATAGATTGGGAGAAGTGAAATAAGACAAACTATCATTATGAAACTCTAAGGATGAAATTATTTATATTTTACGTAAGATAATTTTTGTATTTACCTTATATTTTACTTTTTATATTTATCAATTATGTTATAACATATGTTTTTATTATTTAATATTTAGGGTTCACCATTAATAATACGACAACAAAAAAAATTTACTTGTAATTCTCATGAAAATAGTTAAGTTTATTTGACTGTAAATAATTTTATTGTAACTATAAGAAAACTTATATTTTTAAAATAAATGTATAATTTATTATGTAAAATTGTGCATAACATGAAAATTATACTAGTTATAAAAATTTAAAATGTATAATGGACAATATTGTAAGAAAAAGAACAACCAAAATGTTATGATTCAAATCATTTTTGCTTCTTTTTTTTTTTTTTTTCCCCAAGTACATCTCAATGTGCAGTTGCTAAGGCAATTAGAGAAAATGTACCTTTGTTTTTTATAATATTTATTGGGGAAATTCTATAAGAGATATGTATCATATGCGCATTTTGTTATGATTTTTGTGCCTTTAATTTTGCCTTATTTTAGTTATGATGCGAGAGTTGTTTGGTTAGCCTTGTTTGGTTTGGTTTTGAGAGATAAATTTTTTAAAAAAAAATTGAAAAAAGAGTTTAGAATTTTTTTTAGTTTATTTGGTTATATATCTTGGAAATAGTTTTGGAGTATGAGAGTTTGGAATGATTTGATATTTTGTTGTAGTTTAGTAGATATGTGTGAGAGAAAGAGTGATTGCGAAGGAGAGAGAAGAGAGAAAAAATGATTGAGTGATGTGTATGAGATAAAAAGTGATTTTGGAAAATTATTTCCAAAAGGACTAAACCAAACAAAATTTTAAAAAAATTTCTCCAAAATTTCTTTCTCAGAACCAAACCAAACAAGGCCAATTTTTTAATTTTGACTTCTATATTATTGAATTATGTCACTTTTTTATGATTGGATGTCTAGGTCAGTTTACGTGTACCTTGATTAATTTGAGAACTCACGCAAAGTGCCCCCTCCACTTGGATCGAGCAAAACCCATATGCATGGCCTCAATGAGTTGATAGCACCTAGTGGGGTGGATCGGCCAAATCTCGAGCAAAGCCCATGTGCGTGGCCCTAATGAGTTGTGTTAATCATATAGTTTGATTTTGATGATGTCTAAAATATTATGGGATAATTTATTATTTTTTAATATACATATTTTACATTTTTTTACACAAAATATCATCTGTTAAAATATATATTATATGATGTATGTGTTATAAATATGGGTCATGTTTAAGTGTGCAACCCCCTTAAGGTTGCACACCATATGCAACCCAATTGTTAGCCGTTAGATTACAATAATTGATCAAGACCATTGAATTATTTAATCGTGAAAAAGTTGAAACCGGGGCAACCGGTTAATGCTTGTATTTGTATTTGCATGATTGCATCCCACTCACTCTCTGTATTTCGTCTCTATCTCTCTCTGTGTAAGGTTGAGTCAGTGTAACCCTTGATTTCCATTAACAGCGAGAAGTCCCTGCTGGGTTGGTTCCATTGACGAAGCTCTGTAGGGAACAGTATAACGGGCGATTTCCAACAACAACGGAATTACAAGGCTGTGTTGGTTCGATTGCTGAAGTGAAGCCCTTCTCTCCAACTAGATATAAGGTCTGGAGCTGTCTCCCTCTCTCTGTATCCCTCTCTGTCTCTCTGGCCTCTTCACTTCAGCTATTTTTCCTCAACTAAATCCCCATCCTAACTTCAACCGCTCTACGCTTCGCTCAAACGGAAAACCCTCCATTGGCAACTAACCTTTCTCTTTCTCAAGCGAGTGTTTGTATTTGCACAAACAACTAACCGTGTGAAAATGTCATGTTTGTGTTTGTGTGAACATTTTTCGGTCATCAAGTAATTGTTTGTACTAATGTCATGTGCAGTATGGCCACAGCGGAAGTTAAAAGGGAATGTGATGATTATGGCATTCCAAATGAAGCAGATGACATTCGTTTGATGAATGAAAGTCGGGCGGAACCTTATCATGGTTGCGAAGTTGGTCCGAGCAATGAAGAAGCAACCAACATGAACGTTGAAGATGGCGGAGACGATGTGAAAAAAGAAATGGTTGACGATGCTCATCGCAATGACATGGTTAGTGATGTTGAACGTGCTATTCTGGAACAGAAATTTGATTCGGTCGAAGATGGACAAGCTTTCTACAATACGTATGCTAAAGCCAAAGGATTTAGTATACGAAAATCCAGATTTAACACAAATAAAGAGGGAAAGGTCGTTAGTAGGCTGTGGTTGTGTCCAAGGGAAAGTCAGAGATTACCAAAATACTTGGACCGTGTTGCTGAGAAGAGTAGAGCTCCCAAGGCACTAACAAGAGTAGGTTGCAAAGCCCAATTTTGCATACAGTACGATGCAGATGCTGGTGAAGGGGGAAAGTATGTTGTGACTCACTTCGTCACAGACCACAACCATGAATTAGCGGAACAACACTGTGTGATGTATCTGAGGTCACATCGCACTTTAAACAGCGCTGACAAAGCTTAAGCAATGGCTATTCGCAACGTCGGTGTGAAGACTAGCCAAATCATGGACTATATGGTAATCAATCCGGGTCTTATGAGAATGTTGGTTTCATCCGTACGGATTTGCACAACCATATTCAAGCCGAACGTAGAGCTGAAGTTGAGGATGGTGATGCGGAGGGTGCGTTGGTTTACCTATGTGCAAAACTTGATGTTGATGCACATTTTTTTTACAAGTATGATGTGTGTAACGATAACAAGCTACAAAATCTGTTCTGGGCAGATTCGAAATCGCGGGCCGACTACACAAAGTTTGGTGATATGTTGATATTTGACTCAACTTACAGAACCAATGCATACAAGAAACCTTTTGTCATGTTGGCTGGTGTGACTAGCCACTTTAGGACCACGATATTTGCATGTGTTTTGCAAGCTAATGAGACAAGTGAGACATACACATGGGTTTTGGAAACATTTATGGAGGCGATGGGCAATAAAGCACCTGTGTCCGTACTGATAGATGGGGATAAGGCGATGCGAAAGGCAATCAGAAGAGTATTTCCAGACGCAAGACATCGATTATGTAATTGGCATCTTGGGAAAAATGTTGTTTCAAATGTTCACATAAGTGGCTTTGCACATGCTTTCAAGCAGTGCATGGACATGGAAACGGATGAGACAAAGTTTGAGCATGGCTGGAAGACAATGGTTGAAAAATTTGGACTTCAAACCAACAGTTGGGTGTTGAAGACATATGAGAAGCGTCATATGTGGGCTGAGGCATATATGCGTGGATATTTCTTTGCTGGGATGAAGAGCACTCAGCGCTCGGAGTGTATGAATGCTTATTTCAACCCCTTCCTCCAACACAAATTGAAGCTATATGAATTTGTTAGGCACTATGATCGGGCTCTTGCAAGAATAAGGTATAACGAGGCTGGAGATGATGCTGAAACAAATAATACTTTTCCGGTATTGATTACTCCATTGCGAGATATAGAGAGACATGGAGCTGAGCTATTCACCCGAAATATATTTAGAATGTTCCGTGATGAAATCTTAGAAGAGGGGAAGTTGAATGTCAAGGATGTGTTCCCTTTGCCGGATGGTCAGAAATGCTACTATATTCATAAGTACAAATTGAAGGATAGATCATGGATAGTAACACGCAGTCCAGTGGATGCTGTAATGAGATGTTCTTGCATGAAGTTTGAGTCATTGGGGCTACCTTGCTGTCACATGATATGTGTTATGAAAGCCGAAAATTTAACGTAAATTCCCCCTACTTGTGTGCTGCATAGATGGACAAGGGTTACAAGCAAGGATGGCCAGCAATGGCCTCAACCCTCAATTGATAGCACTACAACACAGACGGCCCGATATGGGATATTGAGTTCTTAATACAATGAAATGTGTTTCTATGCCTCGCAATCAACGGAAGGTTTCAAAGAGGCTAGGGATGCATGTCTTCCGATGAGGAGCCGAATGAAGGAGTTATATGAGAGGAATCTGAATGATGGGAATGGAGACAAAGGGAAACATTCATTCCCTCGACAATTTGGAGTAGAAGATCCTGATATTGTGAAGACAAAAGGGAACCCGAGACGGGCCTCGTCCAACTGTCGAAGACCAAGAAAATGTGAGAATTGCAAATGCATTGGGCACTCAAAGCGAACGTGTCCTAAGGTTCGGTTTGGCCGAATAGTGAGTAGTAACTCAGATGCAGATACAACCTACATAACTGACCGTGAGTACAATGCGGAGTCATTGCCCATTCGCTGCAAAACTGGGTTGGTGGATCCAAGTACACCGCACATTAAGCAACGGCGACTATTTTTCGATGCTTCTCCTCATTCCAAGCAGCTCGTTGGCCAATACGTTAGTGTTGAAGCAGTAGTGTGCAAAAATGATTCGACCACAATTGATGAGGTGAATCAGGTAATTGTATAATTTGTATGATTTACTTATTCCCTTAATTTATTAGGTAGACAGTACTAGCTATTGAAAACACATGTAAATAATTTATGTAGTTTTCATTTTGCACGGATTGCTTTGCGTAACGTGTAAATAATTGGTTACGTACAATGCCAGGAAATGCCACAACGTTACTTATGTACAAGGGCACGAGTTGTAAATTTCCCATATTGTTTAGAGTGATGTTGTCATTTGTGTTTGCAGTGACTTGTGATATTGAAAACTAATTGAAGGTGAGATATATATGGGTTGTCTATGTATTGTTTTGGGTGGGAAATTGGCTTATGTCTGTATTCCAAGATTCCTATTACGGGTTGCTTGTTTCTGTTCCATATTTGGTTGGATCTAACTGAAGGGTTTTTTGCAGTGTGGTTTATCAACTAACGATGTGTTTGGCTTCGTATTGATTTGTTATGACTTGTTTCGGTAAATTAGTATTATATTTCGAGTAAAACACGAATTTTGTCCATGTGGCTTTGCAAAAAAAAAATACCAGCACATGCATTTTGTATATAATCCAAATGGCAGTTAATTTTGGGTGTTACTTGGAGAAAGTAACCCAACGAACTCGTTACTTTATCTCCATGCCGATTGCTATATGAATTACCAGTAACGAACAAGAGTTGTGAAATCATTTCATGTTAACTGTGAAAGTGATGGGTTTATTGTTAGTAAAATTATGGTTGGCCTATATCGACAGCAACGAAGCAGTAATTTAAAGTTGACAAGTTAAAGAAAAAAATCAAGCAATTGTGGTATTGGTTCGAATGCCTGAAAAGGATGAAGACTTCTTTCGATGAACTGATGGTAACAAAGTAGAAAGTAGAAAATAAGTTGTTGCGCTGTTGTGTTGTTTGTAACAAAGTAGAAAGTAGAAGGGAAAAAACTACTCAGAAGTTACAATGTAGAAAGTAAGTTGTTGTGTTGTTTTTCATATCCTCTCTCTCTGCAAACATTCTGCCCTTTATAGCTATTATTTCCCACGACCCCGTGATCTGCCGATTCTGCAACTGCTTCTGTGCAACTTCTGTAACTGCACGGTCATTTCCATGTCTTGAAACCACATAAAACCTTCACTTGTACCTGTCAAAGTGCATATAATTGAATTTGCCACATGTGCCCAAGTCCTTTTAGCCTTTCCTCAACAGATACAGACTCCCAATTCGTTCATGTTTCCTCTTGGAGGCTGGCCACTAAATCCATGAGCACTGCCACTAACTGCTCCAGCATGTAAGTCAGGTGGCATGCAAGATTCAATGTTAGTTGATAACCCTTGTCTTCAGGTGGACTTGCCATGTGTCCTCAATTGAATGGAGCAGCTATTGGCAGGATGTGGGAAAAATAGGTGCAAAGAGGAATTTTTTAAAAATAACTAATCATAATTTAACTGAAAATATGAGTGAACTTTTTTTTAAAAAAAAGTAGTTTCCATTTTTTTGATTATAAACCTGAGATGTATATTTTGTTTTTGATATAAATAAGTTGTGTATTTTGGTTACGTAAAATGTAGGACAATAATTGTGTTTAAGTCATTACAATACAGAAAAAGGTTATTTCAAACATATTTTTAAGTTTACCGACATTGAATATATTTTGATTAAATTACAGGAAAAATTCAATATTTGCCAGAGTTTGATGATTCAAAGTCGGGCAGTAACAGTGAGTAGCCAAGTGTTGTGTTTCAGTGGCCCAGTTTGCAAGGATTTTGGTTGTGTTTAGTGGACAATATTCTGTCAATTTTTGTCTCATAATGATGAGGGACATGCCCCACAATGGTGAAAAGGAAGGTCGATAGGGAAGAGTCAATATTTGGCACAGTGGACTTGAAGATTCGAAGTCAAGGGGCAGTTACAGTGGCAGTTATGGTGTAGATGTGTGGGATCATGCAATGATGGGCCACAAAAACAGTATACGGATATCGAAACCAACGATCTCCCTTCTAGGTTTTCCAAGTGTACTTAACCTCCACTTCTATCTGTCGATCTCCCTTTTCTTGTGTTTATTTCATGGCCACCAACTGTTTCAAGCTTCTGTCGATAGAGCAAGGCTACTGCTTTGTCTCATGCTTCTTCCTGAAAGTGTGCCCATTAACTCATAATGATGAGGGACATGCCCCACAATGGTGAAAAGGAAGGTCGACAGGGAACAGTTAATATTTGGCAGAGGGGACTTGAAGATTCGAAGTCAGGGGGCAATGACAGTGGCAGTTATGGTGTAGATGTATGGGATCATGTAATAATGGGCCACAAAAACAGTATACGGATATCGAAACCAACGATCTCCCTTCTAGGCTTTCCAAGTATACTAAATCTCCACTTCTATCTGTCGATCTCCCTTTTCTTGTGTTTACTTCATGGCCACCAACTGTTTGAAACTTCTGTCGATGGAGTAAGGCTCCTGCTTTGTCTCATGCTTCCTCCTGAAAGTGTGCCCACTAACTCCATGACTGGTGCTAAAAACTTCCCTCATCACTTCTAGGTGACCCACATGCAGAGAGCCCACTTTCAAGTGCTGGACATTCCTTTAGACTTGGCCACGTGTCCTCGATTAAGTGGACCATCTGTCGACAGAGACTGGCAAAACTTGGTGCAAACAATGGCCCCCTTGTTCAAGTTAAATATCATATGAATTAACCTTGCAGAAGTTATTGAGACCCCCTCTAATCACCACCTGCATCACCACCCCACTACCCCCCCCACATACACACACACGTGGGGGCTGGTGATTGCAGTGAGAAGGAAAAAAAATAAAAGAAAAAAAAAAATTAAAAACTGGCCAATCAGAGAGAGAGGGGGTCATGGGGGTGGCCCCCTTGTGGGGGTTCAAGTCATATGATATTGAACTTCAACAAGGGGCCCCAATAGCAAATTTCTTAATACGGGCCCAAAACAAACATAAACTACAGCCCAATATAAGAGGATTTAAATATACTGGCCCCATCAGAAGCTATAAAAGACCCACCTTTTCAACTTCAAACCACTTTATTTCCCTCTTATTCGAACTCCTAAGACTGTACTCCTTCTTGTCAAGCATTGCCGTTCAAAACCAGAGCACCACAAAACCCTAAGCCATGGCGTCGAAAAAATCTCAACCATCTCCATCTGAGGAGAACAATGAAGACCTACTCCGCTTCCCAGACCCTATCAAAGCACGTATCGCTCCTCTAAGATTTGGTGCAACCCTATTGCCCAGTACAAGCTCTGTCACTAAGGCTACTCTAGGCCCTACCTTCGCGTCTTACTTCCCAGACGATCTAGCTCCATACTATCCCCTTGGTAATGGTGAGAACCTTCTTCTCAACCAACCTGGACTTAAGTGGACTAACTGGAATGTCAGCAAAAACCCACTCAGATCGTGGAGGTCACCAGACTCTGTTTGGCGAAGCTGGGCCAGGAGAATTGAAGGTCACGACGGTGAAGTATGGAAGCACCAGGGCATTAGTGAAGCAATTAGATTGTCGACTAAAAATTATGACATGGACAAAGGGCTGATTGCTGCTGCTGCATGCTTTTGGTCGCAATTTTGTAACTCTCTACTCCTCAATTTTGCTATGATTTCCCCTACCATCTTAGATGTAGCTCACTTGACTGGTCTCCCAATCTTGGGCAATCCAATTCATGCTCTCCTTGAGCCTCCAAAAGTGACCTTTACTTTAAACACTGACATGTGCTATACAGATTTTGCCAAAAAATAGAAAGGCGAGCCTGGTTCCCCTGTCCAGGACAAAGAAAGAACTGTTTTTTACTTACTTTGGCTTTGTGAGTTTGTTTTTTGTGTCCCTGGGTACAAGATCACGAAGGAATACCTCCCTCTTGCCTTGTGTATGCAAGATGGCCAACTTATGGCTTTAGCCCCTTATCTTCTTGCCACCCTTTACAAGGCCCTATTTTCCTTTGTCGACAAGAAGATTTCTGGCAACTGTGGTGGCCCCTTCTGGCTCTTCCAGGCCTGGTTGTATGCCTATTTCGCTGAGGCACGACCCCGACCAGCTAACACCTTGAAACCAGTTTTCCACTCGTATACTGAGCAATTTCTCACTTATAACAGCCAACCCATCATCACTTTCAGAAATCATCTTACCATGTTTTACAACCTTCCTTCGAAGAGACCTTCCAACTTGTACATGCCATTTCAAAACTTTGAATTCTTCTCCGGTAGACTTTGTTTCCTCTTCACAGACCCTTCTGATTTACACAATGACCAAGTCCAAGAACAAAATGAGACTAGGAGACACATTCTCACGTCTAGACATGTCTTGGTTGGCTGTTTCATATCCTCCAGCAAGATGTCCAACTGTAGTTTTGAGACATACTGTCCCAATCAATGGTCCAGGCAATTAGGTCTTTCCCAGGGTATCCCTTATCCTTATTTCCACCCAACCATCCATGAGGAGATTGGGTCCAGAATCTACTTCAAAGATCCTAGGCAAGTTGAATCCATTCTGACAAAGAACACCAAAATTTTCCAAGATTTTGGCCCCTTCTTCTTCAAACCTGCTTCGGACTGCTCCATTGCTTTTGACCATGGTGGGGACTTATGACTGCCATTATTTTCTGCAATCCACTTGAAACCTGCCTTCACAATACTTGTCTTCATAATCAGGGCCCCATATCCTCGTCTTCCAAGCTTAAGGCTACAGGTATCATTCCTTCATATACTTCATATCCCTGATTGTGTCATGCATTTTTGTTTTTTTTCTCTACAACACTAACTTGTTTGACCTTTGACAGCCAAAATTGGGCCTGCTGCTGAACCATTGGTTAGGGACCAACATAAAGGCAAGGCTCCAATGGATCCAACTACTCAGACAAACACCCCCTCAGTTTTGAAATCAATGGCAGCCTCTTTCACAACCTCACAGAGACAAGCACAGAGAGGAACTACCACCCGTACCCCTGCCGAGACAGAGGTCACGGCGAAGAAGAGAAAAGTGCCTTCCACTGCTCCTGCTCTAAGTACAGACCAAAGTGATTGGGATATCCCTCGCAGCCAAATGGTTGGCCAAACAACATCAAATCCTTCAAGGCAATTCTACCAAGTATGCCTTCACTTCACATATTTACATCATCTCAATTTCCATTCACGCCCGACTGATCACTTACTTTTGTGCAGAGAAAAAGAAGGAGATTACTCCTTACTGTTGCTGATGATGAAGATCCTTCCACTTCTCCTCAACACATTCATCAAATTACCAGTCCCATCAACAATGTACCCAGAGAACCCACTGTACAACCAACTCCACCACCACCTGAAGCATCTCAACAAACTTCCTTACAACCTGCTTCACAGTCTTTGCCACAGCAATCTACATAATCTGCAGCACAACATCCTTCCACTTCTCCTCAACACATTGATCCAATTCCTAGTCTCATCACCATCACCAATGTACCCAGAGAACCTACTCTAGAACCAACTCCACCACCACCTGAAGCATCTCAACAAACTTCCTTACAACCTCCTTCACAGTCGTCACCACAGCAACCTACACAATCTACATCACACAATCCTTCACAGCTAGAACCTCCTCCTATTGCTCTCAGGGATGTCACAGTTGGGGCTGTCTCGATGGAGGTTGATTACCCAGGGGGCACTGAGCCTGTTATTGTCCCTTCTGTCTTTAGCCCTCAACCATCACCATTCAATCCCTTCAATTCCCAAACTTCAAACAAAGAATCAGAGGATTGATTTTGACATTTCAATCAATAGCCAATCCTCTCTAACAGATGACAATACAAATTCCCCTCAACCAGAAGTTCATAACAACCAAGGTAAATAGAAATACAAATGTGACTGTTCGTTTGAAAAAAACAAACTTCTCTTTAAGTAACTGGTATTGTTCTCCAATTTACAGGGATGGACATAATGCGCGACTCATCTCGACAACCAATGTCTGAGAAAGAACTTGAAGGTCCTCATGACTTTCCCCTGCTAGCAGAACCAGAAAAAGAGCCTGAAGGCGCTGATGTTGCCATTTCATCAGTACCCGAGATAACTCCTCCTGCTGCCACAACCACAGCTGAACAAGGCCAACCGTCTGCGTGCACGTTATCAGGACAGGTACTACTATCTCCAACCTCATCCTATTTAATCTTTATTACTTGCAAACATATATTCTTACCAAACTATTAATGTTCACAGGTCATCGTTCCATGTCAGGATATTTGGGCCGAACTTTCTATTCTTCAACAACATCTAGACGAAATATCCCCATTGCCTCAAAGGCTACATCTCTTTCATGCTAAAACTCAACAAACCTTAACCACCTTCATCAACCTCATTAACGCCCTAGTTGAAGAAATCATTCTCCACAAACCTAATGAAACCTTGGCCTGTCTTTCTGCTGTTCTAAACCTCTCCCCTAAACCTTTCAACCCCAGTCAACTAAAGCAATTGGCCAAGATCATCATGGAATGACCAACCCTTTCAGAGATGGTTCAGACTTGCTCGAAGGATATTCAAACCAAAAAAGATTTCCTAAACGAAGCCCATACCATATCTACTTCACTCAAACTCAGCCAACAAACCTCTGCAGCCATTCTTCAGCAGCACTCAGCACTTGAACTTGAGGAAACCAAACTCATGGCAGAACTTGCCTCTGTCTAGCAAAGAAAGGCTCATCTGCAGTAGCAACATGACCAGCTTAATCAAGAAGCAAGGATAATGCTCTCCTAAATTAGACATCGTTCTGCATCAATTCAGACAACTAAAGCTGAGTTGGACCAAGCCCAAGCCATGCTGGCAGATGTTCAATTAGAAAGGGGTGTTCTATCAATTCTCTTCCCCAAATCCTAGGCTAGTTTATATACGTATTCTTTTGTATTGCACAGCTAGGAATGATTTGGAAAGCTAGGAATGATTGCCTTTTTAATGATAAGATTATTGATGGGCCTGAATTGGCTGAGATGGTGAAAGTGAAGGTTGCACTTTGGTGTAAGCAAAGTTATAGAGGCCTACAGTATTCAGTGGAGGACATTGTTAATAATCTGGATAAGATCAAAGTCTGATTGAGGGGGTGGTGTTTGGTGTTTTTTGCTCCAAGGGTGCAGGATTTTGGTCAATCTGTGGTATGCTGATGGAAGCAAGAGGAAGTGGGTGTATACCTGGTATTAGTAGATCTTCTTGGTGGCTAATTTTGCTCTGCTGTGCTTCAATTTTGCTATGCTTTGCCTTATTTTTGGGTTGTTGCTCTGCCTTAGTTTATGGGGTCAAGCATGCTCATTTCTGGTTGCTGCTCTGCTGTGCTTCAACTCTGCTCTGCTATATATGTACTCTGCTGCTGCTATATGGGATCAACGAATAGGCTTAAGTCTGCTGCTGCATATTGGCCTTTTTGCAATAGTTGGAATGATGTTTTGGTGTGTTGTATTGGAGGTCTGCTGCTGGATTGGGGAAAGTTATTAGAGGTCTGGTGCTGGCCTTGTTGTAATTGTTGGTCTGCTACTGTAGTTATTTTTTAGTTTTGGAGGTTGAAGGATCAAGCTCAAGTCTGAATGGTGGTTGCTGCTGTGAGGTTTGGATCAGGTCTAATGGATCAGGCTCCTAGTTGGTGTCTGTTGTGATCTGTGTGAATTCAGACTCAAATGGGGTGATACTTGGTAGTGTGATGCAGCAGTATGTTTTTAGGTGATTTCCTGGTTTGGTTATATCCATTCAGTGCAAAAGTGCAGGATCTGGGTTGTGTAGCTTGAGTTGTAGGGCTGCAGTGCATGTATGGTCTGAAGTTTGTTCATGCTGCTTTGGAGTTTCATCTGGTTGCCCTGTTATGCATTTTTGTGAGGATGGCCTTGGAGTTACATTCTTATTGTTTTCCTTCTAGTTTTGTTTCTCTTCGTTGGTCTCTCCCAACTAGGAGGTTGGACCTTTTTTTGCTCCAAGCTTCTATTTATTGATGTATCATTCACACCTTGTATGTGCTCTTTCATGAATAAATTTTTTTCTTTTGGCGATCAAAAAAAAAATGAATATCAATACTCTGTTTTTTAATGGTCTGTTGTATGGTTTTTTTTTTTTTTTTTTTTGTGCAATTTTTCTCCATTTGTGCATTGTTATGAAGTAATCAACTCCCCTTCAAAGTTTCCCACATGGTTGGATAATACTTCTTCACATATCTTCTGTTTATATATCTCCTATGTGGTTGCCCTTCTAAGGATTCGTTTATGTAAAGGATGTCATATTTCTTCACACCAGTATGTCTGTCATGTACAGATGTTTAGTAGTTTTGATTTAGTATCAAAGTCTGCATGTTTAGTGTGTAAAGTCAGTCAGCCAAATATTTCTGAAAATATGTCATCTACAATACACAACTGACGTAAAACACTTACTTACCGACCGATATACTGGAAACAACCAGGCAGTATGCAACATGACATTGTTTGCAGTTTAAAATTTATGGCACGTTTGCAGTTTAAAATTTATACTTGTTTGTGCCTGTTCACACGTGGATCAACCACAACATGACATGTGCGAAAGTCAGCGTCAGAGTCCATCAGTTACACATATGAAAATGGTTTAGTTTAACTGCACGTGAGGGCCCACATGATGCAGCAGTTACGAGGATATTGCATGGACTAACTGGGTAGATTGCAGAAACGGTCATTGGCAGAATACAGAGGCTGACCTGAAGATGTGAAGTCCACAATGTGCAGGGACAGTTGGAAACATAATAGTAAGGTGGGTCGACAAGAGAATTACAACAATTTGTTTACCACATGAATTCCTATGGACAGGTGGACCCCTATTGGTGCATTATAGTCATTGCTATTTGTTTGTTCTGTGGGATTTTTTTTGCTTTGTTTTGGACAAAATTATGGCATTCAAAAAAATTGAACAAACATAATTCATGTGGTAAAAGCGAACAAACATTACTACTTTCAACTTGCATTGTTTGTTGGACACATATCACATTCCATTGGACAAACATTACTATATTTATTTGGGCAAATATCACATTGCATTGTTTGTTCTGTACCCATAACATTGGAATTATGTGTATGACATTACGTACAGGCCACGATAAAAGCAAACAAACATTACTACTTTCCCTCGTTTGTTCCAGTCCTAAACGTTGGAATTATGTGTACAATCAATACGCGTGGAAAATTAGTATTATCACAGCTGCGACCTAAAAAGTTGTCACGACAAGCTGATGCAGTAATTCAGTTGTGGTTGGGCATGAAAATTACCGTCGTACTGGCAGATCATGATAAAATCACTGCCCTGTTTGTTGTAATTGCAATCAATCACATGCACAAAGGATACTCGTCCATCTTTGAATTATTCACATCCATAACGAAGTCAAGCACCAACTTCCGATGCACAGAAGGATGAAACTATGTAGAGAAAGCGAATAACACAAATCAGGTACAGTTACAGCGGTAGAAAATAAACGGATTTATTTCACAATTGGAAATGAAGCGGTAGAATGTACCTTGTATGGACCGCTGGGTATATCAGGCCACTGCATGTACTTGATCACAAACATCCCACAGTCGAAAGTGCTGCAAATGAAATGTAACATTCAGTTTCTCGTAAATATAAGCAGGTTCGTCAAATGAGTGATTCAAGAGTGAAGTCAACGTGACGCAGGGTTTGTGGATTACTCGTCCAGCTGTTGTAATGGCCTTTTTTCTAACATGCGGACGTCAAAGGTACGCGTGTCTACAGCATATTCATTTCCAAACTGTAGTTGCAGTAAGGCATGCATTGTTTGAACCTGTTACAGAATGAGACGGTTAGTTTATGTGAAGGATGTGACAGTGTGGACGTAGATTTGTGAAATTCAGCACGACATACCAACATTTTTGCCGCGTTCAGCTTGTTGGTGTCCAGTGTGGCGGATGCCAATGAGTCAAATAGGTACACCATACCCTCTACCATATCTATTTTTAGGCACAACCAATGTACTCCTCTATAATTGAAAGGCATGTAAATCTACACATAAACACAAGTGAAGACATTGTTTAGAGAGCATGTGAACATGTACGCACTTTCATATTTACATTGACATTTATGTAAATGGGATCGACATTCATATTACCGACGTTCATATTAAATCTACTCGCTTCAATGGGATGGACATTCATATTACCTTCTGATATGCATCAAGCACCCCAGTATATCTGTCATGTCCAAAATATGATTTGACGATATTTTCGTGGTTCAGAGGTTGAGTTTTTTGATTTAGTATCAAAGTATGCACGTTTGGTGTGTAAAGTTCAGTCAGCCAAAGTTTTCTAAAAATATGTCTTCTACAATACACAACCGACCTAAAACACTTACTTACCAACAGATATACTGGAAAGAACCACGCAGTATGCCTCCCGTCTTTGTGTACTTGCCGCTGTCCGTTAGTCAACTGAACCGCGACCAAGTTGATTGGCTGGAACATTGTAACAGATGAGGTAACTTGCGAAATAAGGTGTGCAATTTGTTTAAATGTAATACGAAATAACAATGTCCCTACACGGAAATGTCCATCATGCAAATATAGTGGAAATAACATTGTCAGATGCCACGACTTACAGTGTCGGATAACCATGCCCTTAGTTTAAGCGTGCACATGTCGCGTCGCGTAGCACATTCGCAAGGCATTTCATGAAGATTTATAGGCACGACAATGTCCCTACATTAAACGTATACATGAACCAGTAAGAAGCAACCTACAGCCTAGTAAAACTTAAACATATCTGGCTTAACTTTTCAACATAAGATTAGCTTTTTATGTTGTACAACTATGGCAGATATTCCTGATTCTACTACTCTCCAATCCAATTAAGATTAGTTTTAAGTTTTTAAAAAACAAAATTAAAAGAAAAAGCTTTAGATATTACAACTTATGACATGTCCAATAGTATTTGCTAAAATAATATGTGACAATTTAAATGCTCATTTACAGGTGAGCAAGTTAAAAAAAAAAAAAAAAAAAACACATGTTTTTTACAAACTGGAGGCAACAATATCCGAAAATGATCAAAATGGAAAATGTAAGCAGACTAGAAGAAAATAGCTACGGAAAATTACACTTCAGTATAAGTTTTCAAAAAAATTTGCAAATCATTGGTAAACTTTATTAAGTTTCATAATTAAAATTATAAAGTTTTCCATGAATTTGTAAATATTTTGTGAAAACATCAGTGATTTGCAATTTTTCCAATAGCCACATGTGTACAGGATAAGACCAAGAGAAGAAAACTTCAGACAGGAAATTTAGCCAGTGACCTTTCCCTATGCCACTACATTAAATTCAAAGAAAATCCTACATACGACATGGATAAACCCATGATAAACCCATCAAAATCATACACAATCAAAAATTGTGGAATTCAAACTTATTTCACAAATACTATGGAACAGGTTAATTACGAGTATTAAACTCATCCGTACCTTTCATTTTTTATGTCGTCAAGAACAGAGTCAACAACTTTGTGTTCGGCCGCTGATAAAACCTCTCTGCTCTCCAGTGTCATCAAGTCCTTCTATCAATATAAACAATCAAGTAATATTAACTCCTCATATTAATATAAACAATTAAGTAACTGAACACTGTTCAGAAAATTAATTTACAAAATACATAACACATTGTTATGCATCTAAAATTGGTGAAGCGATGTCTAACCTCTGAACGGAACCGCTTGTCCAACCTGTGCAGTTTGGACAGGACTTTGTCCGAAATCTGTAAGACAATTATACAACATTTGTTAGTGCAAACTTACACTAGAATGACAAGTATTAAAATGCAACACAAATAATGGTTCAATTATGATCAGTACTGCTGTCGGCATCAATTGGTAATAAAACATACGAAAGGTGAAGTGATGTGGCGACTTGGGAATTTTTCTGTAGTAAGTCGAGTACTTATTTTGCTATCGTTGCACGAATACGTATCCCCTACGTCTGTGGCTTCAACACCTCTTCCTCTTCCTCTTCCTCTTCCTCTTCCCTTTCGTCTGCATGTTACAATTTATCCCGCTCCCAATGTTTGGGCAAGCTTACCAACAGAAGGATGCACATTGTCTGCTCCTCCTCGCATTGGTGGGAAGGTTTGCAAATCATAAAAGGAAGATAAACTCTCTTTTGCAACGTTCTTGATGGCCAGAAACTGAACCGAAAGAGATTTGCTTTCTTCGCTTGCGTATGTTTCCTCCAAGGCAAGGCCACGGTTGTTGTGCGTGTCCCCAACTTCTTGGACGGTACGCAACTGTCCAACGTGCATATCAATTATCTCATTGGACAACATTCCATTCACACTATTGTCCTCCCAATCCACCCCCTGTAAATCTTGAAGATTACCCTCATTTGGGCTACCATAATAATTTGGGAAGACCACGCTGTCGTCATGCAACTCGACTCCCACGCTAGGGTCAACACCCTTTTCCTCTGTGCGAGGCAATTGTGTTGTTTCCGATAAACCTTCTAGCACTTGCTGCATCATTTTCTTCATTTCAGCAATATGTGTCTGTTCATTAAACGGTTGTTTCCCAGACAATATAGTTGCAACTAGTTCGTTCAGCATTCCTTTGAGTTCACCAATGCTTGAGGATATGTTAATGTTACAATTTCTAACAGTCGACTCCACCTATTCACACAAACACATACATTAACTTACTATGATATTTCATCTTCAAATAACCTCTGTGAACTGTGTGAAGCATGTGTACTGATTGCTTTTGCTTACCTTTACATTGTCAACAGCTTCCTTCCCTCAAAAATTGAGCAACATGTCCCTTATTTCCGCATTGCTGTGAAGCACTTGCTTCATGGTTTCCTTCAGTTCACCAATGTCGGACTCAACCTTGCTCAAACAAACTTCATCAATCCGTGGTTTCTGCTTGTTATTGACATGGTGTGCGTCGATTGTGTCATCAATGTCATTGCTTTCCTCTATTGTTGGATGAAACTCCATCTAACATAGTTGTCAAATCAGGATTCAAATCATGAATGAAAATGGTAATGTACTGAATCGTTAATCTTCATCAACCAAAATCTTCAAGCTTTTCCAACAAATCTGACTTCAGGGCATAACCAAAATTCATTTCATAACAGAAGTAGTACATAAAATTGAATTTGTGAGGCTACAATATTGTCCAAATGGAAACTTCATGTTCTTTCCTCAAAAGTTCGAGTATTTGAGAGTAAATAGGGAGGGACAAAGTTAAAATATGGCATACGCTAACGAATGGGTCACTGTTTCTCACTGCTTGTCACCTAGTCATAGGAACACAAATTCAGTCTGTTACTGTTTCCATAACACAGGTGGGGCAACGCTGTCAAATGTGCACAACGAATGGGTTGATTACCTCATGTTACTCCAACATTTGCTTTCTTCCCATATGTCGCTGCATCTCTTGTATTTCGGCATCACCCCAATCATGTAGTCGAGGGATGGAGCGTGTAGTAGCTAACGTAATCTGACAGGGAGGGGCAAAACGATCCAAGTAAAATAGCTGCATTATAAGGGGGAAAAGATATTTAGTATACAGTTTCGAGGAAAATAATCCGTATTCGTTAACAATGCATACAACTTACAACACAATCATATCTATGTGTTTATGTGTGTCGATGGCAGAATCCCCATGCAGCTTTCCGGTTAAAAAAATAAGCTCTTTCTGGTTACAAAAATGTGGCCCGTACAAGTATATTTGTCATGCTGTTCAATAATAGGTAAGTTTGTATTTCGCAACGACTGCCATTTTATTGAACCATATGCATAGCAATGGATGAAATATGTAATCGGCATGGTACAAACAAACAACGGTCGAATACGTTACCATTAGAAGGAAAACACATCCAGTTGCCTCGTGCTGACCTTTCATCTTATACTTCCGAACACCTTTGACAAGGAATTGCAGTGTCAACTTTGCCCAACTACATGCCCGCATACCGGTCACGTCCTTCACGGCATGAACAAACGACATACTCAAGGCGGTCATTGTGGTAGGACACAATATGGCCCCCAACACGTACAGCGCAAACTTTTGCCGAAACTTGTCATCCGCACCATCACTCTCAGTCAGATAAACTCTCAACTGGTTCAAAGGAATCATTCCCTTAACAACTCCAACCTCTTCGTAGATATTGGGATATGCGTCTATTGAACTAGTGAACTGCACTTCATTGCCTTCTGACCGTATACCCAATAAGACATGCACTTCCTCACAGGTAAGCCTCAGGTGACGGCCATGAACAGTCAATGAACACGTGTTGGGATCGAAGTTCTGTACCAACCATTGTGATCTATACGAGTACACTTTAACCCGAGGAGGCCACTGAACCTAATATCAATGACTGCCTGCTTCTATGCTTCGTTACACCGGTTCGCGATATCAACAATTGCCTTCAATGATATGCGGACTTGTATTTTACCCTGCAATGTTATTAACGTCAACATTAATACACAAATTTAACCAACATTATGTCGATAGCAGGTCCTCCCAAATGCAGTTACAAAAACATTAAGTACGTAAGTACCTTTGCAGATTTCTTTACAACTTCTTCGCCCAGTTCCTTCGCACTTGCCTTAGCCATGTCCTGAAACCTCTTCTTCTCATCATAGGGGAGTTCTTTCCACCTTTCCCCAATATCCTTTCAGCTCTGTAAGTGTTACACCAACGTGACGCACATACAGGACAAATAAGAACTGTAAGTCCAAAATAATTGTCACCACAAGTTATATCACTCGCAATGTGTGCACATTTTGTGGTATTTACATATGATTGCACATACAAATTACTATTTCGCACACATTTGAAATAAAAACGGACATGGACTTTTACAAATAATCAAAGTTTATAAGAACATTCAATATGGTGTCTATGACTGCTGGAAATCGATGAATGTGGCACAATAGAAGCACATGACTGGTGCGCGCATGGAATAGAAGTCCACACTTTGCTATCACAGCAGTCACGTGTTTCCATCACTGTACCCTACTTAGTACATGTCTGCATACTAACCATTTTCTGTCCTGGGTTGTCTGCTTCTCGCCTTTCCTTGAATTGTTGCTGGCTGCAACTATTGTGAATTTCGGCTTAAGTATATGTTACATATGGATGGATATATATACATTTATGTACACAAATCGTAACCATTGACATTTAGGGACCAATTTGTGACACAATCAAATTTGGTCCCAACTACATAATAATGCATCAGTAATGTCCAATTTTCGTTGCTAAAAATATAATAGCCACATGATTTCTGTAACAACAATTAGGTTTGTAAGAAATTATTTTGGCCCTTATTTATGGGCTCTAAAATCTTAATTTATTATCAGTATAAAGTGAAATTTGCACAGGCACAAACTATGAGTACAAAATATGTAATGCACAATTGTGCAAAAATACTGTCAGCTGTTTCTGACGAGAGGGATTCATACTGTGAGCCACTTTCAAGGTCACGGATCGAACCTGTAAAAAATAAATGCTCCAACTGGCCGCTTTCGACGAGGGGGCTCGGTAATGTTAACCGCTTTGATTCGTGAACCTTCGCCAGTTGGCTTGAATGTTTTCCTTTGCCTGTAACAAATATCGGCGTAAATGAAATTTTATTGAAGGCTAAATTACATCGGTGGTATGTACGTTTTATGTATTCTATCATCTTCGTCAGTTAACTTTAAAGGCAGTCAACCATGCCTTGTCATTTCAAAAGTTGTGCCATTTTCGTGAAATTAGTAATGTCGTTTTCCGTTGTGATCGGAAATTATTAACAGAAGTGGTTTAGTATAACTCAGTCAATTATGGATTTCACAATTTCTCTCTGCATAATACGCGACATGTGCCGTATGTGCACATATTCTGCTAAGAAATAGACAGAGTTTTAATCCATTACACGAAATTGATGGTGCAATTTGAGGCTATCACAAATGTGTGAAACTCAAATTGCACAACCTCCTGATGACAGTACATACCGCCACAATATGTCCTACACGAACAGACCGTGGATTTTGTACGTACAGGGAACATATCCTTGCAAACCTAATTGTATGAAATAGTGAACGACATAAATTCACAGTTGCTACGCATTGTCTAACATATCGCCCATATCCAATTACGATAATTCCTGCAAAGAATTTATAAACTGTGATAAGGATGCACAAAGAACGTTACTCCCAAATTGTAACAAAACGAAATTCACTATTAACAAGTTACAATGAACGGACCATTCAGTCGTACGTACATTGTATGAGTGGTACTTTTCATTTATTGTTCAAGTGTGATATGTTGTCGTTAATTTATGCACCTATGGCATGCCACTGTTTTACGAAAAGTAATTGGCCATATATTGTACTCGTTTTATAGTATTGACGACATTCAACCCAGAAACAACAACCAATACGCACACTTTAAACAGGGCTACATGGGATGGGACATTCAACCCAAGAGCACCCATACGCAACTTACATTCATGCAGAGAAATAAAAAACCGGCTACACTGCTCAACGAAGACCGTTTGTCACCCATATAGTTTGTATACCTAATCGTACGTTTGGTTTCAATGACCTAACGAGAAACAGTTTAATAGTTGAGAAATGGTAATGTCGTGCGAGTGGAACATAGCAGGTCATAATAATAATGTGCTCCGAAAGAAAAAATAGACAGACTCACACATGCCCGAGAAAATGGTGAGTGTTACCATCGGCGAGCTGGCGCAGTCGAAATGGAGAGACAGAGAGACAGACAGAGAGAGTGTGTGTTACTGGAGATGGACAGCAAAACCGAAATGCAGAGAGAATGAGGGACAGCAAAGTTGCCGAAATTGTATGTGGGAAATGGAAATGAGTTGGTGAGATTAGAAAGGCTACGGTGTGTGGGTCATCATGAAAAGTATTGCCTCTATTGGATTTCATAGACTTTGTCTGCCAACTTTGGTTTTTGTTCCAAATTTGGGAGGGAAACGGAAACATACGTGACACTATCCATTAAGGCCAAGTTTGGCATGTGCCCAAAAAGTTAAAAAGTCAAAAATGTGCTCAAAAAGTTAAAAAAATTATCATTATTCACCAAAAGTCAAAAAGTACGGCTGCACAACTCTCAATCCTAATTTTTTCCTACACACTAATTTATACAATTTTTTAATACACATTTTTCCATAAAAAGTCAAAAAGTTAACCGAAACAACCATATTTTTGTCCTCAATTTTTTAGTCTAAAAAGTCAAAAAATGCACTTATTTAGGACATCCCAAACAACCCCTAAATATTTGGGATAATCTAAAAGTGTACTTTTTGACTTTTTCTGAAATATGGGTTCCGTTTGGGTTGGGGTTGAATTGATGTGTGTGAGAGGTGATGTGACTTATATAAGATGATGTGATTTAAATAAGATGATATGACTTAAATTTGCACTGATTATAGGTTTGATGTGCCATTTTATCTTATTAATTTTATTTGCTATTTTTTTGGTTTTTGTTTATTTTTCACAAACGAGGCGTACCGTAAGGTAGGGTAATGTTAAATTAAATTTTCGCCCTATAAATTAAAAATTAAATTTCGTATGGCCCTATGAATTTAATTTTTTTGTGTTGTTCAGTTATGAATTATGGATTTCACAAATTTAGTATTATGAATTAAATATAAATTTGTAATTTATCCTTATCCAGTCCGTCGAACCAAACATTTGATTCACTACAAATACTCCAATTTTCACATCTAATCCGATGAGTAAACAAACATACGATACAAATACACCCGAACCAACTGGTCGATGGACACTGTATCGCACGACTAACAGCCTAGTGGATTACAATCCCCGCTTACGCAGTCCAAAGAAAGAAGGCAAACTGTGTGAATGATGATACAATGGATGGATTAAAGGGTGTATTAAGATCCGTGTCTGACAGAATTTGTCAATATATATGTATACATATATATATGTAATAAACAAATGTGAAGGGTATACATATATATGTAATACCATCTCCAATGGGGGACTACTAATCCCATCTATGGAGGGTATCATAATCCAACGTATTCTGAATACACAAATATTGGGCATTGCATTGGACAGTGTTGTTCGGCCCGTGAGGGCCATCATGGGACCCGTTTTGATAATCTGAATCATTAAATGTGTACAGCTCGTCGAGTACTACATGCCTATGACAAATCACGTTGATCGAATATCGATAGCTATCTGATTGGAGTAGTTTTCTTTCAACCGTTAACTATAACACCATCCTTTATTTTGATACAAAACTGATTTGATCATATAGTTAGCGATATCCGATGAACATGATTTTTAATAGACATAGGGTGTGTTTTTTTTGAAGGATTAGGAAGTGGGATTGGACTATTAGTCCTACCGGACTAATAGCCCGTAATGTCGTTTCATTTTTTTTGCTCCGGACTATTAGTCCCACAAATATGGGACTATCCTATCCCATGGGGGGAGGTGGGATAGAAACCATGGGATTCGTATCCCATGGGATTATTTTGTGAAATGTCCATTTTACCCTCCATGCTATTACTTAGCAAACAATTAGAAAAGGATAAAATAGTCATTTGAGCATTTATCCTTTTCCATAATATTTCAAACAAACATTATATAACTAAAAATAGTCCAATCTAGACATCTAATTCCATGACTAAACAAACATAAGATACAAGTTTAGTCCAACAAAATAATCCCAGGACAATGTATCCCGGGACTAATAGTCCGATAGATTACAATCTAGCCTGCGTCATGACTAAAGTGGAGACTGGGCTCATTTGGGAACAGGCTGATTTACAAATTTTTTGGCTTTTTGGCTAAAATATGAGCTAGAAAAAACTAGTATGTTTGAAACGACTTTTTAATTTTTTACGAAAAGATGTGCAAAAAGTAGAGAAAAAATAAAATCTTTGACTTTTTCCTATGAGTTGTTGGCTTTTTCAAATTTTTAGTGAATTTTTGGCTTTTTAACTAAAAAATAAAATAAAGAAATACAAATTTTCATTTTCCCGCTCTGCTATACAGGTTATACAGAGTATACACCTCAATCTTACTCTCACTCCCCCTCACTCTCACACTCACTCCTCCTCTACCGAACCCAGCTTGACTGGCGACCACTCCCGACGGCGACCTACTCGTAAACCCAACCCACCGCTGTACCCCTCATTTTCTCTGCTTCGCGAACTATAACTCCACCGCGACCACCATCGGCTGTAGCGAAGGAATTTGTTGAGGAGAACGTGGGCTTTCAGGCCATAGATGAATCAAGTTCGTTCTCTAAACACTGAAATGAAAAAGTTAGGGTTGTGATTGACAAAAAAGATTTGAAATTTAGAAATTAGGGCTTCCAAAATTAGGGCTTTCAAAATTACTCATTCAAAATTAGGGCTTGGAAATTTAGGGCTTTGAAAATTAGGACTTTGAAAATTACTGTTATGCAAATAGATAAATGATATGATTGATAAATGTGGAACATATTGTGAGGAACATATATGCATTTACCTTTTAGAGTTAAAGTATAAATTTTGCAGAACGTAGTATGATTATGCAAAAAGTGATCGAACATAAAATGAAAGGATCACATCTTTGTAGAACATAGTATGATTATGCAGATTGATAATTAGTTGAACAAATGCATGTAGTTGTGTAATTTTCAATGTGTGATTGATAATTGAATTTTGGTGTATTTGTTGTCAATCACGCATGATTTGTTGTAATGAACTGCTATCAACTCATATGTTAGTTGCGTGAATTGAATTAACTATTATCAACATTGATAACTATTATCAAACTGAACTGAAATGTTCATAACTATTACTGATTTGTTGATAAGTATTTCATTGTGCTTTGTTGAAAATCACGTGTGATTTGTTGATAACTATTTCAGTTTGATAACTATTAGTTGAATCACACTCTTCAACAATCTGCCCATAATCATTTCACTTCAGTATGATTTGTTGATAATAGTTGTGTAACATGTGTGATTGATAATTGAATTGACATTGAACTGATATGTTTGTAAAACTGCCATGTTTGTTCAGTTTGTAAATGCTATGTGTGTAACATGTGTGTAATTAATCAGAAATGCTATGTTTGAAACTGAAGAAAATGACTGACATTGAACTGCGATGTTTGTTCAAATGCTATTAACAATTTAGTCTATGTAACCTCTGTTGAAATGCTATTAAACATGGCAGTTTGAACAAATAGATGTTTTCAATAAAGACACACTCTGTCCCTCAAATTCAAATAGAACTGCTATTAACCCCATCAAACACAAGCATAGCAGAGCACTACAAATTTCTCATGTATGCAGATTTAAAAAATGGCTTCTTCTTCTAACATTAGCAACATAAGATTACAACCGAGGATGTGCAATTGTAGAAGAACCGCTACCATACATATTGTAAGAACCAATGAGAATGGCAATGAAGGGCGTTTGTTCTTTGTTTGCCCATCAAAATATGTAAGTATGTATTGGAAATTTTAATCCTTTACTAGTCACATTAATATTTGTCGTATTCAACTAATTGATTGTCATGCATTGTAGAGTACCACTCCCACTCCCCATTGCAATTACTTCAAGTTCGTGGCTGAAGATGATGAAGACGTTACGTCCACAATTCGTTCCAACACTAGAGCTTGTGATGCTATAACAGTAGAAGACTTTAACGATGTAAGGACGAGGCTTGATGACTTGCAAAATGACCATGGTCGAAGGCTTGAAAGGATAGAAAATAATATCAAAGCGATGGTGTATTTCATTATATTTTCTATCATTTTCTACTTGATCATGTAACTTTTGTAATTTTTTCTATTTTAGGAAATTGAATGGAAGTTTGTACCAGTTTTGGTTGTATTGTACTTCATGATGTAACTAATGTTTATGGAATGAATTTTATTATGATGTAACTTATTTAACTTACTTAGTAGCTTTGTGGAATGAATTTTATTATGATGTAACTTATTTAACTTACTTAGTAGCTTTGTGGAATGAATTTTATTATGGAATGAATACACGGAATGAATTTTATAAGTTATTATGATGTAACTTATAATTATATTATCGAATGAATTTTGGGAAACATTGGTCTCATTGTTAGAGCTTTGTGGATGCTATTTGGCAGATCTGTGAATGAATTTTGTGGATGCTATGTGGATTCATTTTTGTGGATGCTATGTGGCTGAATTTTGTGGATACTTTGTGGATGACTGAATTTTGTGGGTGCTTTGTCACTTATTTGTGGCCTGTTATCTGTTGCAGGTTTTGTTATCTGGGTGCATGAATTTTGGTTGTAATGAACAACTTCTGTTAGCTGTTGCAGGTTTGTTTGTAATGAACAGATTTGGCAGATCTGTTATCTGTCAACTAGTATCTGTTTGTCACTTATCTGTGGTCTCAACTATTATCTGTTAGCAAGTTTAAAGCAGATTTGGCAGATCTGGTTTTTGATGCTTTGGTTCTGTAGCTGCTCAAGCCCAAGCCATGCTCACAGCTACTCAATCAGAATGGGGTCCTCTAGCTTCTAGCCATTCTCTTCCCCATATCTTAAACTAGTGTATTTTGTAATTTCTTTTGTATTGCACAGAATGCGTGGTACATTTCTTCACCATTGTGCTGACTTCTTCATTAATGAATATCAATACTTTGTTTCTGAATGGTCTATTGTATATTTTTTTGTTTGAAGAGGAGTTGATTAGTTCATAACAATGCACAATGGGAGAAAAATTGCTAATGCACAGGTTGACCCCACGGGGTATGCTTCCATGCAACCGTTGTGTTTGAAAAAACAAAACATTTGTACCCATATTGATGTTAGAGTGTACGAGACCATTGGCCGGTCGTGCACAATTTTTTTTTTGCAATTACAGCCTGTGATTTCATTTAATAATTCTGACACTTAAACCTTATTGTCCATATTCAACGATTCACAAAACATGAAATAATCAACAAAACATAGGTTAATGATAGCTTCTGATATCGGTCAATGACATTACATCGTACCAACAAAAATCATAAGACAGCTTTCAGTCGATGACGGTGACCCAAAAAAATACTTTCAACAAAGCGGAAATGATGAAGACATT
Source organism: Camellia sinensis (assembly GCF_055761805.1). Lineage (NCBI taxonomy): Eukaryota > Viridiplantae > Streptophyta > Magnoliopsida > Ericales > Theaceae > Camellia > Camellia sinensis. The sequence continues at coordinate 142,253,081 of NC_138968.1, forward strand.
AACGCATGCATCGTTGAAATGGTTAGTAGAGTTTGACGGTTTGTTAGTTTGTAAGTCATATTTTTTCGCACCATGATGGCATCTTACAACACTACGCTTACTATGTCATACACATGTTGAGGTCTCCTAATCCTCGCTCAAATCAACAACCTCGGAGTCTGAGTAATCTGAAAGGTCAGGGTCCGACACCAGTGCAGGATCCTCCATTATAGCCTTGATCGCAGATGCCGGGTTCAATCCATGTATCTTCGACTCTGCCTTTGCGTCCTCTATGCGTGAGTGCCTAATGAGTTGATGAGTCATTTGATCAATCTCACTTTGCAAACAATGCCTAAGTTGGGACTCACTGACATGAGGGAATTGCCGTTGCATTTCAACCGATCGGGCTTTAGTAACCTTGACAAAAACACATCGACAGTGGTGTTCACACTAAACTCGTTTGGCAAACAGTGAAACTGGAATTCCAAAATACTTCCCCAAGCTAGCATCTTATAATGGGGTGCAATTATAATCCCTTAAAGGTTCAAAACTCCACAGTGGGAACCCTGTTTCAAAGAAACGTCGATCACCGAAGGAATCGATATACCCACCTGCATAATCCAATTCTGGTGACTTCGGTCAAGAGCTGTCAGCCCTTGCAAGTGATTGTCCACGACCGCGTTTACCGTGGTATGCATCCATAGGTGTGACGGCTGTTGATTGAGTCTAACTTTGTTTTCGCAGGTTAACGAAGAATATATGGACGCAAAAACAAACCCAAATGCAAAGGAAACAACACTGGTTGCAAACTTTTTTTGTGGTTGGTTGTAAATGTTAAATTACCTTAAACCCGTAGTCATTAATACGTTGGTGGTAGGTTTAAAGATGTGAACACAGTTATTGTTGTTTGGTGGCAACACCTACCCAAACTGAGTAAAAGCAAATTAATTATTTTGAATATTTCATTTAATAGGTTCGGTGTAGTTGGAAAGGCATATGTATCTGATAAGAGGAATTTTGCTAAGCTTTATGGATGTGTAGACATGTAATTGGGTTGGGGTAGACCAAAAGTTGGGTTGGGGCACAAATACAAATGACGAATGTGAATGTATGATAAACTGTAGGTGTGGAAATCAATGACAGTGGGATATTACTGATGAAAGGTACAATGCATGTGTGTTGGAAATGCCAAATAATGGACGATCAGGGGTACTGAGCAGATGACTTGGTGTATGCAAGAAAGAACGAATTTCTGCAAGATGAATTCAGCCAGTTTGAGAAATTAGTACAATGTATGTCACAATGCTTGAGGTCTTCTGAAAACGTACAAGTCATGTACCATATCTTACAAATACTTACAGCATAGTGTTGTGTAATATTATGAATCTGTACATTTCTTTAAAAAAAAGTAGTAAGTAAAATAAACCATACACATATTCCTACAAAATGTCTGATTCGAACAAGATTGAAGCTATTGTTGAAGCTCATGTTGCTCCTGTATTGCAGCAGTTACAAGATATCTACAAAAGGCTGAATGAAGTGGATACACGGTTGTCAAGTTTGGAGCGGCAAGTCGGCGCTATAAAGCAGAACGTTGATTGGCTAACCAATGAGAAATTGGCGGCGGATGAAGCAAAGTTTGATAAGGCAATGGATGAGGATAGTCAATCAGACAGTACGGATAACTCTTCAGAAGACGCTGTTGATGATGCAGCAGATATGTAGTTTTGTTTTTTTTTTTTAACCTTTCCTGTAAGATGTTGCATGTTTTGTTTTGGGTGGAGTCATATATGCTAATGGGCTGATATATAACTTACGTATAAAGAGTTGAGTTTTCATTCATAATGTGGTTGGTTTCATTTCTGAAAATTAATTTTTCGTTTTTTGTAATTAAATTATAAATTCATTTCAGTAACAAATTAAAAATACAACTCAGACAGTAGCCAGTAACAAAATTTCATTATAAATTCATTTTGTAATTATATTAGTTTTTATTTATTTTGAAAAATTTCAAATTATTTTTTTATTACAGTTGCGACATCAAAGTTATCTGACAAATTGGGCAGCAAGTACATTACTCCAAATATGAGTAAAAAAAACAGCCGTAAAATATATTTGTTTCAGTCGCATTCATCCGAACAAGAAACATGTGTAAACAAAATAGTACTTTGCAGTTAGTCCATCTTTACATCGTCCAGTAAAAACAATACTGGGGAGCCATAATTAACATCCATATTGAAATCAAAGAATAAAAAATTAGTCAAGTCCTGTTGCCACCCAAATTACTGGCGTACTGGCAGCCCATTCCCATCACTGGCCTAGCTTGTGGCATTGCTCATATGAAAGCACTTCCGGTACTCTGCGATCTTTGCATTATTGACATCCATAACGATGTCAACCAACAACTTATGACGCACAGAGGGATGGAACTTTGTACAGAAAGATCATAAGACAAATGAGTTAAAATTGCAGAACATACAAGGAAGGATTTGATTGACAAATAGAAATGAAGCGGTAGAATGTACCTTGTGTGGACCGGGGCTTAAATCAGGTTGCTGCATGAATTTGATGACGAACATCCCACAGTCAAACGTGCTACAAAAATAACTTCACATTAAATTTGTCATCAATGTCAGTAGGTTCATTAAGTCAGTCATGCAGCATACGCATTAATGTGAGGGAGGGATTGTGGATTACTCGTCCCGTTGTTGTACTGGCCTCTCATCTAACGTGCGGAGGTGAAAGCTGCGCACGTCTGTAACATAAACATTTCCAAAGTGTAGTTACAGAAAGTCGTACATAGTTTGAACCTATTCCACAAGGTTGAAGTTGGTTTATGTAAAGGATGTTCAAGTTTGTTATAGTGTTGAGAAATGCACCAGGACATACCAAAATTTTTTCCGCATTTAGCTTCATTTTGTTCGGTCGGTTGGATGGGAACGAGTCAAATAGGTAGGCTACACGGTCCACCATATTAATTTTAACGCACAACCAATGCACTCCCTTGTAATTGAAAGGCATGGAAATCTACACGCAAACACAAGGGTAGACCTTGTTTAGAGGCCATGTAAACATGTAATGGCTTTCATATTTTCGTTTTAATATAACGGGATGAACATTGATATTACCCTCTGGCATGCATCAATCGCACCAGTGTATCTGTCATGTCCGAAAAATGATATGACGATATTTTCATGGTGGAGAGGTTGCGTATCTTTATTTAGAATCAAAGTCTGCATGTGTAATGCATAAAGGTCATTGACGGGAACATTTTACAAAATATGTCATACACAAAACACAACGTAGCTTTAAACACTTACTTACCGACAGATATACGGGAAAGAACCAATCAGTATGCCTCACATCATTGTGTAAATCCCTCTATCGATTAGTCAATTGCACCACCACCAAGTTGATTGGCTAGAACATTGTATGTAAGGCACAAGACAAGTTGATTAGAAAGGTTTCTGAGTCAAGGGTACGGAAAAACGCAGATTCATATGTGCGCAGCCAACACTTACAGTATCGGATAGCCATGACCCTGGTTTGAGTGTGCGCATGTCACGCCGGGTACCAACTTCACATGCCCGTCCATGAAGATTCATGGAAACAATAATGTCCCTACAAGCAATAATGATCCTTAGAACGATAGTTATTTCACAGTGGACTGTCATTTAAAATTTGCAAGTACTAAATGAAAAAATACATTTCATTTTTGCTATCGTCAAATACATAGTCGAGAAGTTTTTGTTCTTCCGCTGATAACAACCCTTCGCTGTCCAACATCCTCTACGAGTCCTACAAAAATAAACAACCAACTAACACTACACATTTCATAAAAAAAAATTGAAGCTTACATTACAAGGTCGGTAGTCATAAAAAATAACGTGAAATGATGTATAAACTGTGAACCTCAGAGTTTTCCCAACTTGTGATGTTTGGTACGGAGTTTGTTACAAATGTGTACAAACATATGCCAGCAGTCATAGCTGCAAACATGCAATTGTTTGATAACTAGTACAATACAACACAGATGATTGTAAAATTAGTGATTCACATTATTGATGTGGGCATGAATTGGGTATTCAGAACTTGTGGGGCATCAAAGGCAGTATTTGTACCTTGTTCACCTTATTCACACCATTAACATCCACAGGTGAACTGATGTCGTCAACTCCACTATTTGTTTTGCTATCAATGCACAATTGCAAATCCCCAAACTCAGTGACTTGAACTCCACTTCCGCGCATTTTTCCTTTTCCTTTTCCTTTTCCTTTTCCTCTTCCCTTTGCACTTCCTCTAACGATTTCAGTTGCTCCCAATGGTTGGCCAAGCTTAGTAGGAGAAGTATGCACATCGCACGCCACGTTCTTCACACCCACTGACTGAAGGTCAGGACTGTATTTATCTTCAATTTCATATGTTTCCCCCGACTGAAGGCCTCCCTTCTTTTGGTTGTCCCCACCTTCTTCGATGTTCAGCTTGTGCCCATCATGGAAATGACTTTTGTCCCTTGCCAAGGTTCCCTTCAAATTTTGTTGTTGGTGATCCACCCCTTGTACATCTGAAATATTACACTCCATTGGGTTAACTTAGTCAGATGGTTTGACCACGCCATCGTCATGCGCCTCAACTCCAACAGCAGGGTCTACATCCTGTTTGTCCACACCTGCCGGTTATGGTCTACAGAATATACATTCGATGAGGTGGTGTAGCATTTGCTTCAGTTCACCTAAATTGGTTTGTTCAGTGAACGGTTCGTTGCAGCCCAAACTGAAATGTTGAAGCAGTTGCTTCAGCATTTCCTTCAGTTCAGCAACATTGGAGGAGAGGCTAATGATACACACATCATTGCCTTCCACCTAATCATACATACACATTCGTTAACTTTGTCTTATAAATCATCTTCAAATGATGTGGCTCAACTGTGTCAAATTTGCGTAATGATTGGATAGATTACCTTGTCATTGTCAACAACTTGCTTGCCTTGGAAATGTCGCAACATCTTCATTAAATCTGTTTGGTTGTGGAGAACTTGCTTCATTATTTCCTTCAGTTCGCGAATGTCAGACTCTAAATTGCTCATAAGGACTTGATCATACAGTCATTTTTGTTGGTTCTCGACATGGCATGCATCCATGTCAGCATCATCGGCGTCGCTTTCATCGTTACTGTAATCAAACTCCACCTATTCATAGAAATGCATAAATGAAGTCTGACATTGTACGTTGAAGACCAGTGGGTCGATGGTGTGAAATGTGCACAGTGGTTAGAGCGCTTACCGCAATTGTTGGGAAATTTTGCTTCCTTCTGATACGCCGCAGCGTCTCCCGTATTTGGGTATCACCCCAATCATGAAGCCGAGGCGTGGACCGCGTTGTAGCCGACGTACTTGTCGAGCTTAGACAAACACAATCAAGGTACAATAGCTGCGGACATTAAGGGGCACACCATAATTAATTTATTCTTCCCACAAAAATCAATTATATTCAGTAACAATGATATTCATTCTTTTAAATTTTGCAGCAGAACGTACATAGAATACTGATTTTGTTTACAATGCCGTCAACTTTATAGGCACATATCATGCAATGTTTTTTGGGGAAAAAAATGTACAGCAAACCAAGGACTTTATTGATGTAATCAAGAAAACAAAAGTTATGTACATGTTTGTATATATGAATGGCTGCAACCCAAAAGACCTTTTTCCAGAATCAATACGTTTGGTTTGGTAATGATCCTATCAAGGTTTCTTCTGTATATTCTTCTTCAACTCTGCCTACAAATGTGTATAATATTTCCTGTGTCATTCTGTGTCTAATTGATTATTCCAAACCGATGAAGATCAATCAATTATGTTCCCCTCTTCGCAACGTAGGCAAATTGGTTCCTCCATTGAGGTCCGTCATACTTTTTGCCCTGTACTCTTTGTTCTTAAATTCATGACGGTACTCGCAGAAAATATATTTCTGCAAATACCATACTTGGTCAGGAAGAGTGTTATTTGTCGTACTCACAAAGCAGGTAACATTGTATGTCCCAATCAAGGCCAATTTGTTAAACTATGACAGAACAATGCATGAAACATATGAACGGGGGAATGGAAAAAATAATTGAGTTATTGGCATACCATTAGCAGGAAAACACATCCAGTTGCACCGCGATGACCTTTATACTTGCGAACACCGTTGTGAAGGAATTGCAGTGTCAACTTTGCCGAATTACAAGCTCGCATACCATTCACGTCCTTCACGGCATGAATGAACGATGGATTCAAGGCGGTCATTGTGATAGGACACAACATGGCCTCCAAGACGTACAGCGCAAATTTCCTCCGAAACTCGTCCTCCGCACCATCAGTCTCGGTTAGATAAAGTCTCAACTTGTTCAAAGGAATGACTCTGTTAACAACTCCAACCTCATCGTAGATATTGGGATATGCTTCTAATGACCCAGCCAACTGCACGTCATAGCCTTCACACTGTATTCCCAATAAAATATTAACTGCCTTACAGGTGAGCCTGAGTTAACGACTATGAACATTCAATGAACTACTGTCAGGATCGAAGTTCTGTACCAACCATGCGCACAAGTCGTGATTTATATGTGTACACTTCATCCCCAGGAGGCCAGCAAACCCAATGTCAATGACTGTCTGCTTTTGTGCTTCGTTGAACCGGTTAATTAGCTCAACAATTGACTTCAATGATATGTGGAGTTGGCTTTTACCTTGCACATTTTTTATCCTTAAATTAATACAAAAATACAACCAACAATGTCAGCAAAGCAGGACCTAGCCAAATGCATTTATGAAAACATGAAGTACGTAATGACCTTTTCAGACTTCGGTGCACATGGTACTACTTTGGCGTGTTCCTCGGCGCTCGCCTTAGCCAATTCTGCAAAACCTCTTTTTCTCATCAGAGGGAAGTGCCTTCCACCTTTCCCCAATCTCCTTTCTACTCGACGTACAAGACAAGTAACAACTATGAGTCCAAAATAATTGTAACTAGAACTTTATGCAAAACGCAATCCGCGTGCATTGTTGGTAATTAAATAAGATTGCAAATACAAATAACAGCTGCAGGAAAAAGTCAGCGACAAAACATAGCTCGACTTTTACAACGAATTGAAATTTGCGAAAACAATAAGAAGGTGACATTATTACATGCTACAATCCTACAAACCTGAAACAATCACAAGCCTACTACGACCATTGAATACAATGTGTGGATTGCAACCCAGCCATGTATTTCCATCATAGCGTATTATAGAGAATACAGATTTCGACACTCATCATTTTTCGTCGAGTGTTGTCTGGCCCTTGCATTTCCTTGAATTGTTGCCGACTGCATGCAAGCATCGTGAAGCTTATCATCACTAAATCTTAAATATGAATACATATATATATATGCAAGTATTTATGTCAAGCTGGCCCTGAAATCCGCATAAGACACATTTCGTACATCCGGGACTGAATCGACATCAATTTAAACATTTTTAGACATGCGGAACGAAACCAATTTCAAACATCGCAAACTGAACTTCGCCAAGGCACGTAGTTTCATTACAAAAAATATAATTCCAGATTGTCAAAATGAACAACCAGTACCTGTAACAAATGAATGGTGTAACTGGGCGCTTTCGACAAGACCCAGTGATAGTACTAGACATTTGGATATGTTGTTTGGCAATTGTCTTCAATCTTTTCCTTCCCCTTTATGAAAGAGCAAATCATACAAATTAGATTGAAGGGAAAATTACAGGGGTGGTGAACACATTTTGTCCCTTGTCTAATTTGAATCGATGTACTTTAAACTCCCTCAATTCTGACACTCCATTTTAAATTTCCTGGACAATTTTTGTCAAATTGCTAATGTCGTTTGTGATTTTTATAACAAATATTGTAATGTCAATTGATTGAGATTATGTAAGTTTAGTAAAGTTATAAGTTGACTACAACAAAAAGTACAGTTGCCATGTATATGCATATTTTTTGATAGAAAACAGGGAAGAGTTGTAATCAAATGAACGTAATTGAAACAAAAGTTCACATGCAGATGATGCAAAGCGAGGCCATTCGAAATTTGTGCAAAACAAATAACACAAACACAAAAGTAGATGGGCTGCTGTAAGAATTGATTCCAAAAAAACATTCAGTGTATTCCTTGGTGATGGATTTCGTTTGTTTACAAACATATGTACGAAACCAACTGGTAGCAAGTTTTGAAAGAGAAAACTAACATTGTTGGTGCGAGGTTACCAATATCCATCAGATGCAATGATGAAAATTCTTGCAAAGTATTACAATCAATATTTCCAAGAACACAAACAAACGGCTGCAACATGTGGCTGTTAACCTTAAAATTTTGTGTAAACACAGACAATAAAACGCAGAATTTCCCAACACATATACAGATTTTGAAACGGACAAAAGAAAGGACACACATCAAAATTTTGCATTTAGTTCACACAGCTTACAATTGAAATAATTATGTGTACAAGCGATAAATGCATAATTTCCCAAAAATTGAAGAGGAAGAACTACATTTTGTTTTTCATTTAGGGCTGAAAGACTACACGCACATACTTTTATGAAGGCCCGACTATAAAGGACAAAGAAGCAACTGAACTATTTCATGACGGGGTTAAACAATTTGGACAGGATTCTGCTGTCACTAAAATTAGTGCTCATCCCAGGCACAAAAACCAGATGAAACCCCATTAAGTTGAGGGCTTCAATTTCCTACTGAGCAACTTGGTTGCAGAGAATCGAGGTGGCTGCATCCTAGCCCACGCTCCATTACCTTCGGGTGCTCAGACAGTGGGCAGATCAGAGAAAAACACTTTTCCGGGCGTACAAGCAAGTTTCTTCAATTGTATGTGACAATGAAACAAACAAGACTGTCGCTACCTGCCAACAAATATCACTAACGTACCCATCCATTCTCATTCTGGGTGAAGGTCATACTCCCACAAATGAAAGTACGCATTTCATGAACTCGCTCAATAAAGTCGAGACAGCCCGCAACTCATGAATGACAGCTACCTTTCTCTTGAAATGTAACTGCTATTCAACAGAAAGATGATAATTTCAAGAGAAAGGTAACCGTTATTCAAGAGTTGCGTGCAATGACAGGCAAGGCTGTCAATTTCTACGAATGAGATTTTCTTCATGAATTGCCTGGGCTTGTTGACTTTTCTGCATTTCTTCACCTCAGCCCTACAACAGTTCGTGAAGTTGAAGAACTGAACAACTTACTTAAGAAGTTGAACATCAGCTGGGATGGGAGCACACTCTATGTGCACGCACAGTTGACATCTCTCCTAAAGAGTTCACCTACAGACACATTAACCATAGAAATAGAGGGCATTGACGATACCTGGATGGACCACATCTTAGAAAAGTTGGATATTAGAGAAGGACTGAAGGCAAACTTCTTCCTTAATATGTTAGGCTTGTCCGAATCAGGTGGGGAGAAGATATTGGTTTTCAGCCATCGTCTCCAACCGCTTAAGTTGTTGGTAAGGCTAGCCATGAAAGTGAAGGGTTCGACTCTGGAAAAAGAATTGGGTGTGGAATAGCTCTCTACAAAATTTGAAAATCGTCATCCTCATTTCAACTCTTTCAATTGGCTTTCCTCTCTTTCAATTGGCTTTCCTATGTTTTAAGTTCAATACTGTCAACTATGCATGAACTTTAGCACTGAATCAAACAGTTGTTTCCTGTGTTACACGGACTCGGGTACGGGTGCCGGGTGCGGGTATGTATGTACAAGTCCAACTCATTAAATCTTACATTCAACGGTACGCGATTTGGGGAAAAAATATCATATTTTTAATCTAATATGTGACATAAAATGGTACTATATGTAACTTACAGTGTCAAAATGACATTTATAGTAATTTGACAATAATTTGCACATATAATAATTGTGTCATATACAATTATATAAGCAGTGTCCGTTGAAAAGTATCCGACACATATCCCACACCCTTGTCCGACTCTCAGGTGTCCGACACGGGTATTTGATCTATTTTGAAGACTCCGTGTAACACAGATTGTTTCTAAACATAAGTTCCGACAATATAAAATCACTGAGTAGTACAAAATTGAAAGCAGAATTCAACTGAGTGTGCTAGCCGTTGCGGAATCAAGATTAGTCATTGTTTGTGTATCGAGTTTCTTAATTTTGCTTTTTTCGGTACTCTAAAAAAAATTTGTTTTTCCTGTGCCAACATTACACAAATTTTTTGTTAAGTCTTCTTTGGTTATATATAACCTAACCTAATAAGTTCACCACGTAAATGCAGAACACCTTTTATGTTTGTTGCTAACTACTATGATACCTATGTTCAACTTGCAGCACTGATAGCAGAGGGAAGACTTCCTATTCGAAAGGGAGAAAATACAAAAATGGAGTACAGAACAGTTCCTATTGGGTCCATTTCGGGTAGCAGAGGGAAGAGTTCCTATTCGAATAGCACAAAATACGAAAATGGAGTACAGAACAGTTCCTATTGGGTCGATTTCGGGTTGGGTGTGAATGTATATGCGAATGAAAGAAGACAAACAAGGAGACAGAGAATGTACCAGCATGAAATAAAGGAAATACCAACCAGAGCAGACAAACTGACGGTGGTGCTCGATTAACCCTTGCGGTTGTGCTCCAGCGACAAAAATCAACTTCAAACAAGAATTTATGCATCCACTTCCATGGCTAGCCTTCCCAAGAACTTAAATGATTGATGTTCGCCAAACTCAAGTAAATAAGCTTTGTTCTTACAATATGATTTTTGCCCTAAAATATTTTTCTCTGTAAAACCCTACAGCTATGGAGAAATGGAACAACGGAGAGACGGGGAGAGAGAAAGACAAACAAAGAGAGAGGGTTCGAGATGGAAGAGAGACGGACGGGCCGAGGGAACTTACACCTTTTCTGAACACTTCGCATTTTTTAAAATTTTATACTTTTCTGACTACTTACACCTTTTTATGAAAAGTTACATCATTTATAAATTAATTTTGTTCATAAAAGTTACACCTTGGAACTTACACTTTTTGTAAAAACCAAACTTCATTTATAAATTAATATTGTTCATAAAATTACACTTTGGAACTTACACTTTTTGTAAAAACCAAACTTTATTTATAAATTAATTTTGTTCATAAAAGTTACACCTTGGAACTTACACATTTTTTAAAAACAAAACTTACACATTTTCTGATGTCCCTTAAAGATTTTGTGGAAAAACATACTCCTTTCGTGAAAACTTGAATTACACATTTTATGAAGCGACTTACACCTTTTATGAAAAAACATACACTTTTTCAGAAAATTTACACTTTCTGTGAAATAAATTTTTTCATACAATTTATACATTTTTAAAACATTCACATTTTCTGAAAACTTATATGTTGTAGTGAAATTACTTACACCATTCCTCAAAAGTTATACCTTTTGTAAATATTTTTATTCAAAAAATTTTACACATTTTGTTCGAACTTACACATTTTCTGAAAAAGAATCTTACATCTTTTGCCAATTTACTTACATCTTTTGTGAAAAAACATACACCATTTTTCAAAATTACACCTTCTGTGAAATACTTTCTTTCCAAAAATATACATCTTTTGTTCAAACATACACTTTTTTCTGAAAATGGTTACACCTTCTCTGAAAAGTTACTTCTTTTGTAAAATAAACTTTGCATAAAAGTTACACATTTTGTGAATCGAAAACTTAGACTATTTTTGAAATCATTTACACCTTCTGTGAAAAACATAAACCTTTTTTGAAAAGTTACACCTTTTGTGAAATAATTTTTTTCATACAATTATACCTTTTGCTAAAAACATACACTTTTTCGTGCAAATACTTACACCTTTTTTCTGAAAAGTTGTTTCATTTGTAAGTTAATATTTTCCATAAAATTTACACATTTTATGAAAATTTTGGTTTCATAAAATTTATACCTTTTGTGAATCCTTACACTAAGTTTAAACCTTTCAGTGGATGTACTTACATCATTTCTGAAAAGTTTTATAAATATTTTTCCCAAAAGGTGTATACTTTTAGAAAAAATGTAAGCTTTTAACAAAAGGTGTAAACTTTATGAAAACATATTTTCATAAGAAAGTGTAAATTTTCAAAAACTGTGTAACTGTTTTCACAAAAGATTTAAGTTATGTCACAAAATGTGTAACTTTTGATTTTGGAAAAGGTATAAGTCATATAAAAGGTATTTCACAATAGGAGTAACTTCTCAGAATGGGTGTAAGTTTTTAAGAAACAGTGAAAATTTTCAAAAAAGATGTAACTGTTTTCACAAAGGATGTAAGTTATGTCACACAAAGTGTAACTTTTGTTTTCAAAAAAGGTGTAAGTTCTAATAAGAGGTGTAAATTTTATTCAAAAAATTACTTCACAAATGGAGTAACTTTTTAGATAACGTGTAAGTATTTCCAACAAAAAGTGTAAACTTTAAGAAAAGGTATAAGTTTTTTTTAACAAAAGGTGTATATTTTATGAAATGTAGTTTTCCATAAAAAGGTGTAAATTTTTTCACAAAAAATGTATGTTATTTGACAAAAGGTGTATGTTCTGTTTTCAGAATGGTGTAACTTCAAATAAAAGGTGTAAATTTTTGTTTTGAAATTATTTTACAAAAGAGGTAACTTTTCCGAAAAGGTGTAAGTATTTGAACAAAAATATGTAAATTTCCAAAATAAATTATTTCATAAAAAACTGTAACCTTCCAGAATTACTGTAAGTGTTTTCACAAAAGATGAAATTAACTTCAAAAAAGGTGTAAGTTTCGATTTTCACAGAACGAGTAAGTTGCTACAACGCAATCAAACTGTATTTGTGTTGTTCATGGTTCGATATCGATATAGACAGACAGAGATGAAGGGAGGGAGAGAGACGGACCGATATCGACAGACAGAGACCGAGATAGGCATCGTTAGACAGAGAGAGACGAACCCAGATCGGCACAGACAAACCAAAATCGATACAGACAGAGATCGGCAGACAGAGAGAGCCCAGATAGACGTGGTTCGACAGAGAGAGACAGACCCAGATCGACACAGACAAACGAAGATCGATACAGACAGAGATCGGCAGACAGAGAGAGCCCAGATAGACATGCTTTGACAGAGAGAGACGGATCCAGATCGACACAGACAAACCAAGATCGATACAGACAGAGATCGGCAGACAGAGAGAGAGAGACCGACATCGACAGAGAAAAGCCAGAGATAGACAAAGAAAGACCAAGATGGATAGAGACAGAAAAATCCTTTGATTTGCACCAGCGACGGTGGCAATGTCAGTCGGCGGTGGGCAACGGTGGGCCACAACGGTTGGCTGGTTGATGGTGATAAAATTTTCAACGTATAAGTCGTCGATAAAATTTAGAGCTTCTTTGGGAATTTATATCTTTTGTAAAAACGAAACATTCAGCTTGATTGTATCACAAAGTTTACACTTATTCCTAAATTTTACACATTTTCTAAAAATTTACACCTTTCGTGAAAATATTTACAACTTTTTTGAAAAATTACACATTTTGTGGCAAAACCTTTTTTATAAAATTTACACTTATTATTTGAAGTTACACCTTTAGTGAAAAACAAAACTTACATCTTTTCTAAGGTCATTTACACCTTCATCGGAAAAACATACACCATATTTGAAAAGGTTATACCTTTTGTCAAATAATTTCTTTTAACAAACTTTATCACAGCATATTTTTCGTAAAACGTGTAAATTTTCAAAAAATGTCTAATTGTCTTCACCAAAGATGTAACTCATATTTAAAAAGTGTAAATTTTTTAAAAAAATTTGTTTCACAAAAGGAGTACCTTTTCAGAAGAGGTGTAAGTTTTTAAAATAAGGTGTGAACTTGATGAAAACATATTTTTCATAGAAGGTGTAAATTTTTGAAAAAGGTTTAAGTGTTGCTGGCAGAAAATGTGCAATATCCCATAAAAAGTGTAAATTTTATGGAAAAAGTTATTCACAAAAGCGGTAAACATTCAGAAAAGGTGTAAGTACTCCCAGAAAAAAGGTGTAACCATTCAGAAAAGATTTTTGTTTTTAACAAAAGGTATAAATTTTATGCAAATATTCTTTCCATGAAAGGTGTATATTTTCAAAAACTTGTATGTGTTTTTCACAAAAGATCGAAGTTATGTCACAAATGGTGTAACTTCCCATTAAAGGTGTAAATTTTATAAAAAATATAATTCAGATTTCCATAAGAAAAGATGTAAGTTATGTCACAAAAGGTGTAAGTTCTAATGAAAGGTGTATATTTTCTCAAAAAAATTGTTTCACAAACATAGTAACTTCTCATAAAAGGTGTAAACTTTCAGAAAACATTTAAGTTTTTAACAAAAGGTGTAAACTTTATGAAAACATATTTTCCATAGGTATAAATTTTTTCACACAAGATGTAAATTATTTGACAAAAAGTGTAAGTTCGGTTCTAAAAAAAGGTGTAAGTTCCAATAAAAGGTGTAAATTCTTTTAATAACATTCTTTACAAAAGTAGTAACTTCTCAAAAAAGGTGTAAGTATTTCAACGAAAATGTGTAAATTTTACAAAATAAATTATTACACAAATGTGTGACCTTCCACAAATAGTGTAAGTGTTTTCACAAGAGATGTAAGTAACTTCGCATAACGTGTAAGTTCCGTTTTTTCACAAAACATGTAAGTTCCTAAAATCCAATCAAACTGTATTTGTCTTGTTCAAATAATGGCAATGTGAGAGAGAAGGGCGTTTCGGAGGGCTTGGTCTTTCTCTCAGTAGAAGTCCGTTTTAGAGAAGACGAGTTTGGGAAGGCTTGGAATAGCGACTCCAAGTCCAAATCCAACTAAGTATGTCAAGGTGAAAGAGAACCGTTTTTAATATAGAGCAAGGGAGAGAAAGAGAGAGAGAGAGAGAGAGAGAGAGAGATCGACAGACATAGAGACCTAGATGGACAGTGATCGACAGAGATAGCCAGACCGAGATCGACAAACAGGGACCGAAATCGACAGAGAAGAGACCCACATGGACACAAACAAACCAAGATCGCTGGAGACAGACCGAGATAGACAGGGATCGACAGAGAGAGACCGACATCGACGGAGAACAGGCCGACATCGACAGAGAAAGACCAAGATCGATAGCGAAAGAGAAAAAAACCTTTGATTTGCGGCAGCGGTGGCCGTGAAGGTGGCGATATCAAACGACAGTGAGCACCGGAGGCCACCGACGCTTGGGTGGTCAGCGGGGGTCAGGATTGGTGGTGACTATTCTGTGTGCGTGTCAGAGAGAACAAAGAAGGTGTTGGTGGGAAACAGAGAAGAGGGGGGCGATGGTAATAAAATTTCAAACCTTTAGCGACTAAACTCTTATTTGTCGATAAAATTTACACTAAATTAAATGTTACACTTTTTCTGAAACATTATACCTTTTCTGAAATTTTTTTAAAACTTATACCTTTTCGTCAAAATACTTTCATCATTTTGTGAAAGGTTACACCAATTTCTGAAAGTTTATACCCTCTCGTCAAAACCCTTGCACCATTTTCTGAAGGTTTACACCTTTTACTGAAAGTTTATATTTTCACATTATTTAATTAATTTACCTGCAAGGGACCCGTTTAGCAGGTCACCAATGTGTAAACCTTCAAGAAAATGCCGTATAACCCAATACATAGAATGTGTAAATGCAAAATAGAAAGGCCGTAAATGCCTTGCATATCATATGCAAGGCACACGTAAAAAAAATCTTATAAATATTATTTAAATCGATTTTACTGTACATTATATATTTTTTAATAAATAAATTACTATTCACGTTACCGTGTAGCTTTTAAAATTCTTAAGGATTTGAAGGAAAAATCAGAAATTACTATTAATTGAAGACGACCTTTGATCATTAATTTCAAACCTCCGCCTACAATTTTTGAAGATGAGAAAAGAGGTGACTCACGTGCCAGAAACTGCAATCCGTGGCAGTGTCGTCCTCTTAACGGATAGATTTTTTATTTTTTATTTTTGGCTATATAAGGAGTATTTTGGTTAAAGAAAAACAGAATAAAAGAAGAAGAAAAGTAAAAAGAAGAAGAAAAGTAAAGAGAAGTGATTATATATCTTGTGATTCTCAAAATAACATTCATCTTGCTTGTTTTTACTTTTTAAGAAAATTTTATTTTCTTATTTTTTGTATTTTTTTGTTTTTACTGAATTTTTTAATATTTTAAATAATTTTTTTACTTTTTAGACACACTTAACATAAATACACCTAAAAAGTAAAAAAATTATAAAAAAATCTTTTAAAAATTAACTAAATACCAAAAATATTAAAAAAAATACAAGAATTCAGTACTTTTTTTGTATTTTTATGTATTTATTAATTTTTTAAAATATTTTTTCACAAATTTTTTACTTTTTAGATACATCTAAGTAAGGTGCATCTAAAAAGTAAAAAAAAAATGTTTAAAATTTAAAAAATGTTTACTAAAAATAAAAAAACACGAAAATCAAAAAAGTCAATTTTCAAAAAACGTAATCCAGAAAACTCAAACCAAACACACTGATTGTGTTTCATTGAGGTATATTATTTGTGAGAAAATTTGTTAAGAGTTTGAGCAAAATTGTAAAAGAATTTTCTATCCCTTATTTATTTTACACTTGTAAAAAGAGAGAGTTTTTGTGAGTGATATTTTGGGATAAAATTATTTGGGTTAGGTATGACTATGCACCAAATTCGAAACTAGTTGAGATATTTTTGTGAGTGAATTTTTTGGGATAAAATCACTTGAGTTAAGTGTGAGAAGGCACTAGATTCTGAACTAGTTGGAATGGTCGGGATTGGTTGTAAAGGTTCACTAGCACCCGTGAAACTAATGGTGTAATTATTATTTGAAAAATAGTAAAAAAATTTCCAAGGAGGATACTTGGAAAATGGATGTAGGCCTAGTATGCCGAACCACTATAAATCGCTAAGTTTGATTACTTTATTTGATTTTGTTTGATTACTCTATTATTTGATTACTCATTTTATTTGATTACCTTTGCTCATTTTATTTGATTACTCTATTTCATTTTGTTGAGTTAGAATATTATTTGATATTTTTTTTCTATTTGATATTTATTTATTATTTAGATTAAATTTTAATTTGACAATTTATTTAGAAACTCAATTCACTCCCTCTTGGATTGCCTACTTAGGATAATAAGTTGATAGCACCTAGTAAGAATTGAACCTGAGATTTGGAGAGAGTATACTTTCAGGCTTCAAGCTACACCCACTAAACCCACTCTTTAAAGTTATTAAATTATGTTATTTATAATAATCAAACTTATAAATAACTTACATATAATACACACTCTTTTAAAAGCGTGTACTATAACTCTACCTTATTTATTGCAAGTACAAATCATTACTCAATGTGAAGTTTTTGTATTAGCTTGACTTGTTAATGCTAAATTCACAAATAATAATACGACCAAAAATATGAGTCAAAATTTTAAAAAGTTAAATATATATATTTTTTTAAACATGAGAAAATCTCCATTAAAATCAGCTAAATGACACTTACAGAATGAGTCCATCCAACCAAATTAACTTAGACTATACAAAGTAAAAATTAACAAAGAAATGCACAGTAGAAAAAAATATGAAAATATTCAGATGCAAATCTCGCACTGCAAAGCAAGCGCCAATTATAAAAGTTCGACAATAAAGCAAGTATAACATAAAACATAGATTTCAACTATAGAGAGAGTAAGTTCCAATCGAACCGATAGACTCATCACACAACCAAACATCACACAACACAAGAGAAAAAAAAATTCAAATCTCAATTCCTAGTCATGACAGTGAAGGAGTGACAACGATACCGGTGGACCTAGCGGTACCGATCTGAAAAAGTTAAAGAAAAATGTTTAAGACCACTAATTTAAGAGCACTAAGAGAGCATTAATTGGTGGGTCCCACTTATTGATGTGATGTTTTGGTCTTAAGTTTTTTTTTTCTTTTTTTTTTTTAAATTTTCACATCATTAATGATCAATTAGTGCTCCTAAATTAGTTAGATGAATCATTGTTGAATTCCTACATTTATGCTCGAATTACAATATTATCTTTTCAAGAGTCAGTCATGCCCACGTAACACACGTGGTCCTCCTTCCCCAGCTTCCAGCAGCCTAGCAGGGCTTATAGTCACTTTAAAAAAAAAAAAATTGTCTTAAGGCCCTACAAAATTAACAAAAAAAAAGTGTCAGATATCTGAAGGCTTTAAAAAGGAAAAGAAGTCTATCCAAACATTTTTTAAATAGTAATTTTAAAATAATAATAATAATAATAATAATAATAATAATAATAATAATCAATGTGTTTGGTTTGAGTTTTTTAAATTAAGTATTTTGAAAATTGATTTTTTTTATTTTCGTATTTTTTTGTTTTTAGTGAATATTTTTAAAATTTTAAACATTTTTTTTACTTTTTTAGATGTACCTTACTTAGATGTATCTAAAAAGTAAAAAATTTGTGAAAAAATATTTTTAAAAATTAATAAATACATAAAATATAAAAAATATACTGAATTCTTGTATTTTTTTATATTTTTGGTATTTAGTAAATTTTTTAAAGATTTTTTTTACATTTTTTTTACTTTTTAAGTGTATTTATATTGGGTGTCTCTAAAAAGTAAAAAAAAATTACTTAAAATATTAAAAAAATTCAGTAAAAACAAAAAAATACGAAAAATAAGAAAATAAAATTTTCTGAAAAATATTTTTTGAAAAGTAAAAACAAGCATAGCAAATAGTTCCAAGACCAACCAAAATGAAAAGAGAAAATGCTACTTATTATTGGATTTGTTTCACCATTTTATGTCACCTCTCAATTATATTCTTACAATATTGTAAAATCATGTGGGTAGAGTCCACGTTCCTTAAAAGATTAATGCGTCAGATCTTGAGAGTTTTAGGTGTGAATGACACGAATTTATGTTCATCAGTCAACCGATCGGATAATCACTCAAACGATCAGGTGAAGCATTGTCTACTGTGGTGATCATCTTATTAACCATGACTGTCAGCTTTTTTGTCAGACGATCGCCCGAACGACCGACAAAATAAAATTCGAGTCATTCGAGACAAGTTTAAATTCGAAGTATGTAGCATTAATCTTATCATACCACATAAAATGTCAAAAGCTCTAATAAAATATTTTGATAATATATAGCAACTCTCAAATAAAATCATGCATTGTTCATGGTGTCATTAACAAAAGTTGAATAAAATACTTATGGATCATTTGAGAACATGAATAAAAAGTTAAAAATTAATTTTTAATTTATTTTGGGTCATATCATATCTCACATAAAAAAGTTAAAAAGTCAAAAAATCAATTTTTAATCATCTTTCCAAAATATCTCTTAAGTTTTGTTTGGAAATGATATATGTTAGCTAAAAATTACTAAAAAAAGTCAACGCTTTCTCTCTACATTTTTACAAGTCTTGTCATAAAAAGTTAAAAAAATCACTAAAAAAATATCAATTCCCAAACTTCACTAAATGGCTTTAACAAAGCAAAACTCTGAGAGCAAAGACAGTAAACTCCATCTTAATTACTAATATAAATATACAAAGAAAATAAATATTAATAAAAAACTATAATATAAAAATTAATATTTAGATATAAAAAGCCCAATTTAAAATTTTGTATAGGCCTACAAAATAATTGGGCTACATGAAACCAACAATGCAAATTATGGTAGGTTTACATTTTTCATGGGCCACATGTTATCTGAAAAATGAGGACCACCTTGGTCTTGGTATTATTATTATTATTATTTTATTTTATTTTTTTGCTCAGAACACCCAGGGCAAAATTCTTAGGATCCATTCTTGCAAATCAGAGGGGGAAAAGCTAGCTAATCCACCTAAACTGTCGGACTTTCACTTGTATAGTAAGGGATTCGAACTCTAGTCAGTAAGAAAATGAGCAAACTCTCTTGCCAACTAAGATGGGCCCATAGTGGTAAGTCTTGGTCTTGTTGGTCTGCTGCATATGTGAAATTGAGAGATGTAGGAAATAGGATGACAATAAAAACAAAAACACAATTATTTGACATCCCATGAATCAAACGTGGCAAATTTAGTTCAATGATTAATTCCCACCTAAATATAGTACAATTGAATAAATTCTGAATAGCTGGAATTACGGATACACATTAGTCGAATTAAATTTAGACTAAAGTCATTGAAAAAAAATAAAGATCCGAAACTCAAATTCTAATTCGGCTTTTTAAGTTTTATTCAAATTTCATTTTGGTCTTTCAAATTTTAAATAATGGGGTGATGGAAAAACTGCATTGAATATTGGGTGAAAGTTTAAAGACTTAACTATTGTAATTAAAAAAATGAGGGATTAAAGTAAAATTTAGATAAAAATTAAAAGGTCAATAGTGTAACTTACACAAATTAATAAATAGATATAATAACAGCACTCTAAATTAAATATATGAAATTATCCATAAATATAACATGTATATAACTTGTTCTTCAACTAAATAAAATAAACCAAATAATAATATTTTATCTATTAAAATTTGTTGTATCAATGTAATTTACTGAGTTTTTTTTAAAGAGACTTCAATAAAGTTTCATTTACTATAATTTATTTTTTTGAAAAAAACTTGATATAGGCAGTTACACTTCTGGGATAGAAAAATATCAAATCACCGCTTTCTATTGGTGTGTAGAGTCTCTGGACCACAAAACATGATCAGGTTACATCAGATGTGGGTCCAATTAAATTAATGAAAACCAAACAATATAATACATATTATGTCACATAAGGAAAAATATTTTATCTTTAAAAAAAATTAAGATAAATTACAAATACATCTCTTGAGATTTACTTAATTGTCTCTATAGTTTAGAAAATTACAAATACCTCTATGTCATAATTTTTTATTTAACAAAATTAATTAATTAAAAAGGTGAAATTTTTAACTGTACACTTATACAATAATAAAATTATCTAAATTATTAATTGAAATAAAATTTTAACATTATTAAAAATTATTAATTAACTTGATAATTTATTAATAAAATGATCTATTTGTTATGAAATTATAAATCTTAGAAGGCATAATGTAGTTTCTAGAATCACAGGGTAATTTATAGCTTAAGTAAATCTCAGGAGATGTATTTGTAATTTATCCAAAAAATTATAACAATTTTACTTATGTCAGTATAAGTGTCAATATTTAATTTGTTATATATTTAATGATTGAAAAATTAATTCCACTATCACATTATTGTAGATAAATTTATTAATCAAATATGTGGGTCTCTGCTATTATTTTTTTTCATAAATGCAATATGTATTAAAAAGTGTAGTAAAATTAAAGTGAATCCAATCCCAACAAACATCTAAATTATATTATTTATTTATGTTAGTTTTTGGTCGGTTGTTATTTTTAAGTTCAACAACCAAAAATACCAATATCAAAATTTCAAAACCAACAATCCTATCTACTCTGGGTGCTCTCTCTCTCTCTCTCTCTCTCTCACTTGTCCTTTTTTTCTACATTCAAATCAAGGCTTGTTCTTAGGACAATCTTACAAGTTATATCCATACTGTATAATAAATAAATAAATAAAAACCTTAATATAAACTAAAAAATAATTGTCTGTCACATTTTTCTATTGACATATACAAGTTTTTTCTTTTTTAAGCCTCGTTTCGGAAGTAGCTTTTTAATTTTTTACTAACAGGCAAGATAAAAAATTAATATGTTTGTAATGAATTTTTTATTTTGTACAGAAAAATTTGCAAAAAACAGAGTAAATAAAAATGATTTTTTGACTTTGTAGAGAATGGACATAAATTTTTGATTTTTTTAAAAACCTTTTTAATCACTTTTTGACAGTTTTACTAAAATAATAACTTACCAAACACCCTTTAGTAGTACCATTAGGAGATGTTCGATATATATTGAAGGGTCAAAATGTAAACTATTTCCCCCACACAATTGCTCACAATTTTCAGACTTTTAGGTAGTTTTTAAGCAACCACTCTTTCACATAAAATGTATTTAAATTTACAAAGATATTTTTTTTATGCAAATTTCATAATAATAAATTTTATTCAAAAATATTAATATATGACCCAAATTTATTCAACACATAGACTTTGCCATATACTCATTTAATCTCTATCGAACACCCAAATTATAAGTACAAATTTAGGCCCAGATTCTATGTCCCCAAACTTGGGAACTGACTATTTTAATTAATTTTACGAAAAAATATACAAGAAAATAAATATAATAGTTGATTTTTGATAATGAATTTTTAACTACTTTAACGTTGAGTTTGATTAGAGGATTTGATAAGGGATTTGGAAAGGAAAAAAAAAAATGTAGGTGAAATATGAATAAAATACACCTACATTTCACTTGTTTCATACATATTTTCTCTTTCTCTTTTTAAATCTCTTCTCAAATCTTCCAATCAAACCCAGCGTAATTTGTTGCCAAAACATAATGTTTTAAAAATTATAAGCTATCTTGATGGATCCTTCGCTTCAAAATGATAGAATCAAAACCTATCACATCATTTTATACAATTTTCCTGTTTATGTAACCTAAGGATTATAGGAAAAATTAAATGTGACCATAAAAAATTAAAAAATTGAATTGAAAAATTGGATAACAACTATTTTTATTTTTTTTGTCAATCGATGTGAGGGTAATTATAAGGGCAAAATACTAATAAATTCTAAATTTAGATATTTTAAACCTTTTAGTCCTACCTTTTATTTTGTAAACTAAACATTTCCATTTCAATGTTAATTACACGGAAACCCATCAAATCAACACGTGAGTGGTAAATGTTAGGGGTAAATATCGTTTTTAGGTGATGCTGTAGTTACGAAAATGTCCAAAAGCTTACTATATCATTTTTTTCCTTTCCCTCTATCACGAGCAAAAAGGATGTTGAATAATGGAAATTTCTCGGTTTTTATTCCAATGTTACAACCTTGATTCTCATCCTATTTGATTGCAAGAGTATGTTCTATGTTTGGCTTGATGTTATTTTATACAAATATTGAGTATAACACATTCATGCTTTATGTTGTAGAAACTGTAATTTTGATGTTGTTGGGTGGTATTGTCTCAAAACTACGGGGTTTGGCTTGATGTTAGTTTGGGTGATTGTGGAGTAGTACGCATTCATGTTTGATGTCAGGTATATATGTTAGTTTCAGTTGATATTGTAATGTAAAATAGTGTGGATGTTATTTGGTGTTTGTAGCGTTGCGGGGTTCAAATTTCGTTGAGTTTATGGTTGTGTATTGACCATGTATGTTGAGGTGTTATCTGTGTGATGTTGCAAGTGTGTTACGGTGTGAGTTATATATCGGGATTCCCCGTATTTGGGGCGGTGTTTGGTGGGTTTTGTGCTGTTTGTTTTTGTGGCCAATGGCATTTGTGGATGTTGATGTGTAATGCTAATTCCACCAATTTTCATTAGAACATCATAGTTCTAGTATAAAAGTTAGAGCTACAATTGAAACTTAATCTCCTATGTAATGTTGATTCTGCTATATACAAGGCACAACCAAAAGGGTCTAGAATATGAATGGATCTTTGTGTGTATGTTGATGTTATTTGTTGGTTTGTACTTTGTGATGCGTGTTATGTATCTAATGTATATGTGACATTGATTTTGCAGAAACAGTGCCCACAACAGAGTCTCGATACGTAAGTGGTTATTATGTTGGTATTTCAGGTTGAATTATTTTTCAAATGAATTGGGATTGAAATGATTATTTTGTTGTTACGTTGCAGATCGAACCGTGCAATTTTCGTGTGTTTCATCATCAGGCAATATGTGCATGGAGTTGAGATTGACAAGACAATGGATAGTTTGAAGCCGTCTGTGCTACGTGCAACAATAGTGAATATGTTATTGAACGACTCGATAAAAGATCTTCGTGCTAGAACGACTTAATGCCAATATTCCTCCCTGATGCCCCCACCTTTCAATTTATACATGGATTTGTTTTGCAAATTTTATTTTTTAATTAGTTGCTGGTTGGATGTTAGGATTTATGTGTTATGACAATTTTATTTTTATGAACGAAGTAGACAATTTTTTGGTTAATGTTCCTGGTAATTCGTAAGGTGAATGGTGTTTTTTATCTTGTTTGATGAAGATTTCCCTAGTTTATCACTTACGTTATTATTTGCAAACAATAAAAACATTAGTTTCGATTAATATGTGTGTGTTGATATACACGTTCGGCATGCATCCTGACTGTTATTGTGGGGCAGGATATATAAAACGTGGATACTGCAATTAGTGTTGGTATGCTTTATTGTTCATTAATTTAGCATTACATGTAGATTGGACATTGTCATTTATTAATGGCTAATTTCAATTGGCGTAATGGACGATGACGATATTGTATATAGTGTCAATGTGAGGACACCAATGTTATACCTAAATCAATTTGGATTTAAACTACCAACATAATTATGAACACATGGTGAACTCCGTAATGTAATAGATGGTAACATCATAACACCGATTTGTTGGTCACAATGAAAACATCAAGCACGACAAAAATAAAATAACATCAATTGAGAAACATCAAAAACTCCCCAAAAATGGCACGCAATCCCCTCCTACAGAAAATAGAAATGTTGTAACATACCTTACTCACACACACAATAAAAAATAAAAATAAAATCACAAACAAGGGCAAACAAGTAAAATTCAAACTCAATAAATCAAATAAATACAACATATCAAAAATAAAAGGACTAATTGGTTTAAGAAAAAAACATCCAGGATTAAATGGAATAACATTTTCTCATATGAGATTTATGAGTAGTTTTTCCTAATTATAAATGTAAGAATATTTGCACCATCAAATAAACCACTAGTACATAATAATTAGAAAATCAACAAAACCTAACACAATAAATACATCAAGAGAGAAATAAACAACCACAAAAAGATATCAAACTTCTCAAAATCCAAATCTAACAATCACTACTAACTGGTGCTGTTTGGTGCAGCTTATTGTAAGTTAAAAGTTAATAATCAGAAAGTTAAAATTAAAAGTATCCATTTCCCAGCTTATAAATAACTAGTTTTTCTCAACTTATTTAAGCTATTTTTTCCTAAAAAACTGTAAGCAGAAATTGTATCAAATAATTTGACACAGATTTTCAAATTAAAATAAGCAATAATCATCTCTATAATTCACACCAAATACCCCCACTATATACAACTCTCACATCATAAAAGTTGAATTCAATATTTCACAAAAAAATATTACACAAACAATAAGCCAAATAACCTCAGTAACTAAGCCTTTGTTTGGCATAAGTTAAAATGAGATTTTTTGACTAAAATATTCACAAAATAGACTTTTTAATCTAATAGGATAAAATATTACATCTAAATTATAATAATTTTATTTTTCTCTTATAAAAGTTAAAAAATTTAAAAAACCTATCTTAAACAAGACTTTTTAATCTTAAATTAAAAAAAAAATTAAAAATCAAAAAATTTAAAACCAATCCACATTGTAAACTAACACTAAAATCTCTTCTTAAAATGGATGTTTTGAGGCAAAATCAAGGTTGCGTTTGGTAGAATTTTGTAAATATGATTTGAGAGTATGAGCTGTATTTTAAGTTTGTGAGTTGTGGAAGTATAATTTGAGCGTAGAAAATTTGTTTGGTTATAGTTTTTGAATAGAGTGTGAAATTGAGTTTTGAAAGTTTGATTTGACATGTGAAGTAAGAAAATTTGTTTGATTATGAGTTTTAGAAAGAGTTTTCAAAACTTAATTCAAATTGTTATAACTCATAACAAAACACACTACTTTCACACTATTGAAAATTCTGATCAACACTCATAACCAAACTCTTTTTAAAATTCAATTAAAAAAATTTATTATTAACAGAAAATAACATTAATCATTTTTTTAATTGAAAATACTACAAAAGAAATAATTTTTTTTCAAAATAAATATTCAAAAAATTTAAATCATAAATATTTAAATAATTTAAATAATCTAAAAAATTTAATAAGTAAAAAATTTAAATAAATATGCAAAAAATTTAAATCGTAAAAAATTAAATAATTTAAATATTCAAAAAATTTAAATAATTTAAAATGTTAATATTTTAAATTTAAAAACAACTCTACACTCAAATAGTAACCAAATACATAAAACAAAACTCAATTAAGAAATTATTTGTAAAACTCATAACTAAACACATAACTCCAAACTCCATACTACTTTCACAACTCTACACTCAAATCGTAACTAAATACATAACAAAAAAATTAAAATATTTAAAAATATTTTTATAAAATAGAGTTTGAATTTATTTTTATAAAATATTTTAAAATTTAAAAAATTAAAATCGTAATATTTTAAAATTAAAATATTTAAAAATATTCAAAAAATTAAAAAATTTGTCACATATTTAAATATTAAAATATTTAAAAAATTAAAATATTGATTTGAATTGATTTTTGAAAAGAGTTTTGAATTATGTGTTTGGTTATGAGTTTTGAAAAGTAATGATTATGTTTTGAATTGAGTTTTAAGAAATAGGTGTAGAATTATGATTTGAAAAGTCAAAATAAATAATACACTTAACTATAATTCAAAATTCTTACCAAACGGAGCCCAATTTTTTTTTTTTTTGGAGGTGGCGGTTTGGTGCTTGTGACGCACTAAACTCATGTTGAATTTTGAGTGGGCACACGCAAGGCTATCATCCTTTACTTCGTCTGCTATTTGAACTAGTCAGCACCACCACTCTATTACTATGGCCATTTCTAACAGTTTACTAAATCTTACATCAAATTTAAATTTGATGAAAAAAAATTACTTTTTGTGTTCTAACGATTGCATCAAAACAGTATCAAATTGAGAAAATATCAAACGTTTCACTAAACTGATGACGGCTTGCTTTTTTTACCAATTCACTATATATAGTCGTTAAAACAGAAATTTGTAAAAATTTTACACTACGGGGTCGACCACCCGATTGACCACCCGGTCGACCCACCGGTCAACCGACTCATGCAAAAATTGGCCTGCGAACTGGTTCAAATGATTTAAATTACTAGTTCAAACGGTTTAAAAAAAATTTGAACCGATCGACCCACCGGATGTCCCTTTCCTTTTTTGATGCACTACAGTAACCATAACTATTAAAGTTACGCGTATCAAATCAAGAAAATTAATTTGTTTTACTCAAATTTAATAAAAAAATTATTAAACAGTTAGAAATGCTCTAATATCACAATTTTTGATTGTTGTTCACTTGTTTCCTCCTACGAAAAATGCTTGGGAGCACTAATTAGTGCTCCCACTAATTAGGTGGCAGTGGGTCCCGCCATTAATGATGTGATGTTTTGGTCTTGGAGTTGTATTTTTATTTTTATTTTTTACTTTTTTAATGCATTAGTGCTATTAGTGGTGATGTTTTTAATGGGATGAATCATTGTTGTTCCTCCTACCAATTCACACAACTTTGCAATAATAGCTTTGTTGCTTTGTTTGTTTTTATTTGATTGATTGATTGATTTGATGGAAAGAAAAAAAAAAAAAGAAAAAGAAAATTTAAAACAAAGTAAAACAAAGGAATGAGGACGACGGTGTGTTGTGTGAGTGAGTGAGTGATTGTTGGTGAGCCATCTCATTTTGCCAGCTGGTTCTCAGTCAGATGATGCACAGCTGGAGCTCCCGCGGCTTCTCATTTGACTCCCTTCCTAAATTGTAAACAATATACACAGGATTCCTGTGATACATGGGAGAAATTATGAGTTGTACTTGCAAAAAAATAATTACAATTTAATGAACAAAGTGTAAGATTTTAAATTTTAGTATTTTTTTATTTTTTTATTAAAATATAATGTAAAAAAAATTAAAAAATTAGTATATTTGTTTGAAATGATTTTTTAATTTTTTTACGAAAAAATATACAAAAAGTAAAAAAAAAAGAAATATTTTATTTTTTTGTATAAATTGTTAGTTTTTTAATGACTTTTAAATTCAAATATTGAGTTTCCAAATGAGACATGAATTGTAATTTTTTTATAAAATAGATGGCTGGATGAAATTTTTGATAACGTTTCGTTTGACAAGTGAGTTGAGATTAATTTAGTCTATTAAAAGATTAAAAAAAGTTAAAAAGGTAATAAGGTAAAATATCATATCTAAATCATAATCATTTTATTTTTTGTCTCACAAAACTACAAAAAAAACCAAACGTTCTTCCAAAATAAAATTTTTTTAGTCAGGTTAAACAATTAAAAAAATCAAAAAGCCAAGTCAAAAAATATTCATCCCAAACAAAGGCAAATGGCTTTTATCTATCCAACAATCTCATATGGGACTGTTTTTTACTTTTTGGAGTAAAATTTATAAAAATATAAAATATATTAAAATAGTCAATAAAATAAAATATCACATTAAATTCATAATAATTTTACTTTTTTCTATTACAAATGTCTAAGACCTCGTTTGGGAACAAGTTATTTTAGTAACTTTTTGGCTAAAACATGAGATAAAAGTATGTTTGAAATCACTTTTTGATTTTTTACGAAAATATGTGCAAAAAATAGAAAAAAAATAAAATATTTGATTTTTTAGTATAAATTGTAAGCTTTTAGGTTTTTTTAATAATTTTTTAACTTTTAGACTAAAACTGTTGCATGTCAAATGAAACCTCAATTATAAAAAAATTCAATTATTTTTCCAAAAATAAATATTTTAACCTATTAAAATAGCTTAAAACTAAAATAGCCTATTATAATAACTAAAGCCTCGTTTGGGAATCTTCCTTTTTAGCAAAAAATTCAAAAAGTTACTAAATTAGCCAAAAAGCCAGCAACCCATACCAAAAAATCAAAGATTCTCTTTTCTCTCTACTTTTTACACATCTTTTCGTAAAAAATTAAAATATCATCCCAAACATATTAATTTTTTTTAATTCATATTTTAGTCAAATAATTAAAAAATTACTAAATTAACTTGCTCGTAAACGAGGCATAACTTCTTAAATGAGGCTATGCCTATCCATCTCTTTATGTTCCTAAGATTGTTATTTTTAAATGGGATCGAATTGTTGCTTTTTTATAATGTGTACATGGGTAAGATGGTCCAATCCAATTCATTAGGCTTGTAATGTATTTTAATTCAATAGTTTACTTTATTCATTTTTTAACTATTCATGTGTGGGTGATTCATTACCAAAAAAAAAAAAGACAAAAGAAAAAGAAAAAAAAGAAGTATATATAATAATTTGATGGTTTTTTTTTTTTAAGATCCTTGGTATTATGATTTTATAGCATAAAGGACACCAAATATTTTCATAATGTCTAAGGTCCCTCAACAATATTTTCATAATGTCTAAGGTCCCTCAACCTTGATTCAGAGAAATTTCAGTCCAGAGAAATTTGGTCCAGAGAAATTTCAGTATAGAGAAAATTGGTCAGAGAAATTCTGGCCCAGAGAAATTTCTCTTGACCAAATTTCTCTGGATGAGTTTCTCTACTTTTCTTCTCATTCACATCCAAATCATTGTGATTCATTAGGTAAGCAACATTGTTCAACTGAATTCAACTGGAAAAATTCCACATTGTAATATGTAAGCAACATTAGAATGGGATAACAATGGTAACTTACCAGAACCAGAGAAATTCTAAAAAAATCTGAGTATTTCTCTGGTTTGTTATTAAAATATCAATTGAGAATTTCTTTGGTTTATTAAAAATAACAATTGAGAATTTCTCTGGTTTATTAAAAATAACAATTGAGAATTTCTCTGGTTTGTAATATCTGGAAAAATTTCTGCAACTTACCCAAATCTGTTTTTCGCTTTTTTCCAGTTGAATTTTTCAATCGCAAGTGTTTATCTGTTGAACAATGTTCAACTGAATTCAACTGGCAAAATTCCACATTGTAATATGTAAGCAACATTAGAAGGGATAACAATGGCAACTTACCAGAACTAGAGAAATTCTGGAAAAATCTGAGAATTTCTTTGGTTTGTTATTGAAATATCAATTGAGAATTTCTCTGGTTTATTAAAAATAACAATTGAGAATTTCTCTGATTTGTAATATCTGGAAAAATTTCTGTAACTTACCCAAATCTATTCTTCGTTTTTTTCTAGTTGAATTTTTCAATCGAAAGTGTTTCTCTGGTTTGTAATAACAATGGCAACTTACCAGAACAAGAGAAATTCTGGAAAAATCTGAGAATTTCTCTGGTTTGTTATTGAAATATCAATTGAGAATTTCTCTGGTTTATTAAAAATAACAATTGAGAATTTCTCTGGTTTGAGAATTCACCAGGTTGGTTCCTTTCATTTACAAAAATATTCTGTGAAGACCAATCAAACATTAGCAAAAAAACATTAGCCAAAAAATTCTATTTTCTGTCACCATTCGAATCCGACCACTTAGTTTACTTGATCTTCTCAGGCTGAACCTGAGTATCCTTGGACAGCTGCATTCTCTCAACCTTCAAATGTTAACCACGACAGCTTCATTTTTTGAGCTTCACACCGCACGCACACAGCTTCAACCCATACACATACACAACCCATGCACACAGTCACAAACATACACGGTGCACACACACACCACAACGCACAGATAATTAGCTATATCAACATTACCTCTCCAGAGAAATTTAAAATTTCTCTGGATCAATCCAGAGAAATTTTAGCGGCTTGGTTCTTCTCTGATCTGTCACTTATATACTCTATTACCTCCAGTTGATGATCCATCCGAACAGCATTATAGGTGAATCTGATTTTGGATCTTTCAATTCTCATGAATCTGATTTTGTTTTGGAATTAGGTTTTGTTGGGAAAGATTTCAACAGGAGCCCAAAACGACTTGGAGAAGGTGACCAAGATGACCTATGCTCAAGTAGCGATCTATGGTTTCAGCAATAAAGTAGGTCTTCTCTCATTTCCTCAAAGAGAGGACACATTTGAGATGACGAAGTCGTACAGCAGCAAAATCGCTGCAATCATCGACAACGAAGTAAGAGAATGGGTGGCAAAGGCATACGATCGCACGTTACAATTGATAGAGCAGCACAAAGAGCACGTAGCTCAAATCGCAGAGTCGATCGATGTGTTCCTGGCGGAGGAGCTGAGTGAAGGAAGGAGAGCAACTGGTCAAGGGTTGGGGATTTGGAGCCAGCGATGATCAAGCTCAGGACAACGTAGATGGAGAGAGGATGGGGTGAGGGACCTTAGACTACAAAAGAACAGATTGTGGACCTAATCCATTACTAAAAGTTGGATAAGGACCTTAGACCGATTTTCCCTAATTTGATAAATGTAAGTGGCTAAAATGCCAACTTATTTAACTAAAATAACTCATTTTTCTAAGCATCGTTATAGAATAAAATTTTGTTTTTAATTACTAGAGGTAGTATCTAACTCTACCCTTAACCGGCCCACCCCTCAAACATGGCCCCACAAAGGGTTTGATGTGAGAATACATTTTACAGTATTGATTTAGAGCTCTAGGAGCTCTAAATCCACCACTAATGAGGTAAAAAAAAAAAAATCCAAGGCACAATACACATGTGGCAGTGGGTGGGACCTACTGCCACATTATTAGAGACACCACTAATTAGTGGTCTAAAGCATTTTTGTACATTTTATATTGTTTTAGGAAGATGGTTAAAAATTTATTTTGAACTTTTAATCAAGTTTTTTTGACCTTTTTATAAATTATTTGGAAAGTTGATAAAAAATTAATTTTTGA
Organism: Camellia sinensis; assembly: GCF_055761805.1. NCBI lineage: Eukaryota > Viridiplantae > Streptophyta > Magnoliopsida > Ericales > Theaceae > Camellia > Camellia sinensis. The sequence goes on from NC_138968.1 coordinate 142,284,912, forward strand.
CTTTTTTTTGTTAATATTTGTTTATGTAGTTACATTGCATTCAAATGACTAAAATATCCATATCCAAAAGATTTTACCCTAGCCCACAAATGTAAATATGAAGGGTATATAATTGTAATTTCACATGTAACTTTTAGCTATTTTTCCAAATAGTTTTGATGCCAAAAAAGTCAACTTTTGATTTTTTCGATAAGCGGCAAAACGCAACTTTTAGGTTGCGTTTGGTTGTGTTTTGTAAATGTGATTTGAGAGTATGAATTGTATTTTGAATTTGTGTGTTGTAAAATTATGATTTGAGTGTAGAAAATTTGTTTGGTAAAGAGTTTTGAAAATAGTTTTGGAAAAGATGTTTGATTTGAGTGGGGAATTGTTGATGTGATATTTGATATGTGATACAAAAATTTACAACTCATAACTAAATATACAACTCAAAATTATTTTAAAGCACATTAAAAATTAAAAAAATTTCAGATTTTTTTTTTCCAATTATATAAATCAATTGCAAAAAAAAAAAAAAAAAAAAAAAATTCCTGTACAGCAGAGGACATCCAGGTGGATGTCCCCATGGACGTCCGGGCGGTAGTCCCTAAGGACGTCCGGGTGGTCTTCCCTTGGCCAAAATTTGAACAAAAAATGCGGCTGTAATACAGAGCTCTCTGCAGAAGTTTGGAAAGTTGATTCCAAACACACAACCAAACATCATACTGAAATACACATGTGGAATTACATTTTGAATTCACAACCAAACAGAGCCTTAATTTTCTTCCCAAATGTCACCTTTGTATTTTTTTAATCTCTTTTTTTTTATAATGGGTAAATTTATTTATTTATTTTATCTAACTTCCGTAATTATATATATTTTACAAAAAAAATAAAAAAAAATTACACCTTTTTATTTTGAAAATTTTGCACGCAAATGTAAAATGATCAAATAATAATAATAATTGCACATAAGTGAAATGTTTTCTAAAATTACAATGGAAATCGAAATTTAAAATTAATTACAAAAATAAAATAAAATTATGGAATCATTGATTGACAAACACAGAACACTTATTCCCTTCGTTTTTCTCTTCCGTTGCAACTCTAGCAATCATTACTCTCCGTCAACCTGTTCTCTCTATTGCTTTTTGCTACCCCTCTCATGCCACCGCATCTCATTCTTCATTTCTCTCTTCGCACAACAACTCGTTCTTTACCATGTTTATTCTCATCTTCATTAATCTACAACCACCCACTATACTACAACACAACCACTATGGGCGCTGCTACCATTGTTTGCCTCCGCTTTGTCCCCTAACTACTACCCTCTTTCCTTTGCATACCATGTTTGCCTTCATCATTCGCTACCCTCTCTCTTTTCCGTTTATTTTTGCTACCGCCACCATTAAGCACCCACTACTACCATCTTGGCTTCCATAACAACCATTAATCCACCTCATCATTGCTCTCTACCGAAAATCAAACTCTAAATCTTAAACCTCAAAATAAATTAAACCCTAATCCTAATTAAACCACCACTACCATTCTAATTAATTCAATCCCTAATACAAAATTAAAATCAAACCATAACCATTCAAAGAACAATAACAACATAAAAAGATGGAGGTAGACCAGACAAAGATGGAGGGTGCGATGGTACCCAAGATTGAGAGCAAAACGGAAGGGAGGCAATGTTGAGGGTTAGAGTTACAAAATTATAAAATTGAATATTATATTTAAACTAATTAACCAAATTAAAAATAACTTAAAATTTAAGATTACTACAAAAACAGTAGTAATTAAAGTGAAATTTGGGTTAATATGTATAATTTTTCACCCTATCTTGTACCAAAATAAAAATAAAGATACACCCGCAGCCTAATCTGTCTACCGTTTCCTCGTTCGCATCTTATATATATATTCACATCGGTCACTCTCTTTATAAAATCTCTCTCTCTCTCTCTCTCTCTCTCTCAGGTCTCTCAATGGTCTTTGCAACGTTGATTCAGACATGAAGCCTAGTCTTCGGGGAACCTAAGATTCAAATGCTATTGTTCGTCCCAGGAGCAACTGGAGATTCTTCTTCTTGGATCTGCTGGCGGTAAGCTCTCTCTCTATCTCTCTTTTCTGTGATCCCAAATACCGTATATATATCAGTGTAAGTATTGTATTATTTATGTTTATATGGGTTCCAGTTCTATTAATTTTGATTTCAATGTGTCTTTTTATGGCGGCGGCACTGAATTTGGAATGAATTGTTATTGGGTTTTTTGGATTTCGAATGTTAGTTCATTAACTTTTCTGGGTATTTATGATAGATGCGTATATAATTTGAAGTGATTGATGTTGGGTAATGGGTTGTTTGGTTCTTGACAGTAGTGGGTGTAGAGATGAGGATCTTGTAATTCAATCTTAATTGCTGTTACATTTGGGTGTCTGGAAGTATCTATCATTGGAAACTGAATGACGGAAGTACTTAAATTTTGTGGATATCCAGATTTCTGCTATTAATGTTACATCTGATGATTGGATGTCTTAATCTTTGGGGTTGAAAAAATGTCTGTTTGTGTTAGTTGTCAAGATCTGATGAACAGTGGGCATTACTTATTGATTGAGGTATTGGATTCCAGTGTTATAATGTGAGGTGATGATCACCGAGTCAATCGCTGGTCAACGTGATGATCACTGGTTCTAGAGCAATCAGCCTTATTGGTTCTACAGGATGCTAGTTAGCTGGCAATTTGGCAAAGGTCTTGATGGTTCACCTTTCTGAAATGATATGGAGCATTTGGAATTAAAAAGGCTTCTGGGTTCATGGCCCAAACTCGAAGTTTTTTCAGTGTTGGAATTTGGAAATACGTGTCTGATCTAATATACGAACTATAGATGAGAGTCCTCTGCTTCAGCATTATTGAGGCTGTTTGCGAACTTGGAATTTTGTATGTTCCATCAGAACCTTCAGGCTATTTAAACCTCCATTTTAGCCTCTGTAACCGTGATGCAAATGACTGCATTCGCCAGTGACAAGGAAGTTCTTCAGGGATAGTAAGAGTTACTATTTGTTTAGCTTCGATGCTAGAATTAGATATTAGCTAAGTCATCTGTCTAGTCCATACTATATTCAATTAGGAAATAAAAAGGGCTGATGATCTTGAAAACATCTCTCCACAGACAATGTCCCATTGTTATCTCTTAGTTTAAATGTCTCCTTTTGTTCTTGTGAAAACCTGTCACACTCTAAAGCCATCTTTGTTTTTTCAAATTCAAAATGATCTTGCTGTTGAGGGATTTGTTATGAATATAACTGCAACTCTAATTTGCTAAGTTTTCAAATTAATTTAATTAAAAAATTAGGTTCACGTTTGATCAAGATTCATATTATTGATCTGACCATTCTTCACATTACCATAACTGCTTCCTTGTGTGGATGTGTTTCTGCGTGGGCTGTAGCTCATTTGCCTATCCTTTTTTAGTTTTCAGAAGGTTAAAAAACTAGATTTGGTGCCCCTGCCTGCGGGACTGTATTAGACTTCATGGTGCATCTGCTGGCTATATTTCATCTATAAATCTACTGTTTTTGTATCTTTAAGTGGACACTGGTTGGCTGTAGAAACTTTTCTTTCCAAATGTATTACCAATGATTGTATTTCACATTTGTTCATTGCTTGATGTGTGTATGGTTGAGCCATGTTTCTATATTCTATTAGGTATTTGAAACAGGAATGTAATGGAAGATGATGGACGAAATGTGTACTGATTGTGAGTTTGAACTTTTGTTTTTCACTTTTCAGGTTGCATGGCCTCCAGCTTAAGAAAGTCAGAACAAAAGAAATTTGTAAACGAATGATTTGTTGTCTAATTTTTAGTTTGGAGAGGTCTTTTATGGGGTAAGAAGTGGGGCGAAATGTTTATACATTTCAAGTATTTATGGACATGGAGAAGACGCGTGACGATGCAGAAACATCAGAGCAAAGACCTCCGTATACTACATGGTGGCCTTCAGATGTCATCGAAAAAATTGGATCTGTTTCTTTGGATTCTAAAGGAGAAACTTTGAGTACTAGAGAAACAAATAACTATACTGAGCATGTTGAGTTGTCATCACAAACAGCTTCACAGATTCTCTGGAGCACTGGAATGCTTTCGGAACCGATTCCGAATGGTTTCTACTCTGTCATTCCTGTGAGCAATTTTTCTTGGTTTTCCGAATAAATTCCTGTTATTATGGTTTCTGATGTTTTTTTTACTTTAATATGATTGTTACTGGAATATAAGCTGTTTGATATTTATTATGAGTCATTTGTCCACGATGAAAGTATGAGTCATGGTTTAGACTATGGTTGTGATTGTGCTATTGGATATAGTGAACAACTCATGAAGGGAATTGGATATTGGGGTTATTATTTATTTTTGGGAGCTGAAATACTTGTTAAACTCACATATATGCATGTTTGATTCTCGCATGTCCATGTTCAACTTTTATATGGGCATTCAATTTAATGAGAGGGAGGGAGAAGCCTTTATCGGTTGAAGAGTAGTTTCTTGGACCTTAGGGGTTAATGAATAGTTGGAACCCGGTTGTAAATCCTACACAAATTTTATAGAATTTTAGAGCTTTTTGATACTTGAGGCAGTGGATAGGTCGCCTTCTGTATTTTTTCTTTTTTTCTTTTCTACTCTTTGTATATAGGTGACATCCCTTATGTTGCTTTCATTAACAAATATGATGGACATGGATTTTAATGATGATTTTAAGCTGCTTTATGTAGGAAAATTTGATCTTTTGACTACTTTATTCATATTCTAACAAAAAATTGATATACTAGGCTCCAAATATCCTTGAAATCCATATAGGTGCGGTTTTCCTCATTTTTTACTTTTACCAACAGATACAGTATTTTAACCTCTAGAATAGTAGGTATTGGCTTTGGAGCTTAAGATTTGAGTTACTAAAACATAAGAAGCAATCTATGACCGGTTGCTTAACAGTCTTGCATCTACTATGGATTTGATCATGCTTTGAGTTTAAATCTTTTTTTTTTCGCCTTTTCTTGAACCAAGCACATACCACCCTACCCTTCCACACAAAACACATGTTTCTGCGTGGAGAATATTATACCTGGCTTAGCAACTCAAATCTATTCCAAGATGAGATAGGTAGACAAAAAGGTTTGAATCCCCTTTGTATTGTTCATATCATATAATTGGAGGTGGAATGGCCTTTATGTCTGGAGCTCAACAAACTTTCAAGATTGCTGAGATTGAAGGCTCTTGAGGTTACATAAGACTTTTTTATTCCATGGAGTGACTTAATTGTAATGTAAAAGGTTCATTAGTGCATCAAATCTGTTGATCGCTATGTCCTAAGACGCATAGATACTCTATTTTGGCTCACGTATCAATGTTTGACACGTTTGGGACACAGACACTTTTGGATATGTCCTAGATACACTGAAATAGCCTTTTTTTGGATTGTCGAACATGTTATGGGGACGTACCAAACATGTCGGGACATGTCTGGATACGTTAGGAGACATGCTTGGGGATCCATTTGTGATTTTCAAAAGAGGAGGGGGCATAACATAAAATAACAAAAACTTGGACTTAATCTTTTTTATATATGAATATGTAAAGATATATTCTAAAAGGGTCACTGGTCCAGTGGTTAAAACTTGATCTATCAACCTTGAAGTTGTGGGTTTGAATATGAAAGGTTAGATTTGTTCCCAATCTACCCTTCTCAGATCCCATTCAAAGGGGACTAAACTAGGTGTACCATTTATTCTATGTAAAGATATATTATGTATTATACTCTCTTATTACATATGATTGAGACAGTGAGAGGAGAGAGAATCCAAGAGTCCGAGGTGCGTACTATCCCTCTGGCAACTGTGATTGGCCGCAAGTGATCTTGATTGAACTCCAACCAAGTTGTGGCTGGCCTTTGGCTCTTGTTGATCTTCTTCTTCTTCTCTCACAGTTAAGTCTCAAAACCGAAACTTCCAATGAGTTTTTCTCCCTTTGCTTGTCTTTCAATGGTGCTATTCTGAAGGTAGTTGAGACTTTGGTTTCAAGCCTTTTGTGTGTAAAGGGCTTTTTATGTTATAATTTCCTCATTATGCATTATTAAAATTAAGAGAGAGCTCTTCTTTACAACTGGGCCGATTGTTTTAGTAGAGAGAAACAATGAAAGAAGCCTTTGTAGATAGAAAGAGAAATAAATAATTGGTAATGGGACAAATCCTGAACAGTAATTCAAAATCTGCTGGCCATTGTATTAGTGAACCTTTTAAATACTCCGCATATTTTCATTCTATGAAGCATGGATACGGATATCAGATACGAATATGATATGATATGATACGATAGGGATACAATAATACGACAAAATCTAAAGAAATAGGATACGGATATGAATAGGATACATTTTTATTTTATAAATGTAATTAGAAAATAGCTAGACATCATTATTTAGGACTTAGATATTAATGCAAGAGCCAATATTATTTGTTTATAGTGGATATGCTAATTTGATAAAATCTGAAAGTAGAGGACTACTTTGATCACACTATTTCTTCTTTGATGAGAAATAAGAAAATATTTAAAAATTTGCTTGGTTAGAGTTTTCCAAAAACACTTTTCAGAAAATTCTACTTTTTTGTTTTCCGTGTTTTTTTTTTTTTTTGTTTTTATTGAATTTTTTAATATTTTAAGCAATTTTTTTAATTTTTAGATATACCTAACATAAATATACCTAAAAAGTAAAAAATTTGTGAAAAAAACCTTTTAAAAATTCACTAAATACTGAAAATACAAAAAAAAAAGAAGAGAATTCAGTATATTTTTTTGTATTGTATTTATTAATTTTTAAAAATATTTTTTTCACAATTTTTTTACTTTTTAGATACATCTAAGGAAGATGCATCTAAAAAAGTAAAAAAATGTTTAAAATTTTAAAAATATTCACTAAAAAACAAAAAAACACGAAAACCAAAAAACTCAATTTTCAAAAAACTTAATCCAAAAAACTCAAATCAAATACACTGAATATTGTATTTGTTCTAACAAATATACACTAATAATATGCAAAAGTTATTACAATTTCAATTTCAAAATAGTATGGGACCTTAGAGTGCCCGAAAAGTACATGACACTTCTCAAAATTATCATAAAGTACTGGATACATTTAGAAAGTATCGTATACGTATCTGAGAAGTATCGGTATCCTTATTGGGTATGATACGGATACAACTCCATTTTAGAAGTATTTGTGCTTCATAGCTTTCATTCCATTGTTATCCACTTGTCAATTCAATTATACTGGTAATTAAGCTTTTGGTTTTTAATTTGATGAAAAATAATGTTAGTCATATAATAGATGTATGAAGTGTAATCTTTCATTGAACAGATTTCCAACGTGTCAAATCGAACTTTTAGGGAAATGGCGTGTCCAATTGTCCATGTCATGTCATGCTAAAACAAAGAACTGGGCAACACATGTCTGAGGTCATAAATTGGAAGCTTTTCTCCATTTATAGTTCTCATAACGCACTTGATCAAGATACACCACATCAGTCACAGAGGCACAGCACGCCGCACTGGGCTCTCCCAACTATTGATTGTAGACCCATGCCAGGATTCTTAACAGCTTTAGGACTGATCGAGAGACTGTCTTCAAAATATTTCTCCCCTGTTAATGAAATTTCTTGTGAACATGGGCCTTTTGAGATGGCTACTTAGTAGTTAGTAGCACCTACTCATTAATTGCCAAAGAAAAAGACCCTAAATTTTCTTATGTACTGGGTTTCCTCGGACCATAATTAGTGCATGAGGCCAGGATTTATACTTAAAACTGTTCTCTGTTTTCATGTAAGTGTGGACTATAGAGTGATGTATCCTCTGGTTGTTGATTGTGGTTGTCCTATACTGCTATATTTCTTTTCTTCGTTTTCTTCTTCTTCTTCTTCTTCTTCTTCTTCTTTCTTTTAAATAAATAATATGTATGCATTTTCTTACAATTGTTATTTGACTAACTGTTTATCAATTTCTAATGCTGAATATGTGACTGGTTGGGTTCCCATTAGAGCCCTACTATGCAATTGTTGACATGTAACTATGTGCAGGAAAAAAGGCTCAAGGAGCTTTTTGATGATATTCCTACTCTGGATGAGCTTGATGCTTTGGGGGTCGAGGGTTTCAGAGCTGATATCATTCTTGTAGACACAGAGAAAGATAGGAAGCTTTCTATGCTGAAGCAACTGATTGTTGCTCTTGTCAAAGGGTTGAACTCCAATCCTGCAGCAATGATTAAAAAGATTGCTGGACTGGTGAGAATTTGCCACCATCCTCGTTTTACTCTGTAGTATCGAATCAGAATTTGCATTAACTATTGATGTTATTCTACTTTTCCTACAATTTATTTTCTTGGGTTTTTTCTCACTTGTCCTTGTTAAAATTAGGGCAAATTACATATACCTCCCTCGAGGTTTAGTTAAATTACAGATATCCCCTTGAGGTTTCGGAAATTACAGATACCCCCTGAGATTTATATTTTCATAACAAATTGTTCCCTGAGATTTATATTTTCATAACAATTTGCCCCTTAATTTGTTATGCAAATATAACCTTCAGGGGGGTATTTGTAATTTCTCAAACCTCAGGGGTATCTATAATTTTACTAAATCTCGAGGGGGGTATATGTAATTTGCCCTTAAAATTATTCAAATGATGAATTTAGACCTAAGGAAAAGTGAGTATATATTCTTATAGTGCTTAGTGCTAAGAAAACTTTCTGTATATCTCGTTGCCTATGAAGCATGGGTACGAGTACAAGCACTGGTACGATACGAGTACGTCGATATGGTAAAATTTAAAAAAAAAAAAAAAGGGTACGGGTATAAGTATGGGTACGGCTTGATACACTTGTAAAAAAAAAAAAAAAAAATTAATTTAGATTAAATAGTTTAATTTGTGAAAGTCCAACCTACAATTAACATTTAATGCCAAAAGTAAAAGTATAAATCAAAATTAAATGTTAATATGTTAAATAATTTACAAACCATAGTTTAATTTAAAATCATGCTAAGCATAAAATAAAAAATAAAAAAGAAAGTATAGTAAAAGGAGTTTTATCTCTGTAGTATAAGAAAATATTGTTTCAACTGAGGTATGGTACGGCTTTGGTATATACTAGGTACGTCTGGGTACGCCAACAATTAAGAAGAAAAAATTTGAGTACGTGTTTCGTGTACCCGGTACGTATGCAAAAGTACCATACGAGGTACTATACGCCGGTAAGTATCCGGTACGGGTACAACATATTTTTCGAAATACCCATACTTCATAGCTTGTTGCTTGCTTCAACCAAACCAATTTCATCCCTTATGCATGCATGCACACATCTTTTGGACAGTCAAAACAAATGTATAACAACAATTTTGTTTTTCATGAATAGAATCACAGTGCTGTAGGTGTCAGAGAGGGGGTAGAACAGTTTTCATTTTTTGGTACACTTTTGTGGATAAAATCAATATTATTGTGTTGGTGTGGAGTGCGGATGGGAGGAGTTCTAGGAGTGATATTTGAGTTGTGTTGATAGAAATCTCAACAAGAATCTCTGTTGCACCAAAAAGTTCTTATATTGCTGTTGACAATTGAAATTGTCCTATTATATCCCTACATGTAATGCAATTCAGCAGGCATTATGTCAGGATGGGATTGGCCATGCATTTCCAAAATTCCAAGGAGGTTTGGAGGGGTTTACTTTCCAAGTGTCAAAGGTCAACCTTCTTGCTCAAACTGTGAATAGTAAGAGTGGAGTCTAGCACTGCAGTCCACACAAAGAAAGACAACTTTGTAGAGACACAACTGTTAGCATATTATATTAAGTGTTAGCATATTATATTAGCCGAAAGGTACACTAGGGTCTGTCTGTAATCATTTTATGCACTCAGGGATAGCACTCAGGGATCATCTTGTAATTGCCTTTCTTGTAAACCCTAATCTTCATTTATAAATAGGGGGTGATATTCTATCATTCCCCAAGCTGGTTACCCAAGCTTCATGGTATCAGAGCTACACCTCTAGGGTTAGGGTTCAAAACGTACCTAGTTGGATCATCTGCTGGGTTGATCTCCTCCAGCCGTCCTCTGTCGTCTTCGTCTTCGTCTGTATCGTCTTCGTCTGCTTCGTCTTCGTCCCTCAGCTCGTCTGCTTCGTCTTCGTCTTCGTCTGCTCGTCTGCTTCGTCTGCTCGTCTACTTCGCCTCAGCCCGTCGATCTCCTCTAGCCGTCATCGCCCTCGTCGTCCTCATCTCTCTGTCGTCTTCGCCACTCTGGTATCTCACACCCTTGATATATATATAAATATATATATATATGCTGATATATATATATATAAATATAACCTGATATATATATTTATATATATAAATACATGTATATATAAATAAATCAATATACATATATATATATATATATATATAAAAAAACAAACAAAACAAAACAAAACAAAACAAAAAAAAAAAAAAAAAAAAAATGGTTTCTTAATTGTTGTTATGTCTTTATAGTAGTCATTGTGCCTGTTATCTCACTACCACCTTCCGGGCTTGTGATTGTCACTAGTTTTGTTGCGGGTTCGGTAGTATTGTATCCATGACAGATTCCACCAGTGTGTCCCCTTCTTCTCAAACACCAAAGAGTGAGAGTCCCATTCTACCTACTACCATGACTGAGAACCCCAACCCTAGTCTGAAAATCACCACCTCTCTATTTAATGGTCAAAACTACCTAGCATGGTCTCAAAGTTTGACTTTGTTTTTGACAAGCAGAGGGAAGATGGGGTATGTTGATAGCAGGATACAGGCACCTAGTACCACTGACTCAGGTTATGACCAATGGGAGATTACCAACTCTTTGATTATGAGTTGGCTTATCCATTCGATGGTTCCAGAACTTGGTGAGGGCTACTTGTCTATGGAGACTGCCCAGGACGTTTGGGAGGCTGTGGCTGTTACCTATTCCCGCAAAGGAAATTTTTCACAGGCATTTGAGTTGCGCCGCTCTATTGAGAGCTCACTTCAGGGGGAGCAGACTGTTCTTCAGTACTTCACTTTCCTCACCAACGGCTGGAAACACCTTGACCACCTGGAAGACTATAAGCCCGTTTGCCCTACTGATTCTATCGGGTACAAAAAGTTCATCGCACGGGAACGGGTCTTTAAATTTTTGGCCGGCTTAAATGTGGAGTATGATCCAGTTAGGGGTCGAGTTCTGAGTATGGATACTCTTCCTTCACTTCAGGAGGCATTTGCCTATGTACAAAATGAGGAGAGTCGCCGGTCTGCCATGATGTCCCCTGTCTCTACTGACCGTTCCGCATTACTGTCTACTCCTCGAGATGGCCTCAGCCTGCCTCCTCCGTCTGCTAATAAGGAGTCTGTATTCTGTGATTATTGCAAGAAGCCGCGACATACTCGTGAGATGTGTTGGAAGCTTCATGGGACTCCATCCGGGGGTCGAGGTGATCGGTCTGGTTCTCGAGGAGGTCGGTCAGGCCAATCTAGAGGACGTGGTTCCTATTCTCGGGCTCATCAGTCTAGTGCCGTTGATACCCTTGATTCTAATTCTACTTCTGTTACCCAAACTTCTGATACTGAGCTGGAGGATGCTTTGCGCCAATTGTTGGACCGCCGATCTTCTACTGCTCTCAGTACCGCTTCCTCGTCCTTTGCCCGCTCAGGTAACTTAGCATCTTCTCCTTGTGCTTTCCTGTGTCATACATCCTTGCCTTGGATTATTGATTTTGGTGCCTCAGATCATATGTCTGGCTCCTCTGATCTTTTCTCTGTCTATAAGCCCTCTTCAGGTCAGGACAAAGTTAGGATTGTCGATGGTACTGTTTTTTCCATTTCTGGAAAAGGTTTAGTCCAAGTCACTCCTACCATACATCTATCTTCTGTTCTCCATGTTCCCAAGTTTTCTGTTAATCTGTTATCCTTAAGTCGTCTTACCCAAGATTTGAATTGTAGTGTGACGTTTTTTCCTGATCATTGTCTTTTTCAGGACCTTGTCACGGGGAGGACGATTGGCAGTGGTAGTGCAGAAAATGGTCTCTATTCTTCCACCACGTCTTCTACTACCCCCGCTGATTTATGGCTGTGGCATCGGCGTCTTGGGCATCCCTCATTTCATTTACTTAAGCATTTATTTCCTTCTAATTTCGCAAATCATCATGTGTCTGACTTTCTTTGTGAGTCTTGTCAACTTGGAAAACAACATAGAGCTTCTTTTGCTCCCAGTTTGAATAAAAGCTTCGTTCCTTTTTCATTAATACATTCTGATGTTTGGGGTCCCTCCCGTGTTTTGTCTGTGAAAGGTCATCGCTGGTTTGTTACATTTATTGATGATTTTTCTCGTGCTACTTGGGTGTATCTCATGAAAGATAAGAGTGAGGTTTTCTCTGTGTTTCGGACTTTTCATAAGATGATTTGTACTCAGTTTGGGGCCACTATCAAAATATTTCGTTCTGATAATGGCGGGGAATACATAGATTCTGGGTTAGGACAATATTTCTCTACTCATGGCATCATCCATCAGACCTTTTGCACCAATACCCCTCAACAAAATGGGGTGGCCGAACGCAAGAATCGGCACCTTCTTGACATGGCTCGGTGCATGTGTTTTTTTATGAATGTGCCTCGGCCCTATTGGGGCGACGCTGTTCTCACCACTGCCCATCTTATTAATCGTCTCCCTACCCAGGTCTTGGACAAACAGGCTCCGCTTCACGTCCTCCTCGGTTCTCCGTCCTTGTTTTCTATTCCTCCCAAAATATTTGGTTGTGTCTGTTTTGTCCATAATCACTCTCCCTCTCGTGGTAAGTTGGACGCTCGCTCCCTCAAGTGTGTTTTCCTTGGTTACTCTCCTACTCAAAAGGGGTATAAATGTTACCACCCTTCTTCTCGTAAGTGGTTTGTGTCCATGGATGTAACTTTCTTTGAATCCCAGTCCTATTTCTTGTCCTCTCCGGTGTCACCGTCCTCATTTCCGGGGGAGCCTTGGTGTGAAGTGAGTCCTGTGCCTCCTATGGTGGAACCAGTTGTTCTTGCACCACCCTCTACTACTGTGCTTCCTATGGTGGAACCAGTTGTTCTTGAACCCCCCTCTTCTACTGGGACTATAGAACCCACTGTCACCAAGAATACGGACGGGCATGTTTATGTCCGGGACATAGACAGAAAACAAGTTAACTGGATACACGGGACCGTTTCTGCTACCCCACTGCCATCTCCTGCTTCTGATGAGAGTCGAGGTAACTTTGAATCTCTCGAGTCCATTGATCTTGATGTTCCTATTGCCAAGAGGAAGGGTGTGAGATCTTGTACTCAACATCCTATCTCACAGTTTGTATCATACTCTCATTTGTCATCCTCATATAGAGCGTTTGTGTCCAATATTTCCTCTGTTAGCATTCCTAACCATTTTCGGGATGCTCTTGCTACCTCTGAATGGAAACTAGCCATGATTGAGGAAAAGAAAGCACTTAGGAAGAATGGCACTTGGGAATTGACTGAGTTACCTCCGGGCAAACGACCTGTGGGATGTAAATGGGTATATACTGTGAAACACAAAGCAGATGGGTCTATTGAGCGTTACAAGGCAAGACTTGTGGCAAAAGGGTTTACTCAGACATATGGCATTGATTATCAGGAGACCTTCGCACCCGTGGCTAAAATGAATTCAGTCAGAGTACTTCTCTCTCTAGCAGCTAATCTAGATTGGCCGCTTTATCAGTTTGATGTTAAGAATGCTTTTCTCCATGGTGACCTCGAAGAAGAAGTATATATGGACATTCCTCTGGGTTTTGAGGATCATCAAACAGAAGGCAAAGTATGCAAACTTCGGAAGTCATTATATGGTCTCAAACAGTCTCTAAGGGCTTGGTTTGAGAGATTCACTCAGGCTATGTTTAAATATGGCTTCAAACAAAGTCAGGCAGATCACACATTGTTTGTGAAACATTCCTCACACGGTAAGACTACAGCACTTATTGTTTATGTAGATGACATAGTTCTTACAGGCAATGATAGTGGGGAAATACCTCTGTTGAAGAAATATTTAGCTAAAGAGTTTGAAATCAAAGACTTGGGCAGCTTGAAGTATTTTCTGGGAATTGAAGTTGCTCGCTCTAAGGATGGGATATTTATCTCACAGAGAAAATATGTGCTTGACCTGTTGAAGGAAACTGGGATGCTTGGCTGCAAGGCATGTGCCACCCCCCTGGAACCCAATTAGAAATTAGGGGATGATGAAGGAGGAGAAGTTGTGGATAGGGGGAGCTATCAACGATTAGTGGGTAAGCTCATTTACCTATCTCACTCCCGTCCTGATATTGCTGTTGCTGTCAGTATAGTTAGTCAGTTTATGCATGCTCCTCATCAGATTCACCTTGAGGCTGTCATGAGAATCTTGAGGTATTTGAAGTCTGCTCCTGGTAAGGGTCTGTATTTTTCAAAATATGATCATCTTCGTGTAGAAGCCTATACAGATGCTGACTGGGCTGGGTCAGTAACTGATAGGAGATCAACTTCAGGGTATTGCACATTTGTTGGCGGCAACCTAGTTACTTGGAGGAGTAAGAAACAGAATGTGGTTGCCAGGTCAAGCGCAGAAGCTGAGTTTAGAGCTATGGCACAAGGTGTGTGTGAACTTTTATGGATCAAATTATTGTTGCGTGATCTAGGTATTGATCAGACGGACTCCATGCGGTTATACTGTGATAATAAGGCCGCTATCAACATCGCTCACAATCCAGTTCAACATGACAGGACAAAACATGTTGAGATTGATCGTCACTTCATTAAGGAGAAACTCACTAGTGGTATCATTTGTACTCCCTTTGTCCAGTCTGGTGAACAACTTGCTGACATTCTCACCAAGGGGATTGGGAATAAACCATTTCATGACATATTAGGCAAGCTGGGCATGAGAGATATCTTCGCACCAGCTTGAGGGGGAGTGTTAGCATATTATATTAAGTGTTAGCATATTATATTAGCCGAAAGGTACACTAGGGTCTGTCTGTAATCATTTTATGCACTCAGGGATAGCACTCAGGGATCATCTTGTAATTGCCTTTCTTGTAAACCCTAATCTTCATTTATAAATAGGGGGTGATATTCTATCATTCCCCAAGCTGGTTACCCAAGCTTCAACAACTTCCAAGTAGACATCCTTGGGTAGAAGGTCTAAGCTACCTTCAAGAAGTTAATAAAAATATGAAATATCTAATGAGTTTCTTTCATTACAACTCCCCTATTCATCACTTCATCCCCTCTTCTAATAACCTCCACTCCATATAAAAGCTCAAAAACTCATCCATGGCTTCTATTTCTTAATCTTGAACTAGTCTAAAAACTGAGGTTCCATACAATCCCTGACTTAGAGATCCTCAAGTAATCCGAAACTAAAGCATTTTTTCCAATAACTACGTTAAAAACTTCTAGGAAGGCCTCTAGCAAGGGGAATCCTACACCACTCACATAACATGCCAGAGTTTCAGTCATCTACCATTACTTATGAAGCATGTTGGATATTGATACTCCTCAATTACTTGCAGATAAGTATCCGATACTTCCTTAATTTATCCATATTTTTCTTTAATATTGTGAAGTATCAGAGACTTTTCAAATATTGGTGGTCACATATCCGGACTATTATAGACTTGAGGTTATAATCACTTTGCTTGGTTTCATTTTTCTAAAATATTTTTCAGTAAATTCTACTTTCTTATTTTTTGTTTTTTTTTTTGTTTTTATTGAATTTTTTTAATATTTTAAGTAATTTTTTTTTTTTTAAAAACTTTTTAGACATATCTAACATAAATATACCTAAAAAGTAAAAAAATTGTGAAAAAAACCTTTTAAAAATTCACTAAATACTAAAAATACAAAAAAAAAAAAAAACAAGAATTCAGTATATTTTTTGTATTTTTATGTATTTATTAATTTTTTAAAATATTTTTTCACAAATTTTATACTTTTTAGATATATCTAAGTAAGGTGCATCTAAAAAAGTAAAAAAAAAATGTTTAAAATTTTTAAAATATTCACTAAAAACAAAAAAACACGAAAATCAAAAAACTCAGTTTTCAAAAAACTTAATCCAAAAACCTCAAACCAAACACACTGAATAATTCTTATATAACATTAGAATTATTAGGATAAATACAATAATAGTTTTTCAATACTTTGCTTACTTGTTAGAGAAGAAGAAAATAGTGAGATTGAAGTAGTGCCCTTCTTTTTCAGATTTTATCAAATTGATGTATCATTAATGTGTGGTACATGTGTTCCATGTATGTATCCATACTTTATGGTTGAGTTGTTCTATGTTCTAACAGTTTGATGTTTGACTCATGTTACTTGTTGAACAGGTATCAGATGTTTATAAACAGCCAAATTTGGAACTAAGTCCAGCAAAAGCTGCACTCGAGGAAACCTCTCATGCATTTGTAAATCGAGGTGTCCAGATGCTGGGGCAAATAAAGCATGGATCATGCCGTCCTCGAGCCATATTATTCAAAGTTCTTGCTGACGCTGTAGGTCTTGAAAGTACTCTCATGGTGGTAAGTATTTTTTTGTCAATTTGGTGTGTATAACCTTGTAAGAGGGAAAAAAAAGAGAGAAAGAATGAGATACTTAAATATGATCTTTCTTTGTTGAGTCTCTTTAACTAGTTTTCTCTCAGTTTCAGTTGAATAAACAGAAAGTTGTTCTGTATGTGTTTTATTGCGGATCATTGTTGCTAATTCTAAATGACAAGTTTTCCCTTTTTTTTAATGTCATAATTTTCCTATTTGGTGTGTTTTCTTGTCAGGGGTTACCTAATGACGGGGCTGTTGAGTGTATAGACTCATATAAGCATATGTCTGTAATAGTTGTGTTGAATTCTGTGGAACTTTTGGTCGATCTTATGCGTTTTCCTGGCCAGCTGATACCCCGATCAACGAAGGCGATTTATATGACTCATATCTCTGCAGCAGGGGAGAGTGATTCTGCAGAAAATGATTCTTGTGATTCGCCATTAGAGCCAAATAGTCCTCTGTATGGGTTTTCAGAGAGAGTTGATCCTGACAGGTTAGGCAATATGACAGAGTAACTACTTACTAACTGATGGGTTTTGAATCTTATTTTCTAGCCCCTTATTACTGTTATACCCGACATGGATTTTCGAATTTTTCTTTTTGGGTAATTGAATCTAGGATTTACATTTTTTCCGTTGATGATTTTGCTTGTAAATTGGTTGGTCATTGCTATTTTTTGCAATGCAGTACTGAGAAAGATGAGGGCTTCCAATACCAGCGGAGATTAGAAGCATCCTCAAATGTGGCAGGACCTTCATTGCGAAGTATGATGTTGCGATCTTCCACCTCACTTGACAGAAAACTGAGGTACTACTAGTGCTCATCTTGTAATTCTAACTGGATTCCATGTAATTTTGAATGGCGTCTGTTTGTTGTATATTTATTTCTCCATATGTATTTATTTTTATTGTTTTCTGATAAGTCTATATTTATTTATCTCTGGAATTCTGTTGAAATCTCTATTTGATTGAAAACTTTGTTTTTTTCTTCATATGAGCCAGTTATGATTGGTATCTTTTATTGCCTCAGTTTGTCACATAGTGAACCCAATATTGCGACTACATTTTGGCGGCGGAGCCGGAGAAAAGTCATTGCTGAACAACGGACTGCGAGTTCAAGGTTTTTAGTGCCCATGTGGCGATCATAATTTATTTTAAAATTTTTATAAATACTAGAACTTGATTATATTTTATGACAGTATTTTTCATACAGATGTGCGAAGATATCCAAATTCCTTAGATTTTTTTCCTGATGAATGTCTTCCTAACTGTGCATGCCATAATCCTGTAGGTAAACCAGATGCATAATCCTGTTAGAGTTCCCATAACAATAGAGTAGTAATTTGCAGTGAGGTGGTTTAGAGTTCTCAAGTCATGGGAAACTTATTTCAGGTTTAGTCGTTGATTTACAGTTGTTTTACTAGAGTATTTGGAGTTTGGGAGATCTCTATAATGCTTTGTTTTTAACATGAGTATATCTCAAATAGATGTAGTTGCTGTACTAAGTGTATGATCACTTGTATTATTTGGGGATTATAATCCCACTATTTTATTCTTTGGTGAGAAATAAGAAAATATTGAAAACTATTGTTGTATTTAACCTAATAATTGTACTCTTAACAATAAGCAAAAATTATTACAATTTCATGATAGTTTCAATTTCAATTTCATAATAAGAGTGTTCGAAAAGTATCCGATATCCGAAGAGTATCAGTGTCCGATACGGGTATGATATGGATGCGATTTCCTTTTAAAAGTATTCATGCTGCATAGGAGATGACCTTCCCAATCACTTCTCTTAGCCTTCAAGCCAGTGATGTTGTACGCGCTACCAACCAAGCTGTTAGGACGGAAATCCTTAATATTCACTGCTCCCCCCTTCTTCGTCAGCAAAAAGATGAATACAACATTCAAACTCTTCTCAAACTCCCTTGATTTATAGAAGCTTTGCAGAACTTCCTTAGCATCCCTCCTCATGGCACCCCTCATATTTGAAAAAAACCTAATGTGAATCCATTTGGGCCAAAAGCCTTCTCCCAATTAACACTCTTAAGAGCCTCAACCACCTCCTATTCCAACCAAAAAAAAAAAAAGAGAGGGCCCTTCTAGCAAAATTTTCTCATTTTTGGCAAATAGAAGAAACTTAATATTTTTAAGGAGAGGCCTTCTCACCCCCGGCTTTGTATACAATCTCTATTAGGATCAAGTAATCCTTCCCATATGATTCCCTCTTGAATGCACATTATGTTTGCTTTTAGGGAAAATCAACTTAGGGAATGATAATGATATCACTCCCTTTATATTAATCAACCAACCGTTACAAAGAAAGCTCTAAGCCATTAATTAAGGAATTACAGAATAATCTAAGGAAACAAATAATAGGAAGATTCTAACATAGATTCTAACACTTCCTCTCAAGCTGGCGTGCAGATATCTCTCATGTCCAGCTTGCCAAGAATCTCATGAAATGGTTTACTCTCAACTCCCTTGGTGAAGATATCTTCAAGTTGCTCACCAGATTGTACAAATTGAGTACATATTGTGCCACTAGTAAGCTTTTCTTTGATGAAGTGACGATCCACCTCAACATACTTTGTCCTGTAATGTTGAACTGGATTGTGAGCTATGTTGATAGCAGCTTTATTATCACAATATAGTCGCATGGAGTCTTTCTGTTCAATTCCCAAATCATGCAACAACTTGATCCACAAGAGCTCACACACACCTGGTACCATAGCTCTAAACTGAGCTTTTGCACTAGATCGGGCAACCATATCTTGTTTCTTAATTCTCTAAGTAACCAAATTTCCTTCAATAAAGGTACAATACCCTAAAGTGGACCTCTTATCAGTGACTGATCCTACCCAAAAAACATTCGTATAAGCTTCCATACTAAGATGATCATGTTTGAAAAAATAAATGCTATGTTTGGTTTGTGTTTTAAGATAAATTTTTAAAAAGAAATTTTGGGAAAAAAGTTTAGAATTTTTTTTGGTTTGTTTGGTTGTATATTTTAAAAATAGTTTTGAAGTTTGAGATGATTTGATATTTTATTGTAATTGAGTAGATGTGTGTGAGAGAAAAAGTGATTGAGAAGGAGAGAGAAAAAGTGATTGATTGATGTGTAATTGAAAGATAAGTAATTTTGGAATTTTTTTGAGAAAATTTGTAACCCTTCCAAAAACGTGTTTCAAAATACAAACCAAACACACCCAAAGACCTTTTCCAGGAGAAGATTTCAAGTATCTTAAAATTCTCATAACTGTAGCCAAGTGTGTTTCATGAGGAGCATGCATAAACTGGCTAACCATACTCATGACAATAGCAATATCAGGATGAGAATGGGATAAGTAAATGAGCTTACCTACTAGTCTCTGATAACTCCCCCTGTCAATGATTGCTCCTCCACTATCATCACAAAGTTTCTGATTAGGCTCTAGTGGTGTGTCACAAGCTTTGCTTCCAAGCATCCCTGTTTCCTTTAATAGGTCAATGACATATTTTCTCTGACAGATGAAAATTCCATCTTTGGACCTAGCCACTTCAATCCCGAGAAAGTATTTCAGGTTCCTCAAGTCTTTGATTTCAAACTCACTTGCCAAATACTTCTTCAACAATGGGATTTCCTCAACATCATCTCCTCTAAGAACTATATCATCCCCATATACAATGAGAGTTGTAGTCTTACTATGAGAGGAATGTTTGACAAACAGAGTATGATCAACTTGACTCTGTTTGAAGCCATATTTCAACATCGTCTCAGTAAACCTCTTAAACCAAGCCCTAGGGGATTGCTTGAGGCCATTTATGACTTCCGAAGTCAACACACCTTACCATTAGTTTGAAGAGTTTCAAAGCCAGGAGGAATATTCATATAGATTTCCTCTTCTAGGTCAACATGCAGGAAAGCATTTTTCACATCAAACTGATAAAGTGGCCAATCTAGATTAACTGCTAGACAGAGAAGTACTCTGATTGAATTCATCTTCAATTAGAGCAAATGTCTTTTGGTAGTCCATCCTATAGGTCTGAGTAAAACCCTTTGCTACAAGCCGGGCTTTATATCGCTCAATTAAACCATCTGCCTTGTGCCTCACCGTATACACCTATTTGCATCCTACAATTTGTTTGCCCCTAGGTAACTCAGTTAAATCCTAAGTGCCATTCTTATGAAGTGCTTTTATTTCCTCCTCCATGGCTAGTTTCCACTTAGGAGTAGTAAGAGCATCCTAAAAATGATTAGGTATACTAACATAGAAAATTTGACACAAAGGCTTTATATGTAGAGGACTAACGAGAATAAGACACAAAGTTAGAAATAGGATGATGAGTGCAAGATCTCACACTCTTTCTCTTGGCAATAGATATATCAAAATCATTAGGCTTAGGCTCAGAGGTAGCAATATCAAGAGTTTCAGGATTGCTTGGACCTTCATCAAGAGAAGGAGACGGCAGTGATTGATCAGAAATGGTCTCTTGTATCCAATTTTCTGCCTTTCCTTATCCCTGACATAGACTTGCCCTTCTTTGTTCTTGGTAACATCAGATTCTGTATTGCTAGTGATAGATACCACTAGAGGTAGTACTGTACCGGGAATAATAGGTACCTCTGATGGCATTACTGAGCCAAGAATAATAGAAGCAATAGGACTCTCTTCATTCCAAGACTCCTCCTGAAGAGAGGACTGAGACTTGGGACTGGAGAAGAAGTAGGAGTGAGACTAAAAAAATGTGATATCCATGGATACAAACTATTTACGTGAGGGAGGATGATAACACTTCTACCTTTTTTGAGTAGGGGAGTAAACCAAGAACACACATTTGAGAGAACGAAGATCCATCTTACCCCGAGAAGGAGAATGATTGTGAACAAAGCAGATACAGCTAAAGGTTTTTGGAGGAATGGAAAATAGAGACTTAGAATCTAAGAGAACTTGAAGAGGTGCATTTTTTTATAAGACTTGTGTAGGAAGACGGTTAATGAGAAATGCAACAGTGAGAACAGCCTCGGCCCAATAGGCTCGAGGGACACCCATAAAAAAAACACATACAATGAGCCATATAAAGGTCCTGATGATTCTTGCGCTTGGCAACCCCGTTCTGTTGAGGGGTGTCAGTGCAAGATGTTTGATGGATAATGCCATGAGTAGAAAAATATTGAGCTGACCTTGAATCAATGTACTCACCCTCCTTTATCAGAATGCAAGACTTTGACAGCCGTCCCAAACTGAGTATGAACCATCTTATGGAAGTTTTGAAACACAGAAAAAAACCTCACTTTTTTTCCTTTCACAAGGTACACCCAAGTAGCACGAGAGCAATCATTTATAAAAGTAACAACCTATCGATGACCCTTTATAGACATTTCACGACAGAGACCCTAAACATCCGAATGAATTAAAGAAAAAAGAACTGAACTTTTATTATTACTAGGAGCAAAAGAAGCTCGGTGTTGTTTGCCAAGTTGGCATGACTTACAATGAAACTCAGAGATTTTATTTTTAATAAAAACAGAAGGAAATAAATGTCTAAGCAACAAAAAAGATGGACATCTTAGAAGCTGATGCCATAACCATAAATTTTCTGTGGTGGATGGAGATGGGATGGAATGATGAGCATGCTGGTCAATTTGATCTAAGATATAGAGACCATTTTTCGTTCTACTACAGCCAATCGTCTTCTTTGTGATAAGGTCTTCAAAAAGACAAGAATCATGAAAAAAAAGTTACACTACAATTCAAATCTCGAGTAAAATAACTCAATGACAATAGGTAAACAAAAGAATTAGGTACATGTAAAATAGAAGACAAAGGTAGAGAAGGGGTGGCACGGATTAAACCTTTCTCGAAGACAGAGGAAATAATACTATTTGCAATCGTAACTTTATACTCACCAGAGGTTGGGGTATAGTTTGAGAAGAGATCAAAAGACCCAGACATATGATCTGAGGCACCAGAATCAATAATCTAAGTCAAGGCCTTATGGGGTAAGAAAGCACTAGAAGATGAGGCTAAATTACCTAAATGGGCAAACAAAGAAGAAGCAGAAGATGCACTTGGAAGAACAAGAGACCGACGATCAAGCAAAGTGCTTAGGGCATCCTCAAACTCAAAGGATGACATACTAGAGAGTCCCTCAGACGTCTACTGGAGCTGAATAATGTATTTCTACAGTATTGGACTGATGAGCGTGAGAGTGGGACCTACGTCCTCTCGACTGACTAGAACGACCGCCTCTATGACCAGAGTGGTCTCCTCGACCCCCTGATGGAGTCCCATGAAGCTTCCAACAAGTCTCACGGGTATGTCTCGGCCGGCGACAGTAATCATAGAACAAACTATCCTTCCCGGAAGGATGAGAAGAAGAAAGTGGCAAACCAGCCCCATCTTGAGAAGGTGCAAAAAGTAATGTTGAACGATCTGTAGAAGTCGGAGGTAACATAGCAAAACGACGACTCTCTTTATTCTGGACATAAGTAAAGGTCTCCTGAAAATATGGAAGAACATCTATGCCAATGACACGACTTTGGACCAGGTTAAACTCCACATTGAGGCCTTCTAAGAACTTGAAGATCCTCTCTTCTGCAAGAAACTTTCGGTAACCAACTGAATCAATGGTGTAGACAGTTTTGTAATCCAGGAGATGATCTATGCGTTTTCAACCATTAGTTAGAAAGGTGCAATACTGAAGAATTGTTTGCTCCCCTAAATTGAGCGCTTAATAGACCGGCGCAACTCAAATGACAGAGAAAAATTCCCCTTTCGGGAATAGATAGCAGCTATTGCCTCCAAAACATCCTGGGCAGTCTCCATGGATAAATAACCTTTACCAATCTCTTGGGCCATGGAATGAATGAGCCATCCCATGATCAAAGAGTTGGTAATCTCCCATTGATTTTAGTTAGGATTAGTAATACTAATATTTGGTATTTGAACTCTTCCATCTACATATCCCATCTTCTCCTTACTCTTCAGGAAAAGTGTCAGACATTGAGACCATGCAAGGTAATTTTGACCATTAAATAGAGAGGTGGTGATTTTTAGACTAAGGTTGAGGTTCTCAGAAGTTGTAGTCATAATTGGATTGGGACTCTCCCCTTTAGCTGGGTGAGAAGTAGTGGATTCACTAGATGGGTCAACCATGTCTATGCCACTATCTAAACCAAAAAACACAACACTATTCACAATAATGGGAAGAGGGAATGAAATAAGCAAGCAATCTCAAACACAAATCACAATGGGAGCATAACACTCAGATTAATGAGGCCATTTATCACCCCAAAAAATAAATAAAATAATAAAGGGTGAAACTTCAATCAAAATAGTAGTCCTGGTGTCCCAATCACAAGTTTAAAATGTTGTATTGAACTCAATGAGACAAAAAAAATTCCAATCAGACCATAGGCTCTCAATTTGGATTGAGCATGATTATGTCAATCCTTGACATTGAGTGACTATTGAGCCATGTGAACTGTAAAAATAAATTGATATTGTAAAATAAATTGATGTATTATTATTGATTGATGTATTACAAGATTGATTAATTACAATTCCTATACAATCTATATATAGAAGAAAATGTGGTAGTAGGTGTAGTGGAGGTGATAGTGGGTTAGGTGAAGTGGAGTGTGTGGTGAAGTGGAGGTAGGTGAAGTGGAGTGTGTAGTGGAGTAGGTGAAGGTAAAGATGGGAAATTCTAACAGCCCCCCGCAAACTCAAGGAGGAGAGAAACTAACCAACTTGAGTTTGGAGAGAGTAACAAAACAAGAAAATACATAAAAATAAAAAAGGATAGGAGACACTGTATGGTCGTGTCAGACCTTTGGTGAAGACACTGTATGGGGTGTCATAACGTTGTAGAGGACACTGTATGGTGGTGTCAGACCGATGTAGAAGACAGTTTATGGGGTCATGTCGGACCGTTGTAGAAGACAGTTTATGGGGTCATGTCGGACCGTTTGTAGAAGACAGTTTATGGGGTCATGTCGGACCGTTGTAGAAGACAGTTTATGGGGTCTTGCTGGACCCTTGTAGAAACTAACCGGAATCAATGTCGGGACAGTTTACAGAGTCTTGTCGGACCTTTGTAGAAACTAACCGGAATCTATGTCGGGACAGTTTACAGAGTCTTGTCGGACCCATAAAGGAGCTAACCGGAATCAATGTCGGGACAGTTTACAGAGTCTTGTCGGACCCATAAAGGAGCTAACCGGAATCAATGTCGGGACAGTTTACAGAGTCTTGTCGGACCCATAAAGGAGCTAACCGGAATCAATGTCTGGACAGTTTACAGAGTCTTGTCGGACCCATAAAGGAGCTAACCGGAATCAATGTCGGGACAGTTTACAGAGTCTTGTCGGACCCTTGTAAAAGGTGCACCCTCAAAAGGTGTGACCAATTTTGTCAAAAGGCGTGCCATCAAAAGGCGTGCCCAATTCATCAAAAGGTGTGCCGGACATGATGGCGAGGCACGTGGGTGCCTTGGCTTGCGCGCCCGTTTTGTCGGCTAGTGGCAAGAGGCGCGCGATGCGCGTGGCTGCCTCGGCTATTTAACCAAGACGGAGCCTGAGGCCGAGGCAGAAGACAAACAACTTGCGAAGAAAAACTTCTGAAAAACTCTTCGTTGTGCTGAGAGAGAGAGTCTGTAACACTCTGTTGCGAGAGATATTCTGTAACACTGTTGTGCTGAGAGAGAAACTCTGTAATACGCTGTAACACTCTGTTGCCCAGAAAAATGGCCTCGTCCTCGTCTTCCCGTGGACTGCTCACCCTCTTTCCCGACCTCAACGAGTCAACGAGAGAGAGAACTGGTGCGGTGGCACTGGAACCTCAACCAAACACCGCTGGGTATACTCCGTTGAACTTTCCGATGCGGTCTGTGGAGCAAAGAATGGCAGTGCTGTCGGATGTGGAGGCCAATCAGTATACTTTGAAGGTATGTGTGGAAAGCATGACGGCGGTCACAAACCTGTCGAACCGGCTGCAGAGTAGGACAAATGAGGTGCAGCAGTTAAACTCCCAACTGGCTCTGCTCCAACGCATGTATAAGGATGCGCGAGCAGAGATAAGTGTGCTGAAGGCGGAAAATAAGGAACTGAAGCGGAAGGCCACCGTGATGTTCCGATTTGGAGGACCGCCAGATGCTGCAGTGGAGGAGCAGACTGGAGGCAAAAAGAAGAGGCCGGCGGCAGAGTAGAGAAGAAAAATCCCACTGTGGGTGTGGATGTTTTGTGTTGGTTTGTTGTTGTTGTTTTTTTTTTTTTTTTTTTTTTTTTTTTTTTTTTTGTTGTAAAATGATGATCGGGATGAGCCCCAACATGAATAAAATGAGTGTGGTAGCAGTTCGTCTTCTGCCTTGGTTTTTTTTTTTTTTTTTTTTTTTTTTTGTAATAAGGAAAGAGGGTGATGCTCACGAGTTGTATAATAAGGAAAATTGATGGAAAAAGAAAGATAATAAAAAAATAAAATAAAATAGAACAAAATAAAATAAAAGTAGGAGTAGTGAAAATATATGATAATAAATATAATGTGTAAAGCAAGTTGTGTGTCGGTTTCTTTTCAAAGAAGATGGAGTAAAAATAATAAAAAAAAAAAAGAAAAAGAAAGCTAAGTGGGTTTTCAAAGGATGGAATAAAAGAATAAAAAAGGAAAAGTTTGTGCAGAACCATCAAGTTCCTGATTTAAGAAGTCTAAAAGAAGAGAGTGGGGTGAATAAAGTAAAAAACATAATATAAATTAAAAATAAAAAAGGGGTAGTAGGGAACTGAGTGGTGCACGGCTCATCCTCGGCAATGCCATTGGGAAGACTCCAAAAGATAAGATATTCAAGAAGACCCCACTTTGTCACCCTTCTTGATAAGCTCCACAGGGGTAATAATTTCAACAGTACCCTTGTTAATTTTGGTTGGAATATTGAGCACCTGGAAGAAAGATGTCTGGGAAGGGTCTAGTCCAGTGTTTCCAGGAGGGACAACGACATCACAAGGAGCTACCAAACCAACACGAGCAGGAGCTCCAACCTTGTACTTGGCGACCTCTTCGCTGACTTCCTTCAAATCACCCTTGGTGAAAATCAAACCCACATTTCCCTGGAGGAGGGGAATGAGATTGAGGAAAGCTGTGTTGCCAGTCTTCTCAGTATGAATCCTGATAGACCTCTTCATCATAGTGTTCTTACCCATCAAAACCACCGAATCGCCACGCAGACCTTTGCGAATGTTCTGCAACTGGTTCGATCCGACATTATCGGCCGCCACGATCAAGATCTGAGAGTACTCCTCGAGAAGTTGGCACAGTTTGTGATCGTAAGCGATCTTCTTCTCAGCCTTGGATGTTTTCACCGCCATTGATGCTCGAATCTACTGAACTATTTATAAAAAATACAGTGCCTATATGAACAGAACAAAGGAAAACCCTAAGCAAAACCGAGGGCCAAGACAAGAAGCTGAGAGCTTTGTCAAGGCGGACAGCGAACGGAGCTGTCGCTTTAACCTCCCTCTACTACTGCTACCTTCGGATTGAGAGGTGTGAGCTGAAGAGAGAGAAAAAACCCTAGTTGCAGTAGGGAAGAGAGCCGGCTGATGCTGACTTCTGCTCGATTACCATTGATGGAAGTTCGGACAAAAATATATTGCAGCAGCGGTGGTCCACGGACTGCACAGGAGAGAGACTGTGAGTTTTGTGCTTGGACAGCAGCTGGGGAGGAAGCACATGCAGAGTGATCAAGGTATGTGTAGAGGTCCGGCGGGCGGCCAAGGCGAGACTGCCGCCCGCCGGTGAAGCAGAATGACTAGGTTGTTAAACTTGGCTCTGATACCATGTAAAAATAAATTGATATTGTAAAATAAATTGATGTATTATTATTGATTGATGTATTACAAGATTGATTAATTACAATTCCTATACAATCTATATATAGAAGAAAATGTGGTAGTAGGTGTAGTGGAGGTGATAGTGGGTTAGGTGAAGTGGAGTGTGTGGTGAAGTGGAGGTAGGTGAAGTGGAGTGTGTAGTGGAGTAGGTGAAGGTAAAGATGGGAAATTCTAACATGAACCTTCCTCTGTCTAAAGGAATTCACTAGTGACTGTTGGACAATGAAATTCAAAAACTCGCTCATAGCTCCTCTATAATACTAACAATTATCTCGTTTAGGGAAACCTTTCTACATTAACTTCTCTTTCCATACTTTTCTCCTTTCGGTGTTATTAGTTGGATCATAGACACCTAAGACTACCCATTGGATTTGGATGTCATTCATCTACGTTCCTAAACAAATAAGAGACTGAAAAGGAGTCCACTGTTACCTCCTTTTCCAATGCTCTGGTAGAATCCCACATTCCCAAGATGCCCCCAACAGTATTATCATTTGTCTTCAACATCACAAACTCCACTCGCCTTCCATCCCATAAAGTTCTTACCTACTAAAATGCTTTCATTCCACGCACCCTACTCCCAAACCTCCATATTCTTTCTATATTTGCAAAAATGTTCATTATCTATTGTCTTAGCAGCACGGACACGGGGAATCTTAAAAAATTAGTATACAGTCACGACACCCATCTTGGAGTGTCAATGCCTATTAGCCTATTTTGACCGTCGTAGTAAAACTTCAAATATTTGTAAGGCCCTTAATTTTACTCAACATCCATGCAAACACCCCAACACTGCTAGTGGAGCCAGTCCACAGGACACATCACCTTAACTGAGGACTCCTGCCTCCAGTTTTTCCTTCCTATGAGTCCTGAGTTCTACTTCTACACTCAACGTCACCACCCTTTGGACATCCCCCAACATTTCCTTCTTTTTGAGCATCCATCCCCATTCACTCCTTGGGGGGTTGTACACAATAAATTGCCCACCCCTGTCACAACTTCAATCGAAACCAGCACCATTCTCCTTCATTGTTAGAGCATTTACCTTTGATTCCTTGCCACGAAAAATGTTATCCTCTTCCCCTCCCCTCCAACCTTGCTTTGATCATTGGAAACCAATTCCCTGCTACTACTACCAGAACCACCTCCTCTCCTTCTATACGTCCTTAAAGAAGGGAAATCCAACTCCAAGAGAAAAAGAGAAGGCCTTAACCACTAACTTTATTCTAACAAAATTAAACACATAGCTGGCCCTTTGAATGCCTCCATTTCACCTTGGCTCATAGATCCACCAAGCTCTAGGTTCTAGATGAAAAGTTTATGCTTCTCACCTGAAGGATTGGGTTTCATTTCCAACCCGGTGGAAAACAAAGGACTGGGCCAATCTTCAATGCTTGCCCCAATTGGGCCCATTTCCTTATTTACCAAATTAGGCTCTTTAGAGTCTTCCTTTATATTTCCATTCCTCACTTATGGGCCTCTTCTGGGATGGACGACTCAGCCCTGAGAAGACCACTTTGATAGCTTTCATACATCTAATTTGGTATTCTAGCTGTGGGGGGGGGGGGGGGGGGGGGGGGGGGGGTTGTTTCCTTCCACTTGTAGTACGTTATATTGTGTAGCATTAGGAATAGAATTGCAGGCATGACAGACAGAGCATCGTTGAATAAGCCCGAAACGGTTTTTTTTTTTTTACTTGAATGTCCATGATTTTCAGGATGATGTAGTTCTTGAAAGTCAGCACTATGAGACTATTGTGAAATATTTATTTTCATGCATGGCGTTAGTTTTGTTTTTGAATTGTTTTCTCTTTTCCAGTCCAGAGCATCCTTCATTACGTGCACGTGGACGATCTATGCTTAGTGGTGATAGGAAATCATTTAGAGATTATGAAGACATAGCTACATCAAGGTGCTTACGTCTTTTTTAATTTCAATTTAGCTTAATGAATGTATTCTCCTTATTTTTGCCAATGATCTTCAACACATTTTAGCATAACAATATTTAGCCTCTTTAAAAGCTTGTGGCTTTGAAGGTAACATGAAGAGATGTTAATGAATTTCTGTGTTCAAGGTGCTAATACTAATCTGATTTTTGGGCGCTTTTGGATTGTTAGTTGCTTGAATTTTGATTATGAGATTAGTGGGGAATAGTAACTCGTGGTGAAAACGCATCTCTCCTCGATACTCAAATTGAGGGATTTACAGTGGTAACCGTCAAGCTACAGTTCACCATCACTTGAAATGTTGGTGTCAATTTTCGTCATAATTTGAGGTCAAATATATGTAATTTTGGAGTATTTGGCCGATTTAGGATGCATAGCCCAAGATTTTAAAAGAAGTCAAAAGATTGTGCGATGTAATGGTTTAAGCCCTGTCTAGTCTCAATGAAAGCTAATGTTTTGACTAGAATAAAATAAAGTGTTACATCTATAGCCATTATGGCAATGTAATGACATTAGTCAGGCACCATTTTTCTCTTTTTTTCCAATTTCTTTAGTTGAGATGAATTCTTAGCCTCTGAATGAGGGATGGCAATGGGGCGGGTTGATGTCCCCCTCCCCCACCTCATGTCATATCAGGGGCATGGCAAATCAGGGGAGGTGGTGGGGGTGGGGGGAGGGTAGGTTAATTTTGTAACTTTAAAAATAAGAAAACTAATAAAAATTAGAGATAATGCGGATTAAAGATGTAAGATGACAAATAAATGAGTGAAAATAGATGTTAGTGTAATATTTTAGTCTTATTATATTGATTTTTTTTTTTATATTTAAATGTAAGATGACAAATAAATGAGTGAAACTAGATGTTAGAGTAATATTTTAGTCTTATTATATTTAAAAAATATATTTTCTGTGCATATTATATACGTATAAATATATTTAAGCAATGTTTATTACACTCCTGTTTTGCCTCACTCCCATTGGTACTGTTATGGAGGCCAATACTGTTGGCTAAAACCTTGTTATTGCTTGGTTTATATTGATGTTGTTGGACTTGATTGTCATTTATGCCGATAATCTGACACACAAATTAAGAAATGAAGAATTTTGCTTGGCTAGTTTGAAGTATTGGATATTACTTTTGAACTTTCAGTGCAGAATATTCTAGGCTGAGTGCTAGCGTATTATTCAAGTACAAAATCAACAAACAACCTCTTGCCTACCCAACAAGAAGAGAGAGAGAGAGAGAGAGAGAGAGAGAGAAAGCAAGTGTGGAAATAAATCTTCTTGTGGTCTGAGGTGTTTTCACACTTCTGGATATTCATATATTTGGATCATATACCCCAATTTATTCTTTGGATTAACTGTTACCTCCATGTAAGACTAAATTGTAGTGAAGCTGATGAGCTATGTGAGGTGGCTTTTTCATTTTCCATTGTTATTCATTCTTTCTCTCTCTAAATTCTATTCCTTATTTTTTGTGGCTTTCCATTTATTCATTTATTTATCTTTTTTTTTTTTGGGAGAAGAGATGAGTTAATCTTTTCTTTTTTAGGTTTTTTTTTTTTTTTAAATTTTTTATCAGTACGATTACAACTCATATTTTATTGTCATTTAGCTGCTGCTTCATTACTATTTTTGGTTCTCTTGGTACTTTCAAAGAACTAAACTACAGAGCAAGTTTTGTTTTTGAAAGAAACAAATTGTAAGGTATCAAATACTAATTTCTTATTCTGATGTTCCTTCAGGTCCGAAGGTGCCTCAACGTCAGAAACTCGTAGAATAAGAAGGAGAAGCATTAGCATTACTCCTGAGATCGGTGATGATATCGTAAGGTTGATGTTTGTCTTGTTATGTTTTATTTTCATCTTTATTAAAAGATACATCTTGTGCCAGATCACCTTTTTTTCCCTTCAATTTCGATTTCTTTCATTCTGTTTATCGTTGCCTTTTATTTCAGTTAAAAGTTTATATCCTCCAAATATGAGGTGTTATGTTAGTATTTTTTTTTGTAATTCTTTAATTTGGATATAATTAGCATGGTAGTTGATTAAATTATGCAGTTCTTTAATAAAATTGCAAATCAATGAAGGGCGGGGAGTGCTTAATACAAGTTGGAGGGGATATTGCAATAGATAAAGTAACACTTGGTTTGGAAGAGACATAAAAGTGGAAGGAAAAAGAGAATCATGATCCCCAAATTACATTACCAAGGCTATAAGGGAGAGTTCGCATCCTTTTGAATTATTTGTACATGTTTGCTTCTTCAATTGTCGATATAGAGTCCAAGTCAAATGTGCTCCTTAAAGTTAAAATATTTGCTTGGACTTTGGCTCATAAGAAACTCAATACACATGACATGATTCAAATCGGGAAACTTAATTGCTTTTTATGCCATTAGTGGTGTGTTATGTGTAGAAGGGAGTTAGAGAGTATTGATAGTTTAATTTGCATTGCGCTGTAGCCTTGGGTTATGGCGGAGATTATTTGGATTGGATGGGGTAGAGTGGGTGATTTGTGCATCATGTGTTCAAATGTTTTTGATTGATTTTAGGGAGTTTGGTTCTAATAAGAGAGGTAATGTTTTGTGGATCGGTACAATACTTGGCATAGTTTGGTTGGAAAGAACAGCGAGGACTTTTGAAGATAAGTTCAATGGTATTGAGGGTAATTGGGACGAAGTTTGCTATTTCTTTTTGGGTCTTAGTATCACCAACTTTTAAGGGAGTTCCTTTGTTTTTGATTAGTAGGGGATAGGAGAGCTTTATGTTATTTGTAATTTACAACCTTTTGTTTCTCTTTTTATTGAGTACTGCTTTGTCCTGTTTTCGTATTTGTAATCCTTTTCTTCTTATTAATATAATCTCTGTTGCTTACTAAAACATAACCATGTCATTATGACCCAGAGTATGATAACAAGGAAAATTCAATAGGGAAATCTATGAAATTTCACATGGCAATTCTTAGGACTTTATTGAATGAAGTCTCGGTTGAATTTTAAGGTTTTTTTTTTTTTTTTTTTTTTGATTTTTTTAAATTTTTATTATAAATTTATTTATTTATATTTATTTAAGATTAGTCAATACTAGTATCATTATTTTATGTTTTTTTTAAGTTTAATAATCAAGGGTAATTTGTTAATTTTTTAATTGCTAAACATTTTTTTTTTGGGGGTAAATAATCAAGACTTTATTGAGAAAGCATCAAAACGATGCAAAAGAATACAAAAAATCCCAATATGGGAATTCACTAAAATCAACTAGAAATCATCTAAAAAACGCCTAACCAATAACATCATCTAAAAGGTCCAAAAAAGTAAACAAATCCGGATCCCCCCTCATTTCCAACCAACTATACAAAGTAACTAACAATGATTTGCTAGACATGGATTTTAAACTTGTAGTATGACAAGGTTTCAAAATGCGGTGTTACATAATGGTTGTGGACGTTACGTAACGGTTGCAGTGGTAGGCACCACGCTTTACCCCCATCTTTTGCGGTGTGATTCAAATTCACATGTGTGTTGGCCGTAGTGGTGCCATAACGGCGCGTTATGCACTATTACGTAACGGTTCCAAACAGTTTCTTTCGGGGAAAAAAAAAAGAGCCTAAAAAGGTAGGAAGAGGGATAGAGAGAGTAGAGGGAAGATGGAGGAGTAAGAGATAGAGAGAGGGAAGATGAAGAACCTGTTATTAATTTGTTGAAGATGATGTTGCCCACCCATTCATCTTGCAGGGAGAAGTTCACTCAACCATGTAATTTTTGTTTGAAATAATAATAATAATAATAATAATAATAATAATAATAATAATAATAAGTGTAATCATTATCTATTTGGCTTGATTAAAAAATATATATATTTAGGATCTTATTTATTCTCTTACTTTTGTCATTGTTTATCTTATATATAATAGTTATTGATTGATTTTTTGTAAAATATCTAGAAAACATAACACCTATAATTATATATTAATACATATTTTATATATACCAATTTTTTTTGATTAGTTTATTTTATTTTTATTTACAGCTTATCCAAAAAGAGAACGAATATTCAAGTGATCCAAATCTAAAGAAAAAAACCGTGTATAAATTTTTTTTCTTTGTAATTTATTTTGGGGGATGCACCAATAAATCCCAAATTAATAACTTATACACTGTTTAGTCCTAAAAGTTTTCTTATAGACTGAAAGGTCCCATTACAATGTTTCAAACATCAGATTAATGTTTCGAACGTTAGATTTCGAACATCAGATTAATGTTTCGAACATTAGATTTTGAACATTAGATTAATGTTTCAAACATTAGATTTTGAACATTAGATTAATGTTTCAAACATTAGATTGATGTGCAAATGGGACTAAATGGAGCATAAGAAAACTTTTAGGATTAAATGGTTCAACTTTTCAGAAACTAGGACTTATTGGTAAATTTTTCATTTATTTTTTTAATTTTTTTATGATTACATTAGCATGTATAATTTATTTTTGAAAACTATTCAGGTTAAAATTTGCATATACTTCCACAAGTATAATAATTAAAAAAATAATTCCATATATCTAAGTCCAATAAAAGAAAATTTTGCCGCAACTTGTAATATGATTTCTGACATATAAAGTCATTAATTATTAAAATAAAATGTAAAAAACTCAATTTGTGGTGATTTAAAACTATGAAATATATTGGATTATACTTAAAAATTAACAAAAATTGATCAAAAAATTATTTTAAAACCCAATAAATATGATTTTGAAAAAAAATATGCGTATCGATAAGTTTTTTTCAAATTGTGCAAAAAATAAAAAAATTCGTGGTTCTGATTATCACAACTGTTACGCTATGGTCTTTACACCTTGCAACCACGACTATGCCACCGCCACCATTACGGTGACTGCAACCATTTTTCAGAACCTTGGTATGGGTCATGGGTTGTGTTATGAGTCAAGTTATGTTGTTCAATGTTTATGTGGTCTTTAGCGGGAGTGGGCTTTAGAGGGACTAAAATAATCTTATTGGTTAAACTTTAAATGTTTTTTATATTGTGTATTAATCCTAGACTCCTATTGGATTCAGGACAGACCCAACCACTATAAATTTGCATGTAATCTTTCTGTCAATACAGTTAATTTTCTGAGATGTGGGTTTGCTTTACTACTGTGAGGTTGAAACCCTTTTTCTTCTCCTCTTCACTAAGCAGTAGACTTAATATATATATATATATATATTTTGATCAACAACAAAAGCTTTATTGATAAATCAGAAAAGGAATCGAGGATGAGACATCCTCTTACAAAAGGACAATGAGACTACAACATTGAAAACCCCTAACAAGCTAAACACGGGCAAAATCCTACATATCACAAAACGCCAACCAATCTCTAGCTACCAAAAAAAGTGGAACTCCCTTAAATAAAGAGTTCCTCTACTAACCCTAATATTGGTGTAGTCTACTTGCTGCCTGATCAGTTTCAGTCCTAAAGCCTGTGCAACCAAGCCTAAATTAACCCTAACTCTCTCCCCTGCCTTTTGGTCTTCAATTAAGTGCTTAAAACCCATAAACCATTACGTAATAACTATCCCAAAATTTCCAGTGACTAGTGTATGAATATATCCATCAAGAAACCATCCTAATTCCTGAAGTCCTCTCATTTGTGTCTGCAAACCCTAGAACATTTCTCCTACCTTACTAAAACCCTAAACCTATAACGTTTCGTCAACTGAACATTCCATAAAACCTATCATAGGAGCATTGTTCCATATTTGCTAAAACTGTCCTGCATCAGAAGTTGCATCAGAAGTTGTTTGGTACATCGCATAATGAGAACTATGGAGTCACACTGTCCACCTAAGCTCCAATGAATTGCTTCTCTTAGCCCCAAACATTTTGCAGTGACGGCTAATGTCAATGATAATTTTGTCTTGCTAGGTTTGGAAATGTAAACACTCAATTTCGCTATGTTCCCACCAAGCTTTTTGGCTTGCATAGATGCCTATTATCATCAAGGTTGTGTCCTTGGTTGTGATGATGTAAGTTTCATGAAAACATTTGTCTAACATCATGGTGTAGTCATCACTTCATAAGTGAGAAATAAATATAACTGCTGTTCACTGGGGCACAAAATGGAAAGAGATAATGATATATGTAAATTGTGACCAAGCCTTTATTTGATGGGAATATCCTACAAGCCTATGCTATGCTATGGGATTTGCTACTTTGATAGTGTTCTCCTTTGACATGACTTGACTGGTTGACTGTAGTGATTTATTTAGATATTTGATTGTCTTGAAAAGTTTAGTTATTCTGTCCCTGATCATAAACAAGGACTTAAATGCTGTTTGGTTCCTTAAATAAGGGAAAAGAAGAGAAGTAAAGGCAATAAAATTTCATGAATTGATTTTAGAATGGTAGTGGAGAGAAATGAAGGGGAAGGGGAAACAGAATTCATGCACGCCCTCTTTAATAGATTTTTACCTTGACTGAAACATTATATCTCTTTGAGCCACGCCAAATATCCTCACTTTCAAAATAGTCCTTCTGAACCTCTGAAGGTATATATTTTCTCTTACTCATTCCGTTTCTCTTCTTTCTTTCCACTTCATATGAATCCAATAATGGAAGAAGCATTACTTATATTATTCTCTCTTCCTTGCTATCTTCTATTCTCCCATAATTAAAACATGTTGACACAAATACCAATGGAGCTACGGATTTAAATTGGGAGAAATTACTGATAGTGGAAGCAAAACATGGAAAATTTAACGAAGGTTTGGTAAATGTTGTTAGAAGCGCAGTGATGTTAAGTGTCAAAATGTTGCTTTTTAATTTTAAAATGATAAATATGTGGTGTGTAGAGTACAAAAATGGTAAGTTGCTGAAACTTATACCACCGGCAGTGAGAAGTTTATTTGGACCCTTTTAATTGTCAAAATTTTGAACTATTATCCTTTAGCCACATTTGTCAGATGGTCTAATTAAATATGAAATTAGTTTAGTGGTACTGTAAGGTTTTATGCCTTCCAACATTAGATTACTAAATCAAACAGTGTAAATAGCAGTTAATTAAATTAGACAACCTATATGTTAATGAGTAATATTATTCTGGTTTGATTTCTGAATTTTTCTTTATAAGAATTCCTTTTATAGCATCGAATAATAAATTGATGAGAAAATAACAATCAGTGGCAAAGAACACTTAAATATAGAACACTCATATATGTATTGTGTTTGTGTTTAAGTTTAGAATGTGATATAATAATTTATATGTTGTATATAATTTCTCAAATCAAAATAAATAAATAAATAAATAAATAAGAAGGAGATCTGAATACGGTTTTCTCGAAAGGAAGAAGGATTACTTAGTTAATTGGGAAGTAGTTTCCCTTCCTAAGGAGAAAGGAGGACTAGCTATTGGCAATATTGTGGCTAGGAACACTGCTTTTCTTGGAAAGTGGTTATGGAGACTCCCTATTGAGTGCAATTCAGTGTGGCATTCCATTATTAAAGCAAATACGGGCTGCTAGCTAGGGTAGAGACACTCCTGTGGTTAATAGGGGCAGTTGTTGATCTCTATGAAAATCTATCTCCCATATTCTTTCACTTTTCTTTAGATTTCTTTCCTTGAGGGTGGGTAATGGAGAACATGTTCGGTTTTGGGAGGACGTTTGGGCTGGGGAAGCCTCTCTCGAGGTGATGTTTCCATGTTTATTTCGTTTAGGTCGTCCTCATAATGCTTCCATTGCTTCTTTGGCTTGTTCAAGTTTGGCACTGATTTCATGGAATTTCAATCTACATGGAAATCTAAATGATTGGGAATCTCTTGAGATGGCATCTTTGTTGTCTTTGCTTGATGGTTTCTCTTTGTCTCCAAATGTGTGTGTTAAAATTTATGTATTATTGATTGATATCTTGTTGATTGATATCTGATTGTTGTGTATTACAAATGGTGAGTGGCTCATTATATAGGAGAGGGTGAGTGTAGTAGGTGATGAGTAGGTGAGGAGTAGGTGGTGGTAGGTGATGGTAAATTGGTGGTAGGTGTGGTGGTAGGTGATGGTAAATTGGTGGTAGGTGATGGTAAATTCTAACAGCCCCCCGCAAACTCAAGGAGGATAGAAACTAACCAACTTGAGTTTGAAGAGAGGAACAAAACAAGAAAATACATAAAAAATAAAAAAGGATAGGAGACACTGTATGGTCGTGTCAGACCATTGGTGAAGACACTGAATGGTGGTGTCATAACGTTGTAGAGGACACTGTATGGGGGTGTCATAACGTTGTAGAGGACACTGTATGGTGGTGTCATAACGGTGTAGAAGACAGTTTATGGGGTCATGTCGGACCGTTGTAGAAGACAGTTTATGGGGTCATGTCGGACCGTTGTAGAAACTAACCGGAATCAATGTCGGGACAGTTTACAAAGTCTTGTCGGACCCATGAAGGAGCTAACCGGAATCAATGTCGGGACAGTTTACAGAGTCTTGTCGGACCCTTGTAGAAACTAACCGGAATCTATGTCGGGACAGTTTACAGAGTCTTGTCGGACCCTTAAAAAGTCGCACCCTCAAAAGGTGTGCCCAATTTTTCAAAAAGCGTGCCATCAAAAGGCGTGCCTAATTCATCAAAAGGTGTGCCGGACATGATGGCGAGGCACGTGAGTGCCTTGGTTGGCGTGCCCGTTTGTCGTCTGGCGGCAAGTGGCGCGCGATACGCGTGGCTGCC
The DNA here is from genome assembly GCF_055761805.1 of Camellia sinensis. Lineage (NCBI taxonomy): Eukaryota > Viridiplantae > Streptophyta > Magnoliopsida > Ericales > Theaceae > Camellia > Camellia sinensis. The sequence continues at coordinate 142,323,069 of NC_138968.1, forward strand.
TCGGCTATTTAACCAAGACGGAGGCTGAGGCCGAGGCAGAGGCTGAGAGAACATGTGGAAATCAAACCAGTCTGAAACCTCTGAAAAACTCTTCGTGGGCTGAGAGAGATACACTGGTAACACTCTGTAAACACTCTGTAACCAACCCATCTCTGAAACACTCAGCAACCATAACATGGCCTCTTCTTCCCGTCCAGCTACCCAGAACATGGCCTCCTCTTCCCGTGGTCTGCTTACGCTCTTTCCAGAACTGAACGAGTCCACAAGAGAAATAACTGGTGCGGTGGCCAGTGAACCTCAACCAAACACCTCTGGTTTTGCTCCGTTGAACTTTCCGATGCGGTCTGTGGAGCAAAAAATGGCGGTGCAAACTGATATTGAGGCCAATCAGTATACTCTGAAGTCATGCGTGAAAACCATGACTGCGGTCACTAACTTGTCGCACCGTCTGCAGAGTAGGGCAAATGAGGTGCAGCAATTAAACGCCCAACTGGCTCTGCTCCAACGCATGTATAAGGATGCGCGAGCAGAGATAAGCGTGCTAAAGACGGAAAACAAGGAGCTGAAGCGGAAGGCCACCGTGATGTTCCGATTTGGAGGGCCGCCATATGCTGCAGTAGAGGAGTATGGGGGAGTGAACGTGCTCGGCGGCGTGGAAAACACGGAGGTAGCACCGTCAAGGACTGTCCAAGACGGAGGCAAGAAGAAGAGACCTGCAGCAGAGTAGAGAAGAAAAATCCCACTGTGGAGGTGGATGTTTTTTTTTTTTTTTTTGTGTGTTGTTGTAAAATGGTGATCGGGGTTGATCCCGAGATGAATAAAATGAGTGTATTGTGCAAATCCAAATGGCGTGAAGGGACAAGACGGAGCAGAAAAATTAGATGGAATGAATAGAAGTTTTTTTTTTTTTTTTTTTTTTTTTTTTTTTTTTTTTTTTAAGAAAAAATAAAAAGTTGAGCTTCAGGAAAAGTGGGGCGGTGGAAAGAAGAAAAAGAGAAAAAAATAAAAATAAAAAATAAAAATAAAAAATAAAAAATATGATGATGGTGGTGGATGGAAAATATATTAAAATGGAAAAGTATATATATATAATAATAATAAGAATAGTGAATTCAGTGGCCCGAGAGGTTCAATGCATTTGCTGATTTATTTATTTATTTTATTTGTTTTGGGTAGAGTGGATCACATGGGTGAGGAATAATAATAAACACAATGCATATTTGTTTATGATTTGAATAAGATAGAGCTAGGAACCAGAAGAGATACCATTCATTCCCCTGGGCCCATTTTGACTGATGAGGGTAATGAAAATCATGGAGATGATATGGGCAGTGAGATGCACGAAGACACCGAAGAGCTTTGTGGCCCAGATAAATTAGGTGGACAACCCAAGTGAACCTCGCTCATCATGATATCCTCCTCCTTAGGTGGACAACCCAGCTTCTCGAGATTGGTGAGGTTAGTGATGGAAACTGGGAAATCACCAGTGAAGAGATTATAGGAGAGGTCAAGTGACCGGAGAGCAGCCATGGACGAAAAGTCTGGCAGTGTTCCAGTGAGGTATGCATAGCTCATGTTTAGTTCTTCTAAGAGAGAGCAGTTGCTGATGCTTTGAGGAAAATTTCCATGGAGGTCGTTGTAGCCGAGGCGAAGAATACGTAGCTCCGGGAGGTAAGAGCACACATCTTCCGGGAAGCGGCCAGAGAGTGACCAACCGGAGAAATCGATCTTCACAACAAACCCATGTTCGTTGCAGCTGATTCCGGCGTAGTTGCAGAAGGGTTTTGGTGTGGTGACATCCCAATCAGACAAGGGGTTGCCTCTGAGAGAGTTCTTCATGAGAGTGAAGAACTGAGACTGGTTAGTTACAGTGGAATGAGAAGTGGTAGATAGAGAGAGTAATAGCAAAATAAGAAAGAAACTATAATGAAAAGCCATGGGAAGGGGGGGGGAGAGAGAGAGAGAGAGGCAGAGGCAGTTATGTTGGTTGAGATCCGGCGGGCGGTCAAGGCAAGGTTGCCGCCCGCCGGAAGGCGAAGAACACCAAGATCTTTAACCTTGCTCTGATACCATGTTAAAATTTATGTATTATTGATTGATATCTTGTTGATTGATATCTGATTGTTGTGTATTACAAATGGTGAGTGGCTCATTATATAGGAGAGGGTGAGTGTAGTAGGTGATGAGTAGGTGAGGAGTAGGTGGTGGTAGGTGATGGTAAATTGGTGGTAGGTGTGGTGGTAGGTGATGGTAAATTGGTGGTAGGTGATGGTAAATTCTAACAGTGTGATAAGCGGGTTTGGCTTAATCATTCATCGTGCATTTTTTCAGACAAATCTTTCTTCGAAATTCTCATTCATAAGTCAAATGTTCTTTCTTTTTTGTTCCACAAGAGAATTTGGAAAGTGGTCGTGCCTATGTAGGTAAGAATTTTAAGTGGTCTTTGGCTCATGGGAAGATCATGACTAATGGTATTTTTCAAAAGAGGAGACTTCATCACTTTCTTTGTCCTCAATGGTGCATAATGTGTAGGAGGAGTGAGGTGTCTTTGGATCACCTATTCCTACATTGTCAAGTGGCTTTGGATCTTTGGCATTCTCTCTTTTGTATGATTGGTATCCCTTGGGTGGCACAGGGTATGTGTGTGCATATGATATTTACTTTCGAGGTTTTGGGGGTAAAAGAAAGCAAAAGTGTTGTGGTGTTGTGTTGTTTTCGCAATGTTTTGGGTTATATGGATGGAAAGGAATGCAAGGATATTTAGGATAGATTGTGTCCCTTTGCATTGTTGTGGGCCTTTGTTTCGACTTCAATTAAAGGGACCCCTCTTTTTTTTTTTTTTTGACTTTTTAGAGATTGGAGAGCTATTTGTGATTGTATAAGTTTTCTCTCTTCATTGGATTTGAGTCGTCTGGTTTCTTTTGATGAGGACTCCTTGTCCTCTTTTTGTACTTTTTTTTGTTGATTAAAAAAAAAAAAAAAGGAAGAAAAAAAAGAATAGGGTTTTCTCGAAAGATATTGAAAAGTCAAGGGGGCATGAATATAATGTTAGTAGAGATTGTGTCATAAATGTCTTAAAAAGTAATGGGGTGGTGTATTAATTGCTTCAGGTTTCAGATTTCTTGAATAGAAATATATAATATCTATGTGTGTACACACTCTTATATATATATATATATATATGTAGAGAGAGAGAGAGAGAGAGAGAGGTATGAGACGCGGAGGAGCTAGTAGCATAAAGAGGAGAGAAGATGGCAATGATAATGATGATGCTGAAGCTCGCCACTGGTACAAGATGCTCCCGATTTCTTCTTCTTATTATTCTCGCTTTTTCTATCAGGGTTTGAGTGTGACTTGTTAGCATTGCTGAATTCTCCATTGAAGAAGTGAGCACTTACCTAAAAGAAAGGGAAAAAAATCCTCCGTTTTCTCAACATATAGAGATCTTAATAGACAGTTATGGAAACAAATTGGTGCTCTAATTTACTTGAGGAATGTTAAGGCACAAGTTTTTGTCATAAACTATAAAACTATTTCCTCTCTCTCTCTCTCTCTCTCACACACACACACACACATACACACACACACACACACATATATATATATATAATTTTTCATAGTTGTTCATGTGAAGCTCTTTTGGTGTATTCTAGTTCTCATTTAATTTTATCTTGGTTCTTTGATAACAATGCTTGCACTGCAAATTTTCCATCTGTCGACAATTCAAGAAGCCTCCCAACTACTTGGGGTCAAATTTATGGATCCATTTCCTCAAGCTGGTTTTATTCAACGCCCCTACTGAAAAATTCTTAGGATTCACGTCCATGATGTGTGACTAAGTCGTACGTTGTTTGTCAACCTATAACAATTTTTCTCTTTTCTTCGGGCTTGGGATTGGTTGTAGTCTTGTAGAAGATTAAACACTAAGAACAACACATGCGGAGTAATTGCAGATTTATATGCTTTCTCTGTAATCCTAGGAAGCATGGGTGTGGGTATGTTATGGGTACGCTGATATGGCAAAACAAAAATAAAAAAAAGAGTAGGGTACAGGTACAATCTGGTACGTCTATAAATTTGTTTATTTGTTTTTTGTAATTAACACTAGTACATGACATATAACAATTAAAAAATTAAATGTAAAAAATAGTTAAAGTATGTTTGTAACGATTAAAAAAAGAGTTTGTGTGTTATTAATGACAGCAAAAACCGAAGTATCCATTTATGGTTGCGCCTATGTAGTTCACTATAAAACAATAACTTGTGACCAAAACATCTTTGTCCAATGATGATGGCATTATGAGATTAAAATGTCTACAGAAAGTACACAGGCATGAACAGAAAACAAAACATGAAGTTTTTGAGAAAATACAAAACCTGAAAAAAATTTGCTAACAGGGTTATCTAAATTCCCATTCCCAGGATGGGTGCTAGTGTTGACTTGATCTTTCATGAGTTTTTTTTTCCCCTGCCTCTCTCTCTCTCTCTCTCTTTCTGATGGGTGTTTAGGGATTGGGAGGTGGTGATATAGAAAATGGAAGAAAGAAAAAAAGAAAACATTTAAAGATGTGAAAACAAAGAGAACTTTTGAAATATAACTTATAAGTAAAGATAAATTGAAAAGATTATTCTATTCTTTTTTTTTTTGGACTTGTTCTCATTATTTCTGTACAATCTTTTGACATCAGCAATTGATTGTGATCTGGGCTGTTATTAAAAAACAGAGTAATCTTTCAGCTCCAGATAGAAATTCGATGTCTTGTACTAATGTGTTTAACTTAAGTGATTTAATACATAGGTGATGGTTTGATCAGCTGATTCTGTATTGGGTTTAAGGCACTAGCTGTTTCAGGGTAGATTTGAAGTACGTATATCAACATGGTCTTGAACTGACAGGGGCTATCATGGCCTGGTTAAAGTTGCACTGCTCATCCTATCATGATATGCATATGTCATAAAAATACATTTGATACGCTTGTTTGATTAAGTAACAACTAATTGTATTTGTCTTTGAAGAATATGTCCATGTTGTTCACATATATAATCCTACAAATTTTTATGTTTATTATGTGCTTAATGACCACTCCAGGGCTGTGCGAGCAATGAATGAAACTTTGAAGCAGAATCGTCTTTTGGGAGAACAGGGGGATGATAGGTCTTTTTTGTATTCTTCAAATGACGGAAACATTGGTTCAGATCATCAAAAGAATGTGCGTAGCTGTATTTTGGTAACTCTGGACTGCAACAATACTTTACATCATCTTTCTATTGAGATTTGGATTTTGGGTTAGAGTCTGTCATCATGAGTAAACTTCGATTTCTTAAGTCCACAATGCACAAGTTTATGTTGATTTCCACTTTTTCAAGTGTGGCATGCTATTTTATCATTTGAGTTGTTGGTTCTGAATATAAAATGCTTTTAAGTAGACAACTTGGCTTTCTTTTCTTTTTTTCTTTCTTAAATATATTTTGAGATTTGGTGGTAAATTTGGGTTTGAAAGCGCTGTTTATCTGCTGCCATATTTTAATTGTTGAGTTTGTATGGAACCATATGGACGTATTTGAATTTCTTGTTTTCATAAGTTCTTTATTATCTGATTTATGTTTGGTCCCTTTGGATTTTAATGATGCAACCTTGAAAGAGGAGTTTGGCTTTTGTTAGAATCAGGGGAGAGAGGCTACTTTGCACAATAGATGAATGGGATTGTCTCCTTGCTGTTCTGATCACAATGTTCTATGCCATTTGCCGTCTTTTTTTGAAAAAAAAATTAATTAATTTGCCTTAGTACATTGTAAGGAGGTGACTTGTCTGGGAGTGGGATGCTATCGAATGTTATCTACATTGAAGCTTTTATGATAGATAGGATGGTCCATGGAAGTGCTTTGAGAGTATTGTGCTTTGGGTGGCACAATGGGAATGAGGAGGATACTAAAGGTTGAAAGAGCAGGGTATTCTTTGGCAGTAAGTGATTTAAAAGAGCAAATGCCGGATCCACAAAAGCTTTGGAAGTAGCCTGCTTTTATATCTTCAGTGTACGGGAGAAAGTATTTTGGGTGCTATTCACTGCTAGATCATTGTTTTGAAGAATGTCCTTAAAAGTGATCATATTCTTTTGGCTTTAGGACCAGAGAGTTGTCATGTGTTGTGATCTTTCGAGTCCTTAAAGTAAGGTTTTATGGAGTCATGCATCTATTTGTTAGAAGGGATGAGCTGGGAGGGCAGGAAAAGAGGATAGAAAAGGGAAGGGTTAGAGATTGAATCCTTCATTTGCTGGGAAAGGAAAGGGAAGGAAAACTAGAGGTGGATTAAAACCTACAGGCCACCAAAAAATCAATCTGCCCAAAAATGGGTGGAAAGGATGAAGGAAAGAAAATACCTTTTCAGAGTTTTGCCTTTAAACAACACCGTTGTGTCAATGTGCAAGGGTTTGGTGGCTAGAAAGAGTAACACCCTTTCTACTTCCTGCTCAACCAATTAGACAGATGGATTTGCGGTTGACGGCTTAAAATTTACAGGTAAATAGGTTGCACAAACAAGAATGTGTAGAAAATGATGAACTGTTAAATTGCATATTTCAGAGAATTTCTGTTGCAAGAGAATGGCCCTGTTTGGTAGAGCTGTGGGAAAATGATTATAGATTATGGCTTAACAGATTATAACTTATAGCTTTAAATATAAGCTGTTAACCTGTTTGGTATAGCTGTGGGATTATCAATTTAATCAGTATAGTAGTGTTTGGTTGAATAAGCTGTAAAATAACTTTTTATTGTATAATGTCTTTTTTTCCCTTTTTTCTTTTCCTTAAGTTTATTTTATTTCATTTTATTTTTTATTTTTCTCCTCTTCTTTTCTTCTCTTAATTGTTTTTTATTCTCTTCTTTCCTTATTTCTTTTTTTTTTCTTTTCTGCTTTTAATTTTTTTTTTCTTTAGTTTATAGTTTATTTTTTCAAATTAGAAGTGGTGCAAGTATAGTGAGATTGATCATGAGAAAATTTTGAAAAATGCTGAAATACCAATTAATTGATATTTTTTAATTTATTAAAAATTAAAAATTGTTAGAAATACCAATTAATATTTTTAATTTATTTTTTCAAATTAGAAGTGAGTTAATTGATATTTTTTTAATTTATTAAAAATTGTTACAAATACCAATTAATATTTTTTAATTTATTATTACAAAATTGTTGCAAAATATACCAATTTATTAATTTTTTTATTAATTTACCAGTAAATGTAAGAACTACAGTTGTGGCTTCAATTCAGGAGGAAGCTTCATCTTCTCTCTCTAGAACTTTTCTTTTGAAATGCAGAGAAAACTCGTTATCTACCATTTTTTTTTTCTAGATCAACCGTTTTCAATCGGAATGACTTTCTAGGACAAAAACCACATCAAATCACACAAATCTTCACTTCGCAGTGAATCCAAACATAGAGATCTTTCCTTATCTAACCAAACTCTTATCAAATTCACTGAAAAAATGAAAACAAAAAACAAATGGAAAATCAAAATAGAAAACTCTTCAGCTCGGAGTTTCGCGATCCGATCTTCAAGTTTCGCGCTCGATCCGATCTTCAAGTTTCGCGATCCCAAAAAGGAGAAGAAAATGAAAAGATGACTATCGTCACCGGAAATCATCGTCCGAAATCGCCTATGGTCGCCGGAAATCGCCCATCAAGTTTTCTCACGCTCGCCGGAAATCTTTACCGGAAATCGTCTCTATCTCTCCCTCAAGTGAGCAATGAATAGTGTCTTACAAAATGGGATTTATATTATTGGGTTTTTGGTAATAGTTGGATATTGACAAGGATATTTAAGTAATTTAAACCTCCCTTACCAGCTTCCCACTTAAGCCGATTTTTATAAGCACCCCAAGAGCTGCTTTGGAAAATAAGCTGAAAATAGCTTAACATAAGTTATAAGTTGTTTTGATAAGCTGTGCCAAACACTCTAAAATAGCTTAATATAAGCTAAAAGTTGTTATAAGCTGCTTATAAGCTTAGCCAAACAGGCACAATAAATTGAAAGAACTTAAACAAGAAGATGAGAAGAAGCTAGCTAGTAAGAAGAGAAAAATGTCTTTGAGCCTTATTGTTTGAAAGAAATGTTTTGTGCTTCCACTCTTGTCCTCCTTATTTTTCCCTTGCCTCTGTTCTCTTTCTTTTTTCTTTTTCATTTTTTTTTTCCTTGAATAAATAAATAAATAAATAATAAAAACACTTACCCCAGGCCTATCAACTGATCGAATGTTGCCCAATGTAACCCTTACATTGAGCTGAATATCATCAGGGACGTGGATGGATTGAGTTTGTCTATGTTGGGGAAGCCTTTCCAATTGTTGAGCTAGTCATCAATTTAATACAACTAAACTGAGTTTCAGTTGCAATTATCCTCTAATGGCCTTGCATCTGTGTATTTTCCTTGGAAAGTTTTCCTCTTTTTCTTTTTTGTCGGGGAAAGTCCTGCAGCTGCTAAGCAGAACATGTGAAATTACTATTTGTTAACTTTTTGCGATCGAGCCTAAAAGAACACGTGGATTTCAACTTACTTCCAAGTTCCAAGTTAAAATCGGCACAGTCAAATCTGGGTAAAAGAATGTCACAAAATTGGTTTTGGTTATTTCCTATTCATTTATTTTTCTGTAACCTTCATTTTCTTATGCATTATAGGTTTGATTACTATTAATGCATTTGTGCCTCGTTTAGATGTTTTTCTTCTGATGTTCCTTGTAGTTTTTTGTTATGATTCTGGTTGATATACGTGTGATCATTTCTATAGCTTATGCTAAAAGAATGAAAAGAATTATTTGGCTTACCCATGAATGAGGTAGAGACCATGTATATATAATAGATTCATGATACAATTTAGGAAACGATATAAATAAGGAAACAATACTAAATTAGTGAATGACACAATTACAAATTATATACATAATACTAAAAATAAAAAGATTTTATGTACTCTAATTTCTATATTCAACATTCCTAGATAATGGAAAAATTGAACTTTGTTTTTTAAGCTTATAATTGCATTGTAACTCAAATGCAGTCTGCCTGAACTCGAATGAATTGCAGATATTTCTCGCAGTGGGGATTTTACAATTGTTTACTTATTTTTGTGTTTGTTTGTTTCTTTATAACTCTGTGCCCTAATTCAGGTATCTGATTTTGACCAGCATGATCGTGATGAAATCTCGGGTGGAAGGTCTGCTTTATATGCTCATCCTAGGGAGCAAATAAGTTCTCAAAAGGCAATATCATTACCTTCATCCCCACATGAATTTAGTAGTCCACCTTCTGAAAGAGGTGGGACTTCAGACTACAAAGAAAATGATGAAACGGTCTCAACATGGCACAAAGTACTGGAGTCGCCCATGTTCCAAAATAAGCCTCTCCTACCATTTCAAGAATGGAATATTGATTACAGAGAACTGACTGTCGGAACTCGTGTTGGGATTGGTAAGCATTACCCTTCCTAATATTCCATGCCAGTATTTTTGACTTTGGAAATTTATTAGGTTTACAATGTACCGCTTGGGTACCATACATAATGCTATGGCTATTCAATATATCTGAGGGAACTATTATCTCCTTGGTAAAAGATTGATCTGATTAATGGTAGATGGAAGTTGTTTAGGACCTTGAGGGAACAATTATCACCTATGTTTTTTTACTCTCTTGGTTCATGTCCCAGGCAGATTGATCTCTATGGCAGAAGTTGTTGGCAACATTAACAGTTTATAAATGGGCAAATATTGGTTTAAAAGTTACTTGTCTGTGCATTGCTAATGACACAGTTCTGTTCAGAGAGAAAATTGGTTTACTAATCTAAAGTTTATATGAATTTAAAAGGTTATCACTGAAATCATCAAGGCTAGTAACTGCGCTATAAATGTTCTTTAATATAGGAAAATAATGTAATTGTGGAGAGAGAGAACTCATAATAGATATGTTACGTGGATTCGGGTACAAATATCGAGTGTAGGTGGTGCGTGTCCAAGCATCAGATGTTCCTAAACCTAAATCTTTGTATATTGGAATATGCTTCCAAAAGTTGGGTATGGTATGGTGGCACATCTTGAATGCTTATATATGTATTGTATATTGTATAATTGTAACACCCGAGAGCATTACAGCAATAAGATAGTTTATTATGTTGAAATTATGGTATTCTAATCTTAAATTTCATAATGTTGTTAGAATTGTCCTTTTATTGAAAAAGACAAACATTAATGCATTAAGGCCAAGTACACAATTTTGCCTTGAATAAACAAAGAGTGGGGAAAAGACAACAAAAGATGATATGAGAGAGAGAGAGAGAGAGAGATGCAATGGGGTTTGCGATGCTATTCTGATGACGTATCGCGACAAATGGCTTTGATACCACGTGAGTTTGGAGAGTCAAAAATGTATATCATTATATTAACACATTAATCCTTACATTAGAAAATTGATTGACGCAATAAATAAATAGAGAGACACAGAAGACAAAATATAATAAAAATACAAAAGTATCCCTTAGCTAAATATAAAATAAATAAATAAATAACTAAAAGAAAATACATTTCTACACAATATCGAGGCATATCTAATGAGTGTTGGTATCCAATGCGGACATGACCCTTTATTTTAATCTCCATGCTTCTTATGTTTTGAGTAACAATTGCAATCATTGTGGATATTTCACAGAGACTTTTGACTAAATCTTTTATTTTGTCATCAAGAGAATAGATACTTTAAGAAACTGGGCAGGATGGTTACTTGGCTATCAGGGAGACTTCCTTGGAAAACCGTTGATTATGGTGCCTAAGTTTGATTTCATGTTAAATTTGTTCTTGGGGATTAGTCTAAAACTAACTTGCTGGAAGACTTTAAGGTTAGTGGTGACTATGTCAAGGTTCCATTCCTTATTTATTTGTCTTTTGAGATTCAAAGGGAATCCACGTGATCGTATGAGCATGTTCATTGGTGTTCTTACCTTGGAATTTCACTTTTTCCAGACGTATAGGGATAGTCAAAGTTAACATTTCTTCTCTAATCTCTAAATGTTCTATTCAACATCCGCCAACCTAATGCAGGATGTTGTTGAAATGGTGATGGTTGATGGTTCTTTTAGCTCTAAATCTTTAATCATGTTGCTCTTTAGCTTTGTTGACGCCTCAAGTTTTGTGACATCCTTGTTTTTTTAAATTAATGTTTCTATTTGTACCTTTTTTTATCTCCAGGGTTCTTTGGAGAAGTTTTCCGTGGCATTTGGAATGGAACAGATGTCGCCATCAAGGTTTTCTTGGAGCAAGATCTGACTGCTGAAAATATGAAGGATTTCTGCAACGAAATATCCATCCTCAGGTGATATTCTTTTACACAGCCTGATGTTCTTTGTCCTTTTAACATGAGCTTTTGTTTATGTTAATTCAATTATATCTTGATGTCTTTCTAACGTACTCTTTTTACTTCTGTTATATGTTTTTTTTTTCTGTACAGCCGCCTCCGACACCCAAACGGTACTCTTCTTCACCTGATTTTTGTCAAACTATACATTTCACATGCGATCTGCTCTTTTGAAAGATTCTCCATGTGATTGAAAATCTAAGGGAACCTAGTATTTTAAATGTGCAGTAAATTTTTTAATAAATATTGAATCAACATAGAAGAAAAAAAGAACTTTTAAGGCACAAGTATCTGCAAAATGAAATTAATGGGAAGAACTTTTTGCTCCTTTATTTCAGGGTTATGGACATGTAAGATGGAATGGAAATGAAAAAAAAAAATAGAACTCTAATGTGACTAAAGTTATCTTTACTATTTAGATGTTTATCCAACTAATGCCTTTTCTTTTGCAGTTATCTTATTTCTTGGTGCATGCACTAAGCCCCCACACTTGTCAATGGTCACTGAATACATGGAGATGGGATCCTTGTATTATTTGATCCATTTAAGTGGGCAGAAAAAGAAACTCAGCTGGCGGAGGAGACTAAAAATGCTGCGTGATATATGCAGGTGCGTTGAATCTGTGTAATTCATGGAAACTCTTTTTGTTTCTTGGTTTTATTGCATAAATGATATACTGCATTGTGTAATACCTTCTATTCCAGTGAAATTTTATTGGTCTTGTGAAGCTCAACCTTTGGCTGGTTATGTCGTCACTATCACATTGATGTGTGCTGTTCAATGATAGTTTTTGCTCTTTTTTTTTATTTTATATTATATATTTTTTCTTTTTTCTTTTAATTTTTTTACACATTTTGCTTTGTCCTTCTCTCTCTCTCTCTCTCTCTCTCTATTTGTGTGTTTTATTTTTTGATATTATATATATTTTTTATTTTCACACATTTTTCTTTTGTCCTTTTTTTCTTCTTTATTTGTGTTATGGAAGTTGAACCTTTTGGTCTAAGGTTTCACTTAAACTTTTGGAAAAACTGTTATTGTATGTTCCAATTTACTTAGTGCCATTTGCCTGCCTACCTTAGATGGCACTACTTTGTCTTGGTTTAGGCATGGTCCAGAGTGAAATTGTTTCAGTATTTAGGGGGAAAGATTGATTTAGGCACGGTACAGAGTGAAATCCAGATGGAAAGAGTATCACAAGCAAAAGAGAGAAAGCATGAAAAAAGGCAGATAATTGAGCATATAGTTAGATTAGTTTATCTAATTCGCTTCATTCCCTTTTTCCAACATCCACCATATTATATATCTAGATATTCTACCGTAAGCATTTTCTAAATTTGTAAAACCTATATGTAGATCCCCTTCTTTTTACTATGCATTTTTCTATTAATCTTCCTAGTAAATATAGCCCGCCCTTAATTGATCTACCGGACCATATCTTTAAATATCTCTTTTTATATATATATATGGGTTCTAAAGTGCTTTTTTTCCACTCAGCAGACATTTTTCTAGTCATTAGAATCTTATTAAAGAATTATGTTAACCAAATCACCCCCTCCTTACCTAAGAATTTCCACGCCTCGATATGTAATTTTTTACTGAGGTGAGTATGAATATTCCGTAAATAGTCACATGTTCCCTAGAATATGGAAATTAGGAATTCTTCATGAAGTCTTTTCTTTTGATTAGCCAACCTCTACTCAATGTTGGTCATGTTGATTGAGTGGGGAAGAGTGGCTAGAGTGACTACTTGGTGACTGCTGTTTGGTTGCTAAGGATTTTTGATTTGGATGTGTATGTGCAATTGTTTGGTGGAGATATCAATGTTGGTATATGCTTATCTGTGACATTTGAATTTATGGTCTATAAAATTGCTGTTCACCAGGTTTAGTGGTTTCGATCTAGAGCATGATATGATGGATCTTATTCAGAAATAGTGTGTATCTCATAGGGGAAAATGTGCCAGTTCGGTTTAGCAGATTGAGTGTCTATTTAGTAGTTTCAATTTTTTTTCTAGAGGAGAACTGAGTATTGAAGAAACTTCTGGTTGTCAGGGTTTGTTCTGGAAAGTTATTTACAGGTTAGGGTTTCAACCTGAGAAAGAAGTATGCTTCTGTTCCAAATTCCATCACTGGTAGCTACAGAAAGAGTAATGTCAGAGAGAGCTTGGGTTTTACCAAAAGCAACTTGGGTTCAAGTAATTGGTTGCTTGCTTCTAGGATGGCGACTTGCCTTGGTTCAGCCTACAGGTTTCAAAACCAATTTGATACGGAGATTGGTCTCCCATATCTTCATGTGCTCAAGCAATGAAAAATGTTGCTCGACATAAAGGTTTAAATGGGGAGTCAAAGCTTCTTCATTATATTTTATTTTTTCTTTTAACAAGTAGGACCAAACTCCCGAGCCAGATGAGATGGTATTCATACACTGTAACAAATGATAAAGGTAAACAGACTTTGCCCAGAGTATTGTTTGATTGGAATCAAAGAGTTATTTTTATTTCTTTGATTCTTAAATTAGGTCTGTTGAGATTGGGGTACAAATTAAACTAAGTGGGAGAACTTGTTTCTGAATAAAAACATTACTGCCCTGAAATCATTTTAAAATATTGCAGGACTGTTGATCAATAGGCTAAAAGCGATTGGAGAGTTTGTAGCAATCAGTTAGACACTGAGTTTGTACGCAAGGGGTGCTGATTGGTTACCCTGCTCTCAACTCGCTGATGGGTGAACTTTGACCAAATTTTCCATAAATATGTGGATTTTTATTTTTTTCTGAGTGCGCGAATTAACATCAGAAAGGGGCAATCCATTAAGTCAGTGTGTATTTTCATTGGTTGCACTTGTTCCAATCTAGATACCTTTCACTTATCAATTCTAAAGCCTGTTTGAGGTTGAAGTACATGCCACCATCATCTTTTTTCTTGGAAATTACAAAGGTCACTTTCAAATTGAAGTGTAAACTTGAAAATCATGCGAATTTATATGCCAATCAGGTAAACAATTTGTAAGAACCCACTGAACCAACTTACATATGTTTTATGGTCAAGTATTTTTTTCATTTAATAGGTGTATATTTTTTACAGATATGTATATATCTTTTCCGATCATTTTATATGTATGTTTTAGTGTATATACACTCATATTATTTAATAGGCACTCTCTATCATACACATTTTTATATTCGACGCTATTGCTCTCGCTCCTGCTCCCGCTCGACGAATCAGTCACTTAGAGCAATCACAGCACCTCTGTCGTTACACAATACTTTCTCGATGTGGTTCTTATTGGTTGGTTTGGGAATATGCTATTTTATTAATTTTTTTGCTAAAATACGAGGTTCGCCTTTATTAGGCACATTTAACTTCCATCCTCCCAGACCTCCATCCAATGGGGACTAACTCTAAACTCAGCTTACTTAGTTGTGTTTATATTCTCATAACACTCGGGCTTGGATAAAGAAAATTGGAGCTCTATTTCACTTTTGCATAGCTGCAAAGGTGATGATCTTTGGAGTTCGGATAGTGTTATATGTAAGCAACTATATATGCATAGGAATTTTGATATACTAAGTGAACAATATTTCACAATTAGGAAATGCAAGCATTCATTGCTTACTTTTTGCACTCTTTCTGAACTGGCAGGCGAGTGTCACCAACATCAAATTACATTTTGCTTGAATTGAACATTCCGTATCATATTAGCGGTTTTAATTATATGTGGCTTTACCGTTGTACACTGGCATCCTATGCAAGTAGACATACCTGAAGATTCTTGCTTTTCTGAATCGACTACATCTAATACTTCTTGGGACTGTTTGTTTAATTTAATTTTGTTGGTACTGAAGGGGACTGATGTGCATACACCGGATGAAGATAGTGCATCGCGATGTGAAAAGTGCAAATTGTCTTGTAAACAAGCATTCAACAGTTAAGATCTGCGATTTTGGGCTGTCAAGAATAATGACCGACACCCCCATGAGAGACACTTCATCAGCTGGAACTCCAGAATGGATGGCTCCTGAACTCATTCGCAATGAACCCTTCACAGAGAAATGTGATATTTTCAGCCTTGGTGTAATAATGTGGGAACTCTGCACTCTAAGTCGACCATGGGAGGGTGTTCCCCCAGAGAGGGTATAGTGAAATATGGTTTCTTAGTTTATTTGCTTTATTGTTATTGTTATTGTTTTTTGGTCAGTATGAGGAAGAACATTGGTTTTTTTTTTTTTTTTTTTTAAGGTGATATTATTTGTTGAAAAGTATGAGGTTGATTGATGTTCGTTCTCTCTACTGTTTAGGTTGTTTATGCTGTTGCAAATGAGGGGTCAAGGTTGGAGATTCCTGAAGGTCCTCTAGGCAGGCTAATTGCAGGTCATCCACCATAACAAATTCAATAATTTTTTGCTAAAAAAATCTTTATGTCAAATTGAAGATTTCTTATGGTTTTCACGTCTTAAATTGCAGATTGCTGGGCAGAACCACAAGAACGACCAAGCTGCGAGGAGATTCTCACAAGGCTGCTAGACTGCGAGTACTCGCTCTGCTAAGTGTAATCTTTGTTTGTTGTATAAAAACAAAAAACAGCATAGTAGAGGTGTAACATTGTGTTCTCGGCTCAAGTTGTAAAACATTTCTTATGATTTTCCAGTTCTGAAAAAAAAAGAAAGAAACTCTTGTTTGATCTTCACTTTGGAATGATAAAAAACCAAAAAAAAGAAAAGAAGAAACTTTGATATCTTTCTTTGTGCAATCAAGATGCAAAATTGCAATTCTCTTCTTCAATATTGAAGGGGTTAGTTTATTTCTGTGTTGTGTCGTGTGGTGTTGTGTTGTTTAGCTACTTGCAGAGTGTCATCAAAACTAAACTGTCAACAGAATTAGAAAATCTCAATTTCACAAAACTCATACATGTCACAAGAGTAGTTTCAGTGATTTTCTTAGGGTTTCGACTACTACATGAAAGGGCTGCTAAGTCTTGTTTCAGTCAAGGATACGACGCCCATTCAATGCATCCTCAAAACGACGACACGAGTCCATTCTCATCTCCGTGCTCATGTCATTCTCTGGTGCCGGGTAATAATCTTCTCTCAGCTGCACATCTCTCAGATTCGGAATCCTTAGAAGGAACATCATGAAATGCTCGTGTGCAGTTCCATGGATAAACAGCTTCCTCAGTGTTGCGCATTCTTGAAGCAATCCAGCAGCGGGAAGCGATAGACTCCTCTGGTTAACGTCCCTGTCTTGCGGCGGCCAGTAATCGAGCTCGCTCAGGCTCAAATTCCCTATCCCAAACAGATAAAACCGTTCCCAAAGACTCAAATCCATCTGCCCCAATGGCGCAGTATGCACATAACCTATTGTATCTCCACAATCCAAATGCAACTTAGTAAGCTCCGGGTAACAAGCGAGGTGGCTCAATCCGAATTCGCGTGACGATGGCTTTGACCATTCCCTGCAATCCCCTTCAACTTTGATTTTAATCTCTTCTAAAATAGGGCAATTTTCAAGACCAGCGTCAACTAATGGAGTCAAAAGCTCACCAACACTGATCCAAAGCGATAGATACTGAAGTTTGTCCCATGTCCTGCCATAAAAACCATTGCCAATGCCACTTCCACCCCCTTCTTCCTCCCCATAAGAACAATTGAGGTCGTAAGTGTACTTGCATTTCTTTTTTGTTTTGATCATATCTTCAGAGTCTGTACTATAGTAGAAGTCTGCAAAACTAAACACCGATTGCTGCATCTTGTTCTTCATCACACCACCCTCCTCTTCTTCTTCTGACTTGTTGAGATCGAAGTTGTATTCGGTGCCCTGCTGAGCCTCGAATTGCTCGACACTGTCCCAAACACAATCGATGTGAAGCCGCTGAATTCGGTCCTGAATTGGCTCCAACGCTTTCAACGACGACACCGCGCCGAGGTTCTTGCAGCAAGAGATCTTGACCTCGACCAAACTCCGATGAAGCAAACAAGCCAGCGTCCTCATTCCTCTCACCGTGATTTTCCTGCAACCCTGAACCTCAAATTTAGCCAATCTCGAACACCCTCTAGCAATAGCAATCAACCCCAAATCAGTCAAGTCCGCAGAGTTCTTAATCGACAAAGCCTCAAGCCCTTGAAACAGAGCAATGCCATCGAGCCTAGATTCAAGGCTCGACTCATTCGCCGTGCAAACCCCGTGAAATTGCCCTAATTTGAGCGATCTCAGCTTCGTACACTTCAAATTCAGCTCCTCTAACGCTCGCCTACTGTCTCTGACATTTTTACAAACATCTAGCACGAGCTCTTCCAACAATGGCAACCCAGAGAACATATCGATCAAAGCCGCAGTCCCGATCACCGCGTCCTCGGCAGTGAAACCTTCATCGTTCGGATCACCCCTAGAACTCAACAAAGCCGAAGTATCCACAAGATGAAGTACGGAAAGGTTGGGGCAATTAGAGGAGATAGACAGCAAAGTCTCATCGGTAACAAACCCAATGTACCTATGATCAAACATACACGCTACAAGAAACTGCCTCAAGCTAGGGCAAGCAGAGGTGATCGATTTGATCTCGTCGGACTTGAATCCTTCGGCGAAGGAGGGGTTGAGGAGATCGAGACGAGTGAGGTTTGAGGCCAGATTGGGATGAGATTGGAGAGGCGGAGATATGTCGTCAGTCCAGCAGTAAAAGGAAGACAAATCGAGATTGGAAATGGATCGACAGTGTTCGAAGAGAGGAGCGAAATCGGCACCGGGAGGCAATTGAGGCCTCTGGTGCCATCGAACGAGCTTGACATGTTTCAATTGGGGCCACTGAGGGGCCAAGAGGAGGAGAGTGGAGGGGGTGCGAGAGTAGAGAGTGAGGGAGGTGACGGAGGGGAAGGCGTGGCGGAGGAGTTGGGCGAGGAGAGAGGGGTCGGGGGCGGAGGAGAGGAGAGAGTGGCCCCAGGGAGAGAGGAGAGAGAGGTCGAGGTGGGAGACGGATCGGAAACAGGTGGGGAGGATGAAGAGGTCGCGGACGTTGCCGCGGAGGGTGAGGTGGGTGCGGGTGGCGCGTTCCAGGAGGAGCCATTTCCGGCAGACGAGGGCGGCGGAGTTGCGGCTGCGTGTGTCGGAAACGGCCGCGATTATGTTTGAGAGGATTACGTCCGGCAGGTCGGTCACGGCGGCCATTGAAGGGAGTGAAGTGAGGTTTGTGGATTTAGAGAGAGAGAGATGAGGATGAAATAGGGAAGGTAGAGAGAGAGAGAGAGGTACTGGTGGTGGAGGAGGTTGTCGGGATGTGGTGAGAGGCACGTGATAGTTTGTTGATGATATCCAAATCTAATCTCTCTCTCTCTCTGCATTGGTCATTGGGACCAAACAAACACTCTCACTCCTCTGGGAAAGCGCGTGACCACCACACCCAAATCAATTGAGTTCCAAAATAAACAAAAAGAACTATAAAAATAATAATAATAATAATAATTACACTAATACTTTTTTTTTTTTTTTGGTTGTACTATATATATATATATATTTTTAGTAATAGTAGTAGTTTTAAGTGATTCAATTTTAATTATAATTTATATTTCTTTTTAAGATATTAGTCATTTATTTTATTTTTTTTTATTTTAAAATATTAGTCTCTTTTTAAAAATTAAGGAATAAAATAATATGAATTTATTATTTTGTTCTTATTTTAAATTCATTAATAACAAAAAAATTACAATTATGATAATTAATATTCTCAAAAAAAATACTATCCTAAGATAATTTTTGAAAATTAATATTTTTAAAATGTAATAATTGTACTATTAAAAAAATTAGATTATCCAAAATGGACTATTATTTTGAGACATGGAGTAATTTTATTTAAATTTAGTTCAATTGATTAGTGGTTTGGGGTATGGATTAGGTTAATTTAGCCTAAAAAAATAAGATAAGTTAAAAAATCAAAATAAGATAAAATGTTACATCTAAATCATAATTTTTTTATTGTTTCTCTCACAATTATCATATCCAAATTATAAAAAAAAAAAAACCAAAAATTTATCCCAAATAGAATTTTTTTTGTTAGTTTAAAATAATCAAAAAGTTAAAAAAGCTCATTCCAAACGAAACCTCAATTGATTATAATTATTAGTGTTTTTTTTAATAAAAAAAATGTAACATATGTTATGTGTTTATTGGCAAAATAATAAATTTATTTAACTCAATGAATCAACTTTAACTAATTCAGTGACTATTTTTATTAAAATTCCTAATCAATATTGTCAATTAAATTAAATTGATACAAAATCAAAAATTAAAAATCAACTAATTAAAATTATAAAAATTAAAATAACATAAGAGATAAAATGTTAAGGGTATAAATAAACAGCCCCTACAGAACCCGAAAGCCCCGGCTCGAATTTGAGAAGGAGGAAGAAGAAGAAGAAGAAGAAGAAGAAGAGAAGGAGGAAGACGAAGAAGAAGGAGAAGCAGAACTGGAGGGGCCATCAAAATCGGGCTGGAGGCGGAGGCAGAGGTGGAGGCTGAGGCGGGGCTGCGATGCGACGAGCGACCGACGAGCTGCGACGATCGGTCAACGAGTGACGAGCTGCGACGACTCTCTCTCGCCTCTCACCTCTGTTTCTCTTCTCCTGTGTTCAAAACGAAGAAGAAAAAGAAAAGGAAGAAAAGGAAGAAAGAGAAAAAAAAAAATTGAAACCCAAAATAACATCGTTTGAGATTTCAACCCGAATTCGAGCCACTAATTTCGGGCCCTCAAACATTTTTCATAAACAAATTTAGCAAAAGAAACAGAATTTTTTTTCTTCTTTAGGAGCAAGAAACAGAAAAAGTTTTTATCGCACATAAATGTAGACTGACAAGAGAGACATGCGTGGGTGGGTAATAGTTATGAGAGGGGATTAGACAATTGTTTTTTTGTTAGTACTTTATTTATTTTTTATTTTTAGTGAAATTAAATTACTTTTTTATTAGTAATTTAGAAAATAAAAATTTGATAAAAACTGATATTTTTTTTAAATGATAAAAATATTGCTAATAAATAACTAATATATTTAAGAATATTTATTTTATTTTGTTTTTAAATTCTTAAGAGTCCAAAATAGTTTAGAACTATTTTTAAAATGGTATTTTTTTTATTATTTTAATTTGGGGTTAAAAAGTCTTGTTTGTGATGAATTTTTTGATTTTGTCAGAGAAAAAATAAAATGATTATAGTTTGGATATGACATTTTGTCTTATTAATTTTTTAATCTATTTTATCTTTTTATGGTTAAAATAGTCCCATGCCAAACATAGCCAATATGTGTTTTTGTTACTTCATTTTTGTGATAAATATTATATATTTTTTGATAAAATTATGATAATTTTGCAATTCATAAATAGCATTATACATTATAAAATAATGTTATGCATTTTTATACTAATATTATACCTTTCTTTTATCAAAACATTTTTTTACCAGTAAAATTACACATTTGTTTGTGGTACATGTTATATTATTGAAGTAGATAATATTCCATCATCTAAAAAAAATAGATAATATTTTAAAGGGTAAATTACAAACACATCTTTTAAGGTTTACTTAAATATAAATTGTTTGCTGTAATTTTGAAAATTACATTCCCACCTATTGAGATTAACAATTTCATAACAATTAGACCATTTTATTAATAAATTATCAAGTCAATTAATAGTTTTTAATAATATCATAAATTTATTTCAATTACTAATTTAGGTAATTTGATTATTGTGTAGGAGAACAGTGAGAAATTTTATTTTTTTAATTAGGGTGATTCTACTTACACCACTCTTTTACCTCCTTATACACTCCATATGAGATTGTTTTTTTCTTTCAAATTTATCCATGTGTGAAATTACTTAAAAGGACAAAATACTAAAATTAAATATATTTGATTATCTCCTTACACCCGTTGATCTTCAATCCCTAGTTCTATTTTTCCTTTCTCAACTTTTCTTTTACACATCTCTTTGGAAAAAGTGATAATCATAGTGTTTTGATCATTAAAAAAAGCAATGAATGAGGAAACGGTGGTGAAAAACCATCAAAAAAGTGAAAGGTGAGTTTTTTTGTTAGTTTGGTAGGTTTTTGTTTCAATTTTCTGGGCTGGTCTGTGACTTTTGTTCGATGTTTCGAAATCGAACAAAATAACATAGTCCGGCATCACAGTGCCAAACAAAAAATATAAGTCTGGTATCAAATTTTCGAATAAAAGATACATTTTCGGTAAATTACTGAACAAAAAATATAAGTCTGGTATCAAATTGCCGAACAAAAAATATAAGTCTGGTATCAAATTGCCGAACAAAAAATATAAGTCTGGTATCAAATTACCGAACAGGCCCAAATTATCATTTGGAACAAAGTGACTCTATAAATGTATAGTAACAAAACGCTATACAAATCTATTTTTTCTAGCAACATAACATTGGAGTAATTAAAATTCACTAGCATTTTATTATCAAACAGGCCCAACACAAATTATTACTACATTATTTAGAAGGAAGTGGCTCTGTAAATGTATAGCAACAAAAGGTTGGAACAAACAATTTATGTCGGCATTATAGCACTGAATTTTTATAAATTGTTTTGCATTGTGTAACCAAACAGGCACTTCAATGTGGACTCTACTGGTTTTGTTGGGAAGCGTACTGAAATTATCCAATTGAATGGTAACATAATGCTAGGAAACAAAATTTTATCCGGTAACATAGAATTAGAGTAATTCAAATTATTTAGTATTGTATTACCGAACAGGCGTAGCACAAAGTATGGGTGTAAAGAGATGGGTTTTGAAGAATTTTTTATCATAGGGTTTGTTTTGGTAATATATTAGGTGTACTGAGAATTCAATTTTTTTTAAGTGGTGTAATGAGATGGAGGGTGTAAGGAGGAAAAAGAGTGGTGTGAGTAGAATCACCCTTTAATTAAACTTGTTAAATAAAAAATTATGACAATGGGGCATTTGTAATTTTTTAAATCACAAGAGACAATTCATATTTTAAACAAATCTTGGAGGGTGTATTTATAATTTATTCTATTTTAAATTCTAAAATTTTATTAATTTATGACACGTCACTTAGTATGGTGAGAAGGTGGTGGGGGCAACAATAATAGAGTGATGATGATAGCAGTAGTGATGGTAGGATGGTTGCGGTGGCGATGATGGCAATGGAAACAATGATAATAGCACAGATAGTGTAGTGGCATTGAGAAGTTTTTAATTCAAAAAGAATATTTTTTTAATTTTTAATTAAAAATATTTTTAGTGAAAATAATTTATTTTTTGGTTAATTATAAAAAATGTTTTTCATTAATTTCACTTTCTGTAGCATTAAATATGCAAAAATATATATTATGTCAAAACAAGTAGAGTGTGAGATAACTTCAAAATTTTCAAATAAGAAAACGATAACAATTAGGGTAAATTACACTGGCACCCCTGAGGTTTATATTTATTATAATTCTTCCATCACCTTTTCAAAATTACATCTTCCCCCTTAGGTTTAAAGTTTTATTACAGATTTCCCCCTCAGCAATTTAATTTTTTTTAAATACAAATTTTACCCTCACTGGATAAATTACATTGATACACCTCATATTTTAGAAATTACAATCCCCTCCCTAAGATTTAAAGTAGCATTACCAATTGCCCCCTCGGTTACTATTAGTTGGAAAAAAAAAATTAATTGGAAAAAAAATTATTTGAAAAAAAAAATAAATTGAAAAAAAAAATTATTAGTAAAATTTTTAAATTTCTATTTAAAAACATAAATTCATTTTTTGAATTTACGTTTTTTTCTCAAATTTACAAACTGAGACAACCATTTATAAACCAAAAAAATTATCAAACAAGTTTTTATGACAATTTTTAAAATTTTTGTAAATATAAATTGAAAACTGAAAACGAAATGGCTACCAAACAGACTTCAAATAGTAAAAATGTCGTAAAATTAACAAATAATTAAATAAGTTACCAACGTAAGAAATGACTTATTAAAGATTCTTAGGCTATGTATGGTTTGATTTTTAGAAAAAAAATTTAAAAATTAAAAATTAATCTAGTTAAGAAATAAAAAATAAAAAATAATTATCATTTTTATATAATTTTTATCTTTTGAGTGATAAGAAATAATTTTTTTCAAATTAAATTGAAACAGGCATACGTATGTATATAACCTGCCCAAAAATTAAAATGATAATTATTTTTTATCCTTAAATGATAATTATTTTTTATTTTTTATTTCTTAACCAAATTAATTTTTAATTTTTTTAAAAAAATTCTAACTATCAAATCATACATAGCCTAAGAATATTTTGATAAGTCATTTCTTACGTTGGTAACTTATTTAATTATTTGTTAATTTTATGACATTTTTACCATCTGAGGCCTATTTGGTAACCATTTGGTTTTCAGTTTTCAATTTATATTTACAAAAATTTTAAAAACTGTCATAAAAATTTATTTGATAATTCTTTTGATTTATAAATGGTCGTCTTAGTTTGTAAATTTGAGAAAAAAATGTAAATTCAAAAAATGAGTTTACATTGGTTTTTAAACAAAAATTTTATAATTTTACTAACAAAAAAAAAAATTAATTTTTTTTTTTTCAAATAATTTTTTTCTAATTAATTTTTTTTTTCAAATAATTTTTTTCTAATTAATTTTTTTTCAATGAATTTTTTTTCCAACTAATACTAACCGATGGGGCAATTGGTAATGTTACTTTAAACCTTAGGGAGGGGATTGTAATTTCTAAAATATGAGGTGTGTCAATGTAATTTACCCAATGGGACAAAATTGGTATTTAATAAAATTAAATTGCTAAGGGAGGAATCTGTAATGAAACTTTAAATCTCGAAGGGGAGATATAATTTTTAAAAAGTGAGAAAAGAAATTATAATAAACATAAACCTCAAGGGGTATCAGTGTAATTTACCCTCACAGTTAATATCTTTCCTTTGTTATCGCAGGGAGCTTCTATATACACACACCTAATCCCCTCAATACACACACTTAATGATATTTAATTTTATTACAATTTTATCCCTAAGTGAAATTACCATTTTAGACAACATTGTTAATTGAAAACATCTCAATGCACACCTCAGAGTTCACATTGTTTCATCGTGTGTGTAAGCCGCTGGTTTGGCATGCTTCTTTGAAAATGGCTTTGGCATTTCTGTAGGGTTTTCATTTTTTACAAAGGGCTTTGGCATTTCTGTAGGGAAAACATCATTGTGATGGAGGATTTGCCTTCTGAAAATCAGCAAATAAGTATTCATGTGAAGTAGAGCGAAGGACATGTGAGTTTAATTTTTTTTTTTTTCGCAGCGTCGTTCGGATAACCAGAGCCGAATTTTGTTATTTTGTTCGGAAATGTACTACCGAAATAATTATGTATTTTCGGAAGTTGATGTTCAAAAAAAGTGATAAATTTCGGAAGTTGTCCGAAAAATGTATTCAAATTCGGAAGTTGTTGTCCGAACAAAGTTAACTTGTACAACATTCAACTTCCGAAATTTGAAAAAAAATTCGGACAACTACTTCCAAATGAAGTAAATTTTTTTTTTCCATTTTATATTCCAAATTTGCAAACTGCATATCAAATTTATAGTTTCAAATTGCAAATTAATATTTATAATGCCATTAAAAATTTGTAATGTTATACAAAACATGCAGGAATATGTGTCAACTCAAGGAAGTCAGGTTTGCGCGGATTTTGTGTTAGATTACACCACTCATTTCACAACTGAACATGTTCAGTCTACGAAATTAGAACGATTATGTTTTGAATTGCTCACCAAATGTAAATGTTTGATAATATTTATTTAACTTTGTAGGTATTCAAAAGTAAGGATGAATTGCTCAACTGGGTACGTGAAGTTGGAAAGAGAAATGGTTTGGTCATTGTAATCAAAACATCAGACTATGGTGGAGGGAAAAAAAGACCCAGGATGTATCTTGCTTGTGAGAGGAGTGGCCAATATAGAGCAACAAAGAAGTTAAAACATGATGGCAACAATACATCAAGAATAACCGGTACGAAGAAGTGTGGTTGTCCTTTTGATATGAGGGCTCACAGGTTTACCACATATGATGAATGAACATTGACTGTAGTATGCGGATTGCATAATCATCCACCTGCGGAGCACCTCGAGGGACATCCATATGCGGGGAGGCTATCAAAGGATGAGAAAGCATTGTTAATGGATATGTCAAAGAGCATGGTTCGGCCAAAAGAAATCCTAGTAATCTTGAAACAGCGAGATGCCCTCAATGTAAACACACTTAAAACCATTTACAATGTATGCCATCGAAACAGGGTGGTACAGAGAGCTGGAAGATCACAGATGCAACAGTTATTGGGTGAATTGGCCAAGTATAATTACATTGAGCGCCATCGGTCTGAAGAGTCCACGATGACTGTGACAGACTTGTTTTGGGCACATCCTACCAGTTTGGACTTATTTCGGTCTTTCCCACGTATATTAATTATGGATTGCACATATAAAACCAACAGATATCGGCTTCCTCTTCTTGAAATTGTGGGAGTGACATCAACTAAAATGACATTCTCTGTAGCTTTTGCATACTTACAGTATGAGAGGGTCGATAACTATGTGTGGGTGTTAGCTACATTACGTGATGTCATGGATGGGTTTGTTGTGCCAACAGTTATTGTTACTGACAGAGAGCTAGCCTTGATGAATGCCATACAGAAGATATTCCCGAGTGCCAGACATTTATTATGTTGTTGGCATATCAGTAAGAATGTGTTGACCAAATGCAAGAAAATGTTTGAGACACAGCAAAAATGGGAGAAGTTCAACCATGAGTGGAACTCTGTAGTGTATTCATCTTATGAAATTCAATACGAGGAGCATCTTAAATTATTACTTAAGGAATTCAGTAGTTATCCTGATGCAGTCAAATATGTCATGGATACTTGGTTGGTTCCTTACAAGGACAAATTTGTGGCGGCATGGACAGACACGTGTTTGCATAGTGGCAATGTTACAACGAACCGATAAGATTACTTTTCTTCAATATGTTATTAATAAGTGCCATGTACTTGATTTTAACTTGACTTACATTGAATTGAACAGGGCTGAGAGTGCACATGCAAAACTTAAAAGACAATTGGGTTCATTTCAAGTCTCATTTCAGGCATCATTTGAGAAAATACACAGTCTGCTTGAGTTGCAACACACTGATATCAAGGCTTCATTTGAGAAAAGTCTAACTGTTGTGCAACATCAATTTAAACCTTCTCAATTCAGGGAGCTACGGGGGAATGTGTCTATCTCTGCATTGGAGTATTTGCTTGTCGAGAGTAAGAGAGCCAATTCCATTGGTATTGATGTTGAAGCTTGTGGATGCGTCCTTCGCCACACTCATGGTTTACCTTGCGCCTATGAGATTGCTGACTACATCAGACAAGATCGTCCTATACCACTTGCTACCATACACTCACAGTGGAGGCAACTTCATATCTCCATATGCAAGAAAGAAGAGGAAACAGAGGTGACTTGTCATGCAGAAGTAGAGTTGTTTGTCAACAAGTTTAATGAAAGTGATAGAACCATGCGATTGGAGCTTTTGAAGAAGTTGAAAGAGATTGTATATCCGGGAAGCACTTTTCTTGTTGAACCGGAGGTGAAGCCCAAAACACGTCCTCGGGATCATAAGAAGATCAATGTTTCTACCCGTTGTGACCCGTGTGCATTTGAGTTAGTGCAATCTGGACATGATTCCTTCTCACCTAGGGACACTCAAATCACTACATTAGCTTCTACTTTGCAAACCAAAAAGAAGCGACCTATTAAGGGAAAGGAGAAGGTGAACTCGAAAGGGAAGGCATACATTACTAGAACAGTGAAACCTGGTGCACATGTTGATGCTTTCCCTACTGGGTTAAAACCATACATTAAGTTTGTCAAGGATGTAGCTGCAGATGGGAATTGTGGTTTTAGGGCTATAGCTACTTCAATTGGTCATACAGAAGATGATTGGGCTCAGGTTAGGCGTGACCTATTAGGTGAGCTGCACACACACAAAGAGGAATACATTACACTTTATGGGTCCTATGAAAGGTTTGAAGAATTGACAAGCATATTGTCATACTTTGAAGACAGTCCTGGATACTCACATTGGATGACTATGCCAGACATGGGGCATCTTGTTGCATCGTGCTACAATCTTGTGTTATACCACTTGTCTTTACAGCAATGTCTCATCTTTTTACCGCTTAGAACAGTGCCAGTACCTCAACTTGATAGACGTGAGATTGCCATTGGGTTTGTCAACGAAAATCATTTTGTCCAGGTATAACAGAAACTTATCAATTGCGTTTATGCATGTACAAGAAGTTATGAGGTATGACCACTAAGTCAATTGATATTTGGTGCAGGTTTTGTTGCAGCCAGGCCATCCAGTTCCTCCTATTACCACTAATTAGAGAAAATACCGTCACCCTTGAGCTGTGGACTGGGATGATGCATATGTGCGTCGCATTCAACATTTCAAGGACATTATTCATGATAATGTAGCTACTCGAGAGACTTTTGATGTTGTTGATGTCGCATGACACATGTATGCATTTGACAATGTTACAATTATGGAAGAAATTAATGGATGTGTTTTTGATGTTGATGTGTTATGTTTTGCAATGTGGATTGAATGTTATCGACCATTGTTACCATTCCATTGTAATAAGAAAATATAATTTACAAAATCAACGACCATTGTTACCATTCCATTCTAATAATAAAATGTCATTACAATACCATTGTTGCCATTCCATTGTAATAAGAAAATATTAACCACTGTTACCATTACAACAATGTCATCTTACAAAAAACACCAAACAATATTCATCAACTAACAAAATAACATGTAACAACATAACATGTCACGAATCAGCTGTATGCCTACGCCTAGGCCTACGACTGTATGTCAATGTCGAAGATGGAAAGCGACCTCCAGCAGAACTAGGTCCAGCTTCGTCAATGTGCTGACCTTCAAGAACATGTGTCATACTCTCGATAGCCTGGTAAAGTCGATAAGGATGGCGAATCCCCTCTTGATAACCAGCGTCAATAATAGGATGTGAAATCTGCAGTGCATGTGCAATACGCTGCATTTGAAAAGAATATCACCTTTTAGGGAACATATCAGGAAAAAAAAGTAAGTTACATATGCATCAGAGAGGATAATAGATTACATCCGCATGTTCGCTGAAATCCTGATGGTCATGGACACACGGTTCATCAGTGTGCTCGATATATAGGTGCGTGATATTCTTATACCAATCCATGTAACCCGGTACACATTGCCAAGGTTGACGAACTGGTGTGCTCCTCCGTTGCGCAGACAACACGTGGTTATCCCAAGCCTCCCACATCCTATGCAAGTATCTATACATGACGGTATATCGTGCAGATATGTTGCCTCGTGCACCACGACTGGGAGCTAGCGGTACATCTGGGATGGTTTGAACCCTGCCAAACTGCCTCAAAACTCTATCTGGATGATAGGGTTCGACAACGTCTAAGCACTTTAAGCATCCATGGTAGAACGTAACCGGGTTACATGGATGCCGGTCTCTGCAGCTGTGGTATGGATCCCAAATAACCTGTAAACGTAAAGTGTTTTTGCATTAAAGTACATAAAGGGTAAGATAAATGGAAGTGTTAAAATTATCATAGGATGAGTAAACTTACATCAGTAGCTACTAAACTGTCAAGCTCGGCTCGAAAAGATTTCAAATGGTCAATGGAGGAACCCGTCTCTCTCCTAGATGCCCAATGGTACATGTGTGGCATGTATTCATTGTAGCCCATGTTCTGATGAGATCGGAATGCTCGAAAGTGCTCATAAATCCATGCCTCCAAAAGAGTCATATAACCACCCATCTGCTTAACCCGAGACCAGCTAGCAAACCCCAACTGTCGATATAAAAATGCTAATGCAGTAGCACCCCAGGCATAAGTATGTATGGATCCCAAATCCATCAACAAGCCGAGGTAAACAACTGGAACCCTGCCGCCACTCTTGTCACTGAAGAGTGTACATCCCAACAGAAACAATAAATAAGCTCTTGCAGCGCACTGTATAGCCTCATCGGGGTCTGAATCTGTGACACCAGCAAACTGACTTCGCAACCATTCAAGCCTGACTGAATTGCCACCAGCAGAAGAAACCTCTTCATGTGCTACAAGTTCAGTAATCCCCAAGCCATAAACGAGTAATGTAACTCCATGATGATCTGTCACATCTGGTATGCTGACTGATTTGCCTACAATGGGAAGGCCAAGAATAGTGCCAACATCATCCAGGGTCAAGGTCATCTCACCAACTGTCATGTGAAATGTGTTCGTCTCAGGTTGCCATCTCTCAACAAAACATGAGACTAGAAGCTTGTTGACAAACCGATAAGTGCAACGAGCTAACTGTGACAGTCCAGACTGCTCAATAATGGCTTTGAATCTGGTGTTGTTCTCTACTAACCACCATGGCCATGCAAGGATCTTGGAAGAGTGATTATGACACTTTAGGGGCCCTCGTTCCTACAACACAAATGATATCTCATTACAAACTACCATACAACACAAAAAAAAAAAAAAACTCATATACAAATGAATTTCAGTTTTACTGAGGAATGTTTACCTCCTCGTGCCAAATAGCTGTAGCCACATGACTATTGAAACTCTGTAGTATTGACGGATCAGTCGGTCCACCTGGAAAAGCATGAGTAAGGTACTCTTCCTGGACAGGAGGAGAATCAGGTAAAGAGGTATCCTCCACAGCAATGTCAGGCATATCATAACCTTCAACTCGTCTTTGGCTTCGGCCCCTACTTTGACTGGCACTGGGAATATCATATTCTACCAAAACTGGATCACGACCTCGACCATGACCTTGACCTCGTCCTCGCCCACGCCCTCGTCCCCGTTGATGGTCTACATCCAATTCACGACGTCGTCTATTTAAAGCAGTAGGTGGGACACGTTGTTGATATTCAGAATCCATATTATCTGCAAAAAATACTAAGTGTGTGTCATGAGTGTGTGTGTAAATAAACAGAGTGTGCGTAAAATTAATGAGAGTGTTTTAAATTATAAGTGTGTGTGTAATGAGTGTGTGTGTAAAATTAATGAGAGTGTGTGTAATGAGTGTGTGTGTAAATAATAAGTGTTTTAAATTATAATGAGAGAGTGTGTGTAAAATTAATGAGAGTGTGTGTAGTGAGTGTTATAATTAAGTGTTTTAATTAAGTGTTAGAAGGGGAAAAAAAAAAAAAATTGTGTTCGGAAGTTGTTGTCCAAAAACACCTATTTTGTTCGGAAGTTGTTGTTCGAAAATACCTGTTATGTTCGGAAGTTGTTGTCCGAAATTATAGCTACTACTCGGAAGTTGAAAACCGAAAAAAAATTATTTTCGGCACTTGAAAGCCGAACCAAGTAAATATTTTCGGAACTATAGTGCCGAATAGAAGCAGAAATTTCGGAACTCTAATGCCGAACAAAAACAAAAATTTCAAATAACCAGTTCCGAATGAAACACGGCAATCACTTACATTGGGGTGGACTGAAAATTTCGAAAATGATAAAAATTAACCCTACATTACAAATAAAATAGGAATGAGAAGATTCTAATCTGTGTAAACTGACCTAAAATGTGAAAATTTCAATGCTCTTCAATGCCCTTCAATGCCAATACTTCAATGACACAAATGGATGGATGAAGCTTTTGGGGAGGAACGATGGAGAGTGTGAGAGATGGGTGTGTGTGTGAGAGGGGTCTGTCACGGGTGTGTGTGTGTGAGAGGGGGTGTGTGTGTATGATTTACATTTGGGGATATATGTGGAATGATAGGTGTGTGTAGTGAGTCAAATATATTAGGATTTATTTTTTTAGTGTGTGTATTGAGAAGGATTTGTATAAAAAGGAAAGGGTGTGTGTATATAGAAGCTCCCGTTATCGCAACCCTTCTCCGCTTGTCTACTGCAAAAAATAAATAAATAAATAAAAAATGAAACCATTATTTGGTGGGAAGTGTTTGTGTGTGCAAAGTGCACATTATATGTATTTGTGTAAATTTTTATAAATATACATAAATTATCTCATAAAATTTCATAAATTTTTACAAATATACGTAAATTGTAATTTTTAAAATTTTTATAGGTTAACTTACGTATTGTTATAAAAATTTATACGATTTTTTAAAATAACTTATGTATATTTGTGAGAACTTATATAAGTGTATGCACTTATATACTTAAGAATTATCCTTATTAAATTATTAAATTTCTTTAATGTATTTTTTAAGATAAAACCATAAGTCAAACTTATTTATATTTACATTTATATACAACCATAACTAATGTATTAAGGTTATTGCTAATGTATTGTATTTTTTTAATGACGGATTTGGTGATAGGCCTTTCACTGTTTAATTTGTCATTTAAAAGAATAAGAATTATATGAATTTTTTCAAAACTCCCTAATATTTTTAAACTTATTTCTTTTATTATACTACCCATATATATATATATATATATATATCATAATTGCAAACATTCTGTCTCTCATCTCCATTTCTCTTCTTTCTGTCTCGCTTTCTTCACCTCTGTTGCTCTTCATCAGCACCACCGATGCTCTCTACGGGCGTCATTGCTACTCTCCATAGAACCTTTTCTCCGTTGTCTTTATAGCCACCGTCGCTTGTCGTATCCACAACCTCAAATCTGAGATCATTCACAGTCATTGTCGTTGAAAAATGATGGTTTGCAGTTCGTGAACTTCAAATATGAGATCCTTCACTTTTTTTCCCTTTGGTTCTAACAGTTCGTGTTCTGTGTATGTGTGTGTGACTCACCATTTATGCTCTCTCTCTCTCTCATGATGCTCTGTTCTTTGAATAGTAAAATTTTACTATGGTTCATGATGTAGCCTTCTCTTGTAATCCCCGCAATGTGTATTAGAGTAAAATTGTACTTCGAATTAGAGTAAATTTTTCTCTGATTCAAAGTAAAATTTTACTGTCATTAAGTACATTAACATGTTGTTAACCAGAGTACAATTTTATTGTTACAAAAAATGAAGTACATTTTGAATGAACCAAAGCCAAATTTTACTTTTAAATCTATGAAGAAAAAAACAAACAAAAAACTCTAATTTTTCATTGCAATCTCTTGATTTCTCATTTTTTTTTTTTTATAATCAAATCTAAATTCATTTATCTCAGATTTGAAGTTATTAATCTCAAACATGAGTTCGTAAGTATGAAATCTAAGATAGCGGTGGTTTGATTTTAAAAATGGTGGTTGTTGGCCGACAGTGAGAATAAGCAATGCAGATAGATGATGAAGATAATGGAGGCAATGAATAACCATTGAGTTGGTGAAGAGAGAGAGTGAGTAATGTAAAAGAAAAGGAAGAAATAGAGGATATAATGGTCAAATAAAATATTCAAATAACAAATTTTGTCTTTCATATAGAATTTTATAATTATGAGGGAGTTTTAAAAGTACTGATTTTTTTATATCTTTTTAACAAAAAAAGAAAATTAAGAAGAGTTTATGACCGAATTTTTCTTCTTTAATTGGTTTGTTAGATGGAATTGAGTTATTTTAATTTTTTTTCACAATTTACATTACATCATCACTGACTTTAGGACGAATCTTACTTCTTACAGGCTTTATTTGGCAAAGTTTTTTTTTTTCTTGTTTTTTGGGTTAAAATCTACACACAAAAAATAAAAAAGAAGGTAAAATATGTTAAATTAATTAATAAGATAAAATGTCATATTAAATTCATAATCATTTCATTTTTTCTCTCACAAATATCACACCTAACTACAAAAAAATTCAATCATCTTCCCAAACACATATTTTAATCTGTTAAAATAGTTAAAAACTAAAATAGCATACTAAAATAGTTAACTTTCCAAACGAGGCCTTAGTATGATATTTTTTAGGATAAACAATTAATAGGTTATAATAATTGGATTTAATTTTTATTAAATTCTATTGAAAGTTAATCCTACTAAAATCGTCTCTAAAAATAATTTTTTATGACGATTTTTATGTCGCTAAAAATTGACAATTAGTGATTTTTTGTTAAAATTTTTATAAATTGTCACTAAACTTACAATTAATGATATTTTTTGTGACAAAAATTTCAAATTGTCACTAAAAGTTAAAATTTAGTGACTTTTTTTATGACGATTTTTTAAAAATATCTCTAAGACTTGTAATTTATGACTTTTTTGTAATAAAATTTTCAAATTGTCGTTGAAAATTAATAATTAGTGACTTTTGTAATAGTGTTTAATGAAAAATGTTATTAATTATCACAGAATCTATTGGACAATAAGTTCACCTTTTATAATCTATATGTAAGTTTCCCGATTTTTTAAGCCAATACTATGGCTTTGTTTGAGATAAAATTTTTTAACATGAAATTTTAATTTTTTAGTTATTTTAGTTTGGTTAAAAAAATTATGTTGGGGGATAAATTTTTAGCTTTTTTAGTTTGGATGTGATGATTGTAAGATAAAAAGTGAAATAATTATGAATCATATGTGACATTTGGACTTATTTTAACATTTTAACCTATTTTATTTTTTTATTGGCTAAATTAGCCCAATCCACTTGCCAAATAATCCCATAAGACATATTTCTTATTCTTTGCATTATATTTAATAGTTATATTAGTGGAATCAATCCTTACTTTAAACAAATTCACTTTACTTGAATGGTTTAATCTTCAATGCACCAATTGATCCACTACAATTTTTATATTTATCTTTATTTTTCAATTACAATAAACTGCATGGTAGGCACGGTATTTGTCAAAAATTAACACTTTAGTTTATATTGATAATCCTAAATGTGGTATAATGGTTGAGAAAGCACCGTTTATATTAGTGATGTAATTCATATTAGTGTTTTGGTCTCGGGTTTCTTTTTAGGTATTTTTATGTTGGAATTCCCTTAAAAAAAACCTCTTTTTTTTTTCTTTTTTTTTTTTTTTGTGGAAAAAAGTTCACTATAGATAATTAAAAAAGAAAAAAAAAAAGAAAAAAGAAGAAGTTGCAATTACCTAATGTACTCAATCTAAACCTTTAATATTCATTAAAAATGTATTAACAATCATATAATTAAAAACCAGAGTTAACAAAACCCTTTTGAATTTGGGTTTTATTATAAATTTAGTTTCTCTTTTTTTTAGATAGGACATTTGGTTTGTCCTTAATCTAAGAAAATTGGAAGTTCATTATTAATAAATGAATCCAGACAATCTTAAGAGCAGTCAGTAAGGATTATAAAATGTGAAAATATTTATGATTTCAATAGATTTTTCACCTATCTCAGGGGCAGTTTGGGAAGATGCTAAAAAAGTCAGTTTTTTTGTTTTTTAGCTTTTTTAGTCAAAAAAGTCGGTTTTTTTACCCAAAACAACCATGCTTTTTGTCAAAAAAGTCACCAAAAAAAGTCAAAAAATTAACTTTTTACTAACTTTCCAAAACGCCACTCAAAATATTTTCACATATTCTAATCTTTTTACACACTTTTTCCAATACTAACGAAAGTCCTAAAATCTGATTTATATTTTGTTTTGGCTAATAAAGTCAATGATGTAAGAAATTTGTTCCTCTCTTTCATTCTTCCCAAAATTTACAGCTAAGAGGGCAATCATGTAAGTGGAAAAATAGGTGAGAAAATAACTATTTTCTATTTTTACAAAAAAAATAAAAATATAATAAAATTTGTTTGGTGTACACAAATAATTTGAAAAGAAATATAAACGAAAATGAAAATATATATATATATATATATATACATGCTGGGTGAATTGGTGAAGATGCTGGTTGATGGTGAAAAATACGAAAACGGGAAAAATTCCATCTTCGCTAGCGTTTTTCACTTGGGTGAATTCGTCTTTTCATTTTTTTGGATGACATAAGAAAACCCGATTAGATTTTTAGCATGAAATAAATTTATCAAATAAATTAAGATATTTTTAGCCGATAAATTAATTTTTGGGATAAATTATATTGACATCCCTCGAGATTTGGTTCAATTATTATTCACTCTCTAATGTTTTGGAAATTACATTTTCACTTCTATAGTTAATAGTCTCATTTCACAAATCCTCTTACCGATATAAAAAGTAACAATTTTTAATAGAAAAATAGAAGAAATTATATTAAAAAAAAGTAAAGAAAGAGAGAAAAAAAAAGAGAAAGTAAAGCAAAATAAAAAAAGAGAGAGTACATGAGTTTAATGTCTTCATTTTGTTTAAATAACTACAATGACAGAGAGTTAATGTAATTTTCTAAACGTTAAAAGGTGATATGTATTAAACTCAAACATCAAGAGATGTAAAAGTAATTTATCCTAATTTTTATTTCACACCCGAATGAAACTGCCCAAGAATAAAAATAAAAATAAAAATAAATATAAGAAGAAACATGAGCGTGACTGACACCAGTAGAAACGTCTCAATCAAAGGGGATTGGATAAGCCATGCAATATATAAATAATGATGAAATAGGATTGTGGACGCCAATATGGACAATAATTAAGTTTGATCATTAAGCACTTACATTTTCAATTTTGGCATTCAAAATAGTTGTGGTTTTAGAGAGCCCATGGAAAGTTCTACTCTGTTGAACGCAACCACCATTACAGTTTAGAAATAATTATTCAAAAAATAAAAGAGAAATAATTTTTTCCCCGAAAAATCATTCTCTCGAATCTCTCAAATTTGAAGAAATCGAACGCAAGAGAGAGAGGCAGAAAGAGAGAGGAGATGAGAGAGGGAAACAGAGGGAGAGAAGAGAGAAGAGGGAATGGAGACAGAGAGAGGCCCTTGCATTCCGCCGATCGCCCAGCCGATCATTGCAGCCCGGCCGCCTCTGCCTCCGCCCGACTGCCGTCGCCTCCGCCTCTGCCTCTCTCTTCTTCTTCTCTTCTTCTTCTTCTTCTTCGTTTCTGATTGAACCAAAAAAAAAAATTAAAAATACAAAAATGACGTCGTTTTTCAAATTCGGGCGATTCGGGGGCTGGGTTTCGAGCTACCAATCACGGTTCAAAACAAAAATGCATACCTAGGCCATGGTTAATTGGAATATTTTTCAAGATTTTGTTTTTCTTATTTTCAAAAACAAAAACAATAAAAATCTTGAAAACCCACATCATTTTTATTAGTTTGAAATCATTTTGTATAAGCATTCTTTAATAAGCCTACTCTCTCAAGATCAATTTGTATATACTCCAAATTTGAAAAATCACAAATTTGTAGGGTTGAAAAAATTTATTATAGGAAATAAGATTAGCTTGATGACTTTAATTTTCCTGATGTTTTGAGATCTTATAAGGAATTAAATGTTTAAATTATCTAAAATCATCTTTCAAACATTGCAAATCATGTGATTTTCTTCTTTTTTTTTTGGTTTTTTTTTTTTATAATAATAGTGAGGAATAGGCATTCATGTCAAGTCATTTGTATCATTATGTATTTTTGTACAAACCATACCAATAAAAAATAAAATAAAATAAAGAAGACATGCATGTTGACATTTTGGTATTTTTGAAAGTTTATTTGCCTTATCTCAAAGAGTGAGGATTCTCTTTGGATTAGGTTTTTGGTGTGTTTGGGGCCCGAAAGGATTGCCAATGCCAGCAGTTGGTGTTGATTGACAATGAGTTGTTGGATTGTGAGAGGAAATAAAACTTCAATTTTTTTATTAAAAAAAAAAACTTGGAATAACAATGACAATCATAATGACCACTTGTCCAAATTGGATTATATCATGATGTGTCAATATCTTCTACTGCCACATGGCTTTTATATGATTGTAGATTTTTTTTGGCTGGTCTTGGCAATTTTTTTTAAAAAAATTATTGAATTTTAAAAAACATGTAAGTTCTATATTACAATAAAATTTTAAATTAAAAAGTCCGCTAAAAGATTGAAAAAAAAATATAGTTTTTTTTGGTGAAACTTTTATTATTTATTATTGATTTATTTTTACAAATTTTTAGACTAAAAAAAAAAAAGGTGAAACACTAATAAATCTCAAAATGTAATATTATGAACGGTTTAGTCCTTTCTTTTTCTTATGAATTTAAAAGTCCCATTAAAATGAAAATTATATAAAAAGATAGTCACTTATTCGTTTGGATTTAACTTTTTAAGAATAAAAGTGGGTTTCTGTAGCCACTCTAATTTTCTTAAGGCATTATTTATTATTGTTGTTATTACTCTTCTTTTTTTTTGTGGCTTTATATAAAAAAAAAAATGCCTTAAGAAAAAAATGCCTTAACAACAATAATAAATAATGCCTTAAGAAAATTAGAGGGTATCAGAGCTCTAGGTTATTCTAGACTTGTGAGAGTTTAGGTAATATTTGGAATGTGAAAACATGGGTTAGTTGGTTTAGTTAAGTGGTTGAATTTATTCAAAATATTTGTGAACGAATTCTTTTTGTGTGTTTAACTTGAAGGTGATGGCTGGAAGGTACAATTTGAGAAGTACTGAGTCCAATGGCACAGGGGAAGAAACAACTGCTAACGTAGCGGTAGCGGCAATAGCAGCGGCGGTTACTACCGAGGCAACCAATACGGTGTAGGTTAATATGGGGGAGATGACGGCTCAATTACTTCCGGTTGTGTAGAACAATAATCAAGGTCAGTAGAGAGATCTCTTTGGAAAGAGAAACAAAGATTTTGGTTCTTTGGGTGGTTAGAAATTCTCTGAAGATGGAGGACCCATTGCAGCTAACGCTTGGGTTTAGAAATGTGAGATGGTGTTTGGTTGTATGCAGCTCACTGCGATCCAAAAACAGGAGTTGGCTACACATCAGCTTGAGAGAGCAACCCTACTTTGGTGGAACTCGTAGAAGGAGGGCCTAGATTTGACAACTTTGACTTGGGAAGATTTTAAGACCCGTTTTGACTAGAAGTTTGTTCCTATTGCTATTCGGTCTCAGTTAAGTGATGAATTTTCAAAACTAACCCAAGAGGGTAGAACAGTGATCGAGTATGTCACCAAGTTTAATGAGTTGTCTCGTTATGCCCTTTACTTGGTTGACAAGCAGGAGAAGAAGAATGAGAAGTTTATTAAGGAATTAAATCATTACTTGTCTAAGTCCTTTATTCCTTTGATGCTGAACCATTTGGCAGAGTTCATGACTTGGCACTGAAATATGAGGAAAAAGAGAAGCAGCTTAAAGAAGGGAAGGCCAAGGTCGGAGAGACTCCTAGAGGGAGTCACTTCCAGCAGCGTGATGGGAACAGATACCGATCCTACGATCAAAGGCATAAGGGTCAGCAGTTTCAAAAGCCACAACAACAAGGTAATTAGGGAAATTTAAGACCTCTGGATAATTTCAGGCCTTAGGGAAATTTCCAGCCCCAAGGGCACTATTATTAAAGATAGGGTGGTCTGCGCTCACAGGGTTATCAAAGACAGCGGCAACAAGTGCCACAGTTGGGTTATCGTCCTCCCGTACCTCAGTTGGAGGGCCCCCCACCTATTAGAGCAGTAGCACCTCAACCGATCAATAGGAAGTGTTTTGGGTGTCAACAGTTGGGACATGTAGTCAAGGAGTGCCCTTAGAAACAGCAGGTACGACAGGGTTCGGCAACTCCAGCCAGGGCATTTGCAGTGATGCCAGGAAATGACAAAGTGTAAGGTACTTTTAATCTTTTTTAAGAATCCATTAGAGTACTTTTTGATACTGTCACGACCTAAACTCGCCCCTATAAGTTTAGTGTCATAATCGGCTAGTAATCTGAGATTACCAAAGGCCTAACTAATTAATTTAAATAAACGAGGCTAGCGGAAGCTAATAGAGAAGAAAATTAACCATCCAATGAGCTGTGACAATTACATGAGACAAAATGCATTTATATATATATAGACACGTATGTACATTCAAGCATTACGAGTTCGACAATACAAAAATAAATAAATAAAAGATAGTTCCATCAACCACATATATAGCTCAGTGCAACCCGACTACAATACGTGAGTGCTTCTTAAAAG
This sequence comes from Camellia sinensis, assembly GCF_055761805.1. NCBI lineage: Eukaryota > Viridiplantae > Streptophyta > Magnoliopsida > Ericales > Theaceae > Camellia > Camellia sinensis. The sequence continues at coordinate 142,362,521 of NC_138968.1, forward strand.
TAAAAGAGGAATCACTGGCCACTCCAAAACTTCGACGGATGGAACCCCGCAAGAAGACACGACAGGTGGCTTAACAAAACTGAGGCAAGATCACCGCTACTAAGTCCCCTCCTGAACTGGGTTACCTACATATATATACATATCAAAACGTGAGCTAGAACTCAGTGAATAACAACTGTGTAAAGGGGTTCTGCATGATGATCATAATGTAAAGCAAATCACATACTGAACAGATTCTTATTTCATACGAGAAGCATAAAAGTATACGTGGTACATCCTCTAGCAGGCTAATACAGGTGGTTTAGAAGACCGAACATACGGTCATGATAATCGGTAATCAGATATGATGGCCATCGCTATAGTAACCCGGAGTTCTAGGAATTGGAACTGACAGAGATCTTTGTAATCATGTAAATAGGTGCTAAGGATGCCACGATATACAATGTAAGAAAAATAGGATCATCACTCGTAAATGTAAGAGAAAGCATAGCAAAACAGAGTACAATATAAAACAGGAAAGAGATACTTTAAGTTAAACATATCTTTACAACAGCGTTACTCACAGTTGGCTTCATGATGCAGGTGACTGGAACGTGGCGTTTGACCTACACAGATAGATATAAGCGTAGCACACTTAATTCGCCAGACAACCAATTAATTAGTTTCAATACTTATTGGCTTAAATGTCTTCTATTCTCGTTTAATGCCCATACAGTGCAAATGAACGTCAATTACGGATGTAAATCACGCTAACGGAGGCCCGGGAGTGGGGTAAACGAAGCAGAAAAGTGAAACCAAGGCTGCCAAACAGCCGCACGTACGGAGCCCGTTGGTCGCACGTGGGCCACCAGGTGTTTTTTTATGCAGAATGCTCACAGCACCTCCCCTGTTATCCGTACGTGTGGGCCTACCCGCCGCACGTGTGCCAGTGCTTCCTGCACGTGTGCCAGTGCTTCCTGCACGTGCGGGCTCCCCAGTCGCACGCACGGTTCTGGATGTTCCATAACCGAATTTCTACCCTATTTTCTGAGCTTCAACCCATCAAAAAATCAAATCCAAATTCGATCAAATCAAAGGCCAAAAGTTAACAGATATGGTATATAAACAATTACCAAGTTCAAACCAAGAATAAAACTTTAAATTCAAACTCAAGTTCCACAATCTCATAAACAACTTCAAGGTTAAAGAGAAAACAAAACCTATGCATGTGGAAATTCTATGTTTCAACAAAACCATGGAAATCTAGCTTAAAATCATGCAAGACCAAGTAAATGAGCTTGAGTAATGCCATTCAGGCAAGGATATGGAAGAATTCCTCGTATTAGGGTTATAACACAACTTATACTACCCAACTCCTCACTCTCTCCCTCATTCTCATGAGTTCAAGATGAAAGTTCATTCTCATGTAAGAAATTAGGAAGAACTCTTACCTTAATGAGTTAATTTGATGAAGTTGCTTCAAATTCTCCTCTTCCCCTTTATCTTCATCTATTCTCTTCTTATACACTCACTTAAACTCTAAAACACTCTTTCGCTCTCCCAAGTGTTATCTCTCTCTCTCTCTCTCTCTCTCTCTCTTATTGAGTTCAACATATATATATACACATATCTATATCTAAGTTACTTAATTTGGCTTAATTAAATGAGAGTCTCATTACTTGATTTACCTAGCTAATTAATTAAATTGTTACTTAACCTAATTAAGGTGAATCAACTCTACTCACCTAGTTTATTAGTTAATTTATAACCCTACGATTTAACGAATCAGGTAGGTCATTTTCATAAATGAACATATCTGTCAACAAACATGATGCACATAACACATAAATATGCATATAATGCACAAATAGATACATAATTAAGATTAATCATAAAAATAACGGCTAAGTAAGAGGCGAGTGTTACAGATACTGGTGCCTTTCATTCTTTTATATCTAGACAGTTTGTAGAAAGAGAACACCTTGTAACTATCTCATTATCTAGACCTATTCGTGTTGAGACCCCTTTAGGAAGGACAATTACTCTTTATGAGATGTGTAAAGATTTTGAGATTGATTTTGCGAGCAGAGTCTTGTATGCGGACCTAATTGTTTTAGGGTTTGAGAGGTTTGTAATTATTTTGGGTATGGATTGGTTGTGAAAACACTTTGTGATTCTAGATTATGCTAGAAGGACTGTAAATATAGATATTTCCGGTATGCCACGGCTTACCCACACTTTTAGTGATGGAGAAGAGTCGGTGATGACGAGTTTTCTGTGCTTGGTAGAAATCCCTAAGTAGGATATTAGTGAGGTAGATGTGGTACGTGGGTTCATTCGTTCAAGTAACTCCCCGTAGGGAGCACCCACGATTTTTGTCTCCAAGAAAGATGGCACTCTCTGCATGTGCATAGATTACAGAGAGTTGAATAAGGTGACCATCAAGAACAAGTATCCGCTACCTAGAATTGATGACTTGTTTGATTAGTCAAAGAGGGCAGCAGTGTTCTCTCAGTTTGATCTCAGAACGGGTTACCATCATATGGGTGTGTCAGAGAAAAGTATACCACTTATTACTTTTCGGACACGGTATAGGTTGTACGAGTTTCCTGTAATGCCTTGTAGTTTGACAAATGTTCTTGCCTATTTCATGGACTTAATGAATAGAAATTTTTAACCGTATCTAGATAAGTTTGTGATTATCCTAGTGTATTCTAAGAATGAGGAAGGACACAAAGAACACTTGAAAGTTGTGTTGCAGACTTTAAGGGAGCAGCAGTTATACGTTAAGTTCAGTAAGTGTCACTTTTGGGAGAAAGAGGTTTGGTTTTTGGGACATGTTGTGTCCAATCAGGGGATAGCGGTAGATCTTGAGAAAGTTGTTGTGGTCAAAGAATGGAAGCAGCCTACAAATCCTTTAGAGGTGAGGAGTTTTTTAGGACTAGCTGGTTATTACTGAAGATTTATAGAGAAGTTTTCCATTATTGCAGTACCCATGACCAAGTTGACCCGTAAGAATGTGAAGTTTGTATAGACAAATGATTGTGAGAGAGCTTTTTAGGAGTTAAAGCAACATTTGACTATAGCTCCAGTGTTAACTTACTAGTACAAAGGAAAAAATTAGTAGTGTTTACCGATACGAGTGGAACTGGGTTGTGATGTGTGTTGATGTAGCATCAGAATGTTGTATCTTATGCTTCTTGACAGTTAAAACCTCATGAGAGACGATACCCTACTCATGACTTAGAGCTGGCAACAGTTGTTTTTGTGTTGAAAGTGTGGCGACACTACTTGTTTGGGGAGCGTTTTGAGTTATATACAGATCACAAGAGTCTCAAATATCTGTTTTCTCAAAAAGAATTGAACATGAGGCAACAAAGGTGGGTTGAATTTATTAGCAGTTATGATTTTGAGATCCTTTACCACCCGGGAAAAGAAAATGTGGTTGCAGATGCACTTAGTTGACAACATGGGATTATAGCTTCTTTGATGATTCAGGAATTGAAGTCCTTGGAGTTAATTTCGATGCATGATGTTCAACCAATAGAGAGTGTCAAGAGGGCATACATTGGTAGTTTGACTGTGCAGCTGACGTTACTGGGTAAAGTTTGTCAAATGCAATATTTAGATGAGTTTCTCATCAACAAGCTCGATGACCTTGTAGTGGATTTGATCGATGATTGTCCTACTAATTGGCCTGTGGACTTAGATGGGGGATTGCGATTCAGGGGCAAGTTGTGTGTACCTAACATTATTGAATTAAGGAAATAGATTATGGATGATGCCCATAGGTCTCGATATACCATTCACCAGAGGACGTTTTGGTGGGAAGGTATGAAGAAGGACATAGGAGAGTATGTTTCTCGATGTTATGTATGTCAACAGGTTAAGGCAGAACACCAACGACTGTTTGGACTTTTGTAGCCTCGTGAGATCCCTACTTGGAAATGGGAGTACATCTCTATGGACTTCGTGGATAGATTCCCGCGATCTAAGCGAGGCAATGAATCTATTTGGGTGATAGTGGATTGACTCACCAAGTCTGCTCATTTTATTCCTATCAGCGTTCACTGAACTGCGGATAAACTGGCTAGGCTGTATATTTGGGAGGTGGTGCGACTTCATGGCGCGCTAGTTTCTATAGTTTCAAATCGTGATCCGTTATTTGTGGCGGAGTTTTGGAAAAGTTTTCAGCATGCTTTGGGTGCTAGGTTAGACCTGAGCACGACTTATCATCCTCAGACAGATGGGCAAACTGAGTGGGTAAATCAAATCTTAGAGGATATGTTGAGAGCTTGTGTCCTCGATCTTGGTGGTAGTTGGGAAGAACACTTGCCATTTGGGGGAGTTTGCTTATAATAATAGTTATCACTCAAGTTTCAGGATGACACCTTTTGAGGCTTTGTATGGGAGGCCATGTCGATCATCTGCTTGTTGGATTGAGGTAGGAGATGCGCCGCTGTTAGGGCCAGAGTTGGTGAGAGAGACCATAGAGAAGGTGAACATTATTCGGGAACGTATTAAGACTGCACAGAGTTGTCATAAGAGTTACGTTGATAGAAAACATAAGGGGGTTGAGTTGAATGTTGGAGATTTTGTGTTTTTGAAGGTCTCGTCGATGAAGGGTATCATGTGGTTCGGAAAGAAGGGAAAGTTGTCACCTAGATTTGTAGGACCATATAAGATCACTGAGAGGATTGGTAATGTGGCTTACAAATTAGCCCTACCACCTGCTTTAACTATGATTCACAACGTGTTCCATGTATCTTTATTGCGGAAATGTGTGCAAGACCCTTCACAAGTAGTATCACCAGAAGTATTGGAGATTAGTGATGATCTCACGTATGTGGTGCGACCGGTACTATTTTAGACCGGGATGTAAAGTAGTTGCGGCGCAAGAAAGTGAACTTGTTGAAAGTGCAATGGAGCGAGAATGAGAATGATACCACTTGGGAATTGAAAGAGAAAGTTCGACGTATGCACCCAGAACTTTTTACTTAGTACTCTCTTCTATCGAATCTCGGGACGAGATTCTTTTAAGGTATGTATATTGTAGTGAACCTAATTTTATTAAGGCATTATTTATTATTGTTATTATTATTGTTATTTTATTTTTGGCTTTATTAATTGTGTGGATACATGAGAATTTAATGTGATATTTAGTTAATTTAATGTGTTAGTTAATTATATATAATTAATCTGAATATTTATATATATATATATATTTTATATAAGATATTTATATTTATATATGTTGTATTTGTATATTATAATATAATAATATATGTCAATTAGGGTACAAAGCTTAGAGGCTCACTTAAACATTAAAAAAAATAATAATAAAAAGAGGAGCAGAAACAACGGGAATTAGGAGAAAAAAAGGGAGGAGAAAGCCGTGAGAGAGAGAGAGAGAGAAGTTCTGTGAGGAATCAAAAAGTGCAAACTGAGAGGGAGAGAAGAGAGAGACAGGAAAGAGAGGTGAGGAAGAGAGACAAAAACAAAAAGGGTTAGGGTTTTATTTTGGTAGCTCTAATAATTCTCCAAGTGATTCTTTGATCTTCAAAAAAATATGGTGAGTGCAAAACTCACTTTCTTTGATTATGTTTATTTTGTTGTTTTTATTTATTTATTTTTATTTATTTGATGTTGGTTTGATATTGAACTTGAATGTAGATGATGGATTAATTTCAATTATTTTGGTTAGTTGTGTAAGCAAGGTTTAGGGTTTATGTCACGACCCAAACTCGCCCCTATGGGTTTAGCACCGTAACCGGCCAGTAATCCGTGGATTACCAAAGGCCTCTGAACAGATTAACAAATAATAAGGGGTTGCGGAAGCAATAATACAAAATAGACAAGGTCCAATGAGTTGTGATGACGTACATGGGACACAATATTTCAAAACTTACTTATAGATATATAAACATGCCAATCCAGATATACAATATTTACAAAATATTTACAGAAGTGAACTTCCCAAGATCTAACTTTACAAATAGTTACAGAGACTAGCATGAAAACAAAAGAAAACAGCCATGGCATTAGACTTCGATCGGAACCTCCTCGGGAGGCACAACGGTTGGTTGACAAAAAACAGTACAAAAGGCCGTCAACTCTGGCCCTGGTCATGTGCCGGCTCACCTACATACATAATATAAACTGTGAGCGAAAGCCCAACGAATAATAACAGAGTGAAGGAGTTATATAAATGATGTCCAGCACAAGTTAGAATTCAGCATTTAAATCAGAGCATAATAAGACTTCGAACATAAACAAATTCATATACATTTTCATATTCAAATTTTGCATAAGATCATACGTGGTACACCCATTAGCTATCAGATCAGATTGGTCCAGAGACCCACATACATAGTTGGTACCAACGACCATAAAGGTCTATATCTTGCACGCAAGTAGCCATGATATTGTTACCCCCAGGCAAGGGCCACGTGCAGATTGGCCGCGGTATTGTTACTCCTGGGCGAGGGCCACGTGAACTAAGGGTGCCATAATTACTTTTCAGAAAATTGGACATTCATTCATAATTCGTAAGATAGCATTTCAGAAAACAGATCATACAATACCAGTCAGAAAATACTTAAGTTGAACATAACTTTATAGAGTTATTACTCACAGTGGGCTTGGAGACAGACAGACAGAGCAAATCGATCAGACAGGACGTGGCACATGACCTACACGACACATAATAGATGCACACTTGAAACACACGTTCTAATTGTACAAAACTTATTTCGTTGGCTCTTAGTGTGTTTTTAATCTCTTATCCTCATTATAGAGTCTTAAACATGGCCTAGGAATGCCTCGGATGGAATGAGGATGCAAAGATGCATTTTAAGACACTTTCAAAATTTTGCTGAAACAGGGGTCCTGCTTGAGCGTGTCCTTCTACGCTCGAGCGGATATGCAGACAAAATGTAATAACCCTCACCACTGCTTACCGATGAACACTAATTACCGTTAGACTGAACTGATTATGACTGATAACTGAACTGATAATAATCTGCTTAAAGTACTAAACTGACTAACTGAAAACTGGAACTGAATTGACTGAGTATGTATGTTAATTTGCATTCTATCTGTTGATTGATTATTTGATCTGTTTGTGTTTTATGATTAAACCGTTAATTGAAGGCCTTATCGGCGGCCGAATCCGAAATTGATTAATGTTTTATGATCCTCATAATTAATGTGAATTTATGGTATATTCATTGAAAAAGTGATTTGGTATGATTAAATTAGATTAAAATAAGCTAATTGGCCAAGTTGGACTTATTTACCAAGCTAGCCTTGTAGTGGCCCACTACCTCAAACCTTTTGAGCCTTATTACACTTAATGCATTTGATTAAAACAACATTTCATCAGCTCTTTCTTGAGCCTTAGCCGACCAAGAGAGAGAGAGGGAGAGGGAGAGGACTTGAGTTCTATCTTGTGAATTGCTTGGAAACTTGAAGAATTGCTTGGTCATTGAAGTGTAGATTGCTAAATTGAACCTTTAGTCTTCTAATTCAGGAACCTAGGTATGAATTTCATCTTTTTGATTTGTCTTTAAGCTGATTCATGCATGGTTCATCTCTAATTGTAGAGCTAAGTCATGAATTAGTTCATTAATGGAGAATTGAAGCTCATTTCATGCATGAATGTTTGAATTGTTGGATTTTGAGTTGAGTTCATGGCAAATTGTTGCATGCATGTCCATAATTTTGTAATGGTCCATGTTTTCAACTTGTTTTTGGATCAATTGGCTCTTTAGAGCATCAAATTGAAGCTTTAAAATGATTTGAATTCATGCATGTTTGCATGTTCCTATTGTTCATGAAAATGGTTTGAAATTGAGTTTGAATTAAACACCCTTGGGCTTTGATTCCTCAAATTGAGCTTTGAACCATGTTATTCTATGTGTTTATAAAGGTTTTCCAGAAAAATGGGCCCAAGAGGATTGGTTTCGATGCATTTGAACTTGATTTTGAGCTTGGAGGTGCAATCTGGAATTTCCAGATTTTGCACTTTCGCTCGAGCGGAGAAAGTGGCGCTCGAGCGTGGAATCCGAGCATCCAGTATCTCTACACTGTTTTACAATCCGCTCGAGCGGAGGATTGGGCGCTCGAGCGGAGTCTTGTGTCTCAAGCTCGAGCGGGCGTCGAGCTTCCGTCGAGCGGAGATTTCACCCATCCAGTACTTTTACAGTACGCTCGAGCGGGAAAGTTTACGCTCGAGCGTGTGCCTTTGTTGCATGACCGCTCGAGCGGGGAAACCTGCGCTCGAGCGGGACTCTGTTTTTCTGAAACTTCTGAAAACTGTTTTCTGCACATCTTTGCATCCTCATCCCATTCTAGGCATTTTTAGACCTAGTTTAAGGCATCTTATTGAGGTTATAGATGTAGAACACACCGAGGCATTAGGGATTAAGTATTATATTTCCCAACTGTGTAGCTTAGTGTGTTCAATCTGTTAACTGTGTAGGTTTGGCTTTCTGAGGAAACGCTCTAGCATACTGTAGCCCGAACTTTGTGAGTAACGATTGTGTAAAGATATGTTCACAAATGAATATCTTCTGAACAACTGAACTGTACTGTTTTCTGAACTGATTACTGTTAACTGAATGAATGTATGTCCTATATTCTGAACTGTATTGTGGCATCCTTAGCACCTACTGTTTACTGTTACTGTGACAGAATTCTCTGTCGGTTCCCTTATTGGAACCACTACTGTTCACTGACTGATGGCCATCATACTGCTCGGTCTTTTAAGACCTACTGTTTACTGTACTGTTATGCTATTGGGTGTACCACATATGGCCGTATTGACTGAATGACTGAAATACTGTTTAAATGAACCGTTTTCATTACTGTAAGGACATTCATTCTTAACCTCTTTACGCATTATGTTATTCACTGGGCTTTAGCTCACTGCTCATATATATATGTAGGCGTTCAGGCACCAGACCGCGGCTAGGAGCGTCAGGGTTACTCCTGTTTTGTCAAGCCAGCCTATCTGCCTCACTGCGAGGTTCCGAGCCTACCGTGTTAGGGCTTAGGGGTGTTTTACAATTCCCCCTTCTGTACTGTCTTACTGTTCTGTATTGACTGAATGTTTACTGTACTGATATGTAAGGGATGGAGTCCCTAATCTGAATGATTGTATAAATCGTGCGTACTGTTCTGTACTGTTTATGTATATATGCATGAAAAGTCTTTTTGCATACAGACTGTCATAGCTCATTGGGCATTGTTTATTTACTGTTTTGGCTTCCGCCAGGCCCTGTACTCTGTTTTACTGTATTACTGTTCTGTAGGCCTTCGGTAATCTCGGATTACTGGCCGGTTACGGTGCTAAACCCATAGGGCCGGGTTTGGGTCGTGACACAAAAGGAATCCGCTCAAGCGTGGATTACTCCGCTCGAGCATACTGCAAGCTACAGTAAAAGTACTGGATGCACAAAATTCATGCCCGATGGGCGCTCGATACCTACTTGAGCGTGAGACACAAGTCCTTGCTCGAGCGTGCATTACCACGCTCGAGCGGACTGTAAACAAATGCAAAGTACTGGATACACGCATTTCCCGCTCGAGCGTCACTTTTCCCGCTCGAGCGTGAGTCCAAAATCTGAAATTTCCAGATTTGAACCTCAAGCTCAAAACTCAACTACAATGCATCAAATTTGATCATTTTGGGCTAATTTTCTGGAAAACTCTTGTAAACTCATAGTATGACATGTTTTGAAGATCAATTTTGTAAAATCAAGCCTAATGGTGAGTCAATTAAACACCATTTCCAAATAAAACATCAAGAACATGATGAACATGCAACATGCATGAATTTAATCAACTTCAAAGCTTCCAAAGCATGATCAAGTGAGTTAATTCACTCCCAAACATGATGAATTCATGGACTATAACCCAAATATGGACATGCATGCAATAATTTCCATGAAAACAACTCTAAACTTCAAGATATGCACATGCATGCATTATTTAAGCTTCAATTCAACTCATTAAGCCAATTTTAGACTCAACTCACAAAACTTCCATGAACCATGCAATATATGACTTAACAATTAAAAGGATGAAATCCTTATCTATGTTTCTCAATTTCAAGTCTAGAGGCTCAATTATGCAATTAATGTTCAATATTTTCAGGTCTCCAAGCTAAATGCCTAGATGAACTCAATTTCTCCTATCTCTCTCTCTCTAGTCGGCTGAAGCTCTCAAAATGGCTGAAGAAATATGTTGTATGATCAAGTGCAATAAGGCTTCAACATAGTCTAAGGTAGTGACCCACTCAAGGGCAATTTCGTAAATAATTGGACTAATGTAATTTAACGTTATTTAATCTAATTTAATTGCTCCGAACCAAATTTTAATTAAACCTACTATAAAATTCTATAAATCCTAACTAGCACATAAATCAAGTCAATTTCTGATTCGGACGCCGATAAGGCTTTCAATTGGCAATTTAAAATCAAAGACATGAACAGATCATTTTATGGCAAACAGATAGGAACACATAAATAATGCAATACACATGTAAATAAATCCCAAATCTTTCCTAAATTACTGTTAAGTATAATTAATCATGAATTAGCATTAATCGGAGGTCAGGGTCATTATAGTCTCCCCACCTTAAGAAGTTTGGTCCTCCAAACTCGAGTTATCTCATATCAAAGAAATGTTGTCCAACAAAAATATAACTTTAACTCTACAAAACAGGAGCATAACCATATTCATGACCTAATCTTGACCTTAGCTTCGTACAGAAACAGAATCATAAATCATATACAGAGGTTAGGGTTCGTAACAAAACAGAGTCTTATACACATTCAGATTTTAGTCAAGAACAGATTCAGATACATGTTCATATTCATATTCTTGTCCAGATCATACACAGATGTCACATGTCTTGCTTAAACATACGTGGTGCATTTAATAGCACAACAGAGCAGATACAGAACAGATACAAACACGTGATGGTTATAAATAACCAGTTCCATAAAGGAACCTCCGCATCTGGATAAACAGAACAGAACAGAAGCTGAGCCCCCGTGACAGGGCCTCCGGTACGGCTAACAGAGTGCAGACAGAAATAAGTTCCATAAAGGAACCTCCGATACCGGGTAACAGCCAATAGATACCATATAGTACAAAGAGTCACATGAATACATATCAGAGATTGGACAATCATTCAGTACAAAGCATATAGCATTTCAGAAAGCAAAACTTATTTCATCACACAAAAAAAAATATAGTGGAACACGACTTTACTAAGTTATTGATCACCTTACTTATATCAAGTACTAATCGGACGACTTAGACTCACACTGTTTCCATTTTCACAAATAATTTCCCGTTGTCAAGTTACAGAGATTTAATTTATTCAATTTCGTGTCATCCATCCGGTCCTTGTTCAATTTGGTTTTCCATTCGGTAACCCATCACAGTTAGTCCAGGTCATTCGAAGTTATCAGGAATACAAGGTAATTCTGTACGTTAACCCCATAGCAGTAAACGAAATTCTGAAGTAATCACTTATATACTATTCATCAGCCTCAGTTCCCACAAATTCAATCGTACTACGTGTCAATACAGAAGCAGTCATGCTGATTACATATACTTCCAGGTAGTCAGAGTTTCTAATCAAACCAGCCTGTTGTCAACAAATCCCATCAGTTTTGAAGTACAGTAACACAAAAGCAATCGTTCTCTAGTCAAACCAGTTCATAGTCATAACAGTAATACCGGGTAATTAATCACATGTCAAATATACAGTATTCCCATATTCTCCAAGCATAAGTTACCAATCCCATAATCTCATTCACATGTTTCCAATCGGTTATAGGCATATGGTATAAAGCTATTCATAATCACGTAGTCTGCTGTTGACGGTTCACATTCTTCCTAAGCGTTCAAGATTCAAATTTTCCTTCGGTTAGTTCTCCTAGCAACACAGCCCTGTCATTCAATCATAAGCAATTCACGATCCCCTATAATGTAATCAAATCAGATAGTAGCTCTCAACAAAGTTCTCCTCAGATCAGATCAATGGAAGTTCAACCAGGTCATATCAGGTGAAAGTTCTACCCAGTCATATCAAATAGGAATTCAAAGCGTGAGTCATCAAACAAAAGTTCTCTCAGGTAACCAAAGGTCCTATCAAACTACGGTTCTATCAGGTCAGATCCAGTAAAAGTTCTATAGTTCATACTCCATTCACATAGGTGCATAATCAATGGTTCCACAGTTGTTCTAAGTTCATCCGTTCTCAAAATCACATCAGAGTCATGGATCAATAGTTCATGTCAAAGTGTTTCGGGTCATATACTACGTGTTTCTCCCAATAGGTTTATAGGTAAATACACAGGCATGTAGTTATTCATATCGAGAGGTAAGCATCATAGTCAACATGGCAGCTTCCTGAATAAGTCTTTCATAGGCATACGATACACAACAACATATCATATAAAGTTTTTCGGTGGCACACAATAGCAGGTTGTTATGCAGGAGTCCCAAATTGTCGTACAGTCACTAGGGCATAGGTTCACTAGTCTAGTCAAATAGTTTCGTCAGTTTTCAACATTCACAGTTCACGGTTTAAAGTTCACCGTTCGAGGTCTCTACTTAGTGACACAATCCCAGAGTCATAGTCCCCACGGTTAAGTTATCAAACACTTAACATATCAATCATTCTGAGCAAGGGTATGGTCATATATGTACATGTCCAGAGTTTAATAACATTCACAAGTATAGGTAATTGTTAAACATGAGGATTCAAGGTGTCATACATTGAGTTCATATCAGACAGTAGGTTTTCAAAGCGTTCATTAGTCACAGTCTAGCCCCGTCAATTCTTCTAGATTTATAATTCAATATAACATAATTAGTCACTATCAATGTTTTTGCTAGTTCCTAAATGAAATAATTTCAGTAAATGAAGTCTTGCTTCTTCGGACATCAAGTGGGGAAATTTTCATTGGCTCAAATCGTTTAGTTGCTTATTTAATTCAAATCTTAGCGATACTCTAATAATAATTTTCTTTTTAGCAACCTCGGTTGAGTTCTAAATGATTCCAACAAATGGGTTCCGTTTTAATCAAATAACATATAACGTAGCTTGTAACAAAACATGGGATGAATTGAGTTCATCAATCAAAATCTTTCAAAGCCTCTAGGGTTGTTACTAACATCTACATAACACAAGGGATGACATTCTTGACAGAACAGAGGAATAATCGTCCCGGATTCGAAGCACACCCGTTCATGACCGTCCGTGGCCGACCTGGAATCGGTTAGACAACCCACCCGTACACCAAACCGTCGGTGGGGCCATCTGTACACCAGATCGTCAATGGCAAAGAGATATCTCAACAAAGGTGCTACATAAGCTTAACGTCCCCTAGCACGAAAGGACCTTTCAAGAATGTCATCAAAAGAAGCTAATACTTGATACAGAGTTAATGGATCATCATTCAAGCTAGACCAAATTCTTTTCCAAAACAAAGCAAAGCAAAGCAAAGCCTCATCAAAACATCGTAATATAGCATTATTAAAACACCACTTACACATAAACTGTTAACTTCAAGCAGTCCTACTTATACTAAAGTACTATCCTTAACCAATTAGATTATTTGAGCTTTCTCTTAGGTTTGGAACAGTCTTCTATTTGATGTCCAACTTCTCACATTTCTAGTAATTTGATAACACAGTCCCCGATGATTCTTGCAACATGTGACATACTAGGGTAACTCATTTCCCTTACAACTTTGCCTGGAATTACTCGTCCTTCTTACCACAAAATTCTTAGTTTTCTTCTTTGATTCACTTGTCACTTCCACACTTAACTCTCCCCTTTTGACCTTACCATGTAGGGTGGGATTCATAACTTCCACCACGTTCTCTAGTACCTCTTCTACTTTACCTAATCACTCTGATTAAGACTCAATTTCCATTCCATTCATACTTTCTCACCATCTTCTCCTGATGATGGAAGGGAAGGGTTAAACACAAGAAAATGGTTGACAACACTTGGGTTAATTAATTGACTTAAGTTAAAGTACAAAGTACATATCAAGCACAAGTAGACATACACACATAGACATATAAGGACATTGGTAAGATGACCTATCCATTCCCAAGGAATTTACCAAGAATTTTCGATTCGAAGCTACGTTGGCCAAACATGATTCCAATCTAACTTTCGAGGTCATTTGACAAAGGCATGAGACTCTACGGTTTGACATACCACATAATAGGTTCCCACCAAAATGTACTATCTTACATATCAAATGGTTTTTCTCGTCCTCAATTACCAAATATTCTCATAGTCCAATTTAACATATAACCTATATGGCTTTCATGACTTACGTTGAAGGTTCTAATTCTGCATGATACTATGATTCCACAAATCAACTTACTTGTTCCTACCAATGTACTAGTCAAATATTCTGATTTCCTTATGACAATAGAAGTTTCAGAGATTTCACCATAATTCTTAACTTTCAGCCTCACTGCTACACTGATTCCACAATCCAGTTTCCCTATAATCATCAAAAATCCACAATAGTTCTTAATTCTTAGTTTTAGTACATAAACGTACTACACAAACGTATATACATATTCTTGAATGCACAACTTTTTACTTACTTACTAGATGCATGAAACGTAAATTCGTTGTAGACATTCTAATGCTTAATGGACACGTGTGTGAGATATTAACGCGTGCTCTGATACCACTCTGTCACGACCCAAATCTGCCCCTATGGGTTTAGCACCGTAACCGGCCAGTAATCCGTGGATTACCAAAGGCCTTTGAACAGATTAACAAATAATAAGGGGCTGCGGAAGCAATAATACAAAATAGACAAGGTCCAATGAGCTGTGATGACGTACATGGGACAGAACATTTCAAAACTTACTTATAAATATATAAACATGCCAGTCCAGATATACAATATTTACAAAATATTTACAGAAGTGAACTTCCCAAGATCTGACTTTACAAATAGTTACAGAGACTAGCATAAAAACAAAAGAAAATAGCCTTGGCATTAGACTTCGATCGAAACCTCCTCGGGAGGCACAACGGTTGGCTGACAAAAAACAGTACAAAAGGCCGTCAACTCTGGCCCTGGTCATGTGCCGGCTCACCTACATACATAATATAAACTGTGAGCAAAAGCCTAGCGAATAATAACAGAGTAAAGGGGTTATATGAATGATGTCCAGCACAAGTTAGAATTCAGCATTTAAATCAGAGCATAATAAGACTTCGAACAGAAACAGATTCATATACATTTTCATATTCAGATTTTGTATAAGGTCATACATGGTACACCCATTAGCTATCAGATCAGATTGGTCAAGAGACCCACATACATAGTTGGTACTAACGACCATAAAGGTCCATATCTTGCGTGCAAGTAGCCATGGTATTGTTACCCCCGGGCAAGGGCCACGTGCAGATTGGCCGTGGTATTGTTACCCCCGGGCGAGGGCCACGTGAGCTAAGGGTGCCACAATTACTTTTCAGAAAATTGGACATTCATTTATAATTCGTAAGATAGCATTTCAGAAAACAGATCATACAATACCAGTCAGAAAATACTTAAGTTGAACATAACTTTACAGAGTTATTACTCACAGTGGGCTTGGAGACAGACAGACAGAGTAGATCGATCAGACAGGACGTGGTACGTGACTTACACGACACATAACAGATACACACTTGAAACACGCGTTCTAATTGTACAAAACTTATTTCGTTGGCTCTTAGTGTGTTTTTAATCTCTTATCCTCATTATAGAGTCTTAAACATGGCCTAGGAATGCCTAGGATAGAATGAGGATGCAAAGATGCATTTTAAGACACTTTCAAAATTTTGCTGAAACAGGGGTCCCGCTCGAGCGTGTCTTTCTACGCTCGAGCGGACATGCAGACAAAAGAAATCTGCTCGAGCGTGGATTACTCTGCTCGAGCAGACTGCAAGCTATATTGAAAGTACTGGATGCAAGAAATTCACGCTCGATGGGCGCTCGATACCCACTCGAGCGTGAGACACAAGTTCTCGCTCGGGTGTGCATTACCACGCTCGAGCGGACTGTAAACACATGCAAAGTACTGGATACACGCATTTCCCGCTCGAGCGTCACTTTTCCCGCTCGAGCAGACTGCATGAACTCAGTATGTACGCTCGAGCGTGGAGTTCTCCGCTCGAGCGTGAGTCCAAAATCTGGAATTTCCAGATTTGAACTTCAAGCTCAAAACTCAACTACAATGCATCAAACTCGATCATTTGGGGCTAATTTTTTGGAAAACTCTTGTAAACTCATAGTATGGCATGTTTTGAAGATCAATTTTGTAAAATCAAGCCCAAGGGTGAGTCAATTAAACACCATTTCCAAATAAAACATCAAGAACATGATGAACATGCAACATGCATGAATTTAATCAACTTCAAAGCTTCCAAAGCATGATCAAGTGAGTTAATTCACTCCCAAACATGATGAATTCATGGACTATAACCCAAATATGGACATGCATGCAATAATTTCCATGAAAACAACTCTAAACTTCAAGATATGCACATGCATGCATTATTTAAGCTTCAATTCAACTCATTAAGCCAATTCTAGACTCAACTCACTAAACTTCCATGAACCATGCAATATATGACTTAACTTAACAATTAAAAGGATGAAATCCTTACCTAGGTTCCTCAATTTCAAGTCTAGAGGCTCAATTATGCAATTAACGTTCAATATCTTCAAGTCTCCAAGCTAAATGCCTAGATGAACTCAATTTCTCCTATCTCTCTCTCTCTCTCTAGTCGGCTGAAGCTCTCAAAATGGTTGAAGAAATATGTTGTATGATCAAGTGGAATAAGGCTTCAACATAGTCTAAGGTAATGGCCCACTCAAGGGTAATTTCGTAAATAATTGGACTAATGTAATTTAACGTTATTTAGTCTAATTTAATCGCTCCAAACCAAATTTTAATTAAACCTACTATAAAATTCTATAAATCCTAACTAGCACATAAATCAAGTCAATTTCTTATTCGAACGCCGATAAGGCTTTCAATTAGCAATTTAAAATCAAAGACATGAACAGATCATTTTATGGCAAACAGATAGGAACACATAAATAATGCAATACACATGTAAATAAATCCCAAATTCTTCTTAAATTACTGTTAAATATAATTAATCATGAATTAGCATTAATCGGAGGTCGGGGTCACAGTTTATATATGTGTTTATTTTATAATTGTAATCATACTCATGCTTATATGAAATTAAAATAAACTTAGAACCCATAGATAAATTCCTTACATTCCACGATGACTCCATGGATTATTGTTTTATTTGAGTGTTGGTGAGAAAGAGTGTATAAAAAAAAAAAAGTGAGGATTATGAGATTTATTTGAATGCCTGAGGCTTGGCATTGTTATGTTTGTTCTCATGAGTAGATGAGAGATTATGTATATATATTGTTGTCTCGTTCTCAAGAGTAGACGAGTATTTTGATTTATGTACGTACGTATATGCTAACCATCCAGGGAGTGCGGGTCAAACTCGGGATGATATCCCCGTGCCAGTTTGGCTTCAGAGCAGTGTTAGGTATACGTGAGGCACATGGGATATATGTGTAGGCCGGCCGAAGTGGTGGAGTTAAGCTACAAAGAATTAATATAAATTTATTGGTATAGTTTGAATTGTTTTGATTTGTACATTTCGAAAAAAATAGTAAACGACTTGATAAATTATAAAATTTGGGCAAAGGCATGTATACGTAATTCTAGACAACTTTTGTGTTTGTTGGCTGTATATTTTGTGCAGGCTAGCCGTACCTTAACATGTGGCTCGTGAAGGGTGTTTTGGGAAATTGATGCAAATCTCCAATTAGCAACGGACAAGTGGCAGTTCATATTGGTAATGGTGGGTCTGTGTTACATGGAAGCAGCTAAAAGGTGCAAGATGACGTAGCCCAACGGTTACTCAAAAATTCAAATTCAAATTCAAGAGGGAAGCCTAACTGCGAGAATGGCGTAGTGGAATGAAATGTGAGAGAGCATGATCAATAATCATGGGAGGACATTTCGACTGTTGGAAACCCATTTCGACGGTTACTATTGGAGAGTATAAATAGAAGAAAAGGCCCCAGAATGAAGGACATAGACTCAGATCCAGAAACCAGTTTATTTACTTCATTTTTCCTTTCCAGTTCTTTACATTTTCTGCACTTCAATTCATGTACTGCACTTCATTTTCTAGGAGTAGTTCTTAAGTAGTCGTTGCTGTAAACCATTTTCATGACTGGGTCATTCCCTTGTAAGTTCTTATTTACTCAATGAAATTCAGTTTCTGAATTGTTCTATACTTGTTATTTCTTATAAATTTCTCCTAAAATAAGCAACCAGTAAAAGTCCTCTTCATTGAGGCTAAAAGAATTTCAACATAATCGTCTGATAATTGGTTGGCAATTAAAATTCTGTAAAGACTGATTGATCCTTACTGACATGCTTAAATTTACACTATTAACCTTCGAAAGCCAAAAAAGCCAATATATATTTTTGGTACGCCCGGTGGAACCTAAAATGGTTAGACATAGAGTAAGAGGAGAAAATGAACGTCTGGAAGAGGGTGTGGAAGGAGAGGTAGAAATACCTAACCCAGAGGAGAATGCAATAGATGCACATATCCCATCAAATCCTCCCCAAATGGTCGAACAGACCAGCACTTCGGAATACACAACGCATGTCCAATATACTAGATAGGGCCATGAAACTAGACCTTTAACTATCCCTTCTACCCAACCAACAAATCCATTGGGAGGTTTAGTAGATGCTATAGGACAGCAACTAATGTATACAATGGAAAGATGGGCAACATCCTTTTTGGATTGAATGAACTCTCATCAACCAACTGTTGTAAGACAAGCTAAAGAGAATGAGAATTCCCTTCAGTATAGATTGGCTCGAGACAAACGAACCTATGCAAAATAATGGAAAAACTAATGGTTAGACTAGTAATCAAAACCATGAGAGAATGTCACCTGTGCCACAATCATGGTATGAAGCCGCTTCAAGACCACTAGTAAACCAAAATGTACCATTGCCCACTAGCGAAACCATACAAATTGGTGGATCTAGGCCAGCACAAGGGAATGGTGTGAAGATGTTTGCAAATCCTATGTTCGAAGCCATACCTGGCACATGGGGTTTCACTAATCTTGTATTTGAATTTGCACCCAGGGGGTTAGAAAGATTTCTTGTGATTGGAAGAGAAACAACACCTATTCCTCATCATGTAGCACCTTTCGTAGGGCCTTTCCCAAGACAGATTCCAAGAGGTCAACCATACCTCCAACAATAACCACTATAACAAGGACAACCAGCCTTGAATGTACCTATACATGGACCAAGAGGCCATCAAGTACATGGAGTTCCTCAAAATCCTGTGTTTACTCCTCCAGTAATGGTTCAACTAGCACAAAATATGGTTCCAAGGGACCAAATTGCTGATATAGTTAGAGAAATGTGTGGACCTATGGCTCGGGGGGTCTAGACTCCAGTGTACAGAACACCTTACCCAGAGTGGGTGGATAGGGTACATGAGTATCCAAAGGGGTTTAGAATACTAGATTTTGCCCTCTTTTATGGGAATGAAAACTAGTCAACGGTGGAACACATTGCTAGGTTTACAGGCTAGTGTGGTGAGTTCGCCACTAATGATCACATGAAACTGAGACTTTTTCCAAACTCTTTAACTAGAGCAGCCTTTGTATGGTATATAAACCTTTCACTTGGCTCTATCCAAACTTGGCAACAAATGGAGGAGCTTTTTCATGCCCAATTTTTCCAAACAAAACCTGAGGTTTCCATGGCAGAGTTGGCAAGATTGAGCCAAAGGCCTGATGAGAGGGTTGCTCAGTTTATTGTCAGATTTAAAAGGGCACGAAACAAATATAGGGTCATACTACCTGAGCCTGAATTTGTGAGATTGGCTCAAAATGGGTCGGAGTTTAGGCTTTGAAAGAAGTTTGATTCAACTGAGTTTCGAGACTTAGTAAAATTAACCTATAAAGTCTCCAGATATGAAACTTTACTTGAGGAGAAACAAGATCAAAGTAATGCATCATATAAGACCTATTATAGGGATTCTAATTATGAAATTGATGCAGCAGAGATCGTAGGAAAAGAACCTATGACTTGTGAAGCATTAATTCAGAAAGATAGCATAATAGACCAGCGGTTTAAAAAGAAAAACCTTCATAGGAAGTATTCTTTTGACTTAACAAAAGCAGATGACATCTTTGATTATTTGCTTGCAGCAAATTTTCTAAAGTTACCAAAGGGAGTTAAGATCCCTACCCCTAAAGATCTTAAAGGAAAACTGTCTTGTAAATGGCACAATTCTTGGTCTCATTCAACTAAAAACTATATTGTTTTCTGAAACAGGATCCAAGAACAAATTCGAAATGGGAGGCTGAAGTTTCCAGTCAAGTCTAAGAAAGCTATGGGAATTGACGCCAACCCATTTCTAAAGATTGGGGGGCTGGAGCTAATGTTGGCATGCTAGATTTCCAAAACTTATCCTTGAAGGAATTGGAGGAAGTCATTGTGCAAATGCATGTGGCTAGCCAGGCTACCTTCAAGGACTCAAGAAGTTCACCAGTAAGTGGACAAAACTCTACAGGCCAAAAGGATGGCTCTAGTGAAGAAATACTAGATGATGACTCCCTTGAGGCAGCTGTAGTGCAAAGGATGTGTCTTAGATGTAGGATGAGTTACAAATTGCTGAAGGGGCTTCTAGTTGATGGAAAACAGTATTATAAAGATGTACAGAAGGATCGAAAATCAACCAACACTTATAACAGAAGGCCATATCCAACTGGCCCTAGGCAGCACTCATCTTTGGCTAGTCCACCAGACGCCAGGATGCAATCAAGGGGTAAGAGGCCTCTACATTCGACTAGACCACCTAATTATTACAGGGTGGTTAACCAGCTTGAAAGGAAACATGGATTTCATGCAAGGCATGGGACCAGGACTGATGATTGGCCCTCAAGGACTACTTCGAAGATTACTTCAAAGAGTGGGACAACGGATCCAGCAACCAGACTAGTAGACTCATAGGTCCCAGGAGTTCCAGATTGATTTGTCATGTAGAACAGACCTAAGGAAATGCCTATTCAAAGAAAGGCTTTTGTAGACTAGGGAAGAATGATCAAACCTCCCTTGGTGGCTCCAAACAATTGGGTATTATTAAAGAACCCAAAAACAAAGGAGCTAGATGTGGTTCCTATGATTTCCAGGTCTCAAAGGAGGAAGATCCAACGAAGATACACCCAATATCAGTGGGATTTGAAAAAAAGTGGAGATAGCATTTCCATGGCACAAGCAAAAGACCAGACAGATGGGGGAATAGGTTTGAAGCCTACTCCTAAGATCAAAAGGAGTGCCAGCATGGAGTAGTTAGCTAAAGTTCATGCTGAACTAAGAGCCAAAGAAAAATCCAGTTTAGCAGGCCTCGAGAAGGCTTTAATATAAAGTGATGAGGAAACGGATGAAGGGACTGAGCTAGGCCAAGAGAGAACATTGGCTGAAGATGAAATGCTTGAGGCCTTCATGGCTGAACAGGCCTTTCTGGTTAACAAGCCAATGGATGTAGATTACCAACAGGCTACTTCGAAGGAACCTGCTAGCACAGAGGTATAAGAATGCAGCATGAAAGATGCTTCTAAAATAACAGAACAAGCTAATTTGGAAGGAAAATGTCATGACCCAAACCTGCCCCTATAGGTTTAGCATCGTAACCGGCCAGTAATCCTTGGATTACCGAAGGCCTCTGAACAGATTAACAAAATTAAGGGGCTAGCGGAAGCAAATACATAAATATAGTTGTCCAATGAGCTGTGCTGACTTATATGAAACAGAATATTTAAAACTTTATATACATAGTCAAAAGTCAATCATACATTATACCCACACACATTAAAGAATCTGAAGTACAGCCAACAGAGTTACATCAAGTCATATATATACATAGAACCAACAGAACTTGAACATAAGACACTTCAGGAACCTCTACGTGAGGCACAATGGCTGGCTGACAACAGAACACAGATCTAGACAAAAAGTCTCCAAACTTGATCTCCATAATGCTCACCTATATATATATATACAAACAGTGAGCTAAAGCCCAGTGAATAACATTAAGGTAAAGGGGTTAGTGAACGAAATCCGAACATATCATAAACAGAAAACAGATCATAGCATAATCATTCTCATATCATAACATAATAATGGTACATCCCATAGAACACATCACAGAACGTCTTCCGACTAGGGTAATCGGTTCCGGATACCGATTAAATACATATCACCACAGTGAAGTGGCTAACGAGATCTCGTAATTACTTGTATGTCATAGACCCGCATTTTCATGCCGTCCTCCATGACTTGGGACTATCTATGGATGCCATAATAGATTTCAAACGTGGGATATTCGTTCACGAAAACAGATATCATTTCAGAAATCAGAACTTATCATATTTCATTTGGAACATAATTCATATCAACATATCTTTATAAAAATGTTACTCACAGTGGTTCCAGTAATGGTCAACCAACCCTCGAGTCTTGACCTACAGTCACAAAATACATGACACAAGCATGCCTTATCATTACACATTCAAGAGGCCATTAAGGCTTAGCTTTTATTACATTGATTCTTAACCTTTCTTATCACAATGCCTAACACACCCACACTTGCAGTCTCGGAACTTAGCACATTCTTTTCTTAGTGTGTTTCTAATCCATAACCTCATTATCAAAGCTTAATTAAGGCTTAGAAATGCCTAAGATGCAATGAGGATGCCAAAACATGCCTTGGAACACTTAGGACAATTTCTGAAAATAAGGTCCATGCCCTGCTCGAGCGTGGATTCCCCCGCTCGAGCGGACATGTAGACAAAGACGCTCCGCTCGAGCGTGGACTTCCCGCTTGAGCGGACTGCAAACTTAAGAAAAAGTGCTGAATGCATGAAATTCACGCTCGACGGGTGCTCGACCCCCGCTCGAGCGTGTGACACAGACCCTCGCTCGAGTGTGCATTACCCGGCTCGAGGGGACTGTAAAACGTATGAAAGTGCTGGAAACACGCATTTCACGCTCGAGCGTCACTTCCCCCGCTCGAGCGTGAGTCCAAAATCTGGAAATTCCAGATTGAACCTTCAAGCTCAAAATCAACTTTAAATGTACCAAATTCGATCCTTTTGGGCTAATTTTCTGGAAAACACTTGTAAACCCATAGTATGACATGTTTCAAAGATCAATTTGAGAAATCAAAGCCCAAAGGTAGTTCAATTGAACACAAATTTCAAGGAGCTTTTATGAACAAGACTCGAATGTAATATGCATGAGCTTAAATGAATTTAAAGCTTCAAACACAAGATCAAATGAGCCAATCCTTTCAAAAACATGAGGAATTCATGAACTAGAACCATAATATGAACATGCATGTGGGAGTTTTCATGAAAACAACTTCAAAACTCTACAACATGTACATGCATGTGTAGACACCCCATTTTTGACCGTCCTTAAGACTTGGACGTCACTATTTGAACACTCGGTGATCATCCATGTTCGTGTTCGTCTTGTGTTCCCGGAGGTCTCAGCCACGCGCCTTGCCTTAGGATCTCTCGACTCGACTGTTTTGTGTTTGGTTTTGCACCAAACACTTGTGTTTTGCTTTTGAGGGGCAGAGAGTGGCTTGTGGGCCACCCCCACACCTCACCGGCCATGGTTTGAGGCCACCGGCTATTGTTTTGTTGCCATCGGCTATATGTTTGGTCGGTCGGCACTCTTTGTGGTCGGTCGACCATGTATTTTGCCATTTTTTCATGTTTGGCTGGCCGACCACTGTGCATCTGCTTTTGCAGATTTTTTTATGCTAGCTGTGCTAGCTGGCATACACCTTGCACCCCCTCCATACACGTGTATGGAGGGATTTCACTCTTGCTTAGCTTGTCTTGTAAGCTTTGCAAGAGTGATCCTCTATAAGAGGAGAGCTTCTCCTCCCTCCTCAAGGGTTCCAAAAAATTCCAGAGAGCTCTGGATTAGGGTTAGCCATAGTGTATCTATTCTATCTCTATATCTCCCTCTCTTTGTGTATAAGTGTGTGTTTTTCCTTACTTTTGTGCACAAACACCTAGTTTTACACCTTACCTTGGTTGCTGAGGAGCCATTAGGTTGTTCTTGAAGTTTTGAGCTAGTTTTAAGCTAAGGAAAGCAGCTGGAGTGCTGTTCTTGAAAGGGTCTACAAGGGTAAGAACTTTACCTTTAAATACCCCATTTTTGTATAGTCTTTTTGCCTACCTTGTATCTATTTTTGAGCTTAGTGTATAACATATAAAAGTCTTGTTTTTACTTGCTTAAAATAGTTGTTTAAGGTTTCTTTGAGCTTTGGGGTTGTTTGACCCCTCTTAGGCCTTGTTTGGCCCCCATTTTGTGCTATTTTGATGAGCTCCAGGACCACCTTATTTGGGCCTCCTCACCACTGAAATCTTGAGGGATTTCAGTGGTGGGGATGGTGCTTTAAGGTCCTAAGAAGGAGAGGACCATCCCCTCTCCTTGTTGTCTTCAAAAAGTGCCATTTTAGCCTCATGTGTGAAAACCATTTTTAAGTTCATGTTGGCCATGTCTTATGTGTTGTTTGTGCTTATTTTGTTATGATATAGCACTATTTTTAGTTGGTTTAGACACACCATGCATGCTTAGCATACTTGTCTTGTAATGCCATGAATTTGCGTTAACATACTTTGTACTTTGAGCCTTGTTATAGCATGATTTTGGCCAAGCTTTGTGAAGCTTTTATGCATGATTTAGTACGCTTTAGCTCTGCTTTTAATTGCTTTGGCCATGTTTGACATGCTTTGTATAGCCACCTTTCATTTTGGCTTGCTAGCCTCGGGTGTGTGAGTGTTTAGCATGCATTGCTTAGCTTGTATCAGTGGTTTGGCACCACTTATAGCATCATTTCAGTCCCCATGGTATGTTTGTATGCTTGCATTTGATGCTCTCTTAATGCTTTAAAAGGTTGTAGTCTTGTGCTCCATGTTTGGCCTCTTTGGTATGCTTCCATGTGTAGGCCACTTAGATGCTATCTAGGTGTGTCCTTAGCTTTGTTTAGGTCTGCCTTAGGACTATTCTAAGTCCTCTTAGCTTTGTGAGGCTTGGTTGGCATGGCCATGGTTTAAGCCCCTTGGCTTACCTTGAGTTTTGGACATCGTTGCATGCTTAGCTCGTCTTGTTTACTTGGTTTGGCACCTTTTATAACATGTTTTCAGAGCTTAGTATGCATGCCATTAGTCCATGATTGTCCTCTTTTAAGTGTGCTTAAAAGTCACTCTTTAATGCCTAAGTGTTGAACCATGTGTGCATGCATGTTTGTATGTCATTTTTGCCTTCATTTCCTTGGCATTTGGCCACTGTTTTGGGCTTATTTGAGAGCTGCCCAAATTGGTATAAGACCATCCATCGCATGTTGTAGCATGCTCACCTTGTGTGTTGGTTGCATACTTGGCTTATCATGTGTTGTTGCATGTTTAAGTGGCATTACAATTGGCATGCATCTTATGTTAAGTTGTTTTGCATGCTTGCATGTGTTATGCCTCGCATGTTGTCACATGATTGAATAAAGTCACACACTTGTTGGCATGCTTGTCCTTGCATCTTATAATATGCTAGTTGCCTTGGTAGCATCACTGTTTGTTTGCATGTTCATATGGCATGCTAGGCTTGCATGCTTAGGTTGCATCTTGCATGCATTCTTCGCCTCTTGATTGACCATGATAGAGGTTAGGATTCATTGGGTGTTTGGTGTGCATTACATTTGATATCAAACTGCACAACTCGACATCTTTGGCTATTACGCATTGAAATGCGCGATTGATGGTCCGAGGGCCAAGTACCAAGCTCCTTTGAGTCTTAACATGATAGGGAGGTTGGTTGTGCAAACATTTGCTTTGAAATGCATTGCCATGTCTTGTCTGTCCTCTGCTGCTGTCAAACAGGTTTCTGCAGGAATAGATGGCCGGTCGGCCATCTCCAGTGTAGGCCGGCTATCCATATTTGGCCGAGAGTTTCATTTGTGGTCGATGACGACTTACCCATGGCCGGTGATCATTTCTCTTGGCCAGTGGCATCCCACAGTGTTCAGAGAGTGTACTTTGGGATTTGTGCAATGTTCAGAGGTGCATAGCAGTGTAAATAGAGGCAATAGTGGCATGGCAATGGATTTCCGGGCGAAACCAATCCGAGCTTGCATGCATCCCTCTTCCTGAGGCCATTTTACTGCTCTAAATAGTTTAATTAATTTGTTAATTAGTTAAGGGTTTGTAATATTTAATTAGCTAGAGTAGTTAATTATTTATTCGGTTTGTATTATTTATTCGGACCCTCCGAGAGAGGGCAAATTATGTAATAAGCGTGCGTGTGTGTGATGCTTGTATGTGATGCATGTCTTCCAACCCCATGTCATTCTCCCTTTTATTTACCAGCTTACGATGGTTAGATTAGGCCATGTTTCAATTAGCATACTTATGCTTGCATGTTTGCATCATTCACCTGTATTGCATGCACCGGGCTCGGCGCATCATACTAACTGCATTTGTATTTCAATTCTAAGTTGAATACGTGTTAGCTGTAGCATCATCATATGCCATCTTAGAATAGCCGAGCCTATTATAGTTGCATCTTGCATGTGTTGCATTAGCCATCTTAACATGAACTAGGATCATGCATTTGATTACTAACTAGTTTCTATTTTGGCTTGGAGTACTCGGTAAGCATTTACGCTTTAGCATCCTTGCATGTGTGTGAGTGTTGCCATGATAGTATGCTTACCATGAGGCTATGTGCTTATGTGATATATCTGCCTGAATGCCTGTGGGTGAAGGTTGGATTATCTGAATTAGAAAAATGCATTGACTGTGGGTTTTAAGCCCACTAAATAGTGGCAAAACCATGTTTTTCTAAGCCCACCCAAGGGTGGCAAAATCTGCATTTTAGCCTACTTACGAGTAGCAAACCATTTTCAAAACAAACATGAAATGTTTTGTTCCAATTCAGGCGACCCAGTCTATACTTGTATGCTGTGTGCATCACATAGTAAATCTAGGCTAATAACCGGAATAAGACCACATAACGTTTTCAAAACTCGATATCATGATTAGTAGAGGCCGATTTTTGATCGGGCGAGCGGGGGTGCTCATAGCTGACCTTTCCCAATCGTACCCAAATTCCCGAGCCGAGGCAACTTTGGTGATGACGGACACGTGGCCTTAGGCAAAGAGTCAAGGTTTTCTAAATTCCCTAAAAATAAATATTTAGATAGCGACTCTGTATCTAGCAAAGCAGTCCATGTTTGGCACTTCTTTCTAAAAAATCTGTTTTTTTAAAACGATTTACCGGATTTGGACTCTTTGGTTCAGATTTAGAACTGTGACAATTTGAGTCCTGAACCGTAGTAAGCCCCAAAACAAACGAAACGAGATTTCCCTCCCGGGACGTTCGGGGACGTCTACAGCATGCATGAAGTCCTACTCAATTCAACATATTAGGCTAATTCTTGACTCTACTCTTCAATATAACATGAACCATGCAAGAACTAACTTAAACACAAGTTTAAGAAGATTGGTCCTCTACCTTATGCCTTGAATTCAAGATGTGGAAGCTCAATTATGCAAATTTCCTTCAACTCTCTTAATCTCCAAGCCAAAACAAGATAAAATCAAGCTTTCCTCCTATCTCTCTCTCTATAGTCGGTTTAGGCTTAAGAAATGGTTGAACAAAGTGCTAGAAATAAAGCTCAAATGTGTTTTATAAAGTGGGCCTCTAAGTGGCAAAATAGTGATTAAGGCCAACTATTGTAACTTAGCTTATTTAATCAAATTTAGTCATTCCAAATCGAATTTTAATTAAATCTACCATAAAATCACATATATTCTAATTAGCATAAAACATTAATCGATTTCAGATTCAGCCGCCGATGAGGCTTTCAATTTACATATTAAAGTGGAATTCCCAACAGATATTTCTATAAGTAACAGATAGAAAGCCAAAATCATGGAAAACACAAAATAAACACATAAGTTATTTTAATTCTCTCATAAACATCGTTAAATACGGATTAGTAGCTAATTACAGATCGGGGTTGTCACAGGAAACAAGTACAGCTAGTAGTTCAATTTGGCTCATTCCCTCCAGTACCAGTAAATATGGTATATGTATGCCACAGGAATTCCAGGCTGAATAAGGGAACCAAGAAGGTCAGGAGGATAACCCTATTGCAGTTTCTAGTGAAGATTGACAGGTCAGCATGATACAAGATTAGTTAGAAGTGGTAAAGTCGATGGAAACTAATGAAGAAAGTGAAGAGGTGAGCATTAACCTCTCGTATCCTTTTGAGTACCCCACAATATCTATGACCCAGCAAGTCAAGCCCTTGTATATCAAGGCTTACTTCGATTGGATACAAATGGACAGGTTATTAGTGGACAATAATGTAACAGTAAATCTGCTTCCAAGGTCCTCATTGAAGAAGTTAGGGAAGAGAAATCCTAGATTGATCCCAACCAGCACAACCATTATTGGTTTTGCTGGGGATAAGCAAATGGCTCAGGGCATTTTGCTCATCAACCTAAATGTGCGAGCCAGAGATTGCATAACAACATTCTTTGTTATAGACAGTAATGTCAAGTATAATGCCTTGTTTGGCAGGGATTGGATTCACACCAACAAGTGTGTGTCTTCCTTGCTGAGGCCAAGCTATACACTGAAGGAGTTGTACCGCTCAGTGTGCTAAGGAAGCTTGATGGAACGGCCGAAGTGACGATTGATGAGGAAGTAGCACGCCTGAAGCACTTAGTGTAGGAGAGTGCTAAAGAAGAGTTCATCACCAGAGATGACAATGATGCCTAGTTGTAGGCAAGAAGATAAGAACTAAGAAGCCAGACCCTTGGCCTTAATCAAGTTTGCAACATTAGACGTAAAGTCAATAGTTTAGAAGGTACAGGAACAAAAGAGGGAAGCTATGGTGATTGGCAATAATCAAGAGCAATAAAAGGTCAGGCATTTGGCCCTTAATAAGTACTATACATCAGACATCGGCACAAAAGTCCAAGAAATACAGGAAGAAGAAGCCTTATAGACAGATTTTGTCTATGAGGAAGAAAGCAAAGATGTTAAGCCAGAGAAGGTGGGAGCAGAACAAAATGAAGAAGTTGTTTTGAAGGTAGAAGAAGTCAAAGGAGAAGCACCAGTAAGTGCTCGAGTACAAGACCCTTTGGAAGAAGTCAACTTAGGGGGAAGGTTCTGCATAGTAACCCACCTACATCAGTTCTTGGCTAAGTCCCATTGATAGGTACCAGTTGTTGGTAGTCCTAAAGTAATATAAGGATTATTTTGCGTGGTCTTATAATGAACTGCTTGGATTGGACAGGTCATTAGTGGAACATAGGCTCCCTATGAAGCCTAATTTCAAGTCACACAAGTAGAAACCAAGACGGATGAGCCCTGAAGTGGTTCAAAAAGTGAAAGCGGAGATTCTTAGGCTCCTTA
Organism: Camellia sinensis; assembly: GCF_055761805.1. Classification (NCBI taxonomy): domain Eukaryota; kingdom Viridiplantae; phylum Streptophyta; class Magnoliopsida; order Ericales; family Theaceae; genus Camellia; species Camellia sinensis. Next base: position 142,392,134 of record NC_138968.1, read on the forward strand.
AGGCAGGCTTCATTAGAACAGCAAGGTATGTTGAATGGTTGTCTAATATTGTGCCTGTAGTTAAAAAGAACGGCAAGATGAGGGTATGCATTGATTTTAGAAATCTGAATGTGGCAACTCCAAAATATGAATACCCTATGCCTATAGTTGATCTATTGGTGGACAATTCAACAGGGCACATGATTTTGTCTATGATGGATGGGCATTCTGGTTACAACCAGATCTGCATTACAGAGGAGGATGTCTACAAGACAGCATTTAGGTGTCCTAGGAATATTGGCACCTTCAAATAGATTAAGATGTCATTTGGTTAAAGAATGTTGGGGCAACGTATCAGAGGGCAATGAATACTATCTTTCACGATCTCGTTAGAGGATTCCTTGAGTGTTACATTGATGATATTGTTGTAAAGTCTTAGTCTATGGAGGACCACCTGGTTCACTTGACAACAGCTTTCGAAAGAATAAAAAAGTTCAAGTTGAAACTTAATACTCTCAAATGTGCTTCTGGTGTATCAGCTGGAAACTTCTTGGGGTATGTAGTGCACAAGAAAAGAATACAGATTGATCAGAATAAAACCAAAGCCATCATTGAGGCTAAACCTCCGTCAAGTAAGAAAGAATTACAAAAATTCTTTGGTCAGGTTAATTTCCTTCAAAGATTTATTTCTAATATTGCAGGGAAAACTAAAGTTTTTTCTTCTTTATTAAAGCTAAAAAATCAAGAACAGTTTGTGTGGACAACTAAACATCAAGCTGCTTTCGAAGGAATCAAAGCCTATTTGGCCAAGCCTTCAGTATTGATGCCACTAAGGAGGGATAAATCCTTGAAGTTATACATTGCTACAGCAAAAGATTCATTGGGAGTTTTCTGGCTCAGGACAATGAAGAAGGTAAGGAATAAGTAGTTTATTACCTTAGTAGGTTTTTAAATTTTTGTGAATGTAAATACTCAGCTGTAGAAAAGCTATGCCTAGCATTGCACTTTGCAGCAATGAAATTAAGATATTATCTTTTGCCTACTATTGTTTTGGTAATTGCAACCACAGACTTGGTTAAATACATGTTATCTAGACCTATGCTAAGAGGAAGAATTGACAAATGGATATTAGCTCTATCAGAATTTCATCTAGAATATGTCCTCCAAAAGGCAGTAAAAGGACAAGTTTTGGCTAACTTCTTGGTAGATCATCCACGTCAAACAGAAAGCCAAGAGATAACGGACTTTGGTATGGTCAATGTTGAGCCACGGCAAATGTGGTTTGATGGATCAAAAGCCAATAGTTTGCTTGGAATTGGTGTTATAATTAAATCACTACAGAGGGTAGAAACCACACATGGTTTTCGAGTTGACGAAATTACTTATTCCAATAACCAAGTTGAGTATGAAGCTTTAATAATGGGACTTGAGATACTTATTAGATTACAAGCTCGTGCAGTTAATATATTTGGGGATTCTCAATTAATAATCAACCAAATAAAGGGAATTTTCAAATGTCAAAGTGCAAGCATGTTGCCATATTATGTTGTTGCGTTGCATTTGTTTTCTCAGTTTTAGATAGCCAATGTGACTTATATTCCAAGATTCATGAATCACAAGGCCAATGATGTAGCCCAAAAGGCCTCGAATTTCAGAAGAAATGGTGACCCCCAAGTGAACATAAGTCAAGCAACATATTAGAAGTTAATGCCACCTTTGGCTAAAAGGGGTATCATGGTAGAAGTTGACCAGAATAACTTAGAAGAGCATGATTGGAGACATCCAATCATTCAATATTCAACTGGCCATTCTTCAAAGGCCAGCAGAAAAATTAAATTACAGTCCATGCAATATATAGTGTATGGCAATGCTCTTTACAAAATGGGAGCAGATACATTGCTATTGGAATGTTTAGGGCCAAAAGAAGCACTGACTGCAATGGCTGAGGTGCATGAAGGTATTTGTGTTGCCCATCAGCCTGGTGTAAAAATGAGATGGTTGCTTCGAAGGCATTCCTATTATTGGCCAACCATCCTAAAGGATTGTATAAAGTATGCAAAATGATGTCAAACATGCCAAAAACATGGCATGATAAGACATGCGCCAATAGCTAATTTGCATGTAGTAGTGAAGCCATGACCATTTAGAGAATGGACAATGGATATGATAGGGAAAATATATCCACCATCTTCGAAGCATCATTGTTTCATTTTAGTAGCCACACATTATTTCACTAAATGGGTCGAAGCTAAACCTTATAAAGCTGTGGATCAGACTGAGGTTATTAGATTTATCAAAGAATTAATCTATAGGTTTGGTATCCCTCAGATCATAACTGTAGATAATGGGACAGTGTTTGATATAAAGATTGTAAAGTCTTTCGCAGTAGAATTTAGAATTAGTCTTATCAATTCCACCCCTTATTGTGCACAAGTAAATGGTCAAGCAGAATCATCTAACAAGTCCTTGAAAAAATGAATACAAAGAGTTGTGAAAAATAATCCTAGTGATTGACATAACTTGTTGTTAGATGTATTATGGGCTTACAAAACTTCTCCAAGGTCAAATACATGGATCACTCCTTATGCCTTAGTATATGGACATGATGCAGTATTGCCTGTAGAAATTAACATTAAGTAGTTAAGGGTAAAATGCCAAGACCAGTTAACTACTAAGCAATACCATGAAAGCATGTTCTTGGAATTAGATAATGTAGATGAAGCTAGAATTTTGGCATTAAATAATATTTTCTTCTAAAAGAATAAGGCAGCCAAAAGCTATAATAAAAAGGTCAAGCACATCAGCTTTGATGAATGTGACTTGGTATGGAAGACAATACTTCCAGTAGGCATTAAGAGTCATAAATTTGGCAAATGTGCATCCCAAGAAAATCATTGGTAGGTATTTGAAGCCTTATTATCCAACTGTGTGGGAAACACAAGAAATGTGAGAAATGCTAAGTAAAAGTAAACAAAAGAGCATGAAGCACTTAAATAATAAATAAGGATTTCATTTCATAACGAACTAAGTACATGCAGCCACAAATTGACCCAAAAATCAGTACAATGTTTCAATTGTTCCCTTACAATTGATTCTTTACTCTTAAGGAATGGAAACAACTGAATGGCTATAGCTATGTCCTGCTTTCTGGTTAGCCAGTCCTTGGTTAGTAATTTGCAATTTTTTAGCATTTCGATTCAAGGCTAGATTGACTGCTGCTAGCTCATCTTTTAGTTGGGCTTTTTTCTCCAAAAGTTGGGGTTAAAACTGGGGGCGTAGGAATGTTGCCCCTTTAATTCAAACATCTCAACATGAATATGGGAGACAAACTCCTTGTCTTTCAGCAGTTTCTCTTCTGCAACTCTGGCCATCTGGCAAATATTGACATAAAAATCTAAGGTGGCTGTTGCTTGGGATAAGTGACTTGAGAAGGTCATGTTGGATTGCTCGAACACTTTGCAGCATTTAAGGAAGCCATTTTTAATTATAGGCTTTTGTAAGGCTTCAAATGGAATCCTTAAGAATGAGTACAACAGGTCCAAGTAAGTGCCCAAGTCCACCTAAGGCAAAGAAGCTTCAGTAGCAGTTGAGAAGCTCTCAATAATTTCCAAGAGAGAGTTTGCAAGGACCAATGGCTCAGTCTCACTGCTTGGTGCTCGAACTGGTGAAAATATGCCAAATAAATTGGCCAGTTGAGCCTCAAAGATGTCCAGCTCTTCCTCTAACATTGGCAATACAGAAGAATCACTGATTGAAGAAAGAGATGGAAACCTAGGGATAGGAGAAGGAGTGGAGGAATCCTTAGCAGTGTCTATTGTCCTAGCCACCAGCAAGTCAAGAGAAGAAGGACTAGAGCTGGGTGGTAGGAAAGAAATTAGTGAGCCACCAGTGTCTTCCTTACAAGTACTAGTTATCATTAAAGATGAAGTGACCACTGGAATTCTCTCAGGTGATAAAGGGGCAGCTAGGACTATAGAAGGAGTAAAATGCGATGAGATAAAAGATAGATGGGGCAAATTTGGAGTTAAGCCTAGACATTAGGAATGTGAGATGCTTTGCTTTAAAGAGGAAGGCATAGGGAATATAGAGAAGTGGAAGCATCATCTGAATGGGCTCTATACTCATTGGCACTTCAGTATGAGCTTTCCTTATTCCTTTTGAGGCTCAAGAAGCCAATGTCGAAGGGGAAATGACTGCTGCTGCATAGCAAAAAATAAAAAAAAAATGCTAACTTGTTGTTAAGTCTTGGAGAGGGAATCAAAACGAATTAAGGGAAAAATTACCAGCTTCAGAGGTTGTAATGGTAATGATTGAAGAGCTACAAAGGGCATAGAGCTTAACAGTCTGTTTCTTCCTTGCAGCCTCCCTCTGTAGTGCATCAACAGCAGCAGCTTATCATCCTTCAGTATTTGTTGTTGCCTCCTCTTTTCAGACCTCTGAAATACAATAATTTCTTTAGAGTGTTCTTCTTCCACTGCCTTAGCAACTGCCTCGTGAGTAGGATCACCAACAAGGTCAGAAGAAGAAACTGTCATTTTTTCTTTTTCTTTTCAATGATGTCTCTTTTTCCTATTCTACTTTCTCCTTCTCTTCCAAGTGAGCCTCAGGTTCTTCAGAGTCAAGCAGAAGTTTTCTTTTCTTCTGTTACGGTTGCTTATCCTTAAGAATGTTCAAAGCTTGAGCTCTCTGAGGAGAGTCTTCTTGTAGAGCTCCTGCACCCACTATGACCATTATGATTTTTGTTTATTTAAAATTTTTTTTTTGTGGCACAAACAAACTCGATATTCATATCATTCACTCATAATTTTTCAAATCTCTAATTAATATGAAGGACTCACAAATGAATGTATTGATGTTTGATTCAATATGCATGTACTTTGTTTTCGTCAATAAAATTGCTTTTTTTCATTTAAGAAAATCGCTCATAATTTTTTCAATTCTCTAACTAATATGAAGGGCTCACAAATGGCATGTAACCTTATAAAATCATAAAGACAATTCGAATGACTTACTCAACCTAATATTATAAATTTATTTTTTGCATATACATAATCTTATAAGATAGAGATAGGTAAATATAATGAAGATATACTAATGTTTTGTTTTTTGAATTATTTAATTTAGAAACAAATATGATTTTTTAAATTGACTTTAACATTTTATTGATTTAAGTTATGGAATGAGATTAACTTCATACTCTTAGCCAAGCACAAAAAATTTCTTAATGAATTTTCTTCATGTTTTCTCGTACAATTAAAAAATTCATTCCCAATCACAATAACTTTTCTATCTCTTAAAATAATCAAAAATCCATTTAAAATGTTAATTTCAAACAACCACGTAGTTAAAATAGTTAAAATTTACTTATCCTATCTTTTAAAATTGTTTTTAATTAATTAATAAATAAATTTATCATCGCTATTTAATCTCGTGCATAGCACAGATTGTACGTTAGTTGGTCTATAAAAAAAATTTTGAGACTAAACAGATCACCATTCTTAAGAAGAGATTTATACTAAACAGATCACCATTCCTGAAAAAGAGATTTATAGATAAATTTTTCAAAAAAAAACATAAAACGTAAAATATTTCTTTTTAAAAATGTGATTCATTTAGTTTTGCCAAAACGTAGTTTGGACATTCTCCTTCATCCATGGCTTTAGTACAGAGTTTATATGTCCCACTCATTAATGGCAACAATTTTAATAATCGAAAAGCATTTTCTCTATAAGGGAAAATTAGTATAGAATTACTTTTCTGCCACTCACTTATTTTGCAACTTTATAGGGAAAAAAATATATTTTAACTTCTCACAATGCATTCCTGTCTGTTCCATTAACAAAAAATAATAATAATAATTTTAGCTTTAAAAAGTATTGTAAACCATCTTTTTTTCAAAAAAGAAAAAAAAAAAAAAAGTCTTCTTTTGAATTTTTAACTTGAAAAAAAAGAGGTTAAAAGCTACTAAACTTATATAAAATATACAAACGTGATTGAGACCCCCACTTTTTCCCACCTCCACTTCCACCCCATACACACATGGGGGTTGGTTATTGGAAGAAAAAATAAAAATAAAAAATTACTGGCCAATCAGACCCCACTGGGGGTCTTGGGGGTCTGAAACATTTTTATAAAATATATAAGGAATATAGGTGAACCTCTTTGTCGACTTAAACTTATTCGAAAAAGAATAAGAAGTTTTAAATTATTTGACTATTTTACCCCTACTCAATTTTTGGTGGAACCGCACTTAAAAAGAGGATTGTTAATCGAACTCATCTCTTTTCTTTTCCCGTCGTATCAATTAACGGTGCAATCAATCCTTTCTGTTTTCAATAATGCACATCATGAAATTCGATTCAGTATAAAATATTCAAAAGCGAAAAACAAAACAAAAACACTGTTTTAACCCACCATACCATGGATAAGGTTGTGCTCTTCCAATATACACATTAGGTATACATGACTAAAGCATGCACAAATGAAACTTGGTTTTTATTTTGAGTAATATTAGAAATCTTAAAAATTCTATCAAAGTTCTATTAAATGTCTCACATAAGTGTAGTCCATACAATGTGAGTTCTATGTGAGTCCCACACCTATGTAAAAATTTTGATAAATTTTTAAAATTTCTAATAATTTTGTTTTATTTTTTGGATCACATTAGTTGAGTTGATATATGTCACTTGTTCTTCAGCTACAATATCACCCAACGCAGAACCTTGTGTACCCTATATATTTAAGGGCAGTAGGCCTCAACAAATTTGGAACTATATATAGGGTTATGCTTTTATACTTAATCTATCATATCTCTCTATAATTCACATTTCACTTTTTCTTTTCCTGTTTCCCACCACTTTCTTGGGGTCTTTTCCCAAATTAAGTTAAAATAATAACTTATTTCTCAAATTAAGTTTAGTTTGGATGAAAATTTTAAACTAGACTAAAACGTTATTACAAACCACGCTTTCACTGTTTTTAGAATTCTTCCACGAAAAATTTGTGAATGGTAAAAACGTGGTTACAAACCACGCTTTTAAGGATTTTTTTTCTTTTTTTTCATAAAACGTGGTTCCACGCTTTAGAAATTTTTTGGGAAAAACGTGATTTCAAACCACACTTTCAATACATTTTCACTCCCCGCACTCAGTCTTCTCTCTCTCTCTCACACACACCCCAACCAAATCAATATAATTTTTAATATATATAAATTTTATTTTATAAAATTAAGACCAATATTAAATATATATAATAATAATTTATAATAGCAAATAATAATCAACTATATGAAATTAATACCAATATTTTTAAATAATTTTTTTTTCAATTAATTTTTTTTCAATTATAATATGTGTGATCCCATTGTCATAAATAATAAAAATAAATATAAATATTTTAGGCTTGAACAAATATATTTTTTATCTTATATTTTTAAACATTTTGTTCAAACCAAACGCGTTTGTAATTTATGTTTTTCTAAAAATAAACAAAAATCAATTTATAAAATTTTTGTAAAATTGAAATTAAAATAAATTTTAAGAATTAAACTATAAATCCTAAACCCTAAAATAAAAATAAATAAATTTTAATAATTAAGCCCTAAAATAAAATAATAAATTTTATCCCTAAACACTAAGGTAGCGTTTGGCAACGTTTACGTTTTTTGTTTATGTTTACAAAAATTTTATAAACTGGTTTTTGTTTATTTTTAGAGAAGCATAATTACAAATGCGTTTGGTTTGAACAAAATGTTTAAAAATTTTAAAAAATATAAAATAAAAAAATATGTTTATTCAGGCCTAAAATATTTATATTTATTTTTATTATTTATGACAATGGGATCACACATATTATAATTGAAAAAAATTTAATTTAAAAAAAATTAATTGAAAAAAAATTACTTGAAATAAATAATTATTTGAAAAAAAAATTAATTGGGAAAAAAATTTAATTGAAATAAAAGATTAATTGAAAAAAAAATAATTGAAAAAAAAATTATTTGAAAATATTGGTCTTAATTTCATATAGTTGATTATTATTTGCTATTATAAATTATTGTTATCTATATTTAATATTGGTCTTAATTTTATAAAGTAAAATTTATATATATTAAAAATTATATTGCTTTGGGGGTGTGTGTGTGTGTGTGTGTGTGTGTGTGTGTCAGAGAGAAAGAGAGAGAGAGAGGGAGGAGTGAGTGCGTGGAGTGAAAGTGTATTGAAAGTGTGGTTTGAAACCACGTTTTCTCAAAAAAAATTCTAAAACGTGGCTTGAAACCATGTTTTATGGAAAAAAAAAAACTCCTTAAAAGCGTTGTTTGTAACCACGCTTTCTTAATTAAAAGCATGGTTTGTAACCACGCTTTTACCATTTCCCAAATTTTTCGCGGGAGGGTCCTAAAAACAGTGAAAGCGTGGTTTGTAATAGCGTTTTAGCCTAGTTTGGGAACTCCGTCCAAACTATGCTTAGTTTGAGAAATAAGTTGCTATTTTGGCTTAATTTGGAAAAAGGCCCTCTTTCTTGGGTTGGACAATTGATCTGTTGTTAGGTTACCTGCCCGATTAATATTTCCGACCCCCTCAAAAACAGACCCCCTCTGAGCTGGACAGGCACGTGATGGGTCACGTAACATACAAAGGCCACGCACCTCCTCTTTCAGAATTCAAAAACATTTTTGAACGGGAAAATATAGCTCTATGACAATGTGAGACGAGAGGCAGACGACTCCTGAACTCGACGGACAGCTCCCCCTCACTCGACGGACAGCTCCTCAACTCCCAACTCTGACAGTCGACTCCTTCAGCTCCTCCCTTTCACTCCGACGTCCTTGACTGCGACGCCCGACGCCTGACTCTCGCCTCTCTCTCTCTCCCTCTCTTTCCATCTCATTCGACGGACGGACTCCTCCACTTCATGCCGACGACAGGTCCTTCTGCCGCCCTACTCTATCCTCCCGAGTCCCGACTCCCTCTATTTCCATCCCATTGACGACGAGGTAATCTGGTGTATATATATATATAAATCTATATATTGATTTTGCCCTAATTTTGCCATAATTATGTAAAATCTGAAATTAGGGCAACATGTTGGTTTCTTCTCTTCCAATTTAACAAATCTGGTGTATCTTGCTGAAATTAGGGCAAAATTCGGGCAAAATTCCTCAATTTAAAAGACAGATTTTAGGGCAAAATTGACTATATAAGTTAGACAACTTGTTGACAGAGAAGAAATCAGATTTTACTAAAATTGAAACAAATTTGTTGAAATTTCTGAAATTGAGCATGAACTTGAGCAAATTTGTTGAATCAAATTTCTGAAATTGAAATTTGTTGAATCAAATTTCTGAAATCAAATTTCTGAAATTGAAATTTGTTGAATCAAATTTCTGAAATTTCTGAAATTGAGCAATTTTACATAATCTGAGATGCAATGCAATTTTACATAATCTGAGATGCAATTTTACATGTATAATCTGATAGGCATAGCCATGATAAAATCTGATTTCTCAATAGTTTGGCTATACATGATAAATCACAATTACGTAGCTCAATTTTAAATCTCAATTATGTATCATTGAGATACATAACTAGTGAGACGCAAAGCCATTAAATGAATTTTCATAATAATTGGACTTAATACTTGGACTTAATAATTGGAAGTGATACATAACTGATTATTCACTGATTCTCAATAGTTGATTCTCATAACTGATTCTCAATAGTTGGACTTAATACTTTGATTAGTGTATCCAATTATTAAGTTCAATTTTCATCATATTCACCTCAAACATATTCACTGAACTTATACATAACTGATTAGTGCATATTCACTGAACTTATTGTCAACTTGAATGTAGAATAATTATGAGACTAAGGCCCCGTTTGTTTTCAGAGATAGAATTGAAGGGATTCATAGTGAGGGGATTAATACTGAAGGGATTGTTAGTAGGGATGGCAATTTGAAACCGACCCAACGGGGATCTCCGACCCCGACCCCGATTTAAGCGGTTTTTTCCCGAAAAATACCCCCGATGGGGAGAGGACAGTATTTGAAAATCAATCCCCGATCTGTTTCGGGCCGGGGACGGTGATCAGTGTTCAAGCCCCAGCCCCATCCCCATCCCCGAATTTCCCTGAAATTAAATTACTTTTATACCCCTTATATATATATATAATAAACCAAACCCTAAACCCGTGCGTCACTCTCTCGCTCTCACTCTCATTCTTCTCTCTCACTCTCTCTCAACTCTTGTCCTTCTCTCTCTCTCAACTCTCTCCCTCTCACAACAGTCACCTCTCGTTCTTTTCTATCTCTCACAGCCACCGTCGATCTCACTCTTAACTCTCACTTTCACCGACACTCCTCCCTCACTGCCGATCGTCCCACTCTTTCTCACACATACGACGGCGACGGCTCATCCTCACTTTATCATCGGCTGCAAGTCCTCTCCCTCTCACGGTATCTCCTCTCCTCTCTCTCACGGTATCTCCTCCTCACTAGTTACTCTCTCTCTGTCTCTCTTTGATTTTTGTTTTTGTTCTTTAGATCTGGAAAATAATGAAGATGAAGATGGAGATGTTGATCTATATTTTTTGATGTTGATTTTTTTTTTTTTTAATGATGAAGATGGAGATGTTGATCTGTGCTCCCTCACCGCCGATCTGTATTTTTTGATGTTGATTTTTTTTTTTTTTTGATGATGAAGATGGAGATAGAGATGTTGATCTGTGCTCCCTCACCGCCGATCTGTATTTTTTGATGTTGATTTTTTTTTTTTTTTTTGGCCGGGGAGATGTCGGGGTCGGGGAAACCCGATCCCCGTTAGGGGCAGGGAGCGGGGGTGGTGATAGGTTCCCTGTCGAGGATCAGGGCCGGGGACGGGAAAATTTCCACCATCGGGGATCAGGGACGGGGAGTGTGATCCCCGGCCTCTCCCCGCCCCATTGCCATTCCTAATTGTTAGTGAGGGGATTGATAGTGAAGAATTGTTAAATTATTTTTATATAAAATAATAAAACAAATAAAAAAATATAAAAAATTAAACATTAATAATTAAAAAAAATCCCAATATATAAAAAATAAAAATAAAAAAAAATTCTAATCCCCTCACTATTTTTCTAATACCATCTCTATCTCCTCCTTACCAATCCCCCTTCCAAGAGGACTACTAATACCAAGGGATTAATAGTCCCCTCCTCATCTCTCAAAACAAACACCTCATTAGTAATACCAAGGGATTAGTAATCCCAATCTCCTCCCTATAACCCCAAACAAACGGGGCCTAAACATGGAATTGAGTATGGGAATTGAGCATGGCCTTTTGACATAGGAAGGAAGATTGAAAAAGTGGTGAATGTCCCTCTTAAATGCAATTTTTACTCACTATACATCATGAGCTGAAATTATCTTTATTCACTAGTTTAATGAGGATAACTTGTTATTGCAGATGTCAAGTTCAACTGTCAACGGCAATAGCTCAGATCGGTTGATGTACTTCAACAAAAATTATCCTACATGTAATAAAAAGGCCACGATTCAAATTTCTGAGACCGATCGAAACAAAAACAAGCTATTCTACTCTTGTAATGGTTGTGGTATTTTCATTGGATGGTGTGTGCCTATGAATTTACAATGTGGAGATTAAGAAATTCCAAGACAAGTAGAAAGAGAACTGCTAAGATCTATGACGGAACAAGTTCGAGCTATGACCGAACAACAAAGATCTATGACGGAACAATTTACCTTTGTTAGTGCAAAGATACAAAAACTAGAATTTTTGATGTTTGTCTTGCTTGTAATTGGTGTGTTATTACTTATGAAGATGTAATGCTAGTTAGAAGTAGAAGTAGAAGTAGATTGAACTATGTTTTGTTGTGGAATGGAATATGTATTAGTAAGAAACAGTTGAATTGTTGAATTTTTTAGTAGAATGAAAATGAATTGTTGAATTGTTATTGTTGAATTATTGAATGAAAATGTGGAATGAAGATGTGTTATTGTGGAATTGTTGTGGGATGAAGATGTGAACCATGAACTGAACCATGAACCAACATGAACTGTTGATGAGTTATTGTTGAAAATGAACCATGAACCAACATGAACTAAACCATGAATTGTTGATGAGTTATTGTTGAAAATGAACCAACATGAATTGTGTTATTGTTGAATTATTGAGCATGAACCATGAACTGAACCATGAACCAGTTCATGTTAGTTTGTGCATGAACCATGACAGATTTTTTTACAGACAGATTTTTTACAGATTTGAGCATGAACCATCACAGTTTGAGCATGAACCATCACAGATTTTTTTACAGACAGATTTTTTACAGATTTGAGCATGAACCATCACAGTTTGTGCATGAACCATGATTGATTTTTTTAGAGACAAGTTTTTTAACAGGTTTTTTTAAGATTTGAGCATGCACCATGACATTTTGAACATGAACCATGACAGATTTTGGCAGTTTGAAGCATAAACTGAAAAAAGCAGATTTTGGCTGAAATACTGTCAAAATAGAAAACTAAAAAATAGATTTTCAGATTTTCAAAGACAGATTTTTAAAGACAGTTTGGCAGTTTGAACCATGAACTGAAAAAATCAGATTTTGGCTCAAACACTGTAAAAATAGCAACATGAAACAGATTTTTTTCCAGATTTTTTTAAACCATCAACTGTGAACTCAAAATGCTAAAAGACAGATTGTCAAAATAAACCATGAACTGCATGAACCGATCTTGCATAACCAATAAAGTGAGACTTAATAATAACCAATCTTGCAAATTCATACACAACATGTGTTACACATCTAACATGGGACTGTAACAAGCCCGCGGGGGGACCTCGCTACAGCTCGGACTCGACTTTTTTCAGTCACGGTTCTAAGTCTGAACCAAAGAGTCCAAATCCGGCAAATCGTTTTGAGAAAACAGATTTTTGAAAGAAGTGCCAAACGTGGACTGCTTTGCCAGATACAGAGTCGCCACCTAAATATTTTATTTTGGGAAATTTAGGAAACCCTGACTCGGTGCCAAAAGGCCACGTGTCCGTCATCACCAAAGTTGCCTCGGCTCGGGAACTTGGGTACGATTGGGGAAGGTCACTTCGTGAGCACCCCCGCTCGCCCGGTCATAGACCGGCCTCTACTAACCATGATATCAATTTTTGAAAACATTGTGAGTTCTTATTCCGGTTATTAGCCTAGGTTACTATGTGATGCACACAGCATATAAGTATAGACTGGATCGCCCGAATTGGAACAAAACATTTCATGCTTGTTTATTTGAAAGATGATTTGATGGTGCTACCCGCAAGTAGGCTAAGACGTGGATTTGCCACCCTCGGGTGGGCTTAGAAAACATGATTTTGCCACTATCTAGTGGGCTTAAAACACACATTTGATGAATTATTCCAATTCAAATAACCCAACCTTCACCCACAGGCATCCAGGCAGTTATATCACATTAGCAATTAGCCTCATGGTAAGCATGCTATTCATGGCAGTCACTCACATGCATGCAAGGATGCTGAAGCATAAAACTTACCGAGTACTCCAAGCCAAAAAAAGGAAGTTAATTAGAAATCATGCATGATCCTAAGTATACAAAAATGCCTAATGCAACACATGCAAAATGCAACTATAGCAGGCTCGGCTATTCTAAGATGGTATATGAAATGCTACAACTATCATGTATTCAATTTAGAATTGAAAGTACAATGCAGTTAGTATGATGTGCCGAGCCCGGTGCATGCAATACAGATGGATGATGCAAACATGCTGTCATACTGTATGCTAATTTAAATATGCCCTAATCTAACCATCATAAGCGGATAAATAAAAGGGAGAAAGACGTGGGGTTGGAAGACATACATCACACTCACGCACACTTATTACAGTTGTGCCCTCACTCGGAGGGTCCGAATAAATAATACAGTCCAAATATTACAGCCCCCAAAATAAAAGAATATTACAGAATTCTAATTAATTAAAGAATTAACTAGAAAGCAAATAAACTGGCGTGCAAGCCAGGGACTGCCTTGCTTCTGATGGATGATGCATGTCCGGATTGTCTTGCGCGGAAATCCACCGGAATGCCCCAATTAGCCTCTGTTTACACCTGTTTCTTGAAATGCGTGCCAAGCCTTGAAAAGTTGCTGATTCTGCGTTTTGCTGCAACAGAGAGCAAGAAAGGGGCATAGCAATGTATTTGCACAAATATATGCATGTCTCGATCCTCGTGCCACCAATCACGCATACCGAGGCATGATGGTCGAGGAGTCGAAATGCACAACTCAATATAGGATGAATGCACATGAAATTACAGCTAAAACCTAACCCCATCATGGATAATCCGGAGTGTCGGTGACTGGGGAATTGAGACACATTCCGTCACTCGGAGTACGAAATGTACCTCGTTTCCCGTGCCCGGGCTAACTCCTATTCCGGACATGATGCAATATGCATGATATGCATGAAATGCAACTAATATATAATCCTAACATACTCAATGCTATGAAAATGAGGTGCCTCGAAATATGTGCACGCGGGCACGCAAACCGAGGCGATGACGGAATGCTGAAAATGAGGTGCCTCGAAATGCGTGCACACGGGCACGCAAACCGAGGCGATGATATGTGCAATGAAAATGAGATGCCTCGAAATGCGTGCACACGGGCACGCAAACCGAGGCGATGACAAATGTAATGAAAAAGGGATGCTTCGAAATGCGTGCACGCGGGCACGCAAACCGAGGTGATGACAAATGCGATGAAAATGAGATGCCTCGAAGTACGTGCACGCGGGCACGCAAACCGAGGCGATGACAAATGCGATGAAAATGAGATGCCTCGAAATGCGTGCACACGGGCACGCAAACCGAGGCGATGGCAGATACAATGAAAATGCGATGTCTCGAAATGCGTGTACGCGGGCACGTAAACCGAGGCGATGCTAAAATGACATGGCAATGACAAATGGGCTTATACCAACATGAGTGAGCCTCAGCCACACTCACATGGGATGCCAGCGGATAAAAATGGAGTGCCTCGAAATGCGTGCACACGGGCGCGCAAACCGAGGCAATGATGAAATGACATGGCGATGACAAATGGGCTTATACCAACATGAGTGAGCCTCAGCCACACTCACATGGGATGCCAGCGGATAAAAATGGAGTGCCTCGAAATGCGTGCACACGGGCACGCAAACCGAGGCAATGATGAAATGTGATGAAATATGGCCAAAATGATATGCAAGCATGCCAATGAAATTTCAGCAACGAAATATGGGGGAAAACAGTCCCGAAATGAAGTGAAATGACATGAAATGCAAGGAAAAGTCCCGAAATGCAACATTAAGCACCCGAAATGGCCTATAGCTATATCAAACATGCGCAATATGGACATGCAATGCAAAGACAGAAGCTAGACAGTCCCAAAAGATGCACTTTCACAGTTATAAACATGGCCAAACAGCAAGCATAGGTAAAGGAAACATAGCATGCAAGAATAGGGGCCAAAAGAGGGGTAATGAAGCAAGTGATATAAGCAAAACTCAAACTGAAAAATTTCCTTCTACAAAACTGAAGATGGACCAAAAATATGAACATTTACAGTATATGGCAGCCTCAAAATCAGTATACAAACATGCTAAAAATATGATGCAAAATGAGGCTCAAAAGGTGTTAAAACATGAAGTATACAAAATAATCACCAAACAGAAAAAAAGTGTGAATGAAACATGAAGTATAGGCCAAAATAAGACCACTTTCAGTTCGGACCAAGGTCCAAAAACAGAAGCAAAGAGGGCTACCAATTTATGCAAAAATGGAGCCAAACAAGGGATATAACTACAAGTGACACATAGAGACACCAAACAATGTTGAGCCCTTCTCCAATGTTGAAGAGGGGCTCAAAATAAGCCTTATATCAGTTTATAACATGCTCAAAAACAGATTGCTTACGGGCCAAAAATAGCATGCAAAATCATGACATACAAGATGATCAATGAAGCAAGTATATTATGGAGGGCTCAAACAGGGTTGAGCCCTTAATGAGAAGTGAAGATGAGCTCAAAATATGGCCCTTTTCAGTTAAGGCCGAAGCTTGAAACCAAAAAGAAATGAGGCTTAGAAATAGATCAAGGAAAAGGGTCAAAAGGATCAAAGTGTAACTTACCCTTGAAGATTCAAGCTTTTGTTGCTTCTTGGATGGATTTGCAGCTTCTTTAGCCTTCAAGAATCCCTCCTTGCTGCTGGAAATGAGATGGTGGTGGTAGAGCTTGGTGGTGTAGAAGGAATGATGGTTAGGGAGTTAGGGTTTTTTGAAGAATTGAGGAGGAAGAAGATGGAGTTGGCTATGGAAGCTTGAAGAGTAAATTTTCTAACCCCCTAGAAGAAGGTCTTCAGCTGGTTATATGGTCAAGAAAGGGGGTGTAAAAGGGGGGTCAAATGGAGAGGAAAACTCTCTCCCAAAATATCCCCCGGATACAGAAAATATCTGGGGGATATTGCCTCACAGCTGGAAGGGGAACAGTGAGAGGAGCACGGCCGGCCGCTTACTTTTGCTGGAGGTGGCCGGCCGGCCACACCCCCTAGCCGGCCGGCTAGGGGTCAAAAGGGTCAAGCATCTTTTCTGGCCGGCCAGGTAATGGGGAGGTAGGCCTTTGTGTGTACAACACAACCATGTAATTGAAATTCCAAGAAAGTGGGTCCAAGGGGTCCAACAGTGGCTCGGAAAGAGGGGTTCAAAAGGGTCAAGTGACTTTAATGGCCGGCCATGAACTTTTAGTGGCCTCTCAGGTGTGTACATCACAGATATGTGGTTGAAAGTTGGAGAAAAAGGGTCCAAGGGGTTCAACATTAGCCCGGAAGAAAGGGGTCAAAAGGGTCAAATGACCTTAATGGCCGGCCATGAACTTTTAGGGGCCTCTCAGATGTGTAGATCACAGATATGTGGTTGAAAGTTGGCAACGCTAGCTCTAAGGTATTCAACATTAGCCCGGAAGTTAGAAAAACGGGCGCCGGGAGGCTCGGGAGGAGAGATAACTGGCTGTCGCAACAATTGCTGGCCTCCCACCCTTCAGTGACCTTCCATGTGATAAAACAGAGGTACCTGCCAAAAATGAGCGAAAACCGTTGCAAGACGAATGTTCCGGAGCCAAAACACGTAGTTCGGGGTCCCGGAAATGGGCTGTTAAGCACCGAAAATCGTATTTGACCTCGAAGTGGATTTCTCAGCCCTCAGTGTCCCTCAAAATGGATGAAATAGGATGTATGCCAAAAATCAGGGCAATAGGAGATGGTTAAGCGGTCCCGAACCGAGGCACACGGCCTGACGGCTCCGAAAACCGGGAACCGGACTCCGAAATGGGCAAAATGGCCTACGGCCACCAAATGTAGCCTACGGACATTGAGAGATGGTCTACGGGACCTCTCTCTCCCCTCAGGGAAAGAAACAGAGAAAACCGAGTCTGGTTCGCAAACCGAGACAAGGCACAGAAGAGGGTTCGGAAATCCGGAGGCGGGGCTCGCAGCCAAGACTCTGAAACTTCTGAACGAGCACGTTATGCAATATCACCAAGTGCTCAACTGGTGACGTCTGAGTCTCAAGGTCGGTCAAAAATGGGGTGTCTACAGTTGCCCCTCTTTGACAGAACTCGGAAGTCACAAGTGACGGGAGTGAATGTCAAAGCCCAGAGACGACCCATTTTTGACAAGGCCGAAGACTTAGACAAACATACAAGATAAACAGAAATGTGCCCGCAGGCATGCCCGCAGGCAAGGGGGGTAAGATGCAAAATGATATGCGAGAAGATTTTGAAGATTGGACTTATACGCTACGCGAAGCCGGTTTTTGAAAGTTGGACTTATACGCTACGCGAAGCCGTTTTTTGAAAGTTGGACTTATACGCTACGCGAAGCCGGTTTTGAAAATTGGACTTACACGCTACGCGAAGCCGGTTTTGAAAATTGAGGATTCATGCATGCAATGCACTGTAATGTAATAACTAAAATGCAATGTAATAGCTAAGAGGTAAAGGTACCTCACAGGGGCATTGGCAATGACTTACCTCATGCTGCTGGGGATCTTTCGCTCCTTCTTGGTTGAACTGTAGGTATTACTTTTCTCCCTGACTATGGTCGCAGCTTTCCCTATTCTCCAATAGGGTGACAGACTAGGTTGGATCAGTATCCAGAATTGAGGCGCATACAGATGCTATCTCAATCTATGGGGCTGCCATACAGATTTCAAGCCGAGGATATACCCCTGGGTATTTAAACCAGACTTTAGTCTCGGAAATCCCGAACCTTTGCGTTCTAGGCATAAGCCATTCAAACTCTAGTTTCCACCGTCTCAGTTGGTCTCCTAGGAACTCACCGCAAACACAGGCAGGTGGCTATACCAGACCATCGAAAGTCGTTCGGGCACGACAAACACCAAAGGAACTGCACCTTCAGAGGATTTAAGGTCTCCTAGACCAGGGAGTGCACAAGACAGTGCGATGCAGAGTGAATGCACAAAACAGCGCTAAACAGATGCACAAAATAGTGCGATGCTAAAGGTGTACAAAACAGTACGAGCAAGGTGAATGCACAAAACAGTGCGATACAAATAAGGTGCGCAAGATAGCGCGATACAATGCACTAACAAGTACAGGTGAGATGCGCAAGATAGCGCGATGGAATGCATGCAAAATGCAAGTAAGGTGCACAAAACAGTGCAATGCGCAAGAAAGCGTGAGTGATTCTGAAATGCACTAAACAGTGCGAGTGATGTGCGAAATGTAAACTACATGAAACAGTGCAATGCGCAAAATAGCACGAATGATAAACTGCACAAAACAGTGCGATGCGCAAAACAGCGCGAGTGATTTTGAAATGCACTAGACAGTGCGATACGCTAAACAACGCGATTGAATGCACTAACAGTGCGATACGCTAAACAGCGCGATTGAAATGCACTTAACAGTGCGATTGATTTTGAAATGCACTAGACAGTGCGATACGCTAAACAGCGCGATTGATTTTGAAATGCACTAGACAGTGCGATACGCTAAACAGCGCGATTGAAATGCACTAACAGTGCGATACGCTAAATAGCGCGATTGATTTTGAAATGCACTAGACAGTGCGATACGCTAAACAACGCGATTGAAATGCACTAAACAGTGCGATACGCTAAACAGCGCGATTGAAATGCACTAAACAGTGCGATACGCTAAACAGCGCGATTGATTTGAAATGCACTAGACAGTGCGATACGCTAAACAGCGCGATTGATTTGAAATGCACTAAACCGTGCGATACGCTAAACAGCGCGATTGAAATGCACTAAACAGTGCGATACGCTAAACAGCGCGATTGATATGCACTAAACAGTGCGATACGCTAAACAGCGCGATTGAAATGCACTAAACAGTGCGATACGCTAAACAGCGCGATTGAAATGCACTAACAGTGCGATACGCTAAACAGCGCGATTGATTTTGAAATGCACTAGACAGTGCGATACGCTAAACAACGCGATTGAAATGCACTAAACAGTGCGATACGCTAAACAGCGCGATTGAAATGCACTAAACAGTGCGATACGCTAAACAGCGCGATTGATTTGAAATGCACTAGACAGTGCGATACGCTAAACAGCGCGATTGATTTGAAATGCACTAAACCGTGCGATACGCTAAACAGCGCAATTGAAATGCACTAAACAGTGCGATACGCTAAACAGCGCGATTGATATGCACTAAACAGTGCGATACGCTAAACAGCGCGATTGAAATGCACTAAACAGTGCGATACGCTAAACAGCGCGATTGATATGCACTAAACAGTGCGATACGCTAAACAGCGCGATTGATTTGAAATGCACTAGACAGTGCGAGTGAGATACAAAGTGTAAGTGCACAAGATAGTGCGAGTGAATGCATGTTCTATGCAAATGAGGTGCATTTTCTATGCAAAAGATACGAGCATATTCTATGCAAGTATGGAAGAGTGCATTTTCTATGCAAAAGATACGAGCATATTCTATGCAAGTATGGAAGAGTGCATTTTCTATGCAAAAGATACGAGCATATTCTATGCAAGTATGGAAGAGTGCATTTTCTATGCAAAAGATATGAGCATTTTCTATGCAAGTATGGAAGAGTGCATTTTCTATGCAAAAGATACGAGCATATTCTATGCAATATTGAAAGCAAATTCTATGCAGAATCGAAAGCAAGCATATTCTATGCATGAATCATAACGATGTGCGGCAGGCATGTCACAGAAGTGTATATGAAAGTGCACATTCTATGTAGTAGAGGAGCATCAAACATGTACTCTGGTGCCTCTGATTTACCTCTTAGAGGACTTTGCAACACACTCAGCTCAAAAGGGGCACACCCTGTTCATATTGGCGGGAGATAACATCTGCTGCTGCTGCTTTAATTGCCGTTCTGGCTTGAAGCATGCTTAAGCTTGGAGTAGAGGCACACTCATTCTTCAGGGCACTGGCAAGGCCTGAAGAGGTACATATGGAATGCAATCTCAGAATTTTCTGAAGGTGAAACACACTCAGATGCTCAAAATTTTCCTTATTTTCTTTTGCTTCGTAGTCCGGAACTTATATAGCTTCAGATAGGTCCTTGTTTTGCTGTTCTAACATAACCTGGGTTGAACCCTGCAGTTTTATGAAAGAATGAATCTCGTTTTGCACAGATGTGGAGAACGGCACGGCACTCGGAGCGCAAAACGATTTTATTTTGGAATTGATAAATGAGCTCTCGACCGGGTGTCGAGCCTACGACTGAACATAGCGAAAAAGACCCAACAAGGAAATAAAAGGCACACAACCTAGACACATCGAGTAACACTCGAAACGACTCAAAACAAGAAACGAGACAAACAAAGCAAAAGACATGACACACAGGCGTGCACAGGGAGCCTGTTTCACCGGGTATTATTCCCACCCTTTCTTATTTGTGATTCTCACATCACTTGGCTCTCAAGCTCGGTTTTTCTGAAAAAGCCCTCTTCTCACTTTTCCTCTCATCGCACATCTCTCTATTCTTCATTCTCTCATTTTTCATCCCTCCCCTGGGTGGTTGATGGACGAACAGCAAACTGTGGGCTCGTGTCCCTAGCATTCTGCTAGATTCTCTTTCTTCTGCTCACAACTAGTGAATTCCTCCCATGGAAAGGTTGCGCTACAACTGGGTGTGTAGCAAATCTGCAACTAACATCAGTTGATGATGCTTTGTTGGGGAGTTTGGACGTGGTAAGATCTGTCCGGATGATGGAGTGGAATATCTTGCCCCATTCTAGTTCGTGCTTCGCACTTTGCTCGATACCTCGTTGCTTGGAGGATGTGAGAACTTTCTGCCCTTTGTTGTGCCCTTTTCTGGCAGATAGAGTGCCCTTCTTAGCAAGTATGTTGACAATGGGAAAGACAGGAAGCCTGACTCAACTGTGCCTGTAGTTCATCATTTTGACCATTTTTTAGTTTTAGTTTTCTTCTAAAAAAAATTGACCAAAATGAGAGTTAGATTAACATGCTTGTTCAATTTTCTGATTTAAAATCATGCAAGTTAGGCTATAAGCACTGAAAATTTTCCTCTTTTGGGTCCAAGAAATGGTCCAGTTTTGAAAATGGAATACTTTTCGAGAAGATTAGTCAACCTCAGTAAAAAAATTCTCAAAAACTATTTCGCAAACGGCCACTGCTGAACGAGCACGGAACCTACTCTTGAGATACACAACCTTGGATCCATAGCAATGAAAAATTGCCCCTTGTCTGAAGGACACTGCATGGCAACGGAATGTTGCCCCTTGTTTGAATGGCACTGCGGCGTTCTGAATGGCAACGGAAAGTTGCCCCTTGTTTGGATAGCACCGCAGTGCATTGAATGGCAACGGAAAGTTGCCCCTTGTTTGAATGACACCGCGGTGCATTGAATGGTAACGAAAAGTTGCCCCTTGTCTGAATGGCACCGTAGTGTATTGTAGTCAGTCCTCAGAGCGACGAACGCAACCAGACTCTCAGATATAGAGAAGGCAAAGATTATCAGAACCATTACATGGACATGATTGAGTTTGAAGTGTTTTACGGCTGGACTTCAGAATAAAGTTGCCTACGTATCCCAAAGATGGGAATCAAGCCTCACGTAGTTCGGGGTTAAGGTACACTCGGGTATTTAACCTCTCCTTTTTATGCTCTAACTTTTGCCAAGGCGCCTGTTGCAGGTTTTCGACCTTGCGAGCTTTGTTTTTCTTTCCTTTTCGATTCTTTTCATTTCTTTTCTTTTGATTTTCTTTTTTTGTTATTTTCTTTGCATTTTTCTTCACTTTTCTTTCTTTTTTTGTTTTCTTTTTTTTTTCTTTTACATTTTTTTTGCTTCTTTTTTTCTTTTTTGTATTTTTCTCTTGCTCTAACTTTTGCCTGGGTCGCCCTTCCGGGTTTTCGGCCCAGCGAGCCTCTCAAAGGGTAAAAGTGTAACAAGTCCATGCCAAATGGTTTTAGGATCTCGAAGCCATCCGTATCCAAGAGAGTGGCTGCTGTATTGATTTGCAGAAGGATCCATCTTCGGCTCTTCAAGCACATCGGACATTTTCACTCCTAGTTCGAGGGGTGTTTCTGTTCTAGCTTCGCAAGCTTCTTCTGATGAGGTCTGATCTTCCTTATCTAACTTTGGTGCCTCTTGTTCGAAGGCTGTTTCAAATCCGGCCACACAGGCTTCACATCGTAGTTGACTGTCGAACCTTCTGAATTCAAGTTCAAGGTTTGGAAGCGGAGGGGTTGAGTCTCGAGGCTGAGAGCGATCCTAAGCTGCACAATCTCAAGAGCGATTTCACCCAGGTCTTCGCAGGACCGCTCAAAACATTTTTTTTTTGAAAGTTTTTTAAGGAAGCAACAAATCGCTCGCGCTGAAAATAGTGTGAAACCAGTCTGGATCAAGCCAGGGTCCTTCTCAGTACTCACGCTAACAAGCATGATTTCATTCATTAAGGGCTTAGCACGCCTCTATTTCTCTCAAATGATCAAAGTTTTGCAAATCCCGAGGAATTCCTTCCTCTTCGTTTTCACCGCAGCGTTCAAAAAAAAAGTTTTGAAAAACTTAGGTCGATACAATGATTTTGGGGTGCAGAAGAGTAGGCGAAAAGTACTGCCATTTCATTCAAACTTTCTGGCACAACTGGCGCACGGCCGAGGCAAACACAAGAGCGTGAAAAACCACTGCTGTTTCATTCAAATCCGTTGGCACAACTGGCTTCCTGGCAGAAACAGACTCAAAACAAAAAGAAAAGACAAACACAAAACAAAATGGTGATGCCCGAGGTAACACCCCCCGGAATCACCTGACTCCTATACAATAGGACTGACTCGATACAACAAGACAGACCCAATACAAAAGAGACTGACTCAAAACAAAAAGACAAACTCAAAACAAAACAACAAGACTGACCCAATACCCGAGTCGGAACCGGCATTCGCAAATGCTCAAAACAGTGCATGCCATCCACCATATCTGGAGTAAACTGAGCGCTGCCCGCAGGTGGTTCATCCCTCCAATCACATCACATTATCCCCTACAAGTTCACTGATCAAGTGCCGGTAGACTTTGCAGGACCTGGTGCAGGGATAACCCCATTGTCAAATAGATCCTGTACTTCATGGCGAAGACGGAAGCAGGCGTTGGTAGTATGGCCAGTTTGTTGATGGTAAGCGCAGTACTGGGTAGTATCATGTGTAGCTGGAAGAGGGTTCGGGAGAGGCCGAGGCTCAAGGAGTTTGAGATAGCCTTGTCCAACAAGGATTTGGAGAGCTTTGGACAAAGGCATATAGAGGGCATGGAAGACCCTCCGACCTCGGGGTTGGTATTTCAAGGTTTGTGGATTTTTGCTGGACGCACCAGCAAAGGGATTGGCAGGTGCTGGCCTGGTTTGCCGATCTCTTCCGAGTGGATGATTAGAGCTAGTAGGATCGTCTCTAGTATGATGACCTTTCTCCCGGCTTGCCCCTTGATTCAAACTGCCCCTTAGTTGAGTAGCGAAAGTGTCGTCCACAGCTTTTGCAACAACTGCGAGCACTTGCTCTTTGTTCAGTCCCTCGGCTTTCAAAGCCTCAACAGCCAACAAAAGATGCTCATTGGGCTCCATGTCCGCCGCTATCTTGTTCCTCCCACTCACCTCCATTCCTCCAAGGGATTGGCTTTCCTCAAATACAGCCCGTCCCAACATCGGGGAGTCTCTTGACATGAAGTTCTCGGTATGTGGTGTGGTCGATGATGGAGCCAATGTCCCGGAGGCCAGATCCGTCACGGTTTTTTGAAGATCTTTAATCATTCCCATCAACTCAGAAGTAGTGGGTTCACGGGTTTGAGATGGTTGAGGTTCGGGTGTACCCATCATGCATAAGTCCATGCTTTCTGGGATAAACACCTCAGGCTTGGGTAGATGGGCCGGGGTGATGTATATGCTGGGGTCAAAGGTGGATGGCAGTATGTGGATGTGATTGAGGTAGGTAGGAGATGTTTGGTCATTGGGGTCCGAAGGTGGAGCTATCGTCCGGTTGTCGATGAGATTTTGGATCTCATGACGAAGGCGGTAGCAACGGTCGGTGCCATGACCGCGCTGCTGATGGTACACACAGTACTTGGCGGGGTTATGTCTGGCTGGGAGTGGGTTGGGAAGAGGTTGAGGATCGAGGGGTTTAAGATGCCCTTTTTCTATCAAGGCTTTTAGTGTGCTAGTCAGGCTCATATAGAGGGGGGTGAAAGTTCTACCCTGAGTTCGGACTGGGCCAGCTGTTTGTAGGCTCGGTTTGGCAAAAGGGTCGGCTGTGGTGACCGTATTGATTTCGGTGGGTTTGGGAATGCTACTACCAGCGTTGGTACTCCTTGAAATTACCTTCCTTGTCAGTTCCCTTGTCCTGGGAATGATCCCGCTGTTGAACGCATTCTCGACTTGAACCCCCAGTTCATGCAAATTTTTGAAAGTGAATAGTGGAACGACTATCAACTTTTGCAACATATCATGCTCGAGGTTTCGGACCATCATCTGCACTTGATCCTTCTCAGAAGGGCGACGATCTGTCATTTGTGCTGCCTTGGCTCTCCACCTTGCAATGAATTCCACAAAAGGCTCTGTTGGGTTCTGGCGGGTTGCTTCAAGCTCTTGGATGGTCATTTCAACTTGGGTATTGTAGGAATACTGATCGACAAAGGCCTCAGCCAGTTCTTCCCAGTTTTGCTTCACTGTATCCTCCAGTTTGGTATACCAAGTAGCTGCTACACCCGACAGGGTTCTTCCATACAGAGAGAGTTTCTGTGGCTTAGTCAGACCCATCGGCCTCAGGACATCCAAAAAAAGTCGGATATGTACCATTGGATCTCCAGACCCGTCGAAACGGTCGATGTATGGCATTTTGAATCTGTCTGGGAGCCGGATGGCATCCTCGGTGTGCCCATCCTCAATGCCAGGAATGGAGTTAAGGCACTGTGCCCTTTTGAATTGCTTCTCAAGGTTTGCAATTTTCACTGCAGTGGGATTGAACTCATCAACATGAAAGGGTTGAGTTTTCTCATTAGGCTGCACCAGGGGTCTGAGCACCTGAGCTTGAGCCAACCCTTCTCGAGGATTCAGACACTGCAAGTCTTCAACTGGCGGAATTGGGTCAAAGTTCGGCTGGGGTCCCAAAGCTGGATGTGAGGCAGATGCCCTAGATGGGCGCTGCGTTTCAACACTGGTCTCAGCCTGCATGGCAGTTCCCTGACTTAGCGCTGCTGTCATGGCCGCAAACTCTTCCGAACCTTGTGCCATCACGGCCTGCTGAGTCCGAACAAAAGTGATGTGACTGGCGACTGACAGATTAGATGAACAGATGAGCCCTGACCGGCTTTTCTTTACCTTGCCTCAGCGAAAGAACACTGGTCGCCCTTGAATTGAATTTCTGACCTAACAAAGTCTATCAGCATAAGTTCGATGAACCTCGAGGGATATCGGAGCCTTCTGAAGCTATGGTTCCCAGACTACCTAGCAAAAGAGAAAACAGACAGCATCTCAGCCTGATTCCACCTGAATAGATATGAGCCTATTTGAATGAGTGTGCTCTCTACTGAATTCTGTCCCAAAATTCTGCCCCAAATCTGAGTCTGATACCCACAGGTAAAGCTGACTCCCAAATACTGATAGTAATGCCCGCAGGCCTGATGCCCAAACTCGCAAACTGGTGCCCGCAGGCCTGATGCCCAAACTTAAATACTGATACATGCATTCCTGTAGAGACGCACTCTAAAGCACATAACAGATAAGTGAGAGCCAAAACACCCCTATGTTGGGGTAGGGTTTCCCTGTCCTATTTTGTCAGGAGCTAGGGTTTCACTATGCACACAGCGGTCTCAAACAATCTATAAACGGGTAAGCAACCTGTCCTAATTTGGAATAGTCACTATGGATCCGAATATGCACTAGGCCGAATGGTCAAAGAGGGTGCCCCGGTAAAACCGGGGTTTGTGTTACCATACTGGCAGAGCCCACAACCGGTCAGCCTTATGGTCATGCCTTGACAAGACAAGCCTCCGGCAAACCGTTCAGGAATAGCAGATGGCAAACACGGTGTCCTAGGCGCACCAATGCAAATGCAATGCAAAGAAACACACAAGTGTAGTAAAAAAAAACAGATATCATGAGTTCGAGTCAAGTTCTCTAAATCCCCAGCAGAGTCGCCAGAAACTGTAACAAGCCCGCGGGGGGACCTCGCTACAGCTCGGACTCGACTTTTTTCAGTCACGGTTCTAAGTCTGAACCAAAGAGTCCAAATCCGGCAAATCGTTTTGAGAAAACAGATTTTTGAAAGAAGTGCCAAACGTGGACTGCTTTGCCAGATACAGAGTCGCCACCTAAATATTTTATTTTGGGAAATTTAGGAAACCCTGACTCGGTGCCAAAAGGCCACGTGTCCGTCATCACCAAAGTTGCCTCGGCTCGGGAACTTGGGTACGATTGGGGAAGGTCACTTCGTGAGCACCCCCGCTCGCCCGGTCATAGACCGGCCTCTACTAACCATGATATCAATTTTTGAAAACATTGTGAGTTCTTATTCCGGTTATTAGCCTAGGTTACTATGTGATGCACACAGCATATAAGTATAGACTGGATCGCCCGAATTGGAACAAAACATTTCATGCTTGTTTATTTGAAAGATGATTTGATGGTGCTACCCGCAAGTAGGCTAAGACGTGGATTTGCCACCCTCGGGTGGGCTTAGAAAACATGATTTTGCCACTATCTAGTGGGCTTAAAACACACATTTGATGAATTATTCCAATTCAAATAACCCAACCTTCACCCACAGGCATCCAGGCAGTTATATCACATTAGCAATTAGCCTCATGGTAAGCATGCTATTCATGGCAGTCACTCACATGCATGCAAGGATGCTGAAGCATAAAACTTACCGAGTACTCCAAGCCAAAAAAAGGAAGTTAATTAGAAATCATGCATGATCCTAAGTATACAAAAATGCCTAATGCAACACATGCAAAATGCAACTATAGCAGGCTCGGCTATTCTAAGATGGTATATGAAATGCTACAACTATCATGTATTCAATTTAGAATTGAAAGTACAATGCAGTTAGTATGATGTGCCGAGCCCGGTGCATGCAATACAGATGGATGATGCAAACATGCTGTCATACTGTATGCTAATTTAAATATGCCCTAATCTAACCATCATAAGCGGATAAATAAAAGGGAGAAAGACGTGGGGTTGGAAGACATACATCACACTCACGCACACTTATTACAGTTGTGCCCTCACTCGGAGGGTCCGAATAAATAATACAGTCCAAATATTACAGCCCCCAAAATAAAAGAATATTACAGAATTCTAATTAATTAAAGAATTAACTAGAAAGCAAATAAACTGGCGTGCAAGCCAGGGACTGCCTTGCTTCTGATGGATGATGCATGTCCGGATTGTCTTGCGCGGAAATCCACCGGAATGCCCCAATTAGCCTCTGTTTACACCTGTTTCTTGAAATGCGTGCCAAGCCTTGAAAAGTTGCTGATTCTGCGTTTTGCTGCAACAGAGAGCAAGAAAGGGGCATAGCAATGTATTTGCACAAATATATGCATGTCTCGATCCTCGTGCCACCAATCACGCATACCGAGGCATGATGGTCGAGGAGTCGAAATGCACAACTCAATATAGGATGAATGCACATGAAATTACAGCTAAAACCTAACCCCATCATGGATAATCCGGAGTGTCGGTGACTGGGGAATTGAGACACATTCCGTCACTCGGAGTACGAAATGTACCTCGTTTCCCGTGCCCGGGCTAACTCCTATTCCGGACATGATGCAATATGCATGATATGCATGAAATGCAACTAATATATAATCCTAACATACTCAATGCTATGAAAATGAGGTGCCTCGAAATATGTGCACGCGGGCACGCAAACCGAGGCGATGACGGAATGCTGAAAATGAGGTGCCTCGAAATGCGTGCACACGGGCACGCAAACCGAGGCGATGATATGTGCAATGAAAATGAGATGCCTCGAAATGCGTGCACACGGGCACGCAAACCGAGGCGATGACAAATGTAATGAAAAAGGGATGCTTCGAAATGCGTGCACGCGGGCACGCAAACCGAGGTGATGACAAATGCGATGAAAATGAGATGCCTCGAAGTACGTGCACGCGGGCACGCAAACCGAGGCGATGACAAATGCGATGAAAATGAGATGCCTCGAAATGCGTGCACACGGGCACGCAAACCGAGGCGATGGCAGATACAATGAAAATGCGATGTCTCGAAATGCGTGTACGCGGGCACGTAAACCGAGGCGATGCTAAAATGACATGGCAATGACAAATGGGCTTATACCAACATGAGTGAGCCTCAGCCACACTCACATGGGATGCCAGCGGATAAAAATGGAGTGCCTCGAAATGCGTGCACACGGGCGCGCAAACCGAGGCAATGATGAAATGACATGGCGATGACAAATGGGCTTATACCAACATGAGTGAGCCTCAGCCACACTCACATGGGATGCCAGCGGATAAAAATGGAGTGCCTCGAAATGCGTGCACACGGGCACGCAAACCGAGGCAATGATGAAATGTGATGAAATATGGCCAAAATGATATGCAAGCATGCCAATGAAATTTCAGCAACGAAATATGGGGGAAAACAGTCCCGAAATGAAGCGAAATGACATGAAATGCAAGGAAAAGTCCCGAAATGCAACATTAAGCACCCGAAATGGCCTATAGCTATATCAAACATGCGCAATATGGACATGCAATGCAAAGACAGAAGCTAGACAGTCCCAAAAGATGCACTTTCACAGTTATAAACATGGCCAAACAGCAAGCATAGGTAAAGGAAACATAGCATGCAAGAATAGGGGCCAAAAGAGGGGTAATGAAGCAAGTGATATAAGCAAAACTCAAACTGAAAAATTTCCTTCTACAAAACTGAAGATGGACCAAAAATATGAACATTTACAGTATATGGCAGCCTCAAAATCAGTATACAAACATGCTAAAAATATGATGCAAAATGAGGCTCAAAAGGTGTTAAAACATGAAGTATACAAAATAATCACCAAACAGAAAAAAAGTGTGAATGAAACATGAAGTATAGGCCAAAATAAGACCACTTTCAGTTCGGACCAAGGTCCAAAAACAGAAGCAAAGAGGGCTACCAATTTATGCAAAAATGGAGCCAAACAAGGGATATAACTACAAGTGACACATAGAGACACCAAACAATGTTGAGCCCTTCTCCAATGTTGAAGAGGGGCTCAAAATAAGCCTTATATCAGTTTATAACATGCTCAAAAACAGATTGCTTACGGGCCAAAAATAGCATGCAAAATCATGACATACAAGATGATCAATGAAGCAAGTATATTATGGAGGGCTCAAACAGGGTTGAGCCCTTAATGAGAAGTGAAGATGAGCTCAAAATATGGCCCTTTTCAGTTAAGGCCGAAGCTTGAAACCAAAAAGAAATGAGGCTTAGAAATAGATCAAGGAAAAGGGTCAAAAGGATCAAAGTGTAACTTACCCTTGAAGATTCAAGCTTTTGTTGCTTCTTGGATGGATTTGCAGCTTCTTTAGCCTTCAAGAATCCCTCCTTGCTGCTGGAAATGAGATGGTGGTGGTAGAGCTTGGTGGTGTAGAAGGAATGATGGTTAGGGAGTTAGGGTTTTTTGAAGAATTGAGGAGGAAGAAGATGGAGTTGGCTATGGAAGCTTGAAGAGTAAATTTTCTAACCCCCTAGAAGAAGGTCTTCAGCTGGTTATATGGTCAAGAAAGGGGGTGTAAAAGGGGGGTCAAATGGAGAGGAAAACTCTCTCCCAAAATATCCCCCGGATACAGAAAATATCTGGGGGATATTGCCTCACAGCTGGAAGGGGAACAGTGAGAGGAGCACGGCCGGCCGCTTACTTTTGCTGGAGGTGGCCGGCCGGCCACACCCCCTAGCCGGCCGGCTAGGGGTCAAAAGGGTCAAGCATCTTTTCTGGCCGGCCAGGTAATGGGGAGGTAGGCCTTTGTGTGTACAACACAACCATGTAATTGAAATTCCAAGAAAGTGGGTCCAAGGGGTCCAACAGTGGCTCGGAAAGAGGGGTTCAAAAGGGTCAAGTGACTTTAATGGCCGGCCATGAACTTTTAGTGGCCTCTCAGGTGTGTACATCACAGATATGTGGTTGAAAGTTGGAAAAAAAGGGTCCAAGGGGTTCAACATTAGCCCGGAAGAAAGGGGTCAAAAGGGTCAAATGACCTTAATGGCCGGCCATGAACTTTTAGGGGCCTCTCAGATGTGTAGATCACAGATATGTGGTTGAAAGTTGGCAACGCTAGCTCTAAGGTATTCAACATTAGCCCGGAAGTTAGAAAAACGGGCGCCGGGAGGCTCGGGAGGAGAGATAACTGGCTGTCGCAACAATTGCTGGCCTCCCACCCTTCAGTGACCTTCCATGTGATAAAACAGAGGTACCTGCCAAAAATGAGCGAAAACCGTTGCAAGACGAATGTTCCGGAGCCAAAACACGTAGTTCGGGGTCCCGGAAATGGGCTGTTAAGCACCGAAAATCGTATTTGACCTCGAAGTGGATTTCTCAGCCCTCAGTGTCCCTCAAAATGGATGAAATAGGATGTATGCCAAAAATCAGGGCAATAGGAGATGGTTAAGCGGTCCCGAACCGAGGCACACGGCCTGACGGCTCCGAAAACCGGGAACCGGACTCCGAAATGGGCAAAATGGCCTACGGCCACCAAATGTAGCCTACGGACATTGAGAGATGGTCTACGGGACCTCTCTCTCCCCTCAGGGAAAGAAACAGAGAAAACCGAGTCTGGTTCGCAAACCGAGACAAGGCACAGAAGAGGGTTCGGAAATCCGGAGGCGGGGCTCGCAGCCAAGACTCTGAAACTTCTGAACGAGCACGTTATGCAATATCACCAAGTGCTCAACTGGTGACGTCTGAGTCTCAAGGTCGGTCAAAAATGGGGTGTCTACAGGGACTTAACATAATAAGTTTGAATCTCAAAAACAAAATGTCAATGTTCAATAAACTAGTCAAACATTTTTACAATACCTATCATTCATTCGCACTGTACAATGTCCATCGTTCATTCCCTGTGTGCATGCATTAGAACCTGATGGGGTTAGAGATCCAAACCCAAACATTTGTGTTGGAGCACTCATCAAACTTCTCGGTGTGCCGCTTACAAAGTCCGATGGGATAAGAGATGTGCCTCCAATAGCATTTACGACCTGTCATAATTGAAGTAAAAAAGTACATGTTACAAAATATTTGTAAATGAAAACCAAAAATTGATGTAAAGTCGTCTTATGAACACATACCGGTGCATACACACTATTTTGCATGCCAACCATATAAGGATAATATGATGTATAAGCTTGAGCTTGAGCTTGAGCTTCAACTTAAGCTTGAGCTTGAGCTTCAAATTGAAGCACCTTAGCAGCCTATATTGGTTCAAGAGTTTGTAAAAATGTACTTCAAAAGTGTTTGTTAAAAAAATTAAAAAACAAGATTTCTTCAATTCAATATACAAGTTCAATTCAATATACAATTTACCTTTGCTTTTGTTTGTTTTTTTGTCGTTGCCTTGAACCGATTCACTATTTGATCTACTTTGGCAACCTTTCGTTTCGTAACTGGACGGCCTCTTCGCCGAACAACCAAAGGACTAACCACCTTCCTCGTACTAGCACCCGATGTACAACCGGTGGCAATTGGACTTTTTGTAGAAGATGGTATCCGTAAATTACTCCCATCACCCGATTCATCGTGCATGACTCCATCCTTCATTTCATCCAACCCAAGGTCTATAATTTTAATTTTCCCTTCCGAATTACCAGCAAATTGTACAATGGCGATCAATTTCTTGTTCACCCTCTCATAACAACTTGTATTGAAATCATCCCCAAAGCCAGTGTATGTGGTTTTGATGATGTGTACTCTCGAACCAAATCTTTCCTCCAACGTGGTAAAATGTACTTACTTGGCACCTCATTTATGCACCTTCTCACAAGCACCGCGAGTGAGTGAGCACACATAATGCCTCTAAGCTGAAACGATCGACACATACATTGAACTTCACATTCAATTGAATTAAAATACACAACAAAGTCCACGTGCTTCATCTTGTCACAAACTACCATCACTTCTTGGACATTATATGTACAAATTGCTCATTCCTCTTGACAATCAAGGCCCGACAGTACACTAATCTCTTCAACTCTCCTTGAACTTCTTTGCTTTTTGCATTGGTGTAGGCTTGCTGAAATTGCTTCTCATAGCCATATATAGTTAGACAATCAAACAATTTGTGTCGAGACTTGAAGTCTGATTTCTTCTCTTTCTCTACCTTACTTCTCAACGCATTGTCATATTGTTCAACAAATTGTTTTAATGTAGTCTTCGGGTTGACATATCCATCAAAAAATGCATTCATGCTTTCACTTCGTTGTGTTGTTGACATTCCAGCCCAAAAAATGTCTTTAACATACACAGGAACCCATCGATGCCGCTCATGATATAGTACCCCCAACCATTCATTATCATAAAGATTGAATTTAGTAAGCATCTCTTCTCATTTTTCCTCAAATTCATCTCTTGTCAAACAATCATAAATTGCATTTTGCATAGCCAACTTTATGGGTTCATACTGAGCATATCCTTTCAACTTCTCCAATATTTTCTTCATTACATGCCATAAACACCATCGATGTCGGGCCTGTGGAAAGACAATTTCTATAGCATTTTGCATAGCTCTGCACTGATCAATTATGATAGCTTTTGGAGGATTATTTGACATGCAACTTAACCACGACTTGAATAGCCAAACAAATGTGTCGGTGTCTTCACTAGATAACAATCCACAACCAAGCAAAATAGACTGTCCATGGTGATTGACTCCTACAAATGGAGCAAATGGCATGTCATATTTGTTCGTCAGATAAGTTGAGTCAAATGAAACAACATCTCCAAATGATTCATACATAGCTCGACTCCTTGCATCAGCCCAAAACAAGTTTCTAATGCGAAACTCCTCGTCAACATCAATCACATAAAAGAATTTCTTACTATATGCTTGCACCCTCATAAAATAACTTTAAAGTGATTCGGCATCACCTTCACCAAGCCTTAATCTTCTAGCTCTATTAATGTAATTCCTTGCAACTTGCTCATCAAATGTCAATGACTCGTATCCCCCCGCTTCAACAACCATTGAATGATAGTTCCTAGACACCCCAATCCCTGCTTGATCATTGATTTCTAATCTTCTCTTCATAGGAGTACGAATTTTCTTATTCATTGCAAAATGACGAGAGTCGATGGGAATCAAATCACGATTATGCTCAAGGTTAACTGTGGTTAACATATATGTCCCATTCTTTTGTAGAGTACCTCGTACCTTTGCTTTGCAACCAATTTTTGTGGACAAATATGGCTTCAAAGGGTTCACTTCTAATTTCTTTTTTCTCTCCCCCGCTCGAGAACATTCAATTGCAAAGTTTTTTAATTCGCCATCATCTCCAAAATGTTGTGCTCTATGAGCTATAGAAAAGCCAACATGCTTAGCATATGTGGCATAAAATGTGTACACTTCTTCCCTTGAGCTAAAACGCATACCCTTCTTAGGTTCTTCAACTTGTTTTTGAGGGGGTCGGAAATCAGATTCAACTTGTTCACTTTTATTTACTGACGGATTGTACCATTTGAATCAACCTCCATTCTATGAGAATCAAAAATGAAATTCAAATAGATTGATTTTAGAATAATTGTTTTATAAGATGATTGAAAACTTTGAAACTGTTATGAAACTAATAATTTTAGCTGATAATAAAATTGAAATGTCTGTATTTCTTATTAGTTTTAGCTGTTGAAATGTCTGTATCGCCACAAATGTTGAAATACAAACATCAGTTTCATACATTGCAACATTCAAATTAGTTTCATTATGAAACTAAGAAATACAAACATTAGGTTTGTATCGCCACTGTATTTCATCTTATAAAATACAGACATTAGTCTGTCTAAAATTATTATCAAGACAGACATTGTATTTCAATCATCACAGATGTTTCATTATGACTTAGTTTCATATGACAGACATTATGAAACTAATAAGAAATACAGACATTTCAACATTCAAATTAGTTTCATTTTAGCTGATAATAAGATGTGTGGTGATACAGATA
The DNA here is from genome assembly GCF_055761805.1 of Camellia sinensis. NCBI lineage: Eukaryota > Viridiplantae > Streptophyta > Magnoliopsida > Ericales > Theaceae > Camellia > Camellia sinensis. Next base: position 142,426,859 of record NC_138968.1, read on the forward strand.
TTATGTGTACATTATTAGTTTCATTTTCAATTTCAATTTCACAGAGATTGATCGATGTATGTAGATAGAGAGAGAGAAGGAGCATGAGGGGTTTTCGAGTAACATTACCTGACAAAATGCTATCGGAATGCGATCGAAGATCCGTAGAGCGAGATGCAGAGAGTTATGGCCGGAGAGCTATGATCGACGGAGGAGAGCTATCGTGGACGCACGATGGAAGAGGGAAGAGGGAAGAGGGAAGGCGGACAGGGGTGGGGAAGAAGGAAATATCAGGGTCGTTCCCGCTTTTTTTTTTTTTGTCTTTGTTTTCAGTATATTTTTTTTGTCTTTCAGGTGCGTGTATCACACCTTCTTCATTGTGCAATTCTTCTTCACATGACTTCAGCAAGTGCCACCTCAGAGGGGGTTGAGGGGGTCTGTGTCGCCACTGTTACTTGCCCCTCGAGTCACTCACTCAATCAGACAAATAATCCATTGGCCATTGAGAATGCCACGTGGCGTAAGTGAGAAGGCCAATAGATGCCTCACATTGGCTCTTAATTTTTAATAATTGATTATTTTTCTTTTATTATAAGCTTTTTGTTATATTAAGTAAGTGTTTGACATGTACTAAAAAAATATTTTTTTTATATATATATATATACTTATTTAGATCACATCAATTAACATCTATCAGCATTTTTTCTCTATTTTTCTATCTATTTTTTCTACTTTTCTACACATTTTTTATAAAAAGTCAAAAAATACACTTATTTTGAACATCCTAAACCACCCCTAAGGGGTTATTTGGTAACAAATTAAAAAAACTGAAAGTCAATTTTTAATCCATTTTAAATCACATCACCTCTCACTTAAAAAAAAATTAAAAATATTAAAAAAAATCAAAATAATTAACTTTTAACCAACTTTACACACCATCCCTAAATTTGTTTTCTCTCATAACAGATTACTTCTTATGTTGGTCGTTGATATTTGTTGGTGGATTATGATTTTCCAGTTTGATACAATTCTCCTCGTATTTGTAAATAATTTCCTACTTGTTGACAAAAACAAAAGGTGATATTTGATAAAAATGAAATCTGAAATTTTAAATTTAAAAATTAAAAATTGAATACTAAATTTTTAATTTGAAACTTTTTTTTGATATTTACTAAATTTAAACCATTGAATTTAATGAAACAGTTTTTTTTTTTTTTTTGGGATCAAATTTAATGAAGCAGTATGATAGTATGAAAAAGAAGTTATAATTTGAAATTTATTATTTTATTTTATTTTTGTCTTATATTATAGGTGCACTACAAAAAAATTGACTTTTTGCGACGGTAAAATACCGTCGCTAATACTCCTAATGCCGTCGCTAATACTTTTTGCGACGGCAAAATGACTTTTTGCGACGGCAAGAGGGGGGTCGCAACTGCAGGGGTTGCAAAAGAGTTTTTGCGACGATAAGTGCCGTCGCTAATGTTTTGCGACGGCATTTTTTACCTTTTTGCGACGGCACCGTGCAGTCGCTAATAACGTTTGAAATTTCTTGACTTTTTTGCGACGGCCCTATTTTACCGTCGCTAAAAATGTTATTTGAGACGGCAAAAAATACCGTCGCTAATAGTCTTTTTTTTAAAAAAAAAACACTGTTTTTTGCGACGGTGTGGTGCCGTCGCAGAAAGTATAAAAAATATGAAATTTTTTATTTTTTACGACAGTGTAATACCGTCGCAAAAAATATTAAAAAATAATAAAATTTTTATTTTAAATAATAAAATTTCTATTTTTTGCGACAGTATAATGTCGTCACAAAAAGTAAAACCTATAACAAAATTAATAAAAATATTAAAATTTTCTATTTTTTCCGACGGTGATGCCGTCTCTCACTCTCTAAGAGCTGATTAATTACATTCCATTCACAAAAACATCATAACAGAAAATAAAAATAAAAATTGATCAAGCCATCAAATTCAATATTTTACAAAGAATAATTAAACTGTACATGTTCATAAAAGCATATTTAAATTATAAAATTCACCCAAATCCTATAAAATAATAAAATAAAATCTAAAATTCACCAATCAGCACATTGGATATTTAAATGCTCTTACAAAAAATAAAAAAATAAAAAATTTCCAACAAGATCTCAATTTTGAGCCTATTTCAAAAATCAAGCTGCAAATTCCTTACTTCTAGAATCAGATCTTCCCCTCGGCAAAATTTATCCTTTTGACCTACAAATAAATAGATAACAATTGCAAATTATAATCTTTTGGAGAAACCAACCACAATTAAGGAACAATAACATTTAAAAAAAAAAAAAAGCTTAGGAACAATCATTAACAAATTTCTTTTCTTGTAACTTCACTAAATCATCAAACACTAAAATAGTTTCCATCTACTAGTCTTATATGCAACTGATTCAATTGGGCAGAGTTCAGTTATAATTTTTACCCCATGGAATGATTGCAATTACACAAAACAGTTTTCACTGCAGGGAACAGATCTAAATAGAAAAAAAAACACTCAAAAAAAAAATAGAAAAAAATTTCAACCACTCAAAAAAACATGCATGGCATTTTAACGAATATGATAACCAAACCAAATTAAGGCTTATGTCCCAGTCAAGTAGAGTCAGCTACATGGATCTTTTTTCACCACTGTGTCGTATTAAAGACTATATGTTTAGTTGATTTTTTTTTTTACTAAGACGTCCCATGTCTATTTAGGTCTTCCCCTCCTCATAGCATTTACATTTATAGTGATTACATCACTCTTCCTTACAATTGAATCCATAGGTCTTTGTTATACATGACTAAATCATCTTAGCATTTTCTCTCTCAACTTATCTTCAACTGATAGTACTCTTACCATTTTGCACATATATTCATTTCTAATCCTATCTTTCACACATCCATCAGTAATCAATTTAAAGAAGATGATGACAAGGTAAAATTTTATTAAATTTGGATGATCAGATAAGGCAACAGCAACATTCACCAATCAGCATCATGGCAGAATTTGTGCATTGACAGTCACATTTGAGACTACTGCATTTCCTTATCTTGGAAAAGTAAGAATTAATTTTTCAGTCAGCCCAACTAGCATGTGGATGCCAAAGCTTTGCTTATGCCCACATAGCATATGCATCATTTTGAAAGAGAAGGTTATGCAACAAATGATTAAGTAATCAAAGACAGAAGATAACTTATAAGATGTGGTTAATCTTTTTTAGTCTAGCTGTTAGTAAATGTGCTTTCTTGTGTATAACTTTTTTTAGTGACATGATTCTATTATTTGTTGCAAGTATAGGACACAAATGCATAATTTTACAAGTGAACATTTAGAAGTTTTAGTAGGCACATACTGAGTTGTCCAATTCTCAGTCCAGATTGATGGCTTGTTTGGTGAGTTTGGTCCCACAAATGTTTCTCCACATCTCATCCCATTGCATGTATTGATCTGCAAATTGAAAAAAAAATCCATTAATCCGATCTGAAATAACATTTATGATCTTACCACATCTTGATCTATATCAATAATATATGTTCCAGGTAAAGAGAACTAACCACGGGATCAGGAGCATCAATTTGCTTGTACATAGTCCATGGCACTCCAGTTTGAAGTCCCACAGCCATTTGTGCTGCCCAACGAACGTAAGCCGGCCCTTTCTCATGAAAGGCCCCTTCTATAGTTTGGTACTCGTTCTCGATTCCTTTAGCCACGAAGCTGTAGATCAAAGACTGTTGCCCCATCTCTCTCACACTCAAAACCCTAAAACCTAGAGAGACAAATGGGTAGAGAGATAAATGGAAGGAGAGATTGGGGATTTTGGGTTTGTCGGGGGGGATTTTGGTTGAAGAGGTTGGGGTTTTGGGGGGGGCGGGGGGGAGAACCCGATTGGGCATTTTGGTTGAACAGATTGGGGATTTTGGGGGGAGGGGGAGGGAGAGGGGGAGCGGGAAGGGGGAGCGGGAATGGAAAACAAGAAACAGATTGGGGATTTTGGGTTTTTGGGGAGGGAGGGAGCGGGAATGGAAAGAGGAAGGGGGGGAACCGGGCGGGAATGAAAAGAGGGGGGTGGAAATTTTTTTGGATTTTTTTATTTTTATTTTCATTACAAATAAATATTTAAATAATAAAATGATTTTTTTTTTTTTTTTTGCAATAGAGGATGTCATTGCTAAAAAAAATTATTTTTTATTAAAATAATTTTTTTATAGTTAATGAATTTTTATTTTTATTTTTTCATTTAGTAAGGTTGAAAATTTATTTGTTTCATATTTATTTTAATGAATAAAAAATTATTATTATTTTTTTATTTGGTAGAAGTAGGGATAATATTTTCCATTCAAATAAAGTTAATTTTTTGTGGTCAATGTGGCATTTGCAGTGGTAGTAGTGGTAATAATGGAATGGCATTTGCATTAGTGGTGAATGTGGTAGAGAAGATGGGTGGTGAGAGAGAGATGAGTGAGAGACAGATAAAGAAGAGAGATAGAGAGAGAGAAAGAGAGACAGACAGATAGACAGAGATAAAGTGATGAGTGAGAGAGAGACAAAGTGGTCGCTAAAAGTGCATTTTCTTGTAGTGGAGAGCTCGGTAAATAGAGAAGAGATGAGGGAGAGAGTGAGCAAGGTGAACACAATGGGAGAGAGAGACAAGCAGACAGACAGACACATAGAGAGAAAGAGAGAGAGAGAAGAGCGAAAGACAGACAAACAGACATAGAGAGAGAAAGAGAGAGAGAGAGAAGAGTGATAAGTGAGAGAGAGACAAAGAGAGAAAGATATATAGAGAGAGATATAGTGGTGGTAGTGAAGTGGTGGCGATGGTAGTAGTAATGGTAGTCGTAGAGGTGAAATGGCGACCGTGGTAGTAGTGGTGGTAGTGAAATAGCGTTTGCAGTAGTGGTGAATGTGGTAGAGGAGATGAGTGGTGAGAGAGAAAGATGAGTGAGAGGCACACAGAGAGAGAGAGAGAGAGAGAAAAAAAAAAAAGAGAAGAGATAGATGAATGAAAGACACAGAGAGAGAGAGACAAATAGACAGACAGAGAGAGGAGAGTGATGAATGAGAGAGAGAAAGAAAATAGAGAGAAAAAGATAAAAAAAAATTGGTGAAAAGTATAGACAAATAGAGAGACAGAAAGAGAGAAAAAAAAGAGCGAAAAGAGATAAACGAGAGAGAGACAGAAAGAGATGAGCGAGAGAGAAAAAAAATAGAGAGAGAAGAGAGACAGAGAGAGAAGATAGATGAAAGAGATAGAGAGAAGAGAGATGGACGAGAGACACAGAGAAAAAGAGAGACAGACAGACAGACAGACAGAGAAAAGTGATGAGTAAGAGAGAGAAAGAGAAGAGAGACAAAGACACAGAGAGAAAGAGAGAGACGAACGGACAGAGAAGAGTGATGAGTGAGAGAGAGACAGAGAAGAGAGACAGAGACACATAGAGAAATGGAGAGACAGACAGACAGAGAAGAGTGATGAGTAAGAGAGGAAAAAAGAAGAGAGACAGAGACAGAGAGATAGGAAGATGAAAAAAAGAGTGAAAAGAGAAATGTTCAAAAGAGTAAGACGACGTCGTTTATAGTGGATCGATAAATCGAGAAGGAGCTCGATAAATAGAAAAGATGGGAGTAAGAGAGTGAGCAAGGCAAACATAGTGAGGGAGAAATAGACAAATAGACAAGTAGAGAGAGAGAGAGAGAGAAGAGTGACGAGTGAGAGAGAGATAGACAGAAAAAGAGATAGAGAGAGAGAGAGATAGAGATAGAGGGAAAGATAGAAAAAGAGAGAGAAACAACAGATGAGCGAGAGATAGACAAAAAGAGAGAGAAATAGAACGAAAAGAGATGAGCGAGAGAGAGACACAGAAAAAGAGAAAGACAGAGAGAGAAGAAAAATGGACGAGAAAGATAGAAAGATAAGAGAGAGAGAGAAAAAATAAATGAGAGAGATAGAGAGAAGAGAGATGAGCGAGAGAGACAGAGAGAGAAAACAGATGAGAGAGATACAGAGAAGAGAGATAGGCGAGAGACACAGAGAGAAAATGAGAGAGAGAAACAGACAGACAGAGAAAGAAGAGTGATGAGTGAAAGAGATAAAGAGAAGAGAGAGAGATAGAGACAGAGAGACATGAAGATGAAAAAATGAATGAAAAGAGAAATGTTATATCAAAAGAGTAAGAAGACATTGTTTTTTTAAATTTTTTTTGCGACAGAAAAAAGTACTAGAATTTATTCAAACCATTTTGTGACTGAAAATTTTAAAAATTGTAAAAAAAATCTTTTAAAAATTCACTAAATACCAAAAATACAATAATTCAATACATTTTTTTTTTGTATTTTTATGTATTTATTAATTTTAAAAAATATTTTTTCATAATTTTTTTTTTTTTAGATACATCTAAGGTGCATCTAAAAAAAAGATTCAAAATTTAAAAAATATTCACTAAAAATTAACAAAAAACACGAAAGTCACTTTTTGCGATGGCACCAAATGTCGTCTCAAAAAAGCAGAGTATTTGCGACGGCACCAAATGCCGTCTCAAAAAAGAAGAGCATTTGTGACGGCACAAATTTGCCGTCTCAAAAAAATAGAGTATTTGCGACGGCAGAAAATACCGTCGCAAATGCTCTTATTTTTTGAGACGGCAAATTGTGTCGTCGCAAATGCTCTGCTTTTTTGATACGGCAAATGGTGCCGTCGCAAATACTCTGCTTTTTTGAGACGGCATTTTCTGCCGTCGCAAAAAATGACTTTTTGAGACGGCAAGTGTGCCGTCGCAAATAGTCCCGTCTCATATACCCACTTTTCTTGTAGTGGTGGTAGACTGGTAGTGATAGTGGTAAGAAAAAAGATTGGGAGCTTTAAATTAAGAGTTTTAATAGCTTTAATTGGTATGTAGATCCTATGTGATGTGATATTTTGACATTTGTTTTTTATTCTTTTTTTAATTTTTCACATTATTAATGCTCTTTTAAAATTTTTAAATTAGAGAAATGTATCATTTCTGTAATGGTAATAGTGCAGTGGTGTTGCGGTGCTACATAGGTAGTGAAAGCAATAACTGTGATTGTGTGGCGGTAAAATAGGAAAAATTATGTTGTGGTTGTGGAGCAAATTCACATTATTATGTCTCAACTTGGTATTGATTGGTTAAACTCGTAGGATCTACTATTTTTTAGGTAATCTTAAACTCTAAACCTTAAATCTTTAAATTATAATTATTTTTTTTTTTTTTTCCACTGAGTTGCAAGTAATATCATATTACGTTTTTTGTTTTTGGGACCAAGATAACAGCCGTATTGTATGTAATGTTATGCGCGTGGGTCTTATCTTGTGGCAAATTCTGTGTTTGCCTTATCTCTAGTCTCTTGAGATGACATACACACTAGGGATATGCGCGGCTCACTTGCGGGCACAGAATCTTTAATCTGTCATTCATCTGTCAGATTGGCAGATTAGAGAAAATCAATCTGCATCTGTCCGTCAATTCGGCAGATGTGGATTGAGCGGATTGGCGGTTTGGCAGATGGATGCGAATCGATTTAGTGGTTTAAAATTTTATAAATTTTCAACATAATTCAACTTGTGCACTTCTTCAAAAAAAAAAAGAAGATAGTATTACGGTCAATGATTTAAAAAAATATTACAATCACTGCATGCCTCATCCACATACTACAATCACAACATGTCTTATAATGTATTATAATCTGTGATTCTTAAAATATAAAAACAATTCAAACCACCAAAATCATGAACAGAGCAGTAGTAGAGATTGTATATCTCTGTATTGTTACATCTATATCTGTTTTTGAAAATAAAAACCAACCAGCATAGATCATATTTTCTATTTATTATTTTTAGAGATAGATTTATAAACCACAAAATATAGATAAATAATATGTTTATTTTTTTCAATTCAAAAAAGATATTCAAGTTGAAAACTTTTTCTCAACAGAATATTTAAACTCTTTTTTAATTGAAAATACAAACAGAATATTTAAACAAACTGAAAACACAAAATCTTATAAATTACTAGGAGTGCTCGCGATTTGACGGTTCGATTGCGGCCAAAGGAATCTCAAATCTGCCATCCGTCCGCTAGATTGGCGGATTGAAAAAAATCAATCCGCAACCGTCCGCTTGTCATCACGCATCCGTCCAAAATGAGGCGAATCGGTTCGATTCGGTCGGTTTTGACGAATCGGTATATCTGTTGTTCACTCCTAATACACACAACAACAACAAAAAAAAAATTTGAAAAAAATATATAAATAAATTTTATTCTCTCTACTTTTAAGTCTTGTTGACTTTTCATTTTTACAAATTAAAATGACAGAATTAGAGATCAATTTTTATTTTTTATTTTTTTTCCTGGGGGGGGGGGATTAAAATATATTTCAGGAACATTCAACTCCTCTAACATTGTTGTACAGTTAATTTGTAATGTATTTAAAAGACTTGTTAAAAATGTGTAATTTGTCTACCATAGAACTTTTTTAATTTGTTAGGATGTCATCATAAATAAGACTATTAAAAAATAGAAAACTGATTTTTTCCCATAAATTTGTCCCCCCGAACAGTCCGAAATTTAGAAGAGAAAGAGAAAGAGAGAGAGAAAGAGAAGAGAGGGGAAGAGGAGGAGATAGCAGCTGCGACAGCCCTTCGACCGCCATCGCCTCGTCGCAGCCCCGCCGTCGCCTCCGCCTCTGCCTCGCAGCCCCTGCCTCTGTCTCTGCCTCCGTCCCCCGCCCCTGTCCCCGCCTCCGCCTCCGCCTCCAGCCCAATTTTCTTGGCCCTTCCACTTCTTCTTCTTCTTCCTCCTTCACTTCTTCTTCTTCTTCTGGTTTTCTTCTTCTAAAAAAAAAAAAAAAAATCAAAACGAAGAAACGACGTCGTTTTTTAATTCGGGGGGATTCGGGGGGCCTCTCTTTCGAGCTACCAATTACTTCTGTAAAAAATAAAGGTGAATTACACTGATGATCCTTATAATTTGAAATTTATATTATTTTGGTCATTGATTTTTTAATTGTGACATGTTTGATTATGAATTTTGAATCTTGTTTCAAATAAGAACAATTGAAGATATTCTTGCTTAATTTCAAGAGCAAAATCGTCAATTTGATAAAAATATAAACTAATTTGACAAAAATAAATGTCAAAAAAATATTTGAATTTTTAAAAATTATTTCTACCGACTAAAGATAAAATTATGTAAAATTGATAAATCTTTTAAATATTTATTTATTTATTTATTTTTTACCAAATTAGTTTTTATTATGTGTTTAGATGATGATCATATAATAGATGGTTGTTTTTATTTTCGTCAAATTAGTTTCTATTTTTCCAAAAGTCGAATATGACGACAATTTTGATATCATTATTAAATCAATCCATTAGATCGAAAAATTCAAAACTAAAAATATTTCATACATTAAATATATCAATTACACATTAAAATCTTAACAACCACTCATTACATGATCATCATCTAAACACATAATAAAAATTAATTTTGTAAAAAATAAATAAATAAATAAATATCTAAAAGATTTACCATTTTTACATAATTTTATTTTTGGTGGGTAGAAATAATTTTTAAAAATTTAAAAAAAATTGATATCTATTTTTGTGAAATTAGTTTATATTTATCAAATTGACGATTTTGTCCATATTCAAAATTTATGATCAAATATATCACAATTAAAAAGTTATGAAGTAAAGTAACATGAACCTCAAACTATAAAGACCATATAATTCTTCCAAAAAAATAATATACAATTTTTATATTTTTTATAATCAGTTGTGGCACGAGGAGACATCCAATCAAAAGTTAATTTCAACTCATTCTTAACCTTGTTTTTAAATTATAAATTTGAATAGAAATTTTTTTAAAAAAAATGAAAAAAAAAGATCGAACTTATATTTCAATTACATTCTCTCTCTTCTCTTTTTGTTTTGTTTTTTTTTTTTTTTTTTTTTTGCGCAATGCTAAAGGATATACCAATATTTCTGCAAAATAAAGTAATCCATCTTCTAAGTATGGCCTAATGATACCTCTCCACTCGAAGCTCCCTTTGGATTGGAGCAATAACCAAGGATGACTTGAAGAGCTATGGGTTATCAAGAGCAAAAGACTATTTACACTTTGTCAATGGCAATTGGGCCTAGATATGGGACCCTAAAAGAAACTGAAACAAGTTTGGGCCTATTCATTTTCAATTCACACCCAGTGGGGCCTTTTTTTTTTTTTTTTGGTTTTATTTAATAGTTGTTTGGACTGTAAATTGGTGCAAAAATATCCTTCCAATTTCTAGAGTAATTAAGAAAAAAATTTGAGGTACTTTTCCTTAAACCCCTTTTCACTTACTTATATTTCATTTAATTCACATTATTTTCTTATGTTCCAATAAGGCCTACAGGTGACATAGTTACCAAAATATTGCTAATAATATTCACGTTTACTTTGTGGATGTTCTGTGATGTGAATGTTCACACTATTAATATGAATGTTCACATCGTCAATATCAATGTTAACATGTCAATGTAAACATTCACATTGTAAAATATGAATGCTCACATCACCAAATTGTTAACCGTTCAAAAAATATTTGTAAGAGTAGAAATGTCCATAAAATACCTTAAATATGAGAATTAGGATTTGGTAGATCAAATGTCCAAATAATAGGATTTATTAGAATATAAGAATATCTTATAGACTAATTGGGATGCAAACACTTGAAAAATAATTTTTTAATAAATTTCTTAATTTTTTTATTTTTTTTAAAGATCAAAGTGACAGCGACATAACATTCATCAGCCAATATGTGGAAAGATATAATACTTAGTTTTGGACCAGGTGGGCTGTCAATTTAGAAAAATAAAATACTACGAACATTAATTCAAAGGAATAAAACACTATGATGGCCAATTTAGGAAAATAAATAAGTTTTAGGCATTTAAGTGACAGGTAAATATTATAAAGGAAAATAGTGTAATTTACAAAAAGATAATGAGGACATATAAATGAGTGATTCTACTTACACCACTATTTTACATTTTTATACTCTCTATGTGAGTTTTTTTTTTTCTTTCCAATTTTATCCATGTGTGAAATTACTTTTAAAGACAAAACACTACAATTAAATATATTTTATTATCTCCTTACACCTCTTGGTCTTCAATCCCTACTCTTCTTTTTTCTTTCTCAATTTTTCTTTTCTCTTACACATCTCTTTTCAAAAAGTGCGAATCATAGTGTTTTGATAATTCAAGAAAGCAATGGATGAAGAAGCGGTGATGAAGAACCATCAAAAAAGTGAAATTGTGAGTTTTTTTTATATATTTATTTGGTAGGTTTTTGTTTCGTTTTTCTATACTGTTCTTCGACTTTTGTTCAGTGTTTCAAAATTGAACAAAATAAAATAGTCCGACATCACATTACCGAACAAAAAATATAAGTCTGATAACCAATTGCCGAATAAAAGATACATTTCTGGTAACCTAAGGCTAAATTTTTTAAATTTGTTTAGCTACTCATTACCATATATTTTCAGTTTCATTTTTTTATATTTTTTATTTTTTTGCTTGGAAGGATTTTACTTATGCTCATTATAACAATGCAAGTACTGCATTATTAGTAAACTCCAGTCATGAATTCATTACATTTTTATGAATACAATGTTTTTCTTATTTTTAGTTTGTATTGAGTTTTATTAATAATTTGACGTATGAATGTATTTATTATTATTATGTTTAGATTTTTAGTAGTCGTTAAGTATTAATTAAATGGGTTTCTGACGTTGGGAAGAAGACTGGATTTGTCATTGTTATAAAGACATCGGATGCGGGAGGTAATGGCAGAAAACCAAGACTTACACTTGCTTGTGAAAGAAGTAGTTACTATAGAGACAACAAGAAGATCAAGGGAGAACGATTGAGGTTGACAGATTCTAAAAAGTGTGGATGTCCATTTCTATTAAGGGAGAAAATTACCTACAAATGGTGAGTGGATGTTGCATGTCTTATGCGAAGTGCATAATCATTCGCTTTTTGAACATCTTGAAGGGCACTCATTTGCTGACAAATTATCTAAGAAGGAAACATCCTTATTAGTTGACATGTCAAAGAGTATAGTGAGACCAAAAAAGATATTGGTTACATTGAAACGAAGGGATGCCTTTAATGCGGCAACAATGAAGACAATCTACAACGCACGTCATCGACATCGAGTAGTACAAAAGGCTGGAAAATCACAAATGCAACAACTATTGGGGTGGGCAATTTTCGATTCATAATTATGTTGAGTGGCATCGATGTGATGATAGAGAGATGTTGACTGACTTGTTCTGGGTACACACAGTTAGTTTGGAATTGTTACGTGCATTTTCACATGTGTTGATTATGGATTGCACATACAAGACTAATAGGTATTGACTAGCTCTCTTAGTGATTGTTGGGGTAACATCAACGGACTTGATATTTTCAGTTGCTTTTGCTTATCTTGGTCATGAACGGGAGGACAACTATACATGGGCTTTAGGCGTATTACGTACTGTTATGGAGAAGACTGCTTTTCCAAAGTTATTATTACAAATAGAGAGTTGGCTTTGATGAAAGACATCTCAAAAGTTCTACCTATGGCCACTAATCTTTTATGTAGATAGCATATTAACAAAAATGTTCTGATAAAGTACAAGAGGGTTTTTGAGATGAAAGATAAATGGGATAAGTTCATGCATAGTTGGAGTGCTTTGGTATTGGTTAGAATAGAAACAGAATTCAATTAACAATTTTCCAATCTCAAGACCGAATTTAGTACGTATCCTGAAGCTATTAAGTATGTTACTACCAATTGGTTAGAGCCATACAAGAAAAAATTTGTTGCAGCTTAGACAGATTGTACTATATGCACTTCCGAAATAGTACTACAAACATGTAAATTATGCTCATTACATTCATGAATTGTTATAATTTTTTGATTTTTATATTAAATACCAAAATATACATACTTGTAGGGTGGAGAATTCCCATGCTAAATTAAAGAGGCAACTTGGATCAAGTCAAGGCAGTTTTGAGACATCGTGGACCAAAATACACAACTTGTTAGAGTTGCAGCATGCAGACATTAAAGCCTCATTTTAGCGGAGTTTGATTGTAGTCCAACACAACTACACACCTTCTGAGTTCACTAAGTTACATGGTTTTATTTCAATTTGTAGTTTGGACAAAATATTGGTAGAGTAAAGAGATCGAATAGTGTGGGAATAGATGTTGCTACATGTGGCTGCATTTTGCGACATACACATAGGTTGCCATGTGCACATGAGATAGCTGCGTATTTTCAACAAGGTCGACCGATTCCTCTCTCGTGCATAAATCCTCATTGGAGGAAGTTAAATATGCTTCCAGTTTTAAAAAGTGCTTTTGTGGAGTTGGATTGCAAAATAGAAACTGATTTTTTTGTTGAGAAATTCCAAAAACAAGACAATAAATATATTAGATTTAGATACATATAACATGTGTGCATAACTAGATGAGATTTGTGGTTAAAGAGTAATTGTACAATCTTCTGCAAAGGAGAGCATTATTCATTCCATAAAAATTAGTGTAACTACTCTTATCATGTCACCAAGATTATGTATGAAAGGACTGAAAAACCAGCAAAAACAAATTAACCAACTCCAAGTTGCATATATGTCCACAAACCAACTTCGCAAGTCATAAATCTTGGTGTACATCAAAAGTTTTAATATATTAGAAGTATCATTAGTTTGAGCTACCTTTTTTTTAAGTTCCTATATTATCACTCTAGATTGCCCATTTTCATATTTAGAGTTAAGAATCAAAGAACAAATATGAGTCTTCTTCATTCGGTCGAAGATTTTTTTGTTACTCATTACTTAATCATCCGGCCACATAGTTTTGTCATTCATGTTAAATATTCCATTACTATTCATCATTTGCTTTTGATTAGGTTAGGGACAGCTTCCTGTTAATCTTCTGTTCATATATTGGTTTTTTGAACTCACTGCTAGAATTACTGGACAATTAATTACAATATTCTTGTCTTGTTTTGCAATAACAATCCTTAAAATTCATAAAGAAGAGTGTGTGATTCAAAAATCTAGGATTTTGTTGCCTTATTTTTCCTATGAAGGAAAATATCATGAATGCGAGCGTGCCAGCAAGGATTGAAAAAATCCTTGCAAATTAAATTCAAGCCAATTATCAAGCGATTGCGTTGACGGTTCTTTTGCCTCAACGAAGAGGACTTCAAAATTGTCAAGTGTAGCGAAAAGAAAAATTAAAAGAAGAATGAGGGAGACGAAGAAAGACGATTGAGTGAACAATCAAAGTAATAATTACTTACCTCTACTCCTATGCTTCAAAAAGGAAGTGCATAAAATGCTTCGAAAAAAAAAATGCTGAAAATAAATGTTTTGTAATATAAATCTATGTTAAACTACTCCTAAAATAAGGAAAATGACAAGAAATATTGAAATCAATTATCTTTGATTACGAATTCTGGGTCTTTACAATGTAGCCATGAATGGCTATTTATAGGCAAATATTTGTAGGAAAAAACTTCCAGCAATAACTACCCAATAACCACCAAAAACTACCAACTCTTCCATCTTCATTCCCACAATGCCACATATCTCTCCATGTCTTCATAACTTCCTTTAACCTCCAATTCATGCTCTATGTTCTCCACTTTATTCTCCATCATCTTTTCACATTTCATAACTTCTCATAACTTCCAAATGAGTAGGAGGATGCCACATGTCCTGCAATTATATAAATAATAAATAATAATAAAAAATGCAGATTTATGGTGCCAACATATTTGAATTAATATCCTTTCATTGATTCATCCTAAAATTGCATTGATTTATTCTAATTATTTCATTTCAATTGAAATTTGCCTAAAATGGCTTCTGAAGTCAGTTTCTAAAGCCACAACAAAAATATACAAAGAGGAGGTTCAGTCAGTATGACAATTGCATTGTGGTTATGAGGGAGGAGGGTGTTCACACACAACTGTATAATAAAAGCTAAAAGAACTAAAATAAATGCAAAAGACATGACATCAATTTTCAATACATATTGACTAATGAATTACTGATAAATAAATAAATAAAAGAGATCAAGTGTTATGTGAATTAAAATATTAAACAAATCCGATGCAATTATGCAAAACTTGGGAGGCTTATTATATTTTTTCTAAACTTTATGAGAGGTAAGTGTAATTTACTCAATTAAGAACTACTATCACTACCACAAACATTAGTAACTACGTTTGGTTAAGGATGAGAAAATGATATATATATATATATATATATAAATAGAGGACTATCAACAACACAAATATCCAAAAATTCCACCAGTATTTGAAAGCTGGATGCAAAGGTTATCCTCAATGCCAAATTGTACTATTCAAGATTAAATATTAACACCTCCTAAAAGCTACTTATGGTCTTAGGTAAAAAAATTCCCAAATCAAAATCCTTGATTTGGGAATAATTAGAAAAAATCCTTAATATTTAGCATCCCATATATCAAAGATGACTCCTAATCCCAAAAAATACAAGTGTTTGGTTTTAGTTTTTTGGATTAAGTTTTTTGAAAAACGAGTTTTTTTGTTTTTCATTTTTTTTATTTTTAGTGAATATTTTTAAAATTTTAAGAATTTTTTTTTTACTTTTTTAGATGCATTTTACTTAGATGTATCTAAAAAGTAAAAAATTTGTGAAAAAATATTTTTAAAAAATAATAAATACATAAAAATATGAAAAGTGTACAGAATTCTTGTATTATTTTTATATTTTTGGTATTTAGTGAATTTTTAAAATATTTTTTTCACAAAAAATTATACTTTTATGTGTATTTATGTTAGATGTGTCTAAAAATTAAAAAAAAAATCTCTTAAAATATTAAAAAAATTCTGTAAAAACAAAAACAAAAACACGAAAAATAAGAAAGTAAAATTTTCTGAAAAGTGTTTTTGGAAAACCAAAACAAGCAAGCTGAGGATTCCAATATATATATATATATATATATATAGAAGAAGCAAACTTCAATGAGCAGTTACTAGATGGATGTAAAGTCAGCATAAATTTTGGAATCACATAAAACCTTGAAGATTAGGTATTTCACAATAAATTGATAAGCAAGTATTCCAGGCAAGTTCAACCAAAATCAGCAGTTTACGAGTGTCATGCTTTCCTAAAAGTGGCAAAACGCTATTCACTCATGAATGGATTAGCCAATATACAAAAGGACGCAAAATAACCAAATATCCAGGAAAAAAAAAAAAAAACCCACCGAAATTGTGCTCGGAATGTATTATTCTTTGTTTATTCAGAAAAAATTATGATATAGATGACAGAGATACATATATAGATTATATATGTCTATCAATATAGAGAGAGAAAGAAGAGTTTTTCATTTACCTTTGGCGAATGAGAAGAATGGGTTCAATCATTTTGGCCGGTAACATAGACCACAACGCCGTCCGAAGCACTTGTCTTCTCTGGGTCCGAACGCGTCGTCTTCTTGCTTTCTCTTTTCCTCTGTTGCTTTTCTCTTTTCCTTCCAAATAGTAGTGGTATAAAGAGATAAAATAGTTAATTTATGGTTAGTTTTAATAATATATTTGAAGTGTAATGAGAATTGCATTTTTTTAGTGGTGTAATGAGATAAATGATGTAAAGAGATAAAGTAATGGTATAAGTAGAATCACTCTCTATATATAAGTATTTAACATTCCAACTAATTACCAAATTGTTTTAAAATTAAATAGGCAAAATGTTTAATTTAAGAATGACCCAAAGTCCCGTAACATGGCTCAGTTTTCGGACCAATACAAAGGAAGCTGGGCCATATAATTTGACCTAATGGGCTACACCCTCACAATCAAGGCCCATGTGCAAATTTCAGTAATTTGCTCCTGGATTTCATCACACATGACAGTTTATTTAAAAGGGGACAAATATCACATCGTGGGTTTTAAAAAATATAATTACAAATCAGTGATAAATATTATAATTATTAATAATTATAATTATAATTTTTTTTTTAACTTCTACTACGGTATAATTAATTCTATTTAGAAAAATAATGTCAAGATACAAAAAATTCTACTAAAATTTTTGTCAAATACTCCCATGGTGTGGGAACACATTCATCCCGGTGTTTGGCAACAAAAAAAAAAAAATGATAGAATATTTGAGATTCCCAGTATTTTTGTTAGAAAAATGATTAATAACACCAAAAAATTAATTTAAACTGATCAGTAATACCAAACTATTAATTAATTGGAGTAAATTACAAACAAAAACTTCTTAAATTATGATTTATTTGTATTTTGCTCTCATGAACTTCAAAATTCAACATTTATCCCCTCAAACTATTTTCTTATTATAGTTAGTCCTTTTGTTAAGATTATGTTAAAATTTATAAAAAAATCAGATCATGTGTAAGACACACAACACACTTTTTGAATTTTAAGATAATAATACCTTTATCTGGTGATCACAATAAAGAATATTACCTGTAATAAGATAGTACTTTGATTTGTTTTGGCAATTCGGCTAAAAGTCATTTGAGTCATATCATCTCCCTACTTTTTTACACGTTTTTTCAAAAAAATTCAAAAAATTAACTTTTAACCTACTTCCAAAGCAAGCATTTGATGGTATATTTGATTAGTATGATTAATAGTAAAAAGATTAACAATCCATGAGTTTAGCGTTGGATTGATTATCTAACTGGATTAGTAAGATACATAATTTCCTCTTATCCACGTTTGTGCTGGAAAATGGCTTTGTATAAACCTTATTTTTTGCTAACTTTAAGTATAGGGCCCAAGCGTTATTTTTAACGTTACTAATTGGGTTCATATTTAATGTCGCGTAGTGAATAACATAGTGTATTTGGCTGCTCAAAACCATTTTCGGATGCATATTTTCGGATTCGTGGAAATAGCTTTAGGTAGGTTTGCTACACATTTGTGAAACATGCTTGTTTCACATTGGAAAGGCTTAAGGATTTGTATGGATATATAAACTCTAGCTTGGAATATTTAGGATGGGCCCCAAGGGGTACCCAAGTTTGTAGAAGGGTGAGGTTATGGGTAAAATGGGCTAGACCTATTGGATCCAAAACAAAAACTACACGCGTGCGTCGTCCGTCCGGTTAGACGGGTTGGGCATGAGCGCGGGTTACAAGATTGGGTTGGGCTTGTTCGACCCAATACTTATCTTTTTAGGTCAAAAACATTTGTCTTTTATTTATTTATTTTTTTGTCCAGATTTTTTTCCTCCACCCAAACAGGTCTAAAGCTGTTGAAATTCAAACCGAACATATCTATTTTTGTCCAAACAGGTTTTCTACTTGTTGAATCCATCCGAACAGGTTTTTTACCTGTTGAATCTATCTAAACAGGTTTCTATCTGTTGAAACCTGTTCTGAAAAGCCACCAATTTTCTTATAAATAGCCCATCATTCAAACAATTATTGGCACCGAAATTTGTCCTTACTATTTGAACTTTCTTTTTGTATTCGTCTCTATACTCCTGCATCTGTCTACCATTTAGTTTCTAAGAAAAAGAAAGAAAGAGTTACAGCATTGTTTGGTTCGTTAGACTTGGTTTTGTAGTGCTGCAAATCAAGCAGGTAGTCGTTATATCCTAGGAAGTAGACGCTGTTAAATCTCAAAGCACCGTAATAATAGCAAAATCTACTTTAAAAAGATTGTGTCAAACACAAACCTCGACTTATAATTTCTATAAGCAATTAATTCGGAATTTAATTTATATAATTATTTTCTGGATTATTAATTTTATTTTGTTGTCTATTTTATTTACACATTCAATTACACATACAACCACTGTGGTAACAATAGTTTGTTCTGTAATAAATATGAAAATATATAATAGAAATTATAGGTATGTTTTGCGTTATTAGTTATGGGATTAAAAAAATCATCAATTTTATTGAATAGAATGATTATTAAAATATAATTCAAATAATAAAATTTATAATAAAACAATGAAGGGTAAATTATACTGACCTCCCCTGAGGTTTACCTTAACTACAAGGACCTCCCCTATAGTTTAAAAAATAACATTGTTCTCCCCTGCTTTTGAAAATAATATACAGATTCCCTCTTACTGTTAACTTGATGTTAATAAAGTAATAAAATCAATAACTGCCACGACCCAAACCCGCCCCTGTAGGTTTAGCACCGCAACCGGCTAGTAATCCGTGGATTACCAAAGGCCTCTGAACAGATTACCAAATAATAAGGGGCTATGGAAGCAATAATACAAAATAGACAAGGTCCAACGAACTGTGATAACGTACATGGGACAAAACATTTCAAAACTTATATATATATATACATAAATATGTCAGTCTAGATACACAATATTTACAAGGTATTTATAGAATGTACTTCCCAATACCTGACTTTATAGAGCATACACAAAGACTAGCATGTATACAAAAACAGCCATGGCATTAGGCTTCGTTCGGAACCTCCTCGGGAGGCACAACAGTTCGCTGACAAAAACAGAACAGAAGGCCATCAACTCTAGCCCTGGTCATGTGCCGGCTCACCTACATACATAATATAAACTGTGAGCGAAAGCCTAGTGAATAATAATAGAGTAAAGGGTTTCAATGAATGAGTTCGTACAGATTCAGAAATCATAATTCAGATTTGTATCAAATTCATCATTTGTCTAGATCATATACAAACAGAAATCATAAGTCATGATTAAGTTTATGTGATACATCCATTAGCATTAACAGAACAGAACAGAACGTATACACGTGAGGTTACGAATAACCAGTTCCATAAAGGAACCTCTGGATCCAGGCAACAGAACAGAAGTTGAGCCCCCGTGACAAGGCCTCCGGTACGGGTAACAGAGTGCAAACGAAAATAAGTTCCATAAAAGAACCTCCGATATCGGGTAACAGCTAACAGATATCACATGATGCTAAGGATGTCACGAATACATATCAGAAATTGAACAATCATTCATTGTACAGAACATATCATTTCAGAAAACAGATCTCATTTTGTCACACAGAAAATAAGTACAGTTGAACATAACTTTACTAAGTTATTACTCACAGTTGACCTTGAAACAGACAGACGGAGCAGATTGATCACACGATATGCGGCACGTGACCTACATAACACATAACGGACACACACTTGAAACACACATTCTAATTGCACAAAACTTACGTCGTTGGTTCTTAGTGTGTTTTTAACTTTAAATTCTCACTAAAGAGTCTTAAACATGGCCTAGGAATGCCTAAGATGGAATGAGGATGCAAAGATGCCTTGGAAAATATTTTTCAAAACTTGCTGAAAACAGGAGTCTCGCTCGAGCGAGGCTTTCTTCGCTCGAGCGAGCTTGTCAAAACAAAGGGGTCGCTCGAGCGTAGACTCCTTCGCTCGAGCGATCTGTAAAAATGCAAAAGTACTGGTTGTTGAAATTTTACGCTCGATGCTCGCTCGAGCGTGAGACACAGCTCTTCGCTCGAGCGTAGGTTTTGTCGCTCGAGCGTGCGTCTGCGTGCACCAAAAACATGAGAGCTTGCAATTTACGCTTGAACCATCATTCCTTCGCTCGAGCAAAGCTCTGAATAAACGATGGTCGCTCGAGTGTGAAATCCTTCGCTCGAGCGAGGAAGCCAAATTCTGGAATTTCCAGATTTGCCTTCCAAGCTCAAACCAAGCATTCAACACCTCAAAACTCGACCTCTTGGGCCCATTTTCTAGAAAACACTTGTAAACTCATAGTATAATATGTTTCAAAGATCAATTTGTAAAATCAAAGCCCAAAGGTGAGTCAATTAAACATAATTTCAAATAAAACTTCAAGAACAAAACAAGAGCTTAACATGCAAGTGTTCATTTTAAATCCAATGCTCTAAAACATGACCAAATGTAAGATTGAGCTCAAAATCATGATGAATTTATGGACTAAGGCTAGAATATGGGCTTGCATGCAAGAACTTCCATGAAGACACTTCAAATTGCTAAGATATGAACATGCATGCATGATTTAAGCCTCAATTCAACATTTTCAACCAATTCTTGACTTTAATCTTCAATTCTACCATGGACCATACAAGGTATAACTTAAATGCACAATCAAAAAGATGATTCTCCTACCTTAGGTCTTGAATTCCAAGCCTAGAAGCTCAAATATGCAAACTACTTTTCAATTCTTCCAATTCTCCAAGGAATTTTGTTGAAACCAAAATTTCTCCTATCTCTAGCTCTCTCCCACTGTTTGGTCAAGAAATGGATGATAGAATGATGCACAATAAGTTCCAAACAAGGCTCTTAGAAGTGGCCCACTAAGTGGCAATTAGGTAATTAACTAGAACTAATGTAATTTAGCATTATATAATCTAATTTAATCATACCAAATCAAATTTCACTTAAATTTACCATAAAATCACACAAATTCTAATTAGTATAAAACATTAATTAACTTCTGAATCGGTCACCGATAAGGCTTTCAATTCGTAGTTCAAAGTCAAAACATGAACAGATCATTTTATGGCAAACAGATAAAAACACAAAGATAATACAATACATACGCAATTTAATTCTGGATTCCTTCTAAATTACTGTTAGGCATAAATAATCATGGTTGCTATTAATCAGAGGACGGGGTTATTACAGTCTTCTCCCCTTAAAAGAGTTTGGCCCTCCAAACTCGAATTACCTTCATTCGAAATCAACATTGGGTCCAATGGGAACAAATCTGGATATCTCTTCATCATGTCTTCCTCGGTTTCCCAAGTTGCATAGGTTCCTCCGTGGTTTTGCCAATCAACTTTTACCAACAGTATTTCTTTATTTCTCAACTTTTTGATCCGGCGATTCACAATCTGGATAGTTATTTCCTCATAAGTGTAGTCATCTTTCAAAAGCACATGTGTCGGTTCAATGACGTGGAGTGGATCCTCAAATATTCTCGTAGCATTGATACATGAAAGAAGTTATGCATGTGTTCCATTACTGGAGGTAAGGCTACCCGATACAATACCGGATTGATCTTTTCGAGGACTTCATAAGGTCCAACACATCTTGGCGCCAATTTTCCCTTAATACCAAACCGAGTTTGACCCTTCATCAGGGTCACCTTTATGAACACGTGGTCCCCAACTTCAAATTCCCTCTCTCTTCTTCGAACATCGGCATAGCTCTTCTGCCTACTATGTGCAGTTTTCAGACGCTGCTGTATCAGTCTCACTTTCTCGGTTGTTTCTTGCACAAGTTCCGGTCCCAACAAAGGTCTATCACCTACTTCAGCCCAACATATCGGAGAACGACATTTTCTTCCATACAAAGCTTCGTAAGGAGCTATTTCAATGCTTGAATGGTAACTGTTATTGTACACAAATTCAGTTAATGACAAGTAGGTCTCCCAATTCCCTTGGAAGTCTAACACACACATTCTGAGCATATCCTCCAGAGTTTGGTTCGTTCGTTCAGTTTGGCCATCTGTCTATAGGTGATAGGCACTGCTCAGTCTCAATTCAGTCCCTAAAGTTTGTTGCAAACTTTGCCAAAATCTCGATACAAACTTGGAGTCCCTATCAGACACAATAGATACTGACACTCCATGCAATCTCACAATTTCATTCATATAGATACTGCCCAATTTATCAACGTTATAAATAGTTTTGACAGGCAGAAAATGGGCAGACTTAGTTAAACGGTCAACTATAACCCAGATAGAGTCCATACCTCGAGAAGAACGAGGCAATCCCACAATGAAGTCCATGGTAATGTGCTCCCATTTCCATTCAGGTATTGGGAGTGGTTGTATCAAACCAGCGGGTCGTTGGTGTTCAGCTTTAACCTGTTGGCAATGTAGACATCTAGCCACGAAATCGGCAATACTCTTTTTCATTCCAGGCCACCAAAAATTCTGTTTCAAATTATGATACATCTTCGTGTTCCCCGGATGCATAGCAAATTTACTACTGTGAGCTTCGGTCATAACACGTTTCCTCAAATCATAACAATCGGGCACACAAAGACGGTTCTGAAATTTCAGCACATCATTCTCAAACACAAATCCTGGCCTCGACTTTGAATCAAATTCCTCCGTGATCTTTTTCAAGTATTCATCCTCGCACTGTTTCTGTTTGATCTCGTCAAGAATTGTAGGTTGAGCGGCAATAGCAGTTAATTGCCCATCTTGTTCTAGGTCTCAACAATTCTTTTCGGTTGGATAGCAAACATGACAAATTTGCACTGGATTTTTGGCTCAAGGCATCTGCTACGGTATTAGCCTTTTCTGGATGATACAAGATTTGCAAATCATAGTCCTTGATTAGTTTTAACCATCGTCTCTGTCTCATGTTCAATTCCTTTTGAGTGAAGAAATATTTCAAACTTTTATGGTCTGTATACACCTCGCAAGTTACCCCATACAAATAGTGACGCCATATTTTCAAAGCAAACACCACAGCTGCTAATTCAAGATCATGTGTTGGGTAATTCTTTTCATTAGATCGAAGTTGTCTAGAAGCATAGGCAATCACCCTTCCGTTTTACATTAGTACACACCCCAAGCCATTATGGGAAGCATCACTGTACACTTGAAACCCATCAGTACCATTAGGCAAGGTTAAGATTGGTGCAGTCACTAACCTGGTTTTCAACTCTTGGAAAACTGCCTCTCTTTGTTCATTCCAGTCAAATGGCACATTTTTCTGAGTTAACTGAGTTAATGGCATGGTAAGCTTAGAAAAGTCTTTCACAAACCTCCTGTAGTAACCTGCAAGTCCCAGAAAACTTCAGACTTCTGTCATATTTATCGGTCTAGGCCAATCCACGACAGCTTCAATTTTCTGAGGGTCAACAAAAACTTCATCCTTGTTGATTACATGTCCTAAAAATGCCACACTGTCAAGCCAGAATTCACACTTGGACAATTTAGCATACAATTTCTTTTCTCTCAAAATCTGCAAGGTGGTTCTCAGATGGTTCTCATGTTCTTCCCTGTCTTTAGAATAAATCAAAATGTCATCAATAAATACAACAATGAAGTCATCCAGATGTGATTTAAACACCCTATTCATAAGATCCATGAAAGTTGCAGGTGCATTGGTCATCCCAAACGGCATTACTAAAAATTCATAATGTCCATATCTAGTTCGGAATGCAGTTTTCTCTATGTCCTCAGCTCTAACCTTTAATTGATGATACCCGGACCTGAGGTCAATTTTGGAAAACACTTGGGCACCCTGAAGTTGATCAAACAAGTCATCTATTCGGGGCAGAGGGTATTTATTCTTGATAGTCACTTTGTTCAGTTCTCGGTAGTCTATACACAATCTTAAAGATCCATCCTTGTTTTTGACAAAAAAAACTGGAGCACCCCAAGGTGAAGTACTCGGACGGATAAATTTCTTATCTAACAGTTCCTAAAGTTGGGTTTTCAATTCTTTCAATTCAGAGGTAGACATTCTATAGGGAGTCTTGAAAATAGATTGTGTCCCCGGAAACACCTCAACAGTGAATTCAATTTCTCTATCAACTAAGTCCCCAGGTAAGTCAGTCGGAAACACATTGGGAAATTCACAAGCAACAGGGATTGTTTCTACAGTAGTACTGTCAGATGGTGCAGTTAGTATACAATACAGATAACCCCTACATCCCTTCCTAAGGAGTTTTACAGCTTTCACAGCCGAAATCAAATATGGGGGAGGAACTACCCCATTCCTAATAAAAGTAAATTCAGGCATCCCGGTGGTCTAAACACAACAGTTTTATTTGCACAGTCAATGGTTGCACAGTATTTAGTCAACCAGTCCATCCAAAAAATACAATCAAAATGATTAATGTCCAAGGGTAATAAGTCCACATATAATATCATATCGCCAAACATAACATCACATGCTAGATAAATATGAGCACACATCATAGAATCCCCAGACGGCGTAGACATAGATAACACATAGGTCATAAGTTCTAATGGTCTAGTCAATTTTCGAGAAAAAGCATGCGATACAAAGGAATGTGTAGAAACAGAATCTATCAGTACACATGCATTTTGAGAACATATAAGGAGTGTACCTAACACCACAGTATAGGTGTTCGGTACGTCACAGGGCACTAAGGCAAACACGCGGCCTTGTCTCAGAGGTTCTTTCCCAGTATTGGCTTTGGCATTGGTTTTGGCCACAGAAGCGGATCCTGCTGAACTTGCCTAGGACGACTAGTAGTCTCAGACCTAAGCAGGCAATCTTTCATTACATGACCTGGCTGGCCACACCGGAAACAAACATCGGACACTCGGTAGCACACACCCCTGTGCCTTTACCACAATCAGAACAGACTGGAATAGACCCACTACTCTTACTCGAGCTGTTCGAAGTCCCTGTGTTTTGCTTCTTACTGACAAAGGACCAGCTTCTTTTAAAACCAAACCTGGATCTTTTTTCTCTCCATTCAGTTGTTATAGTTGCTGGGGATTTACTTTGTTTCATGGCGGCTAGGGTGGCCTCTACCATTAAGGCTCTGTCTAGAACTTCCACATAAGTAGGTAATTTTAGGACGCCTACTCGATCAAACACGTCTAGATCCAATCCACCTTCAAACTTTCGTGCTTTCTTGTAATCGGTATCCACCATATGTGGAGCAAACTGTGCCAATTCGGTGAATTTAGCTTCATATTCTGCCACAGACATTCTTCTCTGTTTGAGTTCCTGAAATTCAGACACTTTCCAATCCCTGAAACATTGGGGAAAATACTTGTCGTAGAAGATAACATTAAACTGTGCCCATGTCATATTTCCTTTGCCACTTCGGATCAGTAACCACCACCTACGGGCTTCATCTTTCAGAGTGTAGGTGGCTAGGAGGACTTTCTGAGTTTCAGAACAAGGAAATACTTCATACAATTTTTCCATCTCAAGCAACCACGTCTCAGCTTTCAAAGGTTCAATTCCACCATAGAACGTTGGCGGTTTCATTTTCATGAATTTCTGTGTCAGATTGATGATGTCATTATTATCTGCCTCGGCTTGTGCTGGTGGAGGCGGAGGAGACAAAGGTTATTGTCTCTGTTGTTGTATCAAGGTTTCAGTCAATAATGCTAACATCTATTCCATTCGGCCCATGTGAGCCTCTGAAGATTCACTTTCACCACTTCCCCTTGTATTCTCCATCTTACTATACAGGCATCAAATGATAATAAACACAGGCATAATCTTATTCGTTTCCTTCAATTCATTTGATTCAAATGTACATTCAGTTTTCATATTCAGCGGTATTACCACACACTCACACATGCAGATGGAATGCCCCTAACTCTTACTAGGACATCCTAAGCTCATATGGACCTGTGTGTGCGGTAGAACACGTGCTTTGATACCACTCTGTCACGACCCAAACCCCCCCTGTAGGTTTAGCACCGTAACCGATCAGTAATCCGTGGATTACCAAAGGCCTCTGAACAGATTACCAAATAATAAGGGGCTGCGGAAGCAATAATACAAAATAGACAAGGTCCAATGAGCTGTGATAACGTACATGGGACAGAACATTTCAAAACTTATATATATATATATATATACATAAACATGCCAGTCCAGATACATAATATTTACAAGGTATTTACAGAATGTACTTCCCAAGACCTGACTTTACAGAGCATACACAAAGACTAGCATGTATACAAAAATAACCATGGCATTAGGCTTCGTTCGGAACCTCCTCGGGAGGCACAACAGTTGGCTGACAAAAACAGAACAGAAGGCCATCAACTCTGGCCCTGGTCATGTGCCGGCTCACCTACATACATAATATAAACTGTGAACGAAAGCCTAGTGAATAATAATAGAGTAAAGGGTTTCAATGAATGAGTTCGTACAGATTTAGAAATCATAATTCAGATTTGTATCAAATTCATCATTTGTCCAGATCATATACAGACAGAAATCATAAGTCATGATTAAGTTTACGTGATACATCCATTAGCATTAACAGAACAGAACGTATACACGTGAGGTTACGAATAACCAGTTCCATAAAGGAACCTCCGGATCCGGACAATAGAACAGAAGCTGAGCCCCCGTGACAGGGCCACCGGTACGGGTAACAGAGTGTAGACGGAAATAAGTTCCATAAAGGAACCGCCGATACTGGGTAATAGCTAACAGATATCACATGATGTTAAGGATGTCACGAATACATATCAGAAATTGAACAATCATTCATTGTACAGAACATATCATTTCGGAAAACAGATCTCATTTTGTCACATAGAAAATAAGTACAGTTGAACATAACTTTACTAAGTTATTACTTACAGTTGGCCTTGAAATAGACAGACGGAGCAGATTGATCACACGATACGCGACACGTGACTTACATAACACATAACGGACACACACTTGAAACACACATTCTAATTGCACAAAACTTACGTCGTTGGTTCTTAGTGTGTTTCTAACCTTAAATCCTCACTAAAGAGTCTTAAACATGGCCTAGGAATGCCTAGGATGGAATGAGGATGCAAAGATGCCTTAGAAAATATTTTTCAAAACTTGCTGAAAACAGGGGTCTAGCTCGAGCGAGGCTTTCTTCGCTCGAGCGAGCTTGTCAACAGAGGGGTCGCTCGAGTGTAGACTCATTCGCTCGAGCGGTCTGTAAAAATGCAAAAGTATTGGTTGTTGAAATTTATGCTCGATGCTCGCTCGAGCGTGAGACACAACTCTTCGCTCGAGCGTAGGTCTCGTCGCTCGAGCGTGCGTCTACGTGCACCAAAAACCTGAGAGCTTGCAATTTATGCTCGAGCCACCATTTCTTCGCTCGAGCAAAGCTCTGAACAAACGATAGTCGCTCGAGCGTGAAATCCTTCGCTCGAGCGAGGAGGCCAAATTCTGGAATTTCCAGATTTGCCTTCCAAGCTCAAACCAAGCATTCAACACCTCAAAACTCGACCTCTTGGGCCCATTTTCTAGAAAACACTTGTAAACTCATAGTATAAGATGTTTCAAAGATCAATTTGTAAAATCAAAGCCCAAAGGTGAGTCAATTAAACACAATTTCAAATAAAACTTCAAATACAAAACAAGAGCTTAATATGCAAGTGTTCATTTTAAATCCAATGCTCTAAAACATGACCAAATGTAAGATTGAGCTCAAAATCATGATGAATTCATGGACTGAGGCTAGAATATGGGCTTGTATGCAAGAACTTCCATGAAGACACTTCAAAATGCTAAGATATAAACATGCATGCATGATTTAAGCCTCAATTCAACATTTTCAACCAATTCTTGACTTTAATCTTCAATTCTACCATAGACCATGCAAGGTATAACTTAAATGCACAATCAAGAAGATGATTCTCCTACCTTAGGTCTTAAATTCCAAGCCTAGAAGCTCAAATATGCAAACTACTCTTCAATTCTTCCAATTCTCCAAGGAATTTTGTTGAAACCAAAATTTCTCCTATCTCTAGCTCTCTCCCACGGTTTGGTCAAGAAATGGATGATAGAATGATGCACAATAAGTTCCAAACAAGGCTCTTAGAAGTGGCCCACTAAGTGGTAATTAGGTAATTACCTAGAACTAATGTAATTTAGCATTATAAAATCTAATTTAATCATACCAAATCAAATTTCACTTAAATTTACCATAAAATCACATAAATTCTAATTAGTATAAAACATTAATCAACTTCTGAATCAGTCACCGATAAGGCTTTCAATTCTTAGTTCAAAGTCAAAACATGAACAGATCATTTTATGACCAACAGATAAAAACACAAAGATAATGCAATACATATGCAATTTAATTCCAGAATCCTTCTAAATTACTGTTAGGCATAAATAATTATGGTTTAGCATTAATCGGAGGTCGGGGTTATTACAATGACATTAGCCTCCATAAATATGCAAATGCCCAAAACACCCTTGTCATTCTTTATAAAACAATACACCCCCCTGTTAACTATTTCCCTTTAATTCCCAGAGCACCTGTTAACTTTCCCTCCAAAGTCTCTCTCTCTCTATAACATTGCTTGACATGGATGAAGATTTCATGTGAGCTCTCTCTCCTAGTTCTGTGGATGTTATTTATGGGTGAACTATGTAAATTTTTTTTTTTTTTTTTTTTTTTTAATGTATGCACAAGTACAGTGATATAGCATCATCAAACAATGGAAGCAACATACTGAAATATGTAAACCCTATTCAAGGCATGATCAACCAAAAATATATAAGAACAAAATAATTTGAAGACAAAAAGTAAAATGCAAGTTCTAAACTCTTCAGTTGCAATGGCTAACAAAAATCTCATCATTCACTAATATGATAGGATC
Organism: Camellia sinensis; assembly: GCF_055761805.1. Classification (NCBI taxonomy): domain Eukaryota; kingdom Viridiplantae; phylum Streptophyta; class Magnoliopsida; order Ericales; family Theaceae; genus Camellia; species Camellia sinensis. The sequence goes on from NC_138968.1 coordinate 142,456,238, forward strand.
TATTGGCCATAATATGGAGTCACAAATTATAAATAAACATTACAAAAATTACAAATTCACAAATTATAAATAAATAGCACAAAAAATTTACAAATTCAGGGCAACCCACAATTTCTATAAGTAAATTACAATCAAGGACTTGAATGTTCCAAGTTTTTTTTTTCTTAGACAAACATGACTTTAGACAGACCTGGACCACCTCAAAAGATCTGTATGTGTTACAACTTAGGCCTCGTTTGGGAAGTGGCTATTTTAGTAGGCTATTTGGCTTTTTGGCTATTTTAGTAGGTGTAGATGTCCCTGAACGCCCCGGGAGGACGAGTCCCCCCGTTCTGTTCGTTTTGGGCTCACTACAGTTCGGACTCAAATTGTCACGGTTCTAAATCTAAACCAAAGAGTCCAAATCCGACAAATCGTTTTGAGAAAACAGATTTTTGAAAGAAGTGCCAAACATGAACTGCTTTGCCAGATACAGAGTCGCCACCTAAATATTTTATTTTTGGAAAATTTAGGAAACCCTGACTCGTTGCCTAAGGCCACGTGTCCGTCATCACCAAAGTTGCCTCGGCTCGGGAACTTGGGTACGATTGGGGAAGGTCACTTCATGAGCACCCCCGCTCGCCCGATCAAAGATCGGCTTCTACTAACCATGATATCTATCTTTGAAGACATTATGTGTTCTTATTCCGGTTATTAGCTTAGATTTACTATGTGATGCACACAGCATACAAGTATAGACTGGATCGCCTGAATTGGAACAAAACATTTCATGTTTGTTTGTTTGAAAATGGTTTGATGGTGCTACCCGCAAGTAGGCTAAGACGTGGATTTGCCACCCTCGGGTGGGCTTAGAAAATATGATTTTGCCACTATTTAGTGGGCTTAAAACACACATTTGATGAATTGTTCTAATCAAAATAACCCAACCTTCACCCACAGGCATTCAGGCAGTTATATCACATAAGCAATTAGCCTCATGATAAGCATGTTGTCATAGCAGTCACTCACACGCATGCAAGGATGCTAAAGCATAAAACTTACCGAGTACTCCAAGCCGAAACAGAAGCTGATTAGAAATCCATGCATGATCCTAACTATACAGAAATGCCTAATGCAACACATGCAAAAGTGCAACTATAGCAGGCTCGGCTATTCTAAACATGGCATATGAAATGCTACAACTAACATGTATTCAACTTGGAATTGAAAATACAATGCAGTTAGTATGATGCGCCGAGCCCGGTGCATGCAAAACAGATGAATGAATGCAACATGCTATCATACTGTATGCTAATTGAAACATGCCCTAATCTAACCATCATAAGCTGGTAAATAAAAGGGAGAAAGACGTGGGGTTGGAAGACATGCATCACACACACGCACACTTATTACAATTATGCCCTCGCACAAAGGGTCCGAATAAATGATATACAGTCCCAAATAAATAATACAGTTCGAATGAATACAGAATTCTAATTGATTAACAAATTAAACTAAGAAAGCTGTAAACTAGCATGCAAGCTAGGGACTACCTCGACTCCGCTCCGGATGATGAATGATGCATGCTCGGGTTGCTTGGCACGGAAATCCACTACGATGCCCTAATTAGCCTCTGTTTGCGATTGATGCCGGAATGCTGTGCAAGGCTTTTGAAAGGCTACTGATTTTTGATTTGCTACAACAGAGAGCAGGAAAAGGGCATGACAAAGTATTTTCACATATGTATGCATGACTACTCTTCAAGGAGTGTAGTCCTCGATCCTCGTGCCACCAATTACGCATCTCGATGCATGATGGCCGAGGAATCGATTTGCATGACTCGATATGAAATGAATGCACATATAAACATAACAAGACCGAGACTCCATCATGGATAATTCGGAGTGTCGACGACCAGGAATTGAGACACGTTCCGTCACTCGGAGTACGAAACGTACCTCGTTTCCCGTGCTTGGGCTAACCCCTATCCCAAGCACAATGCGATATGCGTGACATGCATGAATGCGACTAATATACAACCTAGCATGCACAATGCTATGAGATGGCATACACAATGCACGATGTAACATGGCATACATGATGCTCTAACATACAACCTAGCATACGCAATGCTATGAGTTGAAATGACATACGCAGTGCATAATGGACTTACACTAACATGAGTGAACCTTAGCCACACTTACATCAGTAGCCATGAGATGAAAAATGAGACACTCGAGATGCGTGCACACATGCACGCAAACCGAGGACCGATCCTAAGGCACAAAATGCCACTCTAACAAGACATGGCAAGGCATGGAATATGACATACTAGCATGCAAATTTCAGTAGCAAAATATGATGCAAAATAGCCCCGAATCATGGCAATATGGTACCCGATACATGAGATGAACCCCGAAACTCAAAACTAGGCATGCGCAATGACCTATAGCTATACAAAACATGCACTATTTGATCATGAAGCATGAAGACAGATTCAAAGCAGTCCCAAAACATGCATATTTCCAGTTTATAACAAGTCCCAAAAACAAACACAAGTATGGCTAAGCTATTGTGCAAGAAATGGGCAAAAAAGGAGACAAAGAAGCAAGTGATGGTTTCTGGCCTCAAACAATGAAGAGCCCTTCAACAAAGTTGAAGAGAGGCTCAAAACAAGGTATTTTACAGTTTATGGCCGAGCCCAAAACAGTGCACAAGTAAGCTTAAAATACTATGCAAGAAATAGGCCTAAAAGAAGGTTTAAACACAAAGTGAAAAAAGGGAGCCTCAAACAGCAAAAGACCCTTGATCAAACATGAAGAGGGGGTCAAAATAAGGCTATTTACAGTTTGGACCAGAGCCCAAAAATACAAGCACGAGGGGCTAACAAAACATGCAAAAATAAGGCCAAAAGAGGAATAAAGAGAGAAGTGACAAAAGGAAGCCTCAAACAGTGAAGATCCCTTCAACAATGTTGAAGAAGGGCTCAAAATAATCCACTTTTCAGTTTATAACCAAGCTCAAAACAGTTTGAAAATATGCCTAAAATACTATACAAGAAATAGGCATACAAGAGAGGTAAAGAAGAAAGTGTAAGAAGGAAGCCTCAAACGGGGAGAGGCCCTTAAACAAACATGAAAAGGAGCTCAAAATAATGCTATATTCAGTTAGGGTCGGAGCCCAAATATGCAAGCAAGAGGAGCCAATATATTGAGCAAAATAAAGCACAAAAGAGAGAGAAGAAGACTTACCCTTGAAGACCAAACCTTTGACAACTCTTGGACCAAGTTTGGTGGCTCCTTAGCTCTGGAAAACGGCTCCAAGTGGCTGGAATGGATGGTGGTGGTGTGGTGCTAGGTGGTGGTGTAGAAATGGTGTAGGGTTTGGGAGGTTTTGAGCTTGGAATAGAGAGAGAGAGAGAGAGAGAGAGAGAGAGAGAGAGAGAGAGATATAATGCAAGAGCTCCAAACCAAAAATTTCTAACCCCTGAAGCTGCTGGAATGGCCTGGATATATAGGCAAAAGAGGGGGAGAAAATGGGGAGGAAATGAATTCAAGTTTCCCCCAAAAAGTGCAGCCCCCCGGATACACAATCTGGGGGGAAACAAAATACATATTTGTAATGTACCAGAGGAGGGGATCATGGCCGTCCGGTTATTGAAGTTGCAGGTAGCCGGCCGGCCCTTCCCATAGCCGGCCGGCCAGCCAAGGGTCAAAAGGGTCAAGAGGTATTAGTGGCCGGCCACCCCAGATTGGTGGCCTCTCATGTGTGCACAACACAACCATGTGGTCAAAAACTGGAGAAAGTGAACCAGGAAAGAGAAAAGGCCACTTTTAGGAGGGGTTCAAAAGGGTCACACACAATTACTGGCCGACCATATGATATTGGTGGCCTCCCAGGTGTGTACAACACAAATATGTGGTTTGGGGCAAGAAAAAGTGGCCTTAGGGTGGTCAACATTGGCTTTCAAGTAGGAAAAACGGGCGACGGAGGGCGATGGAGGAATAAAACTGGTTGTCAGAACAATTACTGGCCTTCTACCCTTCTACAACCTTCTTAACAATGAAACAGAGGTCCCTGCCAAAAATGAACTCAAACTGATGCACAATGAAGGTTCGGGGGCCGAAACGCGCAGCTCGAGGCCCCGAAAACTGACTGTTAGGCACCGGAAGTGGTGTTCGACCACGAAGTTGGTTTCTCGAGCCACAGTGTCCCTCAAAAGGGAGAAAATAAGATGCATGCCAAAAACCAGAGCAAACAGAGGTGGTTAAGTGGTCCCGAACCGAGGCACACGGCCAACGACTTTGAATAACCGGAAACCGGACTCCAAACAGGCAAAATGGCCTACAACCACGAAACATAGCCTACGGCCACTGAGAGATGATCTACGAGACCTCTCCCCTCCCTTCGGGCAGAGAAAACAGAGAAAACAGAGCCTGATTCGCAAACCGAGGCAAAGTATGAAAGAGTTCGGAAGTTTGGAGGCAAGGCTCGTAACCGAGACTTTGAAACCTCTGAACGAGCACGATATTCAACATCACCAAGCGCTCAATCGGTGATGTTTGAGTCTTAAGGTCGGTCAAAAATGGGGTGTCTACAGTAAGCTATTTTAGTTTTGTGTTTGGGAAGATGGGATGAATTTTTAGTTGAGTTGTTGTATTGGAAAATGTGTTGAAATGATGTTTAAATTTAAAATGGCAAATTTATCCCTAAAAATATATTTTTTTAAATTGATATCAAGGGGTAAAATGGTAATTTATTTATTGATGGAACAAGTGTTGTAGCTGACAGTGTAGGCTGTGCCTACACTGCCGGCTATGCAGAATAATTTTTTTTTTTTCTTTTTTTGAAAAAGGTTCCAACAGTGTTGCTTTTGGGCTAATTTCTCAAAATAGGCTATAATAGCCTCATTTTGGGCTTCCCAAACAGCGCCTTAGAACAAAGATTCAAGATGACTATTCTTGGTGGGCACACAATTTAGATTCATGTATCTTTCTTTGAAGTCCCATTTGGATCTCAAGTGTCTTTTTTGCATCAACATTGAACTTCAAAGAACCAAAACAATTCACATTAATTTGAACTTGACAAATAACATCTTTAAAAATTATACCCAAAACTAGTTCAAACATACAAAAATAGAGAGAGAGAGAGAGAGAGAGAGAGAGTAGAATGGAGCTAATTAACCTCTCACAGTCAACAATGAAGGAATGACATTGAGGTTTGGAATTGTGGTTTTGTTGGAAATCTCTCTCTTTCCTGAAAAAGAAGAAGGCTTGAAAGCTCTAATTGGACTTGCAAATGCCCAACCCAACTCTTACTTCTTCCATGCGCCACCACCACTACTGTTGACTTCCCATTTTCTTCAATTGAAGGTGAAACCCAGTAAAAAGATGAAAATGATGAGGAAGTGATCATGAACCCACTACAAATCCCATTACACTTGACTCTCTCCTTGATGCATTCCTGTCCTCCGCCACCATGGCGGTGGCCTTATCTCTGAGACTTGACTCGCTAGAGAGTGTAGTCTCCAAACCCAGTAGAGATTCACTCGAAAAGTCCCTAGAAAAGCTATTGCTTTCATACTCGACGGATCTGGATCTAGATCTAGAAACTCTTCGGCCAAACGCCATTTGGTCCGGACTCTTACCCTCATCCACTACCACCGTCGTCACCGCAAACTCCTCCATCTTCTTCGATCTTTGTGACAATGAACCCACTGACGAGGAATCACTTCTCCAAGTACTAGATTACCTCGAGAGGTAAAGAAACGACCAGAACCCTCTCTTTCAGCGACTATGTCTTTTCACAATATGGTTCAAGGGTATTATGGTCAATTCGGCTGTCAAGTTAACGTCGTTCATGCTCTTTTAACGGGAAGGGGGAATCTGTATATTATTTTCAAAAGTAGAAGAGGTTAGTGTTATTTTTGAAACTACAAGGGAGGTCCTTGTAATTAAGGTAAACCTTAGGAGAGGTCAGTATAATTTACCCAACAATGAAATATTAATCATTTTAATCTTATACTATAGTTCACCGAGTAATACTAGGGATATCAAAATTTCTATCAAATATTTTTACCAAGTGTCTCACATAGGGTGGGTTCCACATAAGTGTGGTATTTACATCTACAACAATGATACATCCCACTAATTTGGGAGCACTAATGGACCACTAATGAGGTGGAAATTCAAAAAAAAAAAAGAAAAAAAAAACTTAAGACCAAAACATCACATCAGTCAGTGGGACCCACTCTCTAGAGCTCCTTTAGTGCTCTCAATTTAGAGCTTCCAAACATTTTTCTTATATCTATGTGAGACATTTGATAAAATATTGAGTAGAAATTTTAAGACCTATAGCATTTTCCTAGTTTACCTTATCAACTTGTTGAATTTTGAAGTTAATGTGAAAAATGAAGGTTAGAAGATGAGTGGTTGAAACTGCATCAGAATCGAGCTGAGTCGAGTCGAGGACAAAAACAGAAGAGCCCCAAGCAGCCGTGGATAGGAGTGTACGCAGTGCGGTTCGGGTGATTTCAAAGTAAAATTACAAACCGAATGCCAGATTGGTGGATTAACGGATTGACAAATTACAGTTTGGGCGGCTTTTAGCAGATTGGCGGATTGAAAAAGATTCTAACTAGTTATCATACATTTATATAATATACAACACTAATTTATATAATATTATATATATATATATAAAATATAAAATAATTTTACACAATATGTTTTATATATATAACTATTAATTTGTAATAAATTTTATATCTTAAATCTCTCTCATATTCATTTTTATTTTGATATTTTATTGAAAGTTACAAAATATATATGTATTAATTATAGCAGAACGGTTAGAAAGACAGATTATAAATTTTAAAATTTAAACTGCGATGAATGATTAGAACAATATAAATTGATATAAATTAGTGCAATTTTAATGGATTAAGCAATATTCTGTCCAGTGCTAGCTGTGGAAACTCAAAAAAAAATTGAGAAACCTCACTACTACTTCGCACGTTGGTCGGCGCTCGCACGAACGCAAACGAAATTGTCCCGTCGAACCGACCGTACCAATTCCTCACTCACACTGACATCTCTCTCCACAGCCGGCACTCCCTCTCCCCCCACTCATCACCACCGACGCACCACCACCACCACTTCAATGGAGGACAGCGACGGAGCCACCCCCACTTCTCCGGCGACGACGCAGCCGCCGTCTTCGATGCCGGTGCGAGAAGATTGCTGGTCCAACGACGCCACTTACACGCTCGTCGAGGCATGGGGCGACCGATACCTCGACCTCAACCGCGGCAACCTCCGCCAGAAACACTGGCAAGACGTCGCCGACGCCGTCAACGCAGTCCACGGCCACGTCAAGAAGGCCCGCCGCACCGACGTTCAGTGCAAGAACCGCATCGACACCTTGAAGAAGAGGTACAAGATCGAGAAAGCTAGGGTTTCTGATTCCAACAGCGGCGGCTATACTAGCCAGTGGCCCTTCTTTTCCCGCCTAGACTCTCTCATCGGTTCCTCCTACAAGCCCTCCCCTGCGGCGGCGACTCATCGGAAAACACCACCGGCGCTCCCTCCGTCGCCGTCGTTGGTTCCCGTCGGTCCCCGGTCGAAGCGTCCGGCGGCGATTATGCCGCCGGCGGTTGTCGACGATTCCTTTTTCAGGCGGAACTTTTCGGCGATTGCTGCCGCTGCCGCTGCGGCCGCGGAGGCGGAGTCAGAGAAGTCGAGGTCTAGGTCGAGCGGCGGCGGGACACGGCGGCGGGATGGAGATAGGAACGGGACGGAGGGGTACCGGCAGCTGGCGGAGGCGATAGAGAGGCTGGGAGAGATTTATGAGAGAGTGGAGGAGTCTAAGCAGAGGCAGATGATAAAGCTGGAGAAACAGAGGATGCAGTTTGCAAAGGATTTGGAGATCCAGAGAATGAAGCTTTTCATGGATTCGCAGATACAGATCGAAAAGATGAAGCGCGCAAGGCGAACTTCAGAAGCTGGTGAGAATTTTTCACTGATATTTCTCTACTGTCCGTTCAACATTTAAATGCTTCTAGATTGTTGAAGACAACGCGTTCTATTGTGAACCATGAACTTCTATTACTCCTATATTTTAATGACAAGACTTCATGTTCAACACTAATTGTGTGCCATTTGAGAAGCTATGCTAAAACTGACAATTTTAAGTGTCTGTTTTGAACTGGAAAATCTTTAAATGACTAGTTTTGGGCTTGATTAAATTTTTTTGGGGCAAGGGATGTGGTAAACCCTATTTCTAGGCTTTCTTAATTTTATTATTATTATTTTTTTAAAAGTTTTAATATCGTCAAGGGGTGGAGTTCTTTCTCTTGTAAGTTTGAATGGTTCATGCAAAATGTTGTATTAATTTTTTCTTCTTATTCTCTTCCTCTGTGTATTACATCTAGAACAATTTCTTTTTATTAAAAAAAAAAAAAGTTTCTATGCTCATATGACTTTGATTAATTTGTCTTGAGCAGGCCTGTTAGGTTCCGTGTTTATTGACAAATTAGTGTGTTAAAAAACTAAAGAGAGGGAAGAAAAGAATTCTTCCAATTTGTTGTTATCTCTCTCTCTCTCTCTCTCTCATGGTCACTCGCTTATCTGCACATACATTATATACATATATCTCTGTGTAAAGAAAGTTTTGGGGTTTCTAGTGACAATGAGATTTAGTGAAGTGTGAAATGTGAGGGAGTCAAATGGTTTGCATAGCTGGCAACTTCAGTTTGAAGCTTATGCCTTTTGAGCTGTTGAGTATTATGATATCATTTCCATGGATGTGGAACAAGATTGTTGTTCAATTTTGATATGATATTGGTGTTTGCTGGACCTTTGTTTGGGATGTGGGTTAGCTTTTTAGTTTTTTGGCTTTTTGGCTATTTTAGTCTGGGGCTAAAAGTCTCGTTTGAGATAGGTATTTTGGCTTTTTTGACTTTTGTGAGAGAAAAAATGAAATGATTATGAGTTGGATATAATATTTTGTCATATTTGGTTAAAATAGTCAATTTTGTCCTATATGACTATTTTAGCCTAAAGCAGTATTCCAAACAGAACCTGAGTATTATATGCCTAAATTGAAGCCATGAGTTTTGACTAGCTGACATAAAAAGGAGGGTTTCTGTTGTGTTGTTAAAAAATTGGGTTGGGTTGGGTTGGGTTGAATCCATTGTCTAGTAGCAAGGGACCGAGGGTTGAACTACCTGTGACCTTATTATCCTTGAACATTATTTATTTCATTAAATTTATTTTTATGTTATGAATGTCTAGGTCTTGTGAACCATTTGAGTAAAATTTTATCATATGTACTGAGATCATGAGTACTGAGATCATGAGTCATACAATAAAAATGTGGAAGAGAGTGATTGAGCATGGCTTACAAGTTACAACAAGAGTGTTAGTGAAACAATTTTGATTCATGATCAATAGTTCAATTATGGAAACAATATATTTACTAGGAAGATTAATAGAAAATACAAAGTGGAGACTACACATGTTTTTTTAGATTTAGAAAAAGCTTTCAATAGAATGCTTAGAATATAATATGGTGGGTATTAGAAAAAAATGTTGTGACCAAATGATATATTGACACGAAAAAAAGACAAGTATGCTGGGATTGTGATTACAATTCGATCATCTGCAGGAAAGCCTAGTAAATTTTGTGATCTGTAGGTTTGCGTCAAGGCCCAACTTTAAGTTTTTACCTATTTACCTTAGTCATAGATGAATTAACTAAACACAATTCAAGATGATGTTCCGTGTTGTATATTGTTTGTAGATGATATTGTTTTAGTAGATAAACAACCTTTGCACTAAGTTAATGTTAATTTTTTGCTGACTTGCTTCTTTTGAACTGGGCTACAGATTTTGAAGAAGTGCCTTCTGTTGACAGTGAACTTAACATCATCCTTTTTGCACTTGGACTGGTTTAGGGTTTTGATGTGGAATTGTACGTTAAGGATTTGTACATGTGCCTTAAGGTGCATGACCATAATGCTTCCTATAATGCCTCACTAGCATTTAGATCTCACAATGTGCTATGCCCATTCCTTAACTTCACGGTTTAGTTCCATAGGTAAGTAGTTGTTGCTTCTTTCTTTTTCTTTTTCTGTTTTAATGTAATTTTTTCCAAAGGATTTAGGGGTTGGGCACCATTTTCGAATCCACTGCTCTGTTAGTCCAATAATTCAGACAACTCAGTAGACTTTGCTATATAATTTTTGCGACTTTAAATTGCTTAGCTAGAGAAGATTATTTTACTAGTTTTATTGGTCTCTTTTTGGTATATGCCCATTGGTTGACCTGGTAGTTAATGTCCACAACTTTAGCAAAATGTGACTGGAATCGTGTTTCAGTCTTCTTGTTACCTTCTATTTTCATTCTTATTTAGTTGATAATTTTTGATACTATGCCCAAGAGATGTTACATTTTCACCTACACCCCTCACCCACTAAAGAGAAGTTCTCTGGCAGGAAATATAGATAGGCTTAGAAGTGCTAATTACCTCTATGGGTTGATTTGAAAATGTTTTCTGGACTATGCAATAGCACCTCTTCCCCTTGTGATATTGTACGAATAATTTTGGTTTAGACAAACTGATCAATGAGAGAGGGTGATTCTTTGTAGTAGCCTCATTTTCATTCCTTTTTTTTTTCTTCCTGAAATCTTAAAAATGATGTTCAACCTTTTTGGTGAAGTGGTGTAGAAGATTAGATTAGACATGTTGTGGCTACAATACGTGAATGTTCAATTTGAGGAAGCAACAAAGGACCTTAGTGAGATGGTTCAATTATGCACAACAAAGAATGAAATGCTTTAATGAGGTGTTAATTTAAATGAAATGGATTGTCACTTTAAAAAAACTTTTGGAGCTAGTATTTGTAGATTATGCTATAGATAGAGATGGTAAATATTAACAGAAATGGAAGCGAGTAATGTAGTTTACAAACAAAAAATAAGTAGTTTGGCATTGAAGGATGTTATGCCAAAAAACTGAAGTGGGAAGAATAGATTGAGAAATAGTTCTAAGCGGTGAGTGATCATACATTACTATCCACAATGATGGGATAGTTTTACCTGACAATGTTGGGTTATTGGGGAACAATATATCTACAGAATCAGTCTGGGTGATGAGATGTTAACATGAATGGGTGCTGAAATGGTCGAGGACAGAATTGGATATGAAAGCATTCGTGGGAAGTTCAATTTTTTCCTGCATGGGTGGGAGGGAGGGTGTAAGAGTTTGGTAAGTATTGTTTGGCACATTCCCTAATAGATCAAGCTTTTGGGGAATATTAAAGAACAAGCCATGAATCAACTTATTGAGCATATGGCTTATTTGGCAAAATTGAGAGTGTGTGATGGCAATTATGAGAAAGTTTTTGTAAAAGCAAGGTTATAGATAGTACATGATATTGTTTACTTGATGAGCAATATAAATTTAAAAGCAACAACTTATTCATTTTCTGAAGAAAATCTGCATGCATTGTAATATTATGAGGACATTGCTAACATAAACAATATGATTGTAAGGCGGTCCAGTGGATTTTGCTTAGTGAACTTGTGCCTTGATTTCTCCTGAATAAAGCCATTTCTTATTTATTAGTTGACGGTTTGTATTTGTCCCAAGGGAAAAAAAAACAGGTAATTTTTTTATGGTCCACCCTTACTGTATTATTTTTTTGGGTGAATTCGTTTACTGTATTATGTTATGCTTTGTTTCATCGAATGAAGACACAAATTGTTTCATCCCATGAAGGCTTATTTGTGTTTTTGCCTTTTGTCAAGCCTTTTGAATCTTAGGCAAAATATTTCAAGATTAACTGTTTGTTGATGTACGAAATACTCAGTCATCTATGCAGTCCTGAAATAAGTGTTGTGGAAATGATGACGGACTGATGGTGGTATGGTTAATTGGTTGTACAACAAAAGATAAAATAAAAAATCAATCATGGAGAGGTGGTGGAGAGGCATTATGACAAGTTGAAAACGATTCATTTTAGTTGTGTGGTTTACTGGCCATGATGATCAGAGGAGTAGCAATTGTTTTGTCAAAGTGGACTGATTTATTTTGAGAGATGCTACACGGTTTAGAGGAATGCAAAAAATGATGTGGGTGAGTGGAAGGAGAAAGGGCATGGCAGCCCATGATTCAACAAAGGATATGGCATCAATGGAGATGAAGTATAAAATAAGTGTTTGGTTAGTGAACCTTAAGTTACCGGGATGCATGATTTCATGGAGTTGTGGACAAGAAAGCTTAAAATGGTTTGTTGAGTCGGTAAAGACCTGTAATTAAACATAATATGGTCCTTAACTAGTTGAGTGGCAAAAATTTATTGCCGTTTTAAGGGGATATGAAACCTGTAAGGGAAAATCATCTACACAAACGCCAACATACAGGGAAAACCCTGATAAATAACCAAACCCAAAGCCCCAAAATTTTTAGAATGGTTCAAGGGGAGTCGAAGTGCATTTTGGATTAATGGAGCATTATAGGTGTTCTTTTACAGACCATCTTCCTTTTCATGTGAAGATATTTGCTCCCATTTGTGTAAACTTCCTATTGATAGAGCTATGCTGTCGGATTTTTTATTTGATTCCCAGAATAAAATGCACTTCATTTACATAGAAAAAAAATTAAAGAAAACAAAGGATTTGCACAGCTGACCCAAAAGTCCAACATACCAGATTTAGGGCCATGTCAATGCGATTTAAGAGATATTGATTTTTTCTAATTTGGATTACATTTACTTTGTGTTCATGTAGTTCTTGCTCCTGGTTGATATTACCTTTTATGTTCTTGTTTGATTCTGGGCTACTTATGCTGTGGATTTTCACATTTTATGTTGTGAAAGAGGATGATTTTTTCTTTGGGTTGAAAACAAACTATATGCTTGTTCTCTGCATTGTGCTGACATTTACATGTAACATGAATTCTGATATATATCCAAGGCTATGTAGAAGTTTACATAAAATAATTGAATGTAGCTTTCTGTGGTGATTATAGCGGCCTTTGTTCTCATTGAGGCCAGAAAGTGTGTTGTGTTGTTTATATTGTCAATAAAAGGGATGGAATTTCTGAAATTGTTTTCTTTCTATGTCGCAGACAGTTATTTATAGACGACAATCATGTTGGAGAACACATTTCAAGTGATGCTGATCTTCTCGGAAGGTATAGGTAGATTTCTGTTGTCTTTGCGAACACATAGATCTATACTAATTCTGCAAAAGAGGATATGGCAAGAGTAGTAGGCTGTGCAGTTGTGGTTGATATATATATATATATATATATTCTTTAATAGTATTTTGTTGTGGTTTTTTTTTTTTTTTTCTACTGTTGCTTATTTCTTTTAGCTTTTGTGGAACCTCAGAATTAAGAACAGAAAAGAGTTGTTATTATTTGTTAAAATTGGTTGATTGCTTCATTGTTTTTATTTGTGAAGTGGACTTGTCTTTTATAATTATGGAGGCTGGAGGGCATATGCTTCCTGCAGTGATTGTTTTCCCGGCGGATTTGGGGCGGGTTGAAAGAAGGTAGCCCAAACCTGCCCAATTATCAAGTGGGTAGGATTCGGGCCGTCTAATTGGACATGGGCTGGATCTGCTAACCCAAACTCAGCCCAGAGAAAATCAGTTTCTTAAACTTGGACACTATGACCTACTAAATGGCCCGATTGGACCCATGGTGGGACCCAATGAAAAACAAAAGTTTTGTTAAGATTGTTGGCATCAGTTATCACATAATATTTGGAAATTATTTAATAATTACCGAGCGGGTTGGGAGCACAACGGAGACAATATCACATAATATTTCCAAATTATTTAATAATTACTGATCAAGTGGCTAAAGCATGTGGACAAAGATGAACATGGAGGGAACTCAGAGGGGTCAATCACCCTCTTAAGATTTCAAAAACCTTTTTGTATGGTAATATTAGTCATTAATTAGGCCTCGTTTGGCAAATGTTTGTTTTAATTTATAAGTTAAAAAGTTATTAAGAAAATTTAAAAAGTTTATAATTTATATAAAAAAATCAAAGATTTTATTTTTCTTTATTTTTTTGTAAAAAATTAAAAAGTTATTCTAAACATACTGGTTTTTTTTATTTCATATTTTAGTTAAAAAATTTAAAAATTATTAAAATAAGTTATTCCAAACGAGACCTTAATTTCAAATTATACAGGTTCATTTAACTTAAGGATTTTTATCTTTTATTTTTTAAAATTTTAGTCATTTTCTTTGGGTTTTATAAGCGGCCACCGCTTTATATTTGTGAAATATGGAGTCAAAAGTATAAAATTAATATATATATATATATATATATATATATATATGTATGTATATCAAAACAACAAAATATTAGGACAAACAGAAGATGAGTCAATACCAACTCATACCAATTTCAACTCCATAAATCAAATTTCTTTGCCTTGTCCTATTAAACAGAACATTGAGACTTTAGCCACTAAAATACACAAAAAAGGAAAGAAAAGAAAGTGAATCACCTTGACGCAGTCCTTTTTGTGGCTTTGAACCATTCACCAAAATAGACAAGAAGACTATTGAGAGGCAATCAAAAGTAATCTATGCTTCCCCAGTAATCTCATCTCAGGCAACACCTTTTTAACTCTACCAGCACGTGCTTTTGAAAGTCATTAACTTACAATATCTTGGTTCTCTACAAATTTTGGCCTTACACGTTTTTTGTTACATCAATGCCAAATTGCTTCGCACATAACTATGATATATATTGAAGATTTGTAACTAGTGGTGGTTGATTTCCAGTCACTAGAGCATTTTTCCGATGCATAGATCCCTAACTAGGAAGGTGTTAGGGACGGATTCAGGATTATGATTTTGGAGGGTTACTCTATAGTGTAAAAAATTAGAGGGCTACTCTATATAATTTTGAAATTATTTTAAAAAAATTTGGGATGCGAACTTCTATAGTTTTAAATTATTTAAAAATTTTTAGTATAATATATGATATTTTTCAAATTTTTGAGAGTGTGGCCGCCCCCTCCTCCAAATTCATCATTGGTGTTGGTGGTTTATATCATCAGATCAATATTGCTATCCCTATTTTCGAACTCTTACTCACATGGAGAAAAGTGAAGCATTCTCTTGCTTTCTCAAACTATTATTTTCAAATTGATAGGATGTTGTTCCAACCTACTATGAGGATTCCATATGTAACAACCCAACCTATATGAAGGGTATTAATGCCTTTATATGAAGGGTATTAATGCCTTTATATAATTTGTGAGCAATATAAGCTTATTTTTTCATTTATTAAAAAGGGAAAGGTGGCGCGCAAGAGACTAATTGTCTTGTAAGTTGGTATTAAGGAATCAAAATGTTAGAACATGTTTTGTACAATGTACATAAAAAGCTACCATTGAAAAAGACTGGAGAGAAAAGATCAAATCTCAAATGCTCTTATTAGGTATTAAAGAGAGTGATGTGTGAACTATATATGAATTTGTTGTATGATTTTTTTTTTTTTATAAATTCTTTTGGGAATCAAAAAAAGTAAGTATATTAATGTAAACGACTAAGTACAAGAGATTACATCAATATTCAAATCGATGTGTAGTATTACATCAATATTCAATTTTCAATTTGGAACAGGTACTATATTGTGTTAGGACTGGGAGCGGAGTGGGTTGTCTGGGTGTAGTATTGCTTCCTATTTTTGCTTGTTTATATTGGAATCTCTCCAATTTTTATGAGTGTGCATATGATTGGTCTTGTCTCGGGTGCCAATATAGTTGAGATGTGAGGTTTTGATAATGATGCAATTTCATCCATAACCTTCTTATTGTATGCTTTTATCTTATATTAATAAATTCTTTTTTGCTCATCAAAAAAAATATTCATATCGAGGTGTTCAAATTGCATCATTATTAAATATATAGAGATATGTAGGCCTCTAAAATGTGCCAATTTAGTTGGAATATATTCTCTAAGAAATAATGTTTTGGTTTTTTTTTTTTTTTTTTCATTTTTATTGATGAAAGTTGGTTGTACTCGTACTTTTAATTTGTATCAATAAATTTTTTTTTCTGTGATAGAAAAAAGTAAAAAAATCGTACACAATGACATGGAATATATTTAGAAGAAGAGAAAAGCACGCCTCCCAAACACGTTTTAAACCTTTCCTTTATTTTATACATTTTTTTTATACTTCTGAAAGTACCAGAAGAGTTCTTTCTGCACCCACCATTATTAAACCACAGTCCTTCAATGCATAGAGAGAGAGGAGTGTGGAGAGAACTTGTATTGTATGGAATTTACAATATGACACGTCTCATAAGATTTTTATTTGCTAAATCATATAAAATAATTTTTTTTCTTCTAAAAGCAATAAAATCTTGTCAGATTAGTCTCTTATTATTATTTTTTTTGTTTAATTTTTTTTTAAACTAGACCACTCGTAAAATTTTATAGGCTTAAAGCACATTAAGTAATATTCAAATTAATTATAATGTGTTATGACAACTTTGTAGTAATAGTATGCCTAAACCGAGACAATCATTAATCTCTAACTATTTTTTGTTAGGCTAAATTAGTTTAAAATAAATAATATTTTAAAAATTATTCAACTGTTGAAACTTGGGCTAACCTATCATTCGTCTAGCAAGACCTGCTTTAATATGCTTTTCATATGATCTGTGTAGTATAATTCACAAACGAGGAGTCATATAATAGATGGTATTACATTAGAAGACCAAAAAAATATAGATGAGGGAGAAGAGTAACGCTATATAAACTAACTTTTCATATATTATGTCAGTAAAAATATTAATGAAATTTGTTAGTTTGTATTGCATTTTCAAAATGAGAAATAAATACATATTCTATGTAGGAAGTTATTATGAATTATGCAAAGTCACAACTTTAAGCATACAACTTCCCTTATATATAAAATAAAGAGTGTTGTGACCTGATAAGATCATACAAATTTTAAAATATAAAAAACAAAATGGGAACCCACAAAACCTAGCATACCAAACCATACATGATGAGAACTATTTATATGAAAATTCCCTTAGACTGTGAGTTTCAGTTATCACTATTGGCCAAGAGAAAAAAAAGAAAAGAAAAGAAAAGCAGCAATAGATTGACAATCTGCAACTTCAACAGACTTTGATTTCTGACTAATTCCTATCACCAAATCTGCCGCACATTTCCTGCAACAAAAAAATAAAAATAAAATTATCAGTTGCATTATGTATCAAACAACTTCCAACTATATATTCATGAATAGATGGATATTCATTGAGAAAGGTCATTCTTGAATGACAGTGGATAGTGAAGAAAACAAATCGTCCAAAAAATGGTTCAATATGTTCCTATGTATAATATATGAAATGACTATATAAACATAAAAATTAATTACAGAATTAGATACAATCTTCTGTAATTAATTTTTGTATAAGTACGAGAACTGATATAATGTAGTTTTTACAAACCCATGGGCAGATACATAAAACAATGAATTGTTCTCGAATGACCCATGGAAAATATTATGAAACATTAATACTAAGAATACAAAATTAAAGCATATAAAAATTTAATGGTAGACTAAAATTTATTCTGAATGTGAACCTTTTCATAATTTCAACTTCTTTTTTGGGTATATTCTGTTTGTGTTGCATTGCATTGCATTGCATTATGGAATGATGTCATTTCCTAGGGAAATCCAAAAGATGGCCTTAGCAAATGTCATTACAATTAATAAATTACTCTATATTAAAATAAAGTGTTTGCCTTCTCTCAACTTGAGATCTCAACTCAAAAGAACATTTGGATTTGGTAGGCCTATTTTGAAATCAATTCCGTGAACCATTCATTTTATTGAGTAGAATATTCATGCAAAAAAATTAGATATATTTGAATCATATTTATTTTTAAGAAATAGGCGACAAATATAATTTCAAAAATAACAATCTAATTTTTATAATACAAATTTTATTCAAACATATATCTACCGATATTTGATTATCTTGATTTTTTGTATAAATAGTCTACACAACAAGTCCTAGAAAGTAAATGTTTCGGATTATCGAAACGGAACATATGATAGGCTTTACAAATCCCTTGAGTTTTCTTATGTTGAGATTCCAACATGAGAAAAGTTCAACCCTAAAATAAAAGCTTCAACTAATATACAATCAAAATTTGAATCTATATGACCGATTAAAATCTAGTGTGGTATGGATCACACTTACAATAGGCCAGACTTACATAGTTCAAATTTTAAATATTTTCTTAAGTATTGCTTTTCTTTCTTGCGTGCTTATAAAATGAATCAATTATGATACAAAATTGAAATTAGTCCAGTTGACAAGTCTTTGAAACCCATTCAGAGGTTAGATAGTTATGATATTGTTGAAAATATAAATAATAAAATTATCTCATTTTCTAACATTATCTAAAAATATGAACATTTTTAAAATGAGTAACTTTACTATTTATATTCTGGACAAATACAAATGAAAACTGTTTCAATTCGTGCAGATAAAGTTAAGTCAGTAGAGGAATTCAAGTAGATTATAATCACTTAATAATCTGCAATTTTCAGATTGAAAGAAGATTAGGAATGAAAGAAGATCATATATTAAAGTAATAAATTGTATATTTAAGACTCAAAGTAGATCGGCGTCAACCTTATACATTGAAGAGTTCAGTTTTGATGAAGCCTTACGGTATATTTATATAAATTGTATATTTATAGATAATGATTTTATATATCATATAATATAACTATATGATAATTATACTTTTATAGCAAATTTTGAACATGAAATAAAGTAGAGTTAGTTGTACCAAGACCCCTCAATTATTCACAAATATCACATTACCTTCCTTATCTGTTAATCTTTACATTTTGAAATAAAGAGATTTTTTGGCACTAATTATTTAAAAAATAATAATTAAAAAAAGTATTTTAAAATTTAATTAATTAATTAATTAATTAATTTTTTTTTATTTTTTTTATTTTATCAAAATGGATGAATTTGATATAACAATGCAGTTATTTGAAATTCTTGGTACCAAAAGGGTTAGAGTTCTAATGAATACAAATCTTGCTTGTTGGAGACATGTCCTCTCTAAGCCACTTAAATGCCATATCTCCAAAATTCTTAACATTATAACTCTACACTACATTATGTTTTAGTTTCTCAATCTATCTATCTATAATGGGTAAATTATACTTTAACCCCTAAAGTATACCCTATTTCTCACTTTGCCGCCTAAAGCGAAGATTCTCTCACTTTGATTCCTAAACTATCCTTTATTTCCCACTTTAGTCCAAATGCTAACTACTGTCATAATTTTGTGATAAAAAATGTCACATGGCACCGAGCAATCCAGACTAGACCCAAGTATGACCCATATCTAAGAGCAATTCAAGAAAATTTAAAAATAATAAGACTGTAACAAAAAAAGAAAGAAAAAAAACCTAAAAAGAAAAATAACTAAGACCATTTACACCCTACCATATCAATGACACACATCAAAATGGTCATTCCAACCACACCAAATCACTCATTCAACTTGCAACTTCAATCTTCTCTACCGCCCTGCCACTTCATCTTCTCTAGACCTTGATCAAAACCTTCATTTACAAATTACATCCATCATTTATACCTTCAAACCCTTTTATCGAAATCCTCACACTCACATCCTCCATCACTCACATCTAGCCCTACTCTCTTGACGAATAAGGCCATCATTTTTTCACATTAAAACCCTTACTTTCCAATCATCACTTCTTCATATCAAAACCGCCATTCATAACCACCAACCTCTCACCCCTAATAAAAAAATCTTCACTCTTGACCACCACTTTTTGGCTTTTGGGTACCTATAACGATTCCGGGTTTTGACTCGTTACTTATTGCATTCTGGACTTGGGTTGGTTTGATTTTGAATAGTTATTTTTATCACTTTCCCTTGTTTTCCCCTTTATTTTAGTTATTGGGTTGTAGTTGTGCGTTTAGGACAGATTGATTGCTTGTTTTTTCAAACCTTTGTTGTCCAAATTTTGGTTCTTACGCTCGAACGGGCATTCTTGAGCTCGAGCGGGCATTTTTGCGCTCGAGTGGGCTTCACAAATTTTGCTCCTCTGCTCAAGCGGTCATTCTTACGCTCGAGCAGGATTTGCCACTTCTCAGCATTTCTTTTGTAGTTCTGAAAAAATTGGGAAAGTGCTTTGGACGCTCAAGCTTCCAGTCCCGCGCTCGAGTAGAGACCCTCGTCTACAGAACTTCTGGAAATGTGTATTTTATGCTCGAGCGCCAACTTTCACGCTCAAGCGGAACCTTGTGTCTGACGCTCGAATGAGACTTTTCACGCTCGAGCGAACTGCGCGTATAACAGTTCGAAAAGATGATATTTTAAATCACTTTTTCATATCTATCTTTCTCTAAAACTTTCTAAAAAGCTTGTTCTTATGCCACTCTCTTCAGAATTCACATTCTCTCTTAAATTTCATCTAGATCCATTGATTTTTTCACCCTAGTGCCTTTGAGAAAAAGGCAGAGCTCGTCAAGATCTACATTTTGATCCGAATAGAAGTGGGTTTCGATGTTCTTAAAATTTTTCCCTTGTTTGACTCATCTTCTCCCTTTGAGTTAGGGATCTTTTCTACACTTTCATATGATATTTAGCTTAGTTATTTGTATCTTGTGTAACAATGATGTGATTTGAGGGTGTTGTAAGCAAACCTACGGTTTATGTATAATATGGAAAGAGGGATTGTTGTTGAACATGAAATAAATAAATGAAGGTTGTGGAAATGAAATTATGTTGGGTCAAAATGGTTGAAAATGATATTTGGGTTGATGATTAGAAATCGGAAGGTTTTGCCCTAACATGACTATCATGGTTATTTTATATAGATAATTAAAGTTATCATTGAAAATGTAAAATTAAGAGGGTATTGGTAAGAATGGTGGGATCGGTTATGTATTGATTCATCCGTTGGAAGTTTGAATAAATTATCTGTTATGAGATTGGATATTTATTTAGAAATAACTGTATTGGGTTATCGGTGGAGGATATGCATGATTGTTGTAGAAATTGTATGAGGATTAGCTGAATTGAAACTAATCTCTTGTTGTTTGTCATTGAATATGACTATGTTTATATACATTATATATGTATGATTATATGGGAGTGGAAATAGGATGTGCTCCATTATTTGATGTTGTGTTTAAATACATTTCATATGTATGAATAATTGTTTGGGAGGAGAAAGGGGATGAACTCCATTATAATTAAGTTGGTTGGAGTATCTTGGATGAAAGTCTCGAAATTATACATGGGTGCCTAGCCCACGAACGAAATATCCGTAAAATGGTAGTTGTAGTGTTTGTATAGCCTACATTTACATGGGTCCCGTTTGACGGATGCCCATGGACGAAATTTTCGTGAAAGAAAAGTTTGAAGTGTTCATGCATTGTTGATGTGATTGTAGAATTAATGAGTTGAAGTCTTATTTAGATGGTCAAAAAGATAATGAAATTGGTCCATGTAATGAAATGAATGAAAATTGGTACTTTATGACTGTACAACTATGGATGTCTCTATCACTGACGTTGTGTATGCATAGTATACTTATACCTTTGTTAAGTTTCATATATTGTGCTAGATGATTTCTACTAGGCTGTAGCTCACCCTATTTGAGAATTACATTTTCAGGTGTTGGTGACTTAACCCCACCAAGGCAATAGCTTGGAGGGACATTTTGGGAGTAAGAGTTTCTTTATTTGAATTGTATATTTTTGTAAAGTTTGGGGCTGAATGTGTATGAGCTAGTCTCCTTTTGTGTAACTAAGTCAAAGCTTGAAAATATGTAAGCCAATGAGGCATTTAATTCTGTTAAACTCTTTTGTATTATTAACTTCATGTCATGAAATGATTATTTATTCTGATTCATGCTGTTATTGATATGTGTTTGGATTGTATTTATTATATTATTTTGAGGGTGTGACAGTACCGCAATAGTGGCATTGTTGTAAACCCTAACAATAAACCACAACTATTGTCATTATTCTTGGAGATGAAATTGTTGATCTCCGCTTGCATTATTCCATCAATACCATTAGCGTCCATGGTTCAATCACTTTTCTTGATGCCCTTTCGTCGTTGTTTTTTGGTTGTTTGTGGTCACTGTGACCTTTTGATTCCTAATGTTTGTAGAGTGGAGATGTTGGTGGAACATAGTAGTGGAAGGAGATAAGGTTGAGGGTAGATGAATGAGATAGATGGTTGTGGTAAGGGTTTGGTATGGGGATAGAAATGTGAGTTAATAGAGGGATATGGGAGGCGGAGTGTGGTGGTTGGGTGGAAAGAGGGTGTTAGGTAAGGAAGTAGAGGGAAACAATATTGGTAGAAGGAGATTGAAGAAGATGAGATGCAAAGACCGAAAGGGCAAATGGGTGAGAAGAGACAGGTATTTGGTTTCTGTAGGATTATGGGTTGGGTTAGGATATCGATTGGATTTTGATTAGGGTATATAAATATATATTTAAAAAAAATACCCAAATTACCCATTAGCCCTAATTGTAGTTAGCATTTGAACTAAAATGGAAACAAAAGAGAGCTTAGGGATCAAAGCGGGGCAAGGTGAGAAAAAAGAGTACTTTAGGGAGTAAAAGTGTAATTTGTTCATCTATAAGTGCAACCTTTACTATATAATATTTACCTTCACATTTCTTCATTTAAAATTAATCTACATCTAATTAAAACTTTTAGTGTAACAATAATACTAAATTGAACATATTTTTATATCATATTTGATTTATCATGTAAGTTATAACCACTGTATTGAAAACAAAGATAAGTGATGAAACTCATTAAATCAATATAATGGTGACAACTCACATGGTACATCAAATGTGATCAATATAGCATTACTCAATCAATACATGATTTCCAAAATAATTTTTTTTTTTCCAGCCTAATGTATGTTTTGAATAATTTTATTACTATAACTCTTTTGCAAGATCTCTTATGAAATACATGTTTCATTGAAATTTAAGCAATAAAGTTTTGAAAGGGCATATGCTCAACTAGAAAACAACCAACCACAATGACATCATTTCCCTCGAGTTGTATTTGGTTAGGGGATTTGAGGAGGGATTTAGAAATAGAAAGGAAAAATTTAAATGAAATGTGAATAAAATATACCTACATTTCATCTAATTTCACACACTTTTTTTCTTTCCAAATCCCTCATTAAATCTCCCAACCAAACACAGTCTTAAGAAGCATTTAGCGATTATTAATTACAATGTTTTTTGATCGATTATTAATTACAATGTTAACAATGAAGTGTATAATTTTTTGGACTTGTAAGGTGTAATTGCAAACTAGGTATTAATGCTCATATTCATAAATTGTCGTCAAGTCTTCTCATCCTTTTCCAAGTATGACATTCAACATGTATATTTTTTCATTTTTATTTAATCAATTTCTCACTCATTGAGGGTTAATTTTTATTTATTTTTTGATCGATTATTGAATTGTATAACCAATAATTCATCTAAATGCTTAAGCTGTTGGAGAGAGGACATATAATGGTCACTAGTGTCCAATGATTTGTTAATGCATACGTAATTCAAGATTAAGCTACTAAAATGTCATGTCTAGATAATAAAGTAACTAACTATGGCAATAACAGATTCAACTTCAACCCTATATTTCTCTCCAACTTTTCAACCCACGTGTCTAAAACTTGAAATCTACAATTATATGAACTATTATTATTCTATCTTGAAAATCTAATTGAGAGCTAAACATGGCATGTGAAAGAATGGAGTTTGAGAAAAATGGTGATAGCAAGTATGTGTGGTTGTAAATTGGGAATAAAGTTTTTAAGTGGGGAATGCATGTTCTTGAAGGACAAAAACCAGACATTTTGAATAGAGGTCAGCTTCTCTATGTCTAATAAATATAGTTGAATCATCAATGACAATGCACACAACAAATTTTTATTTTTTTATTTTTTTTTAACTAGGAAACTAAAGAAGGGTCAAGAAAAGGAATAAATGTAATGTCCCACAAAATCTAATACAGACAATGTGCAATCTAGTAAAGGCACATAGGACACTTACATATGGAGATAAAAAATATCTTAAGTACAATTTGCAAAGAAAAGAAAAGGGCAATTTAGTGGGGGCATTACATTACATTATATGAAGAAAAGGAAGAAAAAGAAAAAGATTTTAATAAGCATTTGGTTTCTGAATTCTCGTACAACTCGGAGATTTGAATGAGTATACAGAAAAGATTGCATGGACCCTCCCTTCCCTCATATATTATTATTATTATTATTATTTGTTTAGACATTTGGAAAGAAACCTTAGTTTTATCTAATTATTGGTCAATTATCAGATCTTTACAACATAAGTGTTTGCTACCTCAGATGACAATCCATCGGATCAAAAGATTTGCAGAATCCTAAAAATGCTTAAATTAATGAAAAGTTTGACATATATTAAACTAAGGAGTCTAGGATCTCACTGCAAACAATGTTTGCATAATGAGAGAAAGAGAGAGAGAGTTATCATTTTCGCGAGTGAAAGGTGTTAAAACCATAATGTCACCATTGTATATGTGTCTGTTGAGAATTGAGGATTGTAGGGTACATCTAGTTCCGGCCACAAATTTTTTCAAATCTTGAAGTGATTGTGTTAATTAAAGTTTTGCAATTTGTCTTACCCAAAAAAAATTGCAATTTGGGGATTTTTTTTTTATCATTAAAAAAAAATAAAAAATATGTTGATGCAAACTATAAGTAAAAATTTAGTATCAATGGAAAGAGGACAGTTTGACGATTTTGGATTATTGTATCTAGGGTTTTATCGGGTCAAAATTATTCGATTGTCTAAATATCATCCCCATAATCATTTATTCTTGTTATCATTTGGGGTTTTGTTACAAATCTATTTCAATGACTATTGACTATCTATAAAATCACTGAAATATAGTAGTAGTACATACTATATAGTTATAGTTTATGTATAGATAATAATGTATCATCACTTCTTATGTAAACTTATGAAGTTAAAGAAGCTCATGTTCATGCCACTGCTAGTTTGTTTCTTGGATAAATGGATTAGAGGTGTCAATTCATGCGAGTTTTGTTCTTAAGTAATGAAAAAAGTTTTAAAAGAAGTTACCGTTTTTTTTTCTTTCCCTGATGGACCAATCAGAACCTCATCATTGAATTGGATTCATCATCTGCGCTGCTTTGACTGGTCGTCTTCTTCTTCTTCTTGTATGGTATCCCTCTTGCCTTAGCTTGACACTCCTTCACTTCCCTTAAATAAACACGAATCGCACCGCTGGCGAAAGGGTTAGTCTCAGGTGTGCCACCATTCTCTTCATAGGCAGCTCTCAGCCGTCCGATGAGTGCATCAAGGCTTCCCCAAGCTTGTCTGAGTGGGCAAGTACAAGGAGCAGGAGGCTCTGGCTGTCCATAAAACATACAACCTTGTATGTGAACCTTAGTTTTCCCAAACTGATCGAGGTATCGAAGAAATTCAAGCACATGGTTGCTGCTGCACTGTGATAGCGAAACCGGTGGCCTCTGATTCTTCAAGTACTGACCAAAAGTATTCCAATCCCTTCGCTTTTGGGACTCGTATCGACTTGGTGTGGCGGGTTGATCACCGGGGGATCTTGATGACCCATCGGCTAATTCTTTCCCTCTATCGATGGACATCAGGATGATGATGATCCAGCGATCATGAAGCGATGAAGATTGATGGGTTTGATTCTAATTCCTAAATAAAACATAAGATTTGAAGGTGGAGAAGGTAAAAGGAATAGGGGGAGAAAAATGGGGAGTGGAGGAAGATGAAAATCACATCACGGGCCAAAGTGAGTTGACATGCAATGGGCCACATGAAGTTGCTTTCTGTTCCTCTTTTTTCTTCATCTTCTTCCAAATTGTTTTCTTTTTTTTCTTGATTTTCTTTTTTTTTTTTCTTTAATAGTATCATTAGCATTTCACTGTAGTTTCTATGGTAACATTTCAATTATTGTACACTGTTTTGTCAATATATTATCTTTATGCCATTTTGTCAAAACATAAGCATTATTATTTAGAGGTGACCATTGGTCCAATGATTAAAATTTAACCTAATAATCTTGATAGAAAAATGCTTGGGAGCACTAATTAGTGCTCCCACTAATTAGGTGGCAGTGGGTCCCACCATTAATGATGTGATGTTTTGGTCTTGGAGTTGTGTTTTTTTTTTTTTTTTTTTACTTTTTTAATGCATTAGTGCTATTAGTGGTGATGTTTTTAGTGGGATGAATCATTGTTGATCTTGATATTATCGATTCAAGTTTTGGAACCACCACTTTATGCATTATACCAAAGATTGGGTATGTACTCAATATTTTCCTTTCCAAACACACATTAATGTGTACTAATTAAGTATTATTTTTATAATAATTATTGTTTTAGAGTAAAGTGTATGACTCAGCTGTCTCTGAAAACGAACTAGGTTAAACCTTTTCCAGTGCCTAAATTCCAAAAAAAAATTAAAAAAATAAAAAGACCCAATACACACACACATACATATATATATTATTGTGAAAAATTCAAAGAAAACAACAGGGATGGGTTAAATTATATAAATATATAATAACAATCGCTATTAGCATATAAATGAGCCGCTACGCCAGTACTAAACTCTGATGAACAGTACTTTGTATTAAAATGTTTTAGTTTTGGAATTAGTTAGTGGAGGGGTAGGTGTGAATGAGATCTAGGTTTAAAGCTATTTTATAAAGTTGCTGTTTTCAGGATGTCCATGTCAAAATTTACTGGCAATGTAATGCACATGGGAAGAAAAACCCTCTAATATGTGAAGAATGATAGCTTGAACATGAAAACACTACTGTATTGTCTTATGTTTAGGTTTTTGGGGGCATGGTTTTCAAGTGTGCATGCAATGGCACATGCACAACCATGTAGATTCATGTTCTGCCTATTCATGCAAACATAAAGGCTGATATTTTTGAAGACATGTTACAAGTCTTTCATATGATATTCTCCCCCGAAGAGGAGATCATACTTTGAAGACTATTGTATACATATATGTGGCAAATTATATATTTAGACCTCGTTTGGGAACATGTTATTTTAGTAATTTTTTGATTTTTTGACTAAAATATGAGGTAAAAAAAATTAGTATGTTTGGGGTGATTTTTTTGCTTTTTACGAAAAGATGTGCAAAAAGTAGAGAGAAAAGAGAATCTTTGACTTTTTTATATAGGTTATAAGCTTTTTGACTTTTTTAGTAACTTTTTGATTTTTTGACTAAAACGTTAACTTGCCAAACGAGGCCTTAGTCTTTGTGCTTTGTACTTTGTGCTTCATATCATTTTAGTTTTCGAAAATGATCCGTAGCTCGAATGTGTAGAGCTCGAATGGTACAGAAAAAATTATCTTACCAGTAAGAGAATAAAAAAAAACCCTAAAACGACGTCGTTTTGGGATTTCAAGCCATTCAAGCTTTTGATATTTCGAGCTACGTAGCGGTGTTGTTTTAGTTTTTGTATTTTCAATTCACTTGATTTTAACTGATTTTTTTTTTTTTTTTTTGATTTGGTCCAATGAATAATGTCTATTAAGATTTTTTACAAAAACAAGTCACGCATAACCATTTTGGAAGAGTAAGATGAATATTTAACTCTATTCCCTTTCATCCTTCCTCACTCTCTATAAGTATGGTTCTATGAAAAACCGGTGGAACCAAGATGGTATGTTGGTTTTGAAAAATTTTATGCCAATATTGATCAAATTGATCAAAATATTATATTATATTCCAATTTTTTAGGCGTTTAAAGATAAGTTACAAGTTACAACAAGAATCACATTGAATTATAATTCTGAGTTGCGACATAATGTATTTAATTGAGTAGTAAGTTTGAACACTTCATATTGTAATTGATGGTTATAAAATCTCCTATATATATATATATAGAATTGGAATTTTCTCAAGTTCAAAATATGAACTTCACCATTATGTGAGGGTCTGTGGGACCAACATGAATTTTATTTCGATAATTGAATCATTCATTTTATAGGGTTCTCATGTATAATTATTCATGAAAAAAAATTAGGCCAATCAAATAATTATAACATTTTTATGTTATTGCGTTTATCTCTAAAAAAATGAACAGTCTATTTTCAAAAATATTTTTTATTTATTTTTTTAGAGACAAACGCAATAAAATAAAATAAAAATTGCAATTACTAAATTGACCTAATTTTTTTATGATCTTACAAAACCTGTGTTGAATCCACGAGTCCAAACATAGTGGTAAAGTTCACATTTTGAATTTAAGAAAATATTAATCCTATATATATATACAAAATATTTATGTGTGTATAAGCATGTATAATCAGTGTTATACGAACTATTATGTACATAATATAGACATGTGACATTCTAAGAGTATCTAATAACTTTCC
Organism: Camellia sinensis; assembly: GCF_055761805.1. Taxonomy (NCBI): domain Eukaryota; kingdom Viridiplantae; phylum Streptophyta; class Magnoliopsida; order Ericales; family Theaceae; genus Camellia; species Camellia sinensis. The sequence continues at coordinate 142,484,751 of NC_138968.1, forward strand.
ATATTACAATATGCCATGTAACTATAAACCAGTCAAAGGTGTGCTAACCATTGATTAATTAGGGCCAATTGAAAATTGTTCTCTAATCATCTATTGGTGAGTGCAATTTGTTTAAAGAGGGTTAATAATAATAGCAATTGTTTAAAGTTCTTAATTGCATGGTTAGCCCAAAAACCAAAATTGGTCGGTTATGCAATACTAGTACTATATTGGTTTGGAGTTTTCCTTTATGGGGGCATAATAATAACATACCTTCTTGTACTCTGTTTGTTGTTGTTATTTCAGATTAATCAAATAATAATAATAACAACAACAACAACAACAGTATTAATACTAGGAGTTTAAAATTTTTATCTCAAATTTTATTTTAAACTATTAATTTATAATTCGGATTCATTTCATATTTAAACCCACTCATCAATAGACTCATTTTGGTTATCCAGTTTCAAAATTAGATTTTGAGTTTTCATTTCATATATATATATATATATATATATATATATATTTTAATCAATTTATTATTAATATTTTTTAGATGCATGTACTCAAAAAATAAAATATTTATAAAAATAACCTTTAAAAAATTTAATAAATACAAAAAATATAAAAATGTATTAAAATTTTGTATTTTGTAGTATTTATGGGATTTTTAAATAATTTATTCACAATTATTTTATTTTTTGAGTACATTTAGATTAGATGTATTTAAAAAAATTGACCAAAATATTAAAAAATTCACTGAATTTTTTTTTAAAAAAAATACTAATTGAAAACTCAAAATCTAATTTTGAAAACTAAATAATCAAACAAAAAGTGAATACTCAAAAAAATTAGGGAAATTGCGTGTTAATGTACAAGTGAAAAAGTAATTACAAATAAATGATAAATTTTATAAATATTAATAATTAAAATTATAAATATTTTCATAAATATGTAATAATTTTTTTAAATAACCACTAATTGATAATTTTTTCAAAAAAAATTGAGAAGTTTTTTCTGAGTCAATGACATTTGTGTTATAATAATCAGTGTATTTTTTTTCAATTTTTTAAAAATTGAGTTTTTTATTTTTTTATATTTTTATTTTTAGTGAGTATTTTTTAAAATTTTAAACAATTTTTTTTTTTACTTTTTTAGATGTACTTTACTTAGATGTATCTAAAAAGTAAAATATTTGTAAAAAAATATTTTAAAATTTTAATAAATACACGAAAATAAGAAAAAAATACTGAATTTTTTATATTTTTGATATTTAGTGAATTTTTTTTGTACTTTTTAAGCCTATTGGGGTTAAGTGTGTCTAAAAATTAAAATAATTGCTTAAAATATTAAAAAATACAGTGAAAACAAAAAAGAAAAAAACATAAAAAGTAAAATTTTTTAAAAAGTGAATTCTGAAAATCAAAATCAAGCAGAGTGAATTTTTTTTTTTTAAAGAAATTAATAGTAATAATTTAAGAGTGAATGAATAAAAAGTGTGAGGAAACCTGAGGTACACGTCAAGTTGATGGAATTGACATCTGACCAATCCCATGGCCCCCACAAGAAGATGCGATCGGCCCATGTTCCTCATTTCAATTGTGGCCGTTGGATTCGACAAATTATTCAATATTTTGGAGAATGTTGAATTTCATTTATTATTTAATATTTTTATATTATTTTATAAAATTTTAATTTAAAAATAATAATTTTTATAATTTAGACTAAAAGTTAATGTAAAACATTACTTGAGTTTATCCCCGAAACATAGAATCTATGTTTGGTTTTAATTTTCAAAATTCACATTTCAAAAATTTTGTTTTATGTATTTTTTGTATTTTTGTTTTTGTATTCACATTTCTTGAGTTTATGTATCTATGTATTTTTTGTATTCACATTTCTTTTTTGTTTTATGTATTTTTTTGTTTTCATTGAATTTTTTTAATATTTTAAATATTTTTTTTAATTTTTAGACACACCTAACATAAACATACTTAAAAAGATAATATTTGTGAAATTTTTTTTTCAAAAATTCACTAAATACCAAATACACAAAAATTCAGTACATTTTTTTTTAATATTTTTGTATATTTATTAATTTTAAAAAATATTTTTTTACAAATATTTTACTATTTAAATATATCTAAGTAAGGTACATTTAAAAAAGTAAAAAAAATTATTTAAAATTTTAAAAATATTCATTATAAACAAAAAAAATAAGAAAAATAAAAAACTCACTTTCTAAAAAACTGAATTCAAAAAACTAAAACCAAACACAGTAAATAATTTTCTCTTGTATTCAAAAATTAATCATATAACGTTATGAGGAAATCAAAATAAATAAATAAAAAAAAGAAATTTGACTTCAAAACTTACCTTTTTTTGAGAAATTTTATTATAAAATTATAAAATATATAATGAGTCACATTTTTTTTTTTTAATTTAACATTTTATAGTTTGTTTTTACGGAAGTCCTCAAAAAACCATGAACCCAAAATAATTCATTACGAATAAGAATCTAAACAATATTGAACCAAGTTAAAATCAACCAAAAATGAAAATCAGGTTCAATCACCTAATTGAGTCGTGGTTAGAGCATCTCCAACCGTTCATTTCTTTTTTTACCAAATCTGAGTAAAAAATAGGTTGTTTTCTCAATTTGATACGGCTTCCTCAAACGGTGAGCATCAAACCTGTCGAGCAAGATATATGCAAAATTGAGGGAATGATCGACCGGTAAGAATAATTTTTTTTTTAAACCTGTTTGAACCTTTCGACCTGTTTGAACCTACCTATTGAAAGGGAACCGGTCGACCGGTTGGTCAACCGGCCGAACATCTGACTGGTTGACCGGTTGGTCTTCCTCAACGGTAAAGCACAGTAAAATAGTGAAATCTGGAACCTGTTCTCACTTTGATGAATTTTTTGTTCCATTTTCATTTTGATATCAATTTGCTGGAACCGTTGAAGCTCTAAAAAGTGACTTTTTCACCAAATTTCAAATTTGATGCAAGGCTTAATGAACCGTTGGAGATGACCTTAAGGACATCGTTGAACTTTGATTTTATATGAATGATCAACTTTTGGACCCTACAAGTTTAATGATTCGAATGATAAAAATGGATTTAGATTAAACCCACTAAAATAGACAACGGGCATTTCTACTTATTATTCAATATAATTTTAAAAACTTTAACTATAAAAAATAAACCCATAAAAATATATATCGAAAGCAAAAATATATGTTTTGATTAAAAAAATCAGGCTTCTATAAATAAAAAATAGAGGTTAAGTTTGTACACATAATGGGTGTACTCACGTTTTTTTTAATCGTTTTTTTCCTTCTTCTTCTTATTCTCTTTTTTTGTAAATCGTTTCTCACCACTTTTATTATTATTATTATTATTATTATTATTATTATTATTATTTGTTTATTGTTTTCTTTGTGGTTGATGAATTCAGAATAGAGTGACTTGAGGATCGGATTCAGGATTTTTATTTGGGGCAAAAGCACATGTAAATTTTGATGAAAAAATTCAAAATAAATATTAATTTATACCCAAAAAAAAATATATTATCATTAATTAGATATTTTTAGGTTGATATGATTAAGTACAAAAATATTGATCATACAATTGAACATATTGTTTTGCCTGTGTTAATTTATAAAAAAATAATAACTATTGTTATATTTCTTTATTTACTAAAGTTAGTATTTTGAAGTTGTGATCAACCCTTCTTCATTATATATATATAAAAAATCTATGATGAACTCATTATTAAAATCTTTAAATAATGTATCTTTCAATAAATAAATTCAAGTAACTGAAGAGGCTACAATGTACACTCTCAAAATGTGTATATGGTATGTCCTTCATAATTTTTTTATAAAATTTTATAACATAAATCACAAAAATCATAATTTCTTCATCAAAAAATGTTATATAACAAAAATAACAAAGTATTATAATATTACCATCAATAACTTTTGGGTGCACGGCATAAATTCATTATTTGTAACTTTATCACAAAATTTTATAACACATCACAAATAATTGTAACTCTCATCACAAAAAATTATAACTTTCTTACGGTATGCATTTTATTAAAGGGCGCACATAGTTGGAAAATAATCTTCTATCCTATTGCATAATTTAGACTTTACAAGTTTTGTAGTTGAAAATGCATATTCCAAATGCGAAGTTGAAACATTTAAAAATTAATACAAAATGAATGAATTTATGAATAATAGGATAGCTCCTTTCAATAAGCAATATCCAATTTGATAAATTCATTTTTAAAAAATGCCACGTCAAACAAATAAGAACAAGAGCCAATGTTTGACAAAACTAAAGTAAAAAATATTTGGGATAATTACAAAAAAAAAAAAAAAAAAAAATTCAAGATTTAACCCTTATAACAAAATAAAAGTTTTTAAACTCAACGAAAATATGTATTTTAAAAATTTTATGTACATTTACATTGTGTTTGAAGACAAATAATATTTTTCTTGTTGGTTTTATTTAACAAAAATAGGTTGATGGTTTAAAGTGAAAGTAAATCAAAAGATTATGATTTAAATTAATAAAATTAAAAATTCATAATTTATTTTGGTAAAAGGATCAGACTTTGGAGTTTTTTTGTTGTTGTTGTAATTATTCCAAAATATATTTTTAAAGTTTTTGTATTTCTAGGATTTAAGTTGGGTTAGCCCATTATTGACATAGGAGGGTGAGATCCTAGTATCACTGTAACATAATTCATCCCACAACAATGGTAGTAGTTGTAGGGCTTTTAATTAATAATATTTTGATTTCTTTTTTGTTTTTTTGTTTTTTTTTTTTTTGGATTTTTGGTTTTGGGTGAATAAAATGAATGTTTTGACTTTTGTTGGTTCTCAATATAGGGGGAAAAAAAACAAAAAGTGCACCCTAAGAAATGTAAATGTTTAGATGAACAATTAGGGAATAGTGCCTTTAATAAAATCCTTTCTTTTTTATAAAAAAATGAAATTATAGAATTAAAAAGCGGTCCAAAAAACTCTTTATAATTATAATTGTGAAGAACCCTAGTTATTGGGTGACATATTATCTCTTTATAATTATAATTGTGAAGAACCCTAGTTATTGAGTGACATGTTATCGCTCAAAATCATTTGCTCTAAACCTAATTTTATCATTTTTTCATTCTTAAATTAAAATGCTTAACAGCTGGTGATTAAACATCATCAAATCATCGTTCAAAAATATTTTACTCGTGGTCTTGTTTGATGGTACTTACCCATCATAATTGAATTACAAATATTTAATTAAACAACCCAGTTCAATTATTTTTCATATCAGAATTGAATTCTTATCATATATGATTCTAGAGTGAAAATACTCAAAATGTATCACAAATCACCTGATAAGACGTTGATTAATCATAATAGATCTAACCTAAAAGATGCCTTATCTGAAGAATTTAAAAGCGACGTGTAATTTTAGCCGTTCGATTGGTAATGATAAAACCAATGGTTGTGATTATTATAGTTAAAAAAGAAAATAGATAATTTTGATTTGCCAAATAAGTGGACAATTTGCATATCACGCTCATATAGTTGGCATACAATCATAGAAAGCGTCCTTTGACCTAGGATGTACAGTATTATTTGGCGCCAATGCTTCCAATCTTGGTTCAAACTTAAATCCCCACGGTCCAGCTAGTCTCAAACTAATAACAATAATGTTATATAAATTAATAAATAAATCTTATAAATTTGCCTTTTCGCTATTGAAGCCTGTCTCATTTTAGACTGTTAAGTTTCTTATTGCATAACTTATCATTTATTTAATTAAAAAATATATAATTTATTAATCTATATAGTGTTTTTTGACTAATAAATAAGTCATATATATATCCCTCATAAAAAAATAGGATTCAAAATCTCAATTCTGACAAATAACTACAAAACATTGGAGGTGAGGTTCCATTTGACAATTTGACATTTTAGTTAAAATAATTAAAAATGAAAAAAAAGGTCAAAAAAATCACCGAAACAAAAATCAATCATCTCGATTATTTATGATTTTTCTAAACAAATTAAAAATATATATTTCTAAACACATTAATTTTTTCCACCTCACAAAAATGTCAAAAAATTACTAAGGAAGTCAATTTTCAAACAGATCGTCCTTTTATCTTCTTTTCTTTTTTAAAGAAAAATAAATAAGAGAAAAGTTAGAAAATATAGGACCTGTTTGGGATAAACTTTTTTAACTTAACTTTTTGACTTTTTAGCTATTTCAACCCAGCTAAACAAATTCTATTTGGGATAAATTTTTGACTTTTTTTTTGGTAGTTAATTTGATAGTTGTAAGAGAAAAAATAAGTGATTATAATTTGAATGTGATATTTTACCTTATTGACTAAGTTAAAATATTTTGGCCTGTTTTGGGAAGCTAGTTAAAAGCAAAAAATTACTTTTAACCCATTTTGAGTTACATTATTTTTCACATTTTTTACACGTTTTTTCAAAAAACTAAAAAAACCAACTTTTAACCATATTTCCAAATTTGTTTGTTAGTTAATTTAGCTCCAACCCATAAGCCAAACGGGGTCATAGAGTAGGGATGCACATCGGTCCGTTGGCTCGCCCAGCCCGCCCGACCTGACCCAACCCTATTTTTTTTAGGGCTTGGAAAGATTATTTTAGTCCATAAAGTCGGGTTGAGCCAATATTTTCAGCCCAAAATATTAATGAACTAGGCTTGAGATTTATATTTTCAACCCAACCCAGCTTGCTATTAAATTAATTAATTAATTATATTACATTAAAATATATATTTTTTGGGAAATCTAGACTTTATGTTTGTTGATTTTATTGAAACTCACATTTTTGGTCATGTGTGATTGAATTTGTTTAAGAAATTCTTTAATTTATATACAAAATCTTTCAATTTATAATGATGCTAATATACTTATTTAAGAAATATAATGTACGATTGAATTTGATAATGAAATAATTTAAGTAATTTTTTTTAACATATAGCCCAATAAGTAGGATTGAAACTTATAATTATTTTTTGAATTAGGCTTGAAAAGATATAGAAACTCGATGCTAGAGTCCTAAACAAACATAAATTTTTTTATTATATAGTGTCAATCCGTTCTAAATCCAGCTCAGTTAGACGTTTATCCACCCCAACCATAGAGTTGGTGGCTAAATCTGAGTCTCAAGAACTTTTAAATCAGTCCAATCTAAATCCAGCTCAGTTGGACGTTTGTCCACCCCAACCATAGAGTTGGTGGCTTAACCTGAGTCTCAAGGACTCTTAAATCATGACTTAGGGGAAATGATACAGAGTTTTAAATTTAGGGTTTTAATTTGAGCTCTAATAGTGTGGTAAATTAAAAAAAAATAAAAAAAATAAAACACATACATCAACTTATTAAAGCTCCTCTAAAATTTTATATTTAGAGCTCCTAATTTTTTTAAAAAAAATATTATTGAAATCATCATTACTTTCATGCATTAGAATCGAGACAGTCCAAAAATTGGATTAGACACAAAAGGGGGTCTGCATGTGGCTCCTAAACCATATAGCATGCCCCATCTTGGAATGCATTTCTGGTTCAGACATGTGGATTGTCCTTAATGACATCTCTATAAGTTGCTTAAAGTGGAAATCATTCAATTTATTTTATTTATTTTTTAATTTCTGGTTTGTCTTTGTTAATCATTCTTTTCCTTTTTCATCAATCCAAGTGTTGGGTGTGTACATGTTACCTTGGCCTAAAGTTGACAATGAACGGGCACCTTGTCGGACTCCGTTGCACCAATAATGTTTTGTTTTATTTTATTATATTTTTATAATTAATTATTCGGATCAATTTATACATACCTTAATTAATTTCAAAAGACTAATTTCACCGCTTACTTGTGAAGGTCCTATTTAAAGTCAGGATAAATATCATGTATGAACATGACCCTAAAGAGCTTATTGTTGTTATTAGTGAGTATTAAACTTGAGATATAGAGAGAGTATTGAGTCTGAGACCGAAAGAGAGTACATCCCTAAGCTCCAAGTCAATCCCTTGAGGTTACCAATGGGCCCCGTATGGACATGGTCCAAAGTATTGAACCAATAATATTTTATTGCTTTATTCTTTCCTTTCATCAAAATTTTACTTGTTTCATCAAACGGTAGAAATTTTTTATTCTTAAATTCTTATATTTTATTCTAACCTACTTTCAATTACACGATATGATAAATTTTTTGAAATAAGTACATTGTGGCAATAGATGAATTTAGAGATATAATCATGTATATTTCAATTGAACAAGAATAGTGATCACGTATATTGTTACTGCTAATTTTAAGTACTTAATTATGAGTGTTACTTTTGTATTGTGTGTGTTACAAAAAAAAGAAAAAACAAAAAGAGAATGATGCGTAAATAAAATTTGAATGTGTAGAATTGATCTAAAATGATATTCCAATTGGATAGAGTATGAGAATTCTAAAATTTGGGTGAATAAAGTATGAGAATACTTAAAATTAATTTATATAATATTACCCGGATGCCGTACCAAAATGATGAATGACACTTGCTTTTAATAGTCATCACCATACGAATTCCTGAAGTTGGTGTTGCATTCAAATGATATGCAGATTTGTAAAGGGTTGGTGATCAACTTAAATAAAAAATATATATATTGAAATTCAAAAGATAGAATGAGAGAGACAGAGAGAGAGAGAATTGCCAAGTAGACATATTTGAACATGTTTAGAGAGAAGGAAATATTGACAGATTACCCAAAGTGAATAATAAATTAACAATTTGAAGTCATTCCATAGGCAATCTCACATTGGGAAGAGGATTTTTGGATTTTTTTGGCTAAAATAGTCACAAAAGACAAAATAGACTATTTTAGCCACAACAAACAAAACATCACATTCAACCCATAATCATTGCACTCTTCTCTCACAAAAAAAATCAAAAAAGTCAAAAAGTCAAAATGTCCTTCTCAAACTAAGCTTTTTAGCTTTGGCTAAAATATCTAAAAAATTAAAAAACCAACCCACTTCTCAAACGAAGTTCAACCCGTACAATCTTTCTTCAAGGAATAGGAGTTTGTTTTGGTTTTTTCCATAGCATTTGAAACATACGTTTTTTCCAAAAAAAATATGAAATGTATTTGTTATATATCTTTACGGGTAGCACAGATTTCGTATTACTTCTCATATTAATTGGAACTGTGTGAGTTCTCTTCAGTTTAGAAGGGTGTTGAATGGTTTATTTTAAAAAATATACCTTTTTATTTTTTTTAGACAAATACATAAAATGAATAGATTTATAATTATTTAATTAACTCAATTATTTATTTATAAATAATGTCACAAAAATTAATAATTTAAATCATTAAAATAAAACGAAATGTGTGATAACTTCCCCGAGTAGAAACAACACTCCAAGATTGGACTCAATCAATGGCTAGGATACTTCTGGAGCGATTGTAGCTTTCAAACATTTAACATCTAACCCACTAATCGCACACCTTGTGAAATCGATCACGCCTTCCCCGTAAGCTAGTCCACTTAAAACCCAATGACAGGTGGGACTCAAAAACAACAGGCAACTTGGGTAGGGTGCAATTTTGGGTAGGCTCAATTCGGCCAATCCCAGCCTACTTCGAAATTTTTTAAAACTATTTTGGTAATTTAATTTTTTTGAAAGACATTTTAAAAAAATAATTTATATAAAAAATTAAGTTTATAATTATTTTGTTTTAAAATAAAAGTCACGATGCAACATCATTTTTATGCCTTATATATATTAAATTTTTTATTTATATATAATGGATTGATTATCATAAATAACCCAACTTAATAATATGGGAGTCATAATTTAAGAAAAGTTATAACTAGTACCACATGAGGTATAACAAAAAACTCTTGGACAATAATAAAAATAATATTATAATTAACAGCACGATTTATAAATAATAACAACACAATAGGTTATAATAAAAAACACAACGGTCATAACTAAGGGTGCATATAGTATACACACCCAAGCATAAAATTTCCCTATATATATAATAGGTTAGGTTTTTCTCATGTTCACATATCAACATGAGAAAACTTGAGAGACCCGTAAAGCTTGCCATAAGTCATGTTTTGATGATCCAAATGAATCGATGAATAGAATATTCATGTAAAAAATCAAAATGATCGAATATCAGTAGCTCTATGTTTTAATGAAATTTGTATTATAAAAAATGGATGATTATTCCTAAAATTATATTTGTTGTCCATTTTTTAAAAATTAATATGATTTAGACATATAATTACCGATATCCAATCATCTTATTTTTTGTATAAATATTCTACCCAACAAGTGCAAAAAAGTGAATGGTTCAAATCACCGAAATCAATTCCAAAATAAATCTACCAAGTTTAAAAAAAAATTAAAATAATATTTCAAATTGAGATGACAATTTAAAAAAAAAACAAAACAAAACCAAATCCATATATAATTATGGGAAAATTAGTCTAGGGTCCCTCTCTCACTTTTCATAATGGAAGAGATCCACAAAATTATTTTTTGATGTCTAAGGTCCCTAAACATATCCCCTCTTTGTCTCTCCTTCTGTGCCCAATCTAAACGAAGAGCTAACCCCTCCTTTTGAATCCTATAGGGATGAAGATAATGACGATGCTGTTTCTGAAACTCGTCTGGACCACCGACCACCAACCACCAACTACCATCCCTCTCCTCTTCTCGCCGTAACCATTACCAGCTTTGACTGCAGCTCATTCGCCATCCCCAGCTTAGGTGACCTACCCCCTGTCATCCTCGTTGCTCAGTCATCCCTGCATCACCATCACCACAGTCTAGATCTGGAAAACCTATATCTCTTCTCCATCGTCTTGTAACTCCGGTGTCTAGTTTCCAAAAAGTTGTTCTTGTCATTTATGGCGTTGCATGGGTGTTACTCCGGTGCCGTTCAGTGGTATTTGGAGAGAGGATGTTTTGGTGGTCTTCTGTAGTAGATCTCCAGGTGTAATGAGTTGGTGTCCTTGCAGGTGGTGCCAAGTCTGGATGTGAGCTGCAGCTCTAGTGGGTTTGCTCTATTAGACGAAGCTTTGCATTTGTGTAGAAAATGAAGTCAGGTCTGAGGATCTGGTTTTTCATGGTATTTTGGAATAGAGAAGATGGCCAGTGACGCCATTTGCTGGGTTCTCCTCCTCCTAGTAAGAGACTAGTCATGTTTGAGGTTTGATTACTCAGATTTTCTTCAATGAGAAATTATTCGATGGATTAAGCAAGCTCCTGGATTTTCTCTAGGTTGTGGAGTCCAGAGAAATTCTCTGGGTTGAGAGAATTTCTCTGGAAATATGTCTGGGAATTTTCTCTGGGTTGTGGAGTCCAGAGAAATTCTCTGGCTGAAAGAATCTCTGAAATGTTTGTTTGAGAATTTCTCTGGGTTTAGAGAGTCCAAAGAAATTTTGAAATTTCTATGTGATGTGTCTAGAGAAAATTTTCATTTGTAGAGGCCATATTGGATAGATATAGTCTGAATTTCCTGAAGTTTTGAATGAATATTTCAGTTTCTGAGTCCTTTAAATTCTTACTCACACACCAGTAGGCAAGTTAATGTAAGCTTGTGATGGTTTTGGTTATAACTTGCTTAGAGTGCTTAGTATAAGCTTGGTAATACTCTCTACTAATTACTACCTGTTTGAAATTTCTCCTCTGGACCAAACCAGAGAATTTTTTTGAGTTTGGACCAAAGAATTTCACTGGATTGAATTTTCTCTGGATTGATGTTAAGGGACCTCTGACATTATAAAAATATTGAGTGTCTTTTATGCTATAAAATCATAATACCAGGGACCTAAAAAAAAAAACCCCTATAATTATTACTCAAAGCGATTTAAAACTTTGATGTGAATATATGGACAATGAAAGATTAATAAAAGGTAAAACCATTTGAGAACAAGATTAGTCCGTCCCGACAATTGCTACCATAAAGAATGCTGACGCATCATTAGGGCGGTAAATTAATCGAGTTGAGCGAAATTTTAATATGTTTGACCGTAATTATTAAGATTTTAATGAGTTTAAATTCAAATTCGAACTCAATAAAAATTTAAAGAATCAAGTTTGAGTCAAGTTGGCTTATGCTTGGCTCGAGCTCAAGCCTACTCACGAGTCTTAACGAGTCAAAAAATTTATAAATACATACTTGCGTATAAGGCTAAAGTTACAATTAAAACTTTAATTATATAATTATATATACAATATATATAAATATACTAACAAAAAGTTAATATTTTATAAAAATAATAATATTTACTACCACTATTATATAAATGTACTGTCTATAGTTAACTATTATTTACATTTATATTTTTTAAACATGTATATAACATATTTATCCTATTTTTTTATACATATTTTTATATTATTTAATATATAAATAATAAATGTTATACGAATCAGTTAACGAGCCGAACTTACGAGTCGAGTTTTAGTATGTTTGGACTTATTTATTGAAAATTTAATGAGCTTGAGCTCGAGCTTGAACGCAAAAAAATTTAACGAACCAAGTTCGAAATAGCTTTTACCGAGCCGAGTTCAAGCTTGTTTACAAACAACTTTATTCATTTGCAGCCTTATCGAATACTTATCGTTTGTAAATTATCTCGACTCAAGTCTAATGCTTCGTTTGTTTTGATGGAATTTTTTAAAAAATTTTTTTTTCTTATATTTGGTCATATTCTTAAAATTAATATATTAATGGTTGCATTAGTGGTGGTCGTAGTGGTGGAGGTAGGGTGGAAGTGAAAGTGGAGGTGTTAGGGATAGTGGTGGCGGTAGTGATGCGGCAGTAGTTGCGGTGGCAGCAACGGTAGTTGGGTGGTGATAGTGGTGGTAGTAATGAGGTAGAGATGGTAGTGGTGGTGGCTGTCGGGCAGTGAAGGCAGTGGCAAAACCAGGTTTTCAACGTAGAGGGGGCACACATTATTTACAATATTAATTTTTTTTTTCCATATAACAAACAATAACGAGATATTACTAAACTTATACATTTTTTAATTTAATTTTTTTTTTTAATCGGTGAGATATAATATTACAATTATTATGAAATTTGTATATACGTGACTTATAATGTAACGCCCCAATTTTCATGCCCAAATGGTAATACAATAGTTATGGCTCTTCAAAGTAAATCTGATAATAAATCCTCATACTTGCATTACATGATGAAAATAGTCTTCATGCGATAATACAATTAATCCAACAACAATTAATTAAACCACAAATACCCCAAAGGGTTTACAAGTTTCCGAGGCTTGAGCCTGGTTACATAAAATGGTTATTCAAACCACACATATAAAGCCCATGGCTTGCAATCAGAGTCACAGCAAATGAGCACATTAGGCTCTCTGCACATACTTCCACACCTTCAGTTAAGCGGAATTCCCACATCTTTTCCTGCAAAAAAATCCCGTAGGGTGGGCATAAAGCTCAGTAAAGAATTCTTAACAAAGTATATACCTTTTACACAAGTCTCAAGAGATGGAATGCTTATGCCATGCTATGCCATGCCATGCCTTGCCCTTTTGAAAGTAAAACACAACTTCATCTTTTGAAAACCAACATGTTCAATGATGTCATGCCATTTCAACTGCTCAACATTTATCCAATTTTATTTGAGGAGTGATAAATACAACTCTGGTAATCCCTAAGTCAGTGTTTGCAAGTAGACTATACAAGTACTACTAATTTGTCATTTTTACCAGTATCAACTGGAGGGCTCGACACCCATACTCTGTCATTTTTACTAGTAACAACTGGAAGGCTCGACACCTATCATCTATACCACCTGTCAAGACTTACCACCGTATTTACCCCAAAATCATTTCATGAAAACTCATTTCTCAACATTCTTTTCTCAATGCAAGTTTTCAAATCAACTTTCAAAGTTCAATATAATCAAATGAATTTGATATGCCAATGCAACAATAATCAATACATTACAACAATTCTTCGATTTCCAATTCTTCCACCCAATACTACCATTGTGATCAAAATTCTCATTTCTCTTTTCAATGCAATTTCACAAGATGAATAAATACTTTTATTTCAATTCATCTAAGGAATAACATAATTCCCACATTTCAAACATTTCCAACAACCTAATCATTTCAAGACTAAATCAACATTTCGAATAACAATTTTCAAAATGAACAACAATTCTCATAATCCATAAAATTAATCATTTATACAAATATAAATAAGAAATTTTCTAAACATCATTTATTTTGGCACACAAAAATAAATATAACAATATTACCCATGGATTTTCAATCTCTTTTAAAATCTCTAATTTCTAGGTTTTCTCACCAAACTACACAGCTCAAATCTTTTGAAAGAAAATTCTCGAAAATTATATTTTCTTCAATCAACAAAGATCAAAACCCATAAGATTATTTTAGAAGAACAAGAGACAAAACCCACTTTCAAAATCGCTCAACTTCTTAAATCAAAATAATTTTTCAGAAGCTATTAAAGGATGATTTCGAAAATCATCTAGATCTTGCAAAAATATATATATAATTCAAAGAAAATCCCTACCTCAAGTTTGAAGAAGAAATAAGTTAAAAACCCCAAAATCAACGTCGATGAAACTCGATCTCCACTGCACACAGCGTAACTCTCGCCTAAACAACCAATATTGATGAAGAACTTTGATCTAAATCCCAATAGATTTGGAGAAATCAAAGATCTGGTGAGGTTTTCAATAGGAAATGTAGAGAGAAAGGAGGGGAAATGTTTTTAGAGAGAGAGAGAGAGAGAGAGAGATATATACAAAAAGTGACATTCAATTAGCCTAAAGAGAGAAGAAAAGGAAAAATTCTGGATCTATCTAACTTCCCGCACCTCTAATCGCGCCTGCCTTTTTAGCAGTGTGATTTAGCCCCCTGCCCTGTTTTCCGCATGTGCGGCCTCATCCCTCGCACGTGCGGCCCGAAATTCTCTCAGTTCAACTCTCGACACTGGACAAGCAACTTCGAATGCGTTTTGCATTTTTGTTTTGAGGGGTGCTGCCCCTCAATCCCGCCAAACGGTGCTGCCCCCTAGACCCCCGCAAGCTAGTTGGGCAGCTCGACCCCTGCTAGGGCACTGCCCTTGGACCCGCCAAGGGGCACTGCCCCCTGGACCCCCGCGAGCTGATCGGGCAGCTCCACCCCCGATCGGCCCAGTCGAAATGGCAAAATATGAAAGAAGGATCGAAACCAGGATCGCTACATATAAATCCATAATCAATAACTAAATGCTATTAACCCAATAATAGAGACAAACAAATAACTATATCTACAATCAATAAGTTCAACACTATCAACTTAACTAATGAAAAGAAATAACCAACTAAACAAAATTCATAACGGAAAATAAATTATCAATTAATTTAATTCTTACCTTGACTTATAAATTAAGAGTGTACAAAAATAAAGAGAATATAATAGAATATTTTTTAAATTTTAAAAATATAAAAAAAAATTTACATAATTTAAGAAGGGGTACTATTATAATTTTATTAGGAATAAATAATATATAATCTTTATATATAGGGGTAGTAATTTAATTATCAAAACTTTAGGGGGCAAGTGACCTCCCCAGTCCTTAGCTGACTCCATCACTGGTGGAGATGACGGTGGTTGTAGTTGTGATGGCAATGTGGTGGCACCAATAAAATTTTGGTTTGGAAAATGTTATTTATCTTTTAAAAGTAAAAAAAAAATTTCTATCTAGGTAGACTTATTTTTTATTGACCATAAAAAATATTTTCTGTTAAACTTTTATTTTCTGTTGTACCAAATAACAAAAAAAAAAATATATAGAAAACATTTTCTATCTAAACAAATGGAGCTTGAAACTAATTTGATTTTAAAAAAAAAAAATTATATATATACATGCATTATCAAAATTAAATTCATAGTAGAGATTATTTGAAACTGGAAAATCTCCAAGTGGGAATCAAGCAAATCGTTGATAAGACCTCGATCATTCCCCCTCCCCCACTTCTTATGGTAAATTTCCACAAATCCTTAATTTGATACGCAGTAAAATGCAAGTTGTTATGAAATCCAATTTGAGTCCATTATACTATCGTTTTGATTATTTAAATTGTTTATTTAAGTCTTATTAACATAGTCATTCACACAAAAATTAAGCTAGTTAGGCTTTGATAATCACATAAATATGACATTTGTCTTAGAAAAATTGATCTATTATTTTTTTTTAAACAAGCATGATCCAATCATATGATTATTAATATCTAGTCAATTTAATTTTTTATATAAATAATCGTCTCGACAAATCCTTCAAGATGAAGAATTTAGATCACCAAGTAGGGTCTGAATTAGGCTCGTAATAAGATAAATGGACAGTCCACGCGTAAATTTTTCACCAAATAAGACCTGAATTAAACTCGTAATAAGGTAAATGGACAGTCTAGTCAATTTTACCAAACTGGAGAAGCTATATTCTAAGGAAAAATATCATATAAATGGGACAAAAATTGAGTGTATTTGCATTTGGGCACGTCTTACCTTATACATATACCTTATTTATTTGTAATTAATTTTTGGACAGATATATCGACGATCGTTATATTTTATTGCTTGTGTCATTTTGGTCTTTACACTTTTTATTGACTCAATTTTGATCCTTAATTTTAAATTTTGTTTTAATTTGGTCGAATTAATAATATTGTTAGTGTTTTTTAAGAAAAATTATCATTAAATTGGTTGAAATTAACTAACCAAGTTAAGTAAGTTTATAGTTTTGCCCTTAAAAATATGGCACATGACACCTATATGCGTGTTTTTTCATAAAAATATGTTAAAGAGTAGTAATCAATTAGACTAAATTGAGGCAAAATCATAAATTCAGAGTCAAAATCGAACAAATTGAAAATACAAGAACTAAATGACACAAGGAGTAAAATTCAGGGACTACCATCATAATTGGTCTTAATTTTTACATTTCTCATTTATATTAGATCACTTCAAAAATTAATACGTCTTCTATATCAAGCGAATTTTAGTATCACTTCATCCAAAATAGTTTTTATATTATTTCATTTGAAATCCTAAAAAAAGAAAAAAAAAAACTTATCTCCTTGTTCATTGCAATAATGTTTTCAATCATTCTATATTATGCCGTCCAGTTAGTGTCGTTTGGAAAAAAAATTATTTTAACCTAAGTTGTGCTGGAACCTACCCAGGCGCGAATTGTAACCCAAAGTTGATTGTCCAAGTCCGACCCGAGTTAAATCCGAATTGCCTGAATTGTAAATGAATTTAATTTTTTTTTGTGCAGCTGCTTTATTAAATTATTAAAATTTGACTCTATTTACATTTTTTTTATATAAAAAATCATTAATACCATCAAAATAAATAATTTATAGAATGTAAGAGAAATGCTGCTATAGTAATTCTTACAATTTATGAGTGAAAATAATAAAAAAAAAGAGAGTATGATTTTATGTTATTTGTATATATAATATATATTCAATATGATTTAATAATCTAAATTACTTTAATATCATGTAATGACTAATAATTTATATGTATATTTAATATTTTTATATATCTATATATGTATAATTTGGGCTTCGGATTGCTTAGGTTGTTCAATATCTTCGCCCAAGCATGCCCAAATTTAATTCGGGCTTTTGAATTTTTGTCCAAACCCGTACTGAATTTGAAAATATCTTGTCCATGCCCTAAAAAAATTCGAGCTAGGTTCAGGTTGCTCAAGTTAAACCCGCCCAAGTTGCACCCCTACTTTAAGCCCTTTTCTCTAATTACTGTGTGTGTGTGTAAATGATATGAAAGCTTGGAAAAGAACTCCCATAACGTACAAAATATTCGTGGTCAAGAGTGCATTTTCTTCAGTTTCTACGGCGACAACAGAACATGCATTTTCAGCCAGGAAAATTGTAAAGACTAGATTGCGCAACAGGATGAAGGATGATTTTCTTTCAAGCTACTTGTTAACATATGTTGACAAAGACATTGCTCGAGAATTTGATATAGATTCCATTATAGATGTTTTTTATATTATGAAAGAACGTCGAGCACAACTTTAAATACCTAAGTAGATATGTAAAGCAAATAGTTGTTTTTTTTAAAAAAAATTAATATGGATTTACTAGAACATATATTCAATTGTATTTTGATAATATTTTGTAATTATATATGATGAATGGAAACATCTAATTATACATTTTTGTGATATTTGGGTAGAAATTGATAGTGTATATCACATGCTCATTACAAATTCTTTGATTGCATGTACGCTCGCCCTCTCGATATTAGAATCCTGCATCCGTCCCTGCTTATATATATGTTATATTTAAGAATTTAAGGTACTTCTAAAGTAATTTTCTTTTAATTATTAAGCATCCAATAAAATGTATATTTTTTCATTTTTTATTTTTAATTTTTGATATTTTTGTCTTGTCAAAACTTAACTCACCTTAGATTTTAATTCATCATATTTGATTTTTTTTCCTCCTAAGGTAACATTTAAGAAATACATTAGAAAAAAACTTTTGGGATTGTTTCGGATCACTGAATTTACCATTTTGGAACGGAAGTGTATTATGTTTCGGAATGTGCGTACCAATACATAATTCGCTAGGGTATTTGCGTTTTCTGGTAAAATAGATTTAAATTATGAATTTAAGTACATTTTTTTTTTTTTTTTTATGGATTTGAATTGCTAATCTATGCGTCTCATAAAAACTTTGTTTGATTGAAAAAAATACTATGGGATTCTCACGAGACCAAGAGTTCTTAAAGAGTGGAATTATCATTTTTATGGGTTACTGGGATTGCTAACTCTATCCCATAGGATTGGCCGTAAAAAAATATTTGCCCCCATTTTACAAAAATATCCAATCACCTTTTACATATAAGAAAGCTCTGATGTAATTTTATAAATGTAATTATAATTAATTAATACCACAACATTAATCGGCAACAAATACAATTTATCTTATATTTCTAATTTAATATCTTCACATTAGTCAACTTAATTCAACAATCAAACATGTCATTAACCAAACAAAACCAAGCCTTAAGTTTCATCAAATGAATTTGGTTACATGAAATCTTCTTATCTACTTGACTCATCAACAACCATACTAGTAATAAATATTAAGTATAACAGTGATATTTACGTGAAGATATCACTAACCAATGAGAAATCTCACATTCTAGTAGGAGAATTACAATCTCATTTGTGCTCTTTTATTAATCGCTGATACCACAATGTTATGGTTGTACTCATTATTTGTTTCATTCCTTCAAATAAGTTGTCCCAAGTCATGTATATATATATATATATCAATTAATATTTAACTTAATACTAAAATGAGTCAAATTTAGAAGGTACAAATATACTATTGATCTCAAGACGAGCACTCTAGTACTTAGGCAAGCCTTGTAGGTTTGGTTCAATGAAAGAAGTCATGGTTGCAAATGATGGTTTTTTATGTCTAAGTATGTTTGAAAATTGGAAACAAAGCAATAGTAGGTGCAATGCCAGTTGTAGAATGAATGAATTAAAAGCAGACTTATTTTAAGATGATTGCATCCTCCTTCCTTTCCAATTTTGTCTAGCTATCATTTTCATGCCCTCAATTACTACTTCTCCACCAGTTCAATGTCCATAATTATAGTTGATATTAGGTGATGATAGAATTAAAGTCCATATGAATCATTTCTAGCTTTGGCTTTTTCATGATTTGATGTGTTTGGTAAAATGTTTCCCCCACTTTGTTGAAATGGTTTAGTCACTCTTGACAAATCCTAGCAGAGCCAGTAAAAACACATCTAGTTTCCTTCTACTTCAAATATAGTATAGGAACATATTTTCTTGTGTATGTTTGTCTAGCATTAATTTTATTATCCGACGATTTATATAAAGACAAGTAGAGTATAATGCACAATGACAAAAATAATAGGAATAATAAGACTTGAACGCAAGACTTCTTAATAAATTATAACTCTGATACCTTGTTAGATTGCTAATTATGTATAAGATTTTGGATTATAAGAAAATAAGTCTAATAATATATATCAAACTTATAAACACAAACTAATAATATTTACAAGATTGATGAGAAGACAGAGAGGCAACGTTTGATTGTCAGAATAAGTTGAGTAGGATTATGAGTGTAGTGGGATTGAGTGACTTTCACCGATCAAAAAAAAAAAAAAAAAGACTACTGATAAAATTACTAGTGTGAGAATTATATTAGGTTGAAGATAGAAGATAAATTGTATTTGTTTGTACACCACTATGGAGATATTAGTTGATAGGGATTAAATTTATAAAATTACTTTAAAATCCTCATTATATAAAAAGTGTGTTTATTGTTTTTGTAAAACGACTCTAATCCTACGTGATTGGGTTGTGAATATCCCCGTTTCAAGGAATTATCAATCCCATGAGACTTTTAATCTCATACAATTTTGTAATTTTGGATCAGATTCATGAACTAACAATCCAATCTCGCTCCCTAAACCGATAAACAAACATACCTATAAGGTTCACTGATTGGGTTTTTCGTTCTAAAAAATTCACCTAGTAATAGTTGTTGCATCTCTCTTTTCTGTCAATTTTCCACTCTAAAAACTGGGGACAAAAAGGACATCAGTGTCATAAAGCCAATATTCTTGCAGAGGATCTAGAGAAAAAAGTCTGTATATTTTAGTGAGATTAATTGTGGCATATGAATTATTTGAAGTACAGTGATGGACATAACTTCAATTTATATTACTCTATCTAGTACAGGTTGTGCTACTAATATACATATGTCTACCATTCCCAGTCCTATTCTCTTTGTTACTTATATACATGTTTTTTCATTTTAAGGTTTTCTCTTTGTGTGGTAGTAATAATGTGATCTACTGTCATAGTTCTTTCTTACACAAATAACTTGAAGCTATCATTGTGGTGATCATTTCTTGTTATAATTCTATGTATATATATATATACACACACATCTTTAAGGATCAAGGCTGGAGCTTCATAACTCCCAACTCTGTGAGGCAAAACAAAAATACATAAAGAATAATAATATTCTTTATTTTGCTAAATCATTTTATGTTGTATTTGATTGGGGGATTTGAGGAGGGATTTGAAAAGGGAAATGAAAAAAGTAGGTGAAATGTAAATAAAATATACTTACATTTCACCTAATTTTACACATATTTTTTCTTTCCCTTTCCAAATCCTTCTACAAATCTCCTAACCAAACACGGCGTTAAGAAAATCGGTGACTTAACAGCACCTAGCGCTAATATAGTTGCTGACGTGCCATTTGTGCAATGAACTTATTTTCCTGAAAAACAGTGGATATGTTTGACTAGTCTCTTTTGTCTCTTTAATTGTAGTTAGCCCTTTGTAGATGAAGCATAATGCATTGTGTGTTGTATAGCTTAAGTTAAAATGCCTAATAAATACAACAAAAAGAGCTAGTTGGAGTTGCTGTAACACAAAAAGCCAATCCTAAGCCAAAATCTCAACCTACATCGAATCAATCAAGCTAAAAAATTTTTAAAAAGTTGATTTGGAATGTTGTGAGACATGTTTGTTGTTGTGACTTGCTTTTAAGCTTCTTCTCACAGTCAATATTGTTGTTTTTAGGTGCAATGCAAAGATGTTGAAAATGGCTTCCACACCTGACCTGAGAGACCATTAATTAATCCATCGTAAATTAATTTTTAAGGCCCAAATATGTGGCTATTACAACCTGCCTTGTACAAAGTCAATCTCTCCCTCAATTCAAGTCAATATTTACATTAAAGCTCATTCATCAGTTTAGCTACTGAAAATATATGATATTAACCATCTAATTAATTTGAATCACTTTATAACTTGCTTCCAATAAACAATCATGGTTATTTTTTCGTAATCATTTTGGAATTTTACCCGTATAATTAATGTACCAAGAACTTTATTTATTATTAAGCCTTCACTTGCATCATCAAGCTTAATCGGTTTCTTAAATAGAATGCAACCCTTGGATGAGCCATGTTAGTAGTTTTAGGACTCACAAAAGTGATGCCAATTCAAGTTGCCAAAACAAAGATATCTTGATTTCCATTTTCCATATTGATGACTTGGTAGAATAACATAATAAACTTGGGTTTGTCAAAAAGCATCCTAAGCACTTTCTACGATGAGTCATGAACGTTTTAAAAACATACTTTTCTAGTATTTTTTGGTCTAGTTTTGTTTCAAAGATTCTAGATAAAAGATCTGTAGATTACATTTAACTAGTTATAACATTAAAAGGTTTCTCATATATTTTCCAACAACAATGAATGGATGTATAGCCTAGTATTACAAAAAAAAAAAAAAAAAAAATACCATAGTCATGCATTAAAAACAAAAATTGGAGCAAGTAATTTTAGGATTCACAAAAATGATGCCAATTTAACATGCCTAAACAAGATATCTTGATTAGCATTTTCTACAATGGTCTCACTTATAATGATGATTCGGTAGTGCGATATGATCACTTAGATTTGTCGAAAAGCATCTTAAGCACTTTCTATAATAGTCATAAACGCATTAAAAACGAGCTTTCTCAGTACTTTTAACATAATTTTTTTTTTTGTTTTTTTGCACAAATTCTAGATGAAAGATTTGCAAATCCCACCTAGCTATACCAATAACTCTCATGTAATCCCTCCAACTTTGAATCAACTACCATCGTGATAGGCCAAAATTTTGGGACAGAGTTAAAATCTCAATTACATCGATTGACAAAAAGGTAATAAAATGCGAATATTGTCATACATCCACGTCAAACTTTTAACCAATCAAATTGTTTGTCGTGACATGTAACAATATTCAAAAAATTAATAAACGAAGGAATGAAGCTCATATATGAACAGTGACAATGGTGAATTTTCAAGATATTCATATTCATTGTCATCTTCTCTGCCGACTAATATGAAAAGACACAAGCACAGGTTGTCACTCTCATTTCTTATTTATTTTTATTTTTTTCAAAATCGACTGTTGGTGTCCTTGAAAGAATATTTTTCAGTTGGCTCTATGTGCTGGTTATAAGTTGGAGTGAGCAATTAATGGTACCCCACAAATCCTTTTTTTAACCTTTTTATTGATAAGGAAAGGCTACCCCCCAACTAGTAGACAAAACCCTTTTTTATTTTGTATTTGATTGGACTAGGATTGGGTCCACTCTTTACTGTTAGCTTTTGTGGGTATCATGGTGTATTGGTTTGGATAGATTAGATTAAACAGAATTAGTATTTGTAGAATTATTAGACCAAGTTTGTC
This sequence comes from Camellia sinensis, assembly GCF_055761805.1. NCBI lineage: Eukaryota > Viridiplantae > Streptophyta > Magnoliopsida > Ericales > Theaceae > Camellia > Camellia sinensis. Next base: position 142,508,118 of record NC_138968.1, read on the forward strand.
TTATTGTAAAAACGTTAAAAAGTTATTCAAAAAAATTAAAAAGTTAATATTATTTACCAAAAGTCAATAATTACGACTGCACAACTTTCAATCTTAATTTTTTCCTACAAATCAATTTTTACAATTTTTTATTATACATTTTTTCATAAAAAGTTAACCCAAACATCTATATTTTCTTCCTCAATTTTTTAGTCTAAAAAGACAAAAAGTGCACTTATTTAGGATACCTCAAACAAACCCTTAGTCTTAAAATTATTAATTTATTTAAATTGTGTATTATATTTTATATTTCGATTGACTTAAGATTATAAGATAAGATTGATATTCCGAATCATTTTTTAATCTTCTATTTTGTATCTCACATCTTTATTTAAAATTTAGTTTGAATCATTTTTTAATCTTTCATTTTGTATCAGGCATCCTTTTTTGGGATTCAATAATTCTCATATAGGGGACACTATATCATGATAACCTATTAATTTGGTCGATCTTTAAATTTTTTGTCTAATATTATATTATATATTTTATTAAATTATTAATCTAACTCCCTAACTATATTCAGCCAAACAAACATGGCTGAGATGAATAAAGTTGGTTACTGTTTTGCCTAACACAATCTCTCTCAATTTTATTTAAGCAATTACGTGGGTGTTTGGGAAGTTAGTTTTTCGTTATTTTAGTAGGTAAAATTTTTGTATTTGAGAAAATAGTTAAATTTTTTTGTAATTAGATGTGATGTTTATAAGAAAAAAAGTGAAATAATTATGAATTTAATGTGATATTTTATCTTATTAATTATTTTAACTTATTGTGTCTTTTTATAAATTTTAGTCAAAAATTAACCAAAATCCAAGTCAAACAGTAGGTATGTGTTTGTCCAATTACGTAAACGTAGCAGTTCGTTTTTCTTCCAAGCTCACGCCACTTTATTTTTATTTTTAAAAAAAAAATCACATTTTTTTTTAATGTTTTGTATAAAGAGAAACAATATTTATCAAAAAATAAATTTATTTGAACATAAAATATTTTTCTTTTTAAAATGTGAAAAAAAAAAATTTAACTAAAATCTACCAACGCCATAACACCACCAAATGTCATCTCACCACTGTCACTACTACCATCACAAACACCATTAATACAACATTAGTAGTTAAAAAAAAAAAATCAAATTATATATATTTTTTTTAAATGAAAAAAAAAATGGTTAGACCCACGACTTGGAGTGGCACAACTAATTAGGGAGCATGTTTGATACCATAGAATACGTTGGAATGGAATGCTCAGTCTAACTTTGTATTTTTTTTCTCTTGTTTGGTACATCTTATTTAAGTGAGAATAGTCATTCCATTAGAATGGTCATTTCAACAAAATATGGTAATGTATATTCTTTCTTCCAATCTACGGAATGGCTATTTCATTCCATCATGGAATTACCATACAATTTTATTCAGTATGTTTGGTTTAAGTTTTTTGGATTAAGTTTTTTGAAAATTGACTTTTTTTATTTTCGTATTTTTTTATTTTTAGTAAATATTTTTTAAATTTTAAACATTTTTTTTACTTTTTTAGATGCACCTTACTTAGATGTATCTAAAAAATAAAAAATTTGTGAAAAATATTTTTAAAAATTAATAAATACATAAAAATACAAAAAATGTACTGAATTCTTGTATTTTTTTTGTATTTTTGGTATTTAGTGAATTTTTAAAAGATTTTTTTTACAATTTTTTTACTTTTTAGGTGTATATATGTTAGGTGTCTAAAAAGTAAAAAAATTGCTTAAAATATTTAAAAAATTCAGTAAAAATAAAAAAATACGAAAAATAAGAAAATAAAATTTTCTGAAAAGTGTTTTTTGAAAAGTGAAAACAAGCAAAGTGAATTTAGTATTATTTTTCTTGTTGGCATTTAAAAAAAAAATATTATTTAACTACTACCACCATTCCATTTTCTTACCACCATATTGCCAACGCCACCCTATTGTTGCCGCCGCCGCCGCCGCCACCACCACCACACCATCATACTACCAATGTTGTCACTACTACCACCACCACTATTGTTGGTCGCCACCACCGTCACCGCCGCCGCCACCACCACCGCAACCATAACACTACCTTACCACCACCACTAAGGCCACAACAATCTCTTACCACCATCCTATTATCATTGATATCACCATCACTGATGCCATTACCGCCGCCGCCACTATGACTTACACCATCACTTTCACAACTAATAATATTATTATGATCTATATAAAATTTTAATTTATTGAGTACTCGCTTATTAAAAAAATAAATGAATAATAAAAATTTATTTCATTTCATAAGTTTAATAGGTATAACCAAATATGAAAATGAGAACTATTATCATATTCCTATGTCATTCTATATTACCAACCAAATAATGGAATAAAAATAAACATTCCATTTCATTTAATTTTGTATTTCATTCTTACTCTTATTCCATTCCCAAGCCATTTCATTTTTTAGTCATGTGATTCGGTAATAATAACTCATCCCCATTTATCAATTTGAATTTATTGGGTTGAGTTGGGCTTAGCACATGGGATGGTTTTATGTGTTTATTTTCAAGGGTACAGTTTGGACCCATGTGAGTTAGGCACGTCTGGGGTCATGTGGACCTAGGGCTTGGCTTAAGTGGGTTTGCAAGATATTAAACTCTTTGGGTTAGGTTAATATCCATACAAGGTCAGTTTATTGGGTTGCATCATAAGGTCACATATTCATTCCCCAGTCCCCCTCCAATCAATCAAACAAAAAAGCAAATTTCTTCCACATATTTTATTTTTATTTTTTACTTTGATTCAGAAATACTATGCATTTAGAAAAAATAACCAGAACTAAACCAAATTAAAATTTATACTAAAAATTCAAATTTTTGACACTTTTTTTTTTATTTATTTTGTTTTAAATCATGGCATTTTTTTAAAAGTAACTATTTCGTGCATTGCATGGGTTCTTGTAGTTTTTTTTGGAGATACTTACGTGTAGGTCATAATAAGTAGATTTATTATTTAATAGGTCCTATGGAAAAAAAATTTCATAAAAAAATGTCACTAATTGTAAGTTTTAGTGATAATTTATAAAAATCATAACAAAAAAAAGTCACTAATTGTTAATTTTTAGCGACGTATGTAAAAAATTGTCACAAAAAAAAAATATTTTTAACGACAATTTTACCGAGAATTATTTTCAAGAACTTGATAGGAATTAAGTCTAACTATTAGGACCTATTAGTAGTTTACTCTTATTTTTTAAATTTAGATGGAAAAAAAAACTGCACCAAATTTAAATTTGGGAAAAATAACCAGAACTATACCAATTTTGAATTTATAAAATTTAAATTTATACTATAAATTCAAATTTTGGGCACTTTTTTTTTTTTTTCTAGTTTGTTTTAAATCATGACATTTTTTTAAAAGTAACTATTTCATGCATTGCATGGGTTCTTGTAATTTTTTTAAAATGAAATCAATGCAGATTAGGTAAATTACGCTAACCTCGCTTGATGTGTGAAAAAAATGCATCAAACTCAACAAATTTGTCATATTTATGCTTTTTAAAGATTCTAATTCACATTCTTTTTATTAATAATTCGTTAATAATATAAATACAAAATAATATTATAATCTCTTTTATACTGAAATGTATATATTACTTTTGTTTACCCACGTATCTACTCATCATCTTCAGCTTCGCTAAAAGAAAAGGAAGTGTAATCTGTAAACATAAATTTCAGAACATAAACCTTACACTTTGGATCATTTACCATGTGTATTATCAAGAAATCAAGACAAAATGACATACCTGAATTCATTGATGAACGGTTAAACGGAAGCGTCTGATTGTCAATAAAACCTTAATATTGACTTTTCTAGAGCCTTCTAATCCTTTCCCTTTGGTGCCTTATGTTTCTCCTTGAGAGGATTTAGAAAAACAAACAGTGTTCTTATCTTTCCACCTTAGGAAGGAATAGGGACCATAACCTTTTAAAGGTGGTAATTGGTTTTCATAACTGAAAGGTAATGAAAACAAAATAAATTAACCATTATTGGTTTAAAACTGAAAGGTAATGAAAACCAATAAATTAACCATTATTGGTTTTAAAACTGAAAGGTAATGAAAACCAGCTTTAACCAATATGTTTTAATTTCTATTTCTGCCCCTCATAGAAATAGAAATTGTACAACTAGTATCTACACATTAGGTCCATAACACATATACCCTTAAGCCTATTAACTAAATTGAATCACTTAAATTGTAGGCTTCTTATAAATGATAACACCACATTTAATTATGTGGTCCCATTGAGACATTATTAATCATATAAATACAAAATAATATTATAATCTCTTTTATACTGAAATGTATATATTACTTTTGTTTACCCATGTATCTACTCATCATCTTCAGCTTCGCTAAAAGAAAAGGAAGCGTAATCATGCCAAATTTATGGATTTTTTTTTTTTTTTTTGGTAAAACTTCAAGGGTGGTCATTGTAATTTACCAATGTAGATTATATTTAAACTTTTTTCATGAAAATAAATTCAAGGGAATCTTGTGGCTACAACTAGTAACAACTTTGAGGCCAAGGCCCACCAAAAATGTCAAATTATGAAACTCGAAACATGCCAAAGCCCGACCCAAGCAACCAGTACTATGGGCTTTTCTTTCCATTTGTGTGATGGGCCATTTAGAAAGCCCATCTTTATCCACTGGACTATTGTTATTGCGAAAGCAGCTTTTTTTTTTGTTTTTTTAACTTACTGATAAGTCTCATACACAAAATTCAAAATCTATCTAATCGCAAAACAAAACACTTGCACCCACTGACCTTATATATTTTTAATTGTTATCAAAAAATCATATTTTTTATAAAAAAAATTTAAAGACGTTGCTACATTCCACCACCGTCAGATTTCCATCAAACAATCACTAGAGACTCGCTGAAATGTTTAACATCACCAGGAAGTCACCAAAATATCATTGAAATGTTCTAAACGAAAGTCATCAAAATGCTTAAAATATTCGCTGAACGTTAAGAATATTGTCAGAGATTCACCGGAATATCTAAAATATTGCCCAAAAAAAAGAATAAATTGAGAAATCAAAGTAAAAAAATATAGTAAAATGTGCTAAAAATTGATAAATTTAAAGAAGAAAAAAAATTTAAAAACAACAAACATCAACAATTGAAAAAAAAAACATATGTTATTTTCAATTTTTGTAGGGTTTAAGCAAATAATTTTTAATTAATGAAACTGAAAAGTAAGCTTTGAAACTGTAAAATATTAGAGTTTCAAAGTATGATTCTATTAAGTATTTATCCTTATTAATCAAATTAAAAAACATGTTATGAAATTGCAAAATTTTACAGTTCTAAAGAATGATTCATTTCAGCACAAAAAAAAAAAAAAAAAAAAAAAAAAAAAAACTGAAACTGTAAAATTTTACAATTTTCATCGCTTGTAATTAAAACTCAAAAACAACTTGTTTAAAACTTAAAATTTTTTTCCATTATAACAAGAAAATAAAAGTGTATAGTACAGAAAAAGTATTAAAACTGAGAGATTGAAGGAAAGAAACAGATATAGAGAGATGCTTGTACTTCGATAACTATTTTTTAGTTTAGATTTAGTCATATTTAACGTAGATCTACTCAAATCTGATGTAGTTTATATCAGATTTGAGTAAATCTACTAATCTTCTTCGTTGAAAACTCATTTCTTTCGCTGTCGGTAAGTACGAAGTAAGGAGTTAGTGCTCGATGGCTACCCGTGAACCCCAATCAATGGTGGTTGCCGGTGTAGATTAGAAAGAAAAAGAAAAGAAGGAAGTCGTGGTCGTGGTCGTGGTCGCCGCCGATATCAAAGAAAGAGAGATAAAGAGAAGAAGTAAGGCATAGGAAAAGTTTTGAAATTAAATAGAATCCATACTTTTCAAAAATGACTTGCGGATAATTTGCCTATTTTTTTTTTGGAAAGCCAATCTTTATCTTTATCCTCTGTTTTTTGAATGGAAAAAAACAGACCAAGTAAAATCCTCAATACTGGAAACGTGGGATTGTATTGAGATTATGAATTTAAATAAAAATTTGAGGAAAAAGATTTTTAAAAAATATAAGATAATTTTTTCTCAATTTTTCCTGAAATGTCAAATAATGAAACTGGCAACATGCCAAAGCCCAACCCAAACAAACAGTACTATGGGCTTTTCTTTTCCATTTGTGTGATGGGCCATTTAGAAAGCCCATCTTTATCTATCCTCTGTTTTTTGAATGGCAAAACACAGACCAAGTAAAATCCTCAATACTGGAAATGTGAGGTTGTGTTTAAATTATGAATTTGAATAAAAAAAATTTAAAAAAAAATTAAATAAAATATAAGATAATTATTTCTCAATTTTTTTTTTCTTTTTTCAAATCTATAAGCTAAACACAACGTTACTACACCAAGCAAATTGGAAAGCCCACACTTTGTTTGAATTAGTATAATTTTTTTTTTTTTTTGGATTTAAAAAAATGTATATATAAACTAGTTTGATAATAATAATTATCAAAAATATATTTTTTCTTAAAAAAGATTAAACCATATAAAATTTATAAGAATCATATAGTTAAAGATTAACCAATCAAGCTTTGGTGTGACAATGTACAGAACCATACACAATACAAAGCACAACCTATGGATAAAATAATAGCAATGCGACGTGCTCAGAAAATTATTTTAAAAAAATATATTAAAATTTTAAAATGTATAGATTAGATTTAAATTTTGAGTATTTATTCAATCCATTTGATTGGTATATAGTGATCAAACAGGGATTCCCAAAAATCTAAAGAAATCACATTGATTGAAACTCTTTAATGACAATGACATGCCAGAGTGAGTGTGCAATTAATTAAAGTTAGGGAGAATCAAAATGCAAGTATTCTTTTAAGAGAGAGAGCATATTCTGTTTTATTGTTTCAATTGATGGTGCCAAATTGCATCAGGCATCAATATCTCTTGATCTACTGATTGGCTCTTGAGAAAATTTGGAATCATCCAGACATGTATGTCAAATCTTTCATTCTTTATTCACTTTTTGTTGTTGTAGTTGGTATTGCCACTGTTGTTATTCCTCTTCTTCACTAAATGGATAAGATCTTTTTTACCAAAATCATCACTTCATATTGGTTGAAGAATGTTTAACTTCATACTAGTCTATCCCATATTGAATTTTCAAGCAAAACTCTGTAGTATTTATGTAGTATTTAGGTGGCAGTGGGTCCCGTCAGTAATGATGTGATGTTTTGGTCTTGGAGTTGTATTTTTTTTTTTTTTTTTTACTTTTTTAATGCATTAGTGCTATTAGTGGTGATGTTTTTAGTGGGATGAATCATTGTTGTTTTTAAAATCCAAATTTTGTAGAAGTGGAGCCAAAGTGAGTTTCCGCGAAATCCATTCTTAAAATCAAGTCTGATCCAATATAAATATTGAACTTTTGAACAAATTTTATTTACATTTTTATTTGAAATTTTAAAAAACAATTAGTTATTCACCGGGTTTGTTCAAAATAACATTTTGTCACAATTATTGAGCAGACAGTCTCATCTTTATTCCAGATTTTTAGTTTATTTCGTTGGCAACAGTCACTTTATTGTTACAATTTGCGACAGTATAGGACAATGTTGTAAAAATGACAATTTGTGACAATAGATCGTATCATCACAAATTTTTCCGTGTTTTTTTTAAAAAAAAAAATCCCTTTTGTAGTGGTTTCCACGTCTCCCTCTAGAATAAAATAATTCATCATATGTATGACAAAAGATCTCTTAAAAATTTAGTTACCCCAAGTTAAAAATTTTATAACTAATACGTAATTATTTTATTTCAAAATTATCTAATCTAATCTCTCCTTCTTACGAGAAATGCGGATGACATTTTTATTTTTTTTTGGTTTGAATGCACATGACATTTTGGTTACCAGGGTTCGTTTGAAAAATGGGTTTGCTTTTAGCTTTTTGACTATTTTAGCTTGAGATTAAAAAGTCTCGTTTGAGAAGCGATTTTTGACTTTTTTAACTTTTGTAAGAGAAATAATGTAATGATTATGGGTTATATGTGATATTTTATCTTATTGGGCTAAAAAGCTTATTTTATTTTTTTGTAGCTATTTTAACCAAAAAATCACAAACCTCAACTTCCCAAACGAGTTCTAGGTGCATCACTTGCTTAATGCACACAATAATATTGTGTTCATTGACTAAATTAAGAGTTTTTTTAACCAAATAATTCTAACTTTCTATCGTTGATCATAAATTTATTTATTTATATTTTTTAAAAGAGAAGGGCGATTGAGATGTGGAACAATTTCAGAAAACTAGATTTAATTTTTCTTGAAATGTCAAATGTGTTGTATAAATTATGTGATAACATAAACAAATAGATTCATATGGAACAAACAATTGGAATTTCATAAATAAGAACATGGTAGAATTTACAGAAATTCATAATAAAATAAAACTAGCAAAAGGAAGCAAACCGAAACCTACACTAGACAGTATCCTTAAAACAGATTCTTCGCCTCACCAGTTGGGTGTTGGAGGTTGTTCGACGTCTGTCTCACAGGATACGACGGTTGAACCAGCTAGGCGGATAAAACTTTGCAGCACTTTCTTACAAGAAGAATATAATATAAAACTGAAGGAAATTTTTGACAGGAAGAACAACCACTTTTCTAGTGTTGAAGAATGAAGAAGATTGTCTCCTTTTATACGGAAAAAAGACTCTTGCAACAAATGCAAGAAATTCAATTTTGCAAAACTCCCAATTGATGGCAATACTTAATTTTGCAAAACTCCCAATTGATGGCAATTCAATCCATGATCATGATAGAGAAGTTACACCCATTTTATACACGTGTAATGTGTATACTTCTGCAGTCATATTTTCTAACACTTCTTTCATGAAGCCAACTTAATGAGTTAATTTCTCATTCAAATCTTAATAGTTTTTGGTTATTCTTTTTGTGGTGTAAAGATTTCATTACAAAGAATCTAAACCCACTTTACTCCAACTCAATTGAGGATTGACACCCACTTTAATATTGCATTAAAGTCACCAAAAATCTATTATTTTCCAACAATCCCCCACATGAATAAGAATTGACCGAATAACAATAAACGGACAATGTTTAACAACAAATACTTGAAGAGAGTGCAACGGAATAACCCCGACATCGAAAAGGGTAGCTTTTGTCTTTGAACCCCTTCTAGTGAAGTCTATCAGATTTAATGACTACCTAGTGAACACGAAATCTTGAACTGTTCTGCCTTTTATGGAAACCAAAACAGCAGACCTCACACAGGAATTACTCCAAGCATCGTTCTGTTCTCACTGTTGTGTTCAGTTTGGCTCTGGAACACTAGCCTGGTTTAGTGAGTGGTTTAAAGAATCAGGCCCTGTCAATTCTTACGGAAACGGCCCCACTTTACACTCACATAGATGACTCTACTTGAGTATCCTGTTATACTCAGCTCAACAACTTAACACACTAGAGTTATTAAAAGCTCAGTTTAACCTCTACACTTGCAGGTATCATTGATAAAAGGAATGGTTGGAGGTTTAACTTGCTCAGTGACATACTACCGTTACACGCAATTAGGTTATCCCATTGAACCTATATCTTGAGATCTCCAATCAATTAGGTTGAGTTTTCATTCCGGTAACGCCTTACACTAAAGGCCTTAAACCCATTCTTTTTGACGACTTCTCCACTAACAATCGATTTAACCTTTCGGTTAGCAAATCCGTAATGTTGTCCTAAGGCTTTACATAGTCTAAAGTGACAACTCCGTTAGAGAGTAGTTGTCGTGTGAAATTATAGCTACGACGAATATGTCTAGACTTTTCATTATACATATTACTTTGTGCCCGTCCAATAGCCGATTGGTTGTTACAAAGAATACAGATGACTGACACAGGTTTCAACCAACGTAGAATATCATCAATGAACTGGCGAAGCCATTCAGCTTCTTCAGTTGCTTTATCCAAAGCAATAAACTCAGATTCCATCATTGATCTCGATATACACATTTGCTTGGAAGATTTTCAAGACACGGTTGCCCCTTCGACGGTAAACATATAACCATTAGTGGATTTGGAGTCCTTTATATCAAATATCCAATTAGCGTCACTACACCCTTCTAGTACCGCTGGGTATCTGGCATAATGTAGCCCATAATTCCGGGTGTAGCGTGAATAACCTAACACCCGTGTAATGCCTCTTTAATGAGTGGCATTCGAATTACTCGTGTATCTACTAAGTCTGCTAACAGAGTAGGCTATATACGGCCTTGTACAACTCATCAAATACATCAAACTTCTAATGACTTGAGAATATTCTAGCTGAGTGACACTCTCACCATTATTCTTGGTCAAATGTAGACTCACGTCTATTGGTGTCCTAGACACACTTGTATCTGATTTACCAAATTTCTCAAGTATCTCCTTAACATAGTGAGATTGAGAAAATACAATACCACTAGATGTTCTGGTAATCTTAATACCCAGAATGACATCTGCTAGGCCCATATCTTTCATGTCAAACTTAGAGTTTAACAATCTCTTGGTAGTTCTAATCAGCTCATCATTACTACCAACAACGAGTATGTCATCAACGTATAGACACAAAATGACATAACCTCTGTTAGTGACTTTAACATATACGCACTTGTCACACTCATTGATTCCAAATTCATTTGAAAACATACCATTGTCAAACTTCTCATGCCATTGCTTAGGGGCTTGTTTCAAACCATACAATTATTTGACAAGCTTACAGACTTTCTTATTTTGTCCTAGAGCAGAAAACCCCTCGGGTTACTCCATGTAGATTTCTTCATTCAAATCTCCATTTAAAAAAATTGTATTTACATCCATCGGATGTATCTCTAGACCACATAAAGCTGCTATCGTAATCACCATGCGAATGGATGTAATCCTTATCACAAGTGAATACGTATCAAAGTAATCTATGCCTTCTCTGCCTGTATCCTTTGATAACTAGTCTAGCTATATACTTATCAATTGACCCATCAGCTTTCATCTTTCTTCTAAAGATCCACTTACTCCCCAAAGCCTTACTGCCTAGGGGTATGTACGGGGAGTGAATATTCCGGCAAGCCCATACTCCTTTCTTCCGAGCTCCGTTTAAGTCCGATCACCTGCGAGCAAATAACGGTGAGCTACCCGGTGGTGTGTGGCCGGAAAAACCCTCCGACGATCAAGTTAGCACACACCTTAGGATAGAGAGAGAGAGAGAGAGAGAAGTGTTTTTGTGTAAGAATGCCTTACAAAGTGTTCATCCGTCTCGTATGGGGGGCGCAGACACGCTTATATACCCTCTGCGCCTGATATCTACTCCCAGTCATCTCCCGACACGTGGCTCTGCTATCCCATCTGTCAGCATAAACCTTGTTGAACATCACCTAATCCCAACTGCCTGCCCTCTCAGTTGGAGCTCGGTAGCCGAGCTTCCCTATCCACGACCGTGCGATGTTTCATACCCAAGCACTTCACTGGCTAAGCCCAGAGAGGACCGGGCTAGGCGGCATCTCGGCAAAGCCGAGCCCGGGGCACCTCCTGTGGTCGGCCTTCTTGCCGATCAAACGGTTACCTCGGCTGACCACGCCTTTCCGGGCGCCGGTCACTCAGCTTGACTGGCTTCCACCATCCCCTGATCAAGCAGCTCGGTCCAACCGAGCACTGTCTTGCCGAACAGCTTCTTTATGGTCTGGGGCGGCACACACTTGGCCCAATTTCTGCCCGGCCCAATTTCTGGCAGCCCATCTCCGGGCGAATCGTCGGTCATCTCGGCCCCATGCACCATTGGGCTCTCAACCTGCTCGGCCGTTACCTCGGCCCAATTCCAGATCATAAATCCCCCTCTCAATTGCCCCTTAATCCCGTCCGCGAGAGCGTGACTGGGATTACCTATACTTCGACCGGGGTAACATTTCTTCGGTCTTCAAGATGACAAAGGGCGACCAGGCTAGTTAACATAACTGTCTGCAAAGTTGCTCGGTTGTACTCCTCAGCTGACGTCCTTTTCTTCGAAAGAAGCCCGGTTGGCTCTTCGACTCTTCAACCTGTCTCTTCAGTTCTGACGTCGCCATAAATGGGGACACGTGGCGGGCTGCCATTGGTTCTCGAGCAGCCATCCCGCCGTTTTTGCCAGAATTTGAATTTGGGCGGTCTTTCCCTTGTCTATACATACAAGACCTCCCCAAACTCAATTTCCTCCTAGTGCCATTCTGCTATTCGACTCCAGAGCTCTAGCATCTTTGTCCAGGCCTCGTTTGCCGTTCTTTGCGTTCGTGCTCGAAGGAAAAGTAGTTTCCCCTCATTGGTAAGACCTTCGATCCCTCTCATGTTGCTATTTTCTTTAATATTACACACATTAGGGCACTAAAACGTAGCTCTTAGGGCATAGGCCATAGAAACCGTCCCAAACCTCCCACTGTTCTTGGTGTTTTTTATTTTCCTGAAGAACAATGAAGAACTGGGGCGGACCGGGCTCCTGGTCTTCATTTGATCCAAAAAACCAATCTAACCGAGCAAATAACATGTTTGTGTCAATCCTAGCAAAACCGAGATAGCAAAAGGAATTGGTCGCTCTACCGGGCTAACATCTGGTTCGCTTGGGCGACCGAGCTCCTTAGTTAGCTTAGGAAATCGAGGTGATTTGGCACTCTTCATGACCGAGCTAAAGAAAAGCTCATTTTGCGCGACCGCGCTCACACTTACACTTGCTATCCTTTTACTGCAGAGTCCAAGGGGACCACTGTCCATTCCTCAGGCTCTCAAGACCGAGCAATTACCAATTGCCACTGTGCCAAACACCTCAGCCGAGCTACCTTGGTTCGGCCACAAATGGGGAAATTCCGCTGTGGCATCAAGTGAATACGTATCAAAGTGCATGGATGTAATCCTTATCACAAGTGAATACGTATCAAAGTAATCTATGCCTTCTCTGCTTGTATCCTTTGATAACTAGTCTAGCTATATACTTATCAATTGACCCATCAGCTTTCATCTTTCTTCTAAAGATCCACTTACTCCCCAAAGCCTTACTGCCTAGGGGTAGATTAACCAACTCCCAAGTATGATTCTGCAAGATAGAGTCAATCTCACTTTTAAGTGCTTCTTTCCACAAAGGACTTTCAGGTGAAGTCACAGCTTCATGGAAAGTTCGAGATTCTCCCTCTAACATATAAGTCAAGAAGTCCGGACCAAAAGACTTTGCAGTCCTAGCCTCTTACTCCTTCTTGGCTCATCTACATCTTTAGTTTGATCATCTAAGTGATCATTTGTTTGATCATCTATGTGATCATTGTCACATTCAACCTTTTTCATGGAACTCTAAATCCCTTCTTGGAGACGACACATAAATACATTTTAAAATAAAAATGCATTTCTTGATTCCATAATAGTATTTTTGTGTATATCTGGAATAATAGACCTATATACAAGAAATCGATATGCACTGCTATTATGTGTATATCCAATGAATACACAATCCACTGACTTCGGTCCTATTTGAACCTGCTTGGGTGTAGGCACCGCCACTTTTGCAAGACACCTCCACATTCATAAGAATTTATCCGAAGACTTTCGGCCTTTCCAAAAATTCATACAAGGATAATTCCTTGTGCACAATGACTATAAGACTCTCATTATCATATCACAAAAAACATATTTCCAAACCGTCACTAAACGAATTAGGTCTTTCTCGAATTCAAGGCACCAAAACAAGTTTGGTTCAATATGTCACTCTAAAGTCAATAGCTCACTATTTGGAAAACCTAGTCATCAATAGTTTACTATTCAGAACTTCATAACATGGCTAATAGTCTTATCACTAGGAATCACTCATTTTTCATTATGTGGTCAGTAAACTCTCCACTACTATGAATCATAATATTTTGACATGTGATCAGTAGTCACTCTACAACTAAGAATCACAACATCTTGACATAGAATCAGTAGATCATTTCATTACTAGGAATCATCATATCTTGACATATGATTAATAGCCTCTCCACTACTAGGAACCATCATGTCTTCTTTCTTTGTGATCAGTGATCTTATATTCATTATGAGCCACCAATTGAAGAATATATTTGGAATTTAAAAATTCAAAAATATATTCACACACCCCAACGAGTTGTCTCATTTTTACTTTCAAGCAAAGTCACATAGTAATCATATATGCTATAATTGATACATGGATAATATACTAATTGTCTCTGATTAATTCAGGTGATTTCCTTTAATCACACTTAATCTCTCTAGATCTTTCTTTAGGAACCTCGCAAGGCTTAAAGTTGTCAGGTATAACAACATTTATGTTGTCACCTCTTTAAGCCATTTCTGAAAAATCACAACCTAATTTCACTATTCTGTTTTTCCAGAAACTAAATGTAATACTAGAAAATCCACAGTTTGAAATTTAATTCAAAATTGATCTCACCACTTACCCTAGAATCGAACATGGTTAGGAAAGTTTCCAGAAAGACTGGAGGGGTCACATCGGTCCCACTTAAGACTCAATTAACCTTAGACAAAACTTTTAAAAGCATGTTAACTCCTAATCCATGGGAAAAAATTTAGAATTAAGTTTCCTAGAGGATAAATCAGGTTAAAACAAACCAATTCCTAAGCAAATAAAATTTGCTATTAAAATTATACCACTCATAAAAGTTAACCGATATTCCCGGAACTGAACCCATTATTTCTGAATAAAATCAGAAATATTTTAGCTAATGCTAAAATTTAGTTTCTGCTAAAATTTAGTTTCCTTTCCACGCTTAAGCATTCCTATTCAACACAAAGGTTAGTAGTCCAAACATTTTTGTTTTGACATCCCAAATACTATTCATTTGGTTTGTATTTGTTTTTTCCAATCCCTTTTCCATAGATATTCCTGTAAAGAAAATTAGTAGAAAACTACAAGGAAAAAATACAAACCAAATAATCTAAAGATAATAAATTATTTTAAACCTTTTAGCAAACTAATTAATAGCAAAATTAACTAACCAATTAACATGCTAGATGAGTTACAAAAATAAAATTATTACAAAGGTTACAAGCCTTATACTCCCTAAATAATTAAAATTCTGGCCGTGAGTTACGTATCAATTTAATTCATAATAATAAAGAAAATAAATTAAATTAATATGCAAGAGTTACATATGAATTTATACAAAACAATAATCATGTAATCTTATAACTCCAAATAAATAAATTAAATTAATGTGCAAGAGTTACAAAATAAACCTATAACTCTAAGCATTGAATTAAAATTAATACCCATGAGTTATATGTATAAAATTTTTCCTAACGCAATGAACACGTAATAAACTTGTAAATTATTTTAACAATTAATATGCAAATAAGTCTATAGTAATTAACATGTAAATAATTAGAAATTAAATCATGTAAAAAACCTAAAAGTTAGAAAACAATTTACATGCCAAAAAATGCATAATCATGAAAATTATATTATTAGATCTAGAAATAAAGAATTCTAATCAACTGAACAATTGAAACAAAACATTGCTTAATTTACGATCATACATTTAAAAAACCGAATGAACAACTGTAGGAAAAGCAGAATGTATAAATAGTTCCGTGTTTATGTATTATTCTAAGCATGCACTAGTAGCCTATCTATTTTCTAATCACGAAACGGTAAGGAAAAAAACAGTGTTCAAAACAGCTGGGGAAATAAACAAGTAGCCTATACATATATTTAATATATAACCAATACCCTATATGCACTTGTTGGTAAAAATATATATATATATATATATCTATTAGTGGTCCACAACAGCAGAATATTATTATTATTATTATTATTATTATTTTCCTTAATCATACACTATAAATGAAAACAGTGGGCTATGTGCACAATCTGGAAATGAATCTATGTGGCCTAATTTATGAATTCTATATGTGCAATTTCATGGAAAATAATTTGTTTTAAATTTGTTGTATAAATTATGTGATAACATAAAACAAAAAGATTTATATAGAACAAACAATTGAAATTTCATAAACAATAATATAGTGGAATTTACAGAAATTCATAATAAAATAAAACTAGTAAAAGAAAGTAAACCGAAACTTGCACTAGACAGTATCCTTAAAACAGATTTGTTGCATCACCGGTTGCGTGCTGGAGATTGTTCGACGTTTGTCTCTCAAGATACGACGATTGGACCAGCTACGCAATGCATTGACTGAATAGTTTCGGTAAACAGAATTTTGCAACACTCTCTCACAGAAAGAATATAATATAAAATTGAAGGAAACTTTTGACAGGAAGAGCAACCTATTTTCTAATGTTGAAGAATGAAGGAGAGGGTTTCCTTTTTAGGGCTGTTCAAAAATTCGTTCAAACCAGTAATCCGGACCAAACTAGACCGAATCGTACGGTTTGGTTCGGTTCTATTAAGAATTGGTTCGGTTTCGGATAAAGAAATATGAGAACCGTAAAAGCAATTCGGTTAATGGATTTTATGAAAAAATCGCGGTTCGAACCGAACCGAACCGAATTTTGAAAGATATATATATATATATATAATATCAAGTTTTATTTTTATTAATTGGCTTTTTATAATTTTAATGATATTATGATGGTATAGATATGTAATATTAAGTAATGTCTTAATATTATTGGTTTTTATCATAAGTTAAATGTAATTAGTTTGAGTAATTATTTTGCTAATATTAACAATTTATTCTTATAAATAGAAATTTTTGGAACCATAAACCAAATCGAAACTGAACTGTTTTTTCGGTTTGGTTCTGGTCCGGTTTTATAAGTGTAACGGTCTGGTCTGATTCTCAAAATCATAGAACCGTTAGAATCGGTTCGGTTCTTGGATTTTCTCAGAACCGAACCAATCCGGACCGTATACACCCCCACTCCTTTTATACACATAGAGGGTGAGAGGAAAATGCTCATGCAACAAATGCAAAAGATTTAACCTGTGTTTGGTTGTGTTTCCAAATAATGATTCTTCACCCATATTCAAATATGATGTTTGGTTGTAATTCTCAAATCACGTTTTCAAAACTCTGCAGAAAACTCTGTCTCAGGTGCGTTTTTCAAATTTTTTTTTTTTTTGTTACAAATTTGGCCTAACCGGTCGTCCCACCAGACGTCCGGCCAGTTGACTAAAACAATGAATTTTTTTTTTTTTGCAATTGACATATGTTAATTTTTATATATTCGAAAAAAAATATTTTTCTAATTTTAAAATTTTTTTTATGTGCTTTAGTAGAATGTTGAGTTGTATGTTTGGTTATAAGTTGTAAGTTTTTATATTAAATATCATATGCCACATCAAAAATTTCCCATTCAATTCAAAACTCTTTCACCAAACAATTTTTTCACACTCAAATCATAATTTCAAAACTCATAAACTCAAAATACAACTCACACTTTCAAATCATATTTACAAAACTCTACCAAACGCAACCTTAATTTTGCAAAACTCCCAATTGATGGCAATACTTAATTTTGCAAAACTCCTAATTGATGGCAATTCAATCCATCATCATCATTATAGAGGAGTTACATCCATTTTATATACATGTGTAATGTGTATAATTTTGCAGCCACCTTTTCCAACACTTTTTTTCATAAGACCAATTTAATGAGTCAATTTCTCATTCAAATCTTAATGGTTTTTTGTCATTCTTTTTGTGATGTAAAGATTTCATTACAAAGAATCTAAACTCACTTTACTCCACCTTAATTGAGAATTGACACCCACTTTAATATTGCATTAAAGTCACAAAAAATTTATTATTTTCCAACAAAATGCAATACTTCAAATTGACCAGTCATGCATGATATAGAACTGCCTAAAACATTCAAATATATATAATCTGACCTCATCATCTGAATATAAAGGTATAATTTTCAACATTTTTTTGTGACATATGGCAAAGATTATATCATGTTTGATTAGGTGCCCTTTGTGGCAGATCCAGCGTCATGAATCATGTGATATGTATTAAATTATAGCTCATGCATGAATGAATTGATATGGTTTGAACTATATTATATAAATTAATGTTTGATGAATCAGTTATCAGGCCTGATAGAGTGAATCATATGATTATATTAATAATAACCTACAAAAGTATATTGCCAGCGGAAGTCTCTTTAATTTTAATCTATATATATATATATATATATTTTCTTTCATATGGTAAAATATCTGTTAGTTTGATTTAGATGATTACACTAATTTAACGTCTTCTCTTATGTTTGAGATTAGGGCGTGACTTATTTGAGATTGTGATGTCTTACCTTCTGTTTGTATGGAGGGGTTTGGTGAGGGGGTGAAAAAAAAATAATGAGAATAGAAATTTTTTTACTTGTTTGGAGGGTTAAGTAGATGAAAAATGATGAAAGATCCTAAGAAAAAGATTCTCACTAAATTTATATTTTATTTCTTACCAAAAATGATGAGATTTGATGAAAAAGGAATTGGGTTTAATGAAATTTTTCTAAAATACTAAAATTATCCTTACGAAAAACAATACTTATTAATATGAAAAAGTTATTTTGGTAAAATGAAATACAATATACTTTCATTAATTTTCTCTTATTTACTCTATCAAAACAAAATATGTGAGAAATCACATTCTTTTTTCTTTTTTCTTTTAGGGGTATTTTTTTTAAGGTCCCTGATATTATGATTTTATAGTATAAAGGACATCAAATATTTTCATGATGTCTAAGGTCCCTCAACATCAATCCAGAGAAATTTCAGTCCCAGAGAAATTCTCTCCAGAGAAAATTGAACTTCTCTCCAGAGAAATTCTCTGGATTCAAACTAGAGAAAATTAAAATTTCTCTGAATACTAAAGAAATTCTGAGAAAATTATGGTGAGAAAATTTGTGTATCTATTCCTCGAATTCCTAATTGCACCGGTCACATTGTCATCTTCAATTTCCTGACCTTGTCACTTTTTTATTACACTATCTATCTCCAATCATCAGTGGGCAAGCTGTGTAGCAGAACGTATCTGTCTTGATGAATGATATGGATGCCTTCACTGTAACCCAGTCTGGCTTATCTGATCTTCCCAAGCCTTCGTCCTTGATCTGAGACACAGTTTTACAAATCTCATTCTTTGGTCCTCCAGGCATGTCTCTAGAGATGGATTGAGAAGCAATATTTTTGCCCCGTTCATCAAACCAAACTCTCAAGCTTTGGGCCTCTGGAGAACTCAGAGAAATTTGAATTTTCTCTGGGTTGAATTTGAGAAATTTGAGAAATTCAATCGTCGCGATCAAATCCCTGGAGGATTCAAATCCAGCGCCCGGTTTGTCAATGAGATTAGGATCGGCGATGACGAAGCAATCGGGGCACTCCCACTGGACATGAGTTTGCATTCTCTCCACAAAACAAAGGCATGTTGGTACAGGTGAGATGCATCATGGTCTCTACACACACCATGTTTTGCATTCTGTTGGATATTTCGAGAGTGAGATTTGCAGTGGATCCACCAGCTCCCCATGTGATGTCGCAGAATGATTGGTTATGAATCACCATTCTCTCCATCCTCTCGAACAGATTGTCCATTCCATCTTCCGTCTTCGGAGGAAAGAACTCGAACGAGAACACTACTCTATCTCCTCCTTCTGCCTCTCTGATCTTCTCTATCACCTTCATTTTCCGATCTACGTACCACTACCACTATTAGACTCAAAACAAATAGCTCCACCAGACCAGATCGATCTCGATCTCCTCGAGATTGATAACTAATTGCACAAATAATTGTTGTTTGCTGGTTGCCTTGGATCTGGAAGACAGTGGGTGAGAGAAGAGAGAGAGAAGAGTCGAGACAAAGAGTTAAATTTCTCTGATATATGCTTAGGGACCTTAGACATCAAAAAATAATTTTGTGGATCTCTTCCATTATGAAAAGTGGGAGAGGGATCCTAGACCAATTTTCCCTTTCTTTTATTCATTCATAATAATTTATTTTCTTTTCTCACTTAAGTGAAAAATTACAATAATTTCTTTTCTCACATCACACCACATCACAATCCAAACGGAGTGTTAATAACTCTTTTTGTGATACTAATCAAATCATATGTTAAATTATGAGTTGTTTTGAGAAGATGTTCAAAAGTGAATTTTTTATTTTTTTTTGAAAAAATATGTAAAAAATGTGAGAGATGATGTAACCTAAAATGGGTTAAAAATTGAACGACAGCTTTTAACTATCTTCCCAAATTAACCCTATGTCATGTATTATGTTTCATTTTAGAATTTGTTGACTAATATTAATAAAAAAAATTAAAATGATCGAATATCAGTAGTTATATATTTAAAGTATATTTATATTATAAAAAATAAATAATTATTCTTAAAATATATTTATCGTCTATTTTTTTAAAACAAGATTTACCTTAAGTTTATTCATCTTTTTTAAAAATTGAGTTTTTTTTTTTTTTTTTACTGAATTTTTTTTTAATATTTTAAGTAAATTTTTTAGTTTTTGATATATCTAATATAAGCACACTTCAAAAGTATAATATTTGTGAATTTTTTTTATTAAATACCAAAAAAAAAGAGTATGTTTTCATATTCTTGTGTATTTATTGATTTTTTAAAATATTTTACTTTTTAAGTGTATCTAGAAAGCAAAAAAATTTACTTGAAATACAATAAAAATTCACTAAAAAAAAAAAAAAATCATTCTTAAAAAATCAATCAAATAAGGTAAAGAGTAATGATACATAGTTCTAAATTTTGAACTCTAACAAGGGCTCTCAAGATAATAAAAAAAAAATCAAATCAAATCAATAGGTGCGTCCCACCCATTAGAGCTCATTTAGAGCTCTTGGTTTAGAGCTCTCAAACATTTTTGTAAGGGGAATGTGATTCAAAGAAAAATGCTTTGGAGCTCTAATTTTTGAGCTCTAAAGTCAGCTCTAATGAGTTGCAGTGTGCCCTACCTACTGTGATGTTTTGGTCTTGGTTTGTTCTTTTTTATATCTTTTTTCTCTTTACTATGTTATTAGTGCTCTATTAAAGTACCAAAATTAGTGCTCTAAATCATTGTTGGTGATTCAAAATTAATGCTCTAAAGCAGTGATTAGTGCCACTAATTTTGGAGCACTAAGAGTTCTAATGAGCTGGAACATAATTAAAAAAAGAAGAAGAAGATACAAAGCCAAAACATCCCATCATGTGGACTCACACCAATATGAAAGCTATTAGAGCTCTTGAATTAGTGGTCTAGAACATTTTTCTTAAAATATACAAGTACTATATTTGATCATTTAAATTTTGGATAAATTATAAATACATCATCTAAGGTTTGTTTAAAGTATAGATTGTCTCTTATAATTTAGAAAATTACAAATACACCATTGTCAAAATTTTTTATTTAACAGAATTAACTAAAAAAATAAAATTCATAATTGCTCTCCTATACAATAATAAAATTATTTAAATTATTAATTGAACATATTTCTAACATTATTAAAAACTGTTAATTAATTTAATGATTTATTAATTAAATGAACTATTTTTTATAAAATTAAAAATCTTAGAGAATGAAATATAATTTTTAAAATTACATGAAGTAATTTATATTTTAATCAAACATTAAGAAATATATTTATAATTTATCTTAAATTTTTTATGAAAATGAGGGGGATTGGCCTCAAGCCTCAGAACTAGGCGGTCTTGTTTTTTCTCTTATAATATCAGATCCCTAGGTAGTATTTCAAAAAAACAGGAGACTCTCAGTAAAATAGAAACCACTGAAGTTAGTTGCATTTGGCTTCACTCCACCCACCCTACACGTCTCTCTCAAAATCACAGACGAAGAGCCCCTCCTGATCATCTATCAATCTTCTGATCTTTCTTTTCCCTCTATTGACCCTGTAGAGATCATCACATTCCTATGCTCTGCATGAATATCACGAGATTCATCTCATTCTATTATATTTAGCTTTGCTTTCTCTACTCTACTCTGTTTTTTCCTTTCTCAATTCTTCTAAAACCCTTGTCTTTTTGACAAATGGGTACTCGAAATTTGGAAAAAATGGCCTCGATTGATGCCCAGTTGAGGCTTTTGGCTCCTGGGAAGGTATCTGAAGATGACAAATTGGTAGAGTATGATGCTCTGTTGTTGGATCGATTTCTCGATATTCTTCAGGATTTACATGGAGAGGAAATTAGAGAGACGGTAATCGATTTTAATTTCTTTTCCACTTTTTTTAAATATATGTCTTTTGTTTTGCTCTGTGATTTAGTTCATTGTGTAAATTCAATCGGAAATATTGCTAAATCTACTGTGTTCCCCTTTGATTTTCCTTTTCCTTCTTTTTTAATTTTCATGTTTATGTGGGTATTGCTGTTCTCTGAGTTTGATTTGTTCTTTTTTCCCTTTTGGGTTTCAAAGATATTTTCTAATTTATGCTAAAAAATTATCCCCTCTTTTTTCTTTCTTGTCAAAATTTATAGATTTTCATTAATTTTGAGAACCTTTCATGCCCTCTTTGGGTTTTCTTGAGTACATTTGCATTCTTCTGCTAAATTGCTTACTTAATTTCTAATGAGATCCACTTTCTGTTTTCCATAAAGAGGCAGACCCCATTCTGGATTTCTTGTCAGAAACTGTATTCTCTGTCTCTAATTTCAATAAAATGTCTACTTAATTACTTGTTGGCTAGTTTTGAAGTATCACCTTTGCATTTGGCTGCAAATAGGCATATTCATTTTTTAATTTCTTGTCTGAAATTGCATGTTTTAGTTCAATTTGATTATCTATCTCACTGTCTACTGCTGCTTTGTTAGAAAACTGGTAAAGTATATAATTTAGCCTATTTACTTATTTCATTTTGATATGCTTTATATCAAAGAAAACCTGTTTTGCAGCAACACATTGTTGCATGTGAGTTCAAGTTTCTTTGTAAATAAACAAATGGGCATTAAGTTTGGCGTTTGAAACTTAAGCATAAGAAATGGGACAATTGCTGAGAGAGATTTCTGGTAGTGACAAGAGTAACTCATGATAAATGGTTTTTGTGATATGGATTAGGTTCAAGACTGTTATGAGCTTTCTGCTGAGTATGAAGGGAAGCGTGACCCCCAGAAATTGGAGGAGTTGGGGAATGTGCTGACAAGTATTGATGCTGGGGATTCTATTGTCGTTGGTAAATCTTTCTCTCACATGCTTAACTTGGCCAACTTGGCTGAGGAGGTTCAGATAGCTTACAGACGAAGGATTAAGTTGAAGAAAGGCGATTTTGCTGATGAGGCATCTGCAACAACTGAATCGGACATTGAGGAGACCCTTAAAAAACTTGTGGCGCAATTGAAAAAATCACCTGAAGAAGTTTTTGATGCTTTGAAGAACCAGACTGTGGATCTGGTCTTCACGGCACATCCCACTCAATCTGTCCGTAGATCTTTACTTCAAAAACATGCAAGGTCTGTTCTACAACCCTATGGTTTTGCTATCTGCCTTTGTTTTTCGATCTTTTAGTTTAGTTTTTTGATTTTTTAGTTAGTTAGGCACTGGTCACTTCACTTGTAATCTTTTTTTCAATCCAATCTATATTGTTATCTGGTCAGTGATTGTTTTGACTGAAATTGTGTTCTTTTATCCTTTTCAGGATTCGGAATTGTTTAACCCAGTTGTATGCCAAAGACATAACGCCTGACGATAAGCAGGAGCTTGATGAGGCTCTGCAGAGAGAGGTATTTTGCTTCAGATTTGGTTTATTTTCCTGCTATAGGAATGAAAGAATCACAATAAAATTTTATTCTGATTTTCCAATCTAAGGACTAATATACAAATATACCGAACTACTTTGGACAACTCTGCATTGACATCTCTCTCTCTCTCTCTCTGTGTGTGTGTGCAGAATTTACTCTTGCTACCTATAGGAACTAGTGTGTACCCCTGGTGCACATACAAATCATACGTTAATGGTTTATTTGAATTTTTGGAGCTGCTAAACTTCTCTTGGCAGGCATTCTAGGAATGTGTTAATTTTGAATTAGATAGGAATAAAAATAACTGACCTGTCTTCATCAGATGTAATGCTTAAAACTGTATACAGAACCAGGAAAGCTACTCTGTTTTAGACAATAATGGTAACAAATAATTTGTTTGTAATGCATTGGGGGTTTGTGCTTGGAGGATGAGCTATATAACCTTTTCCATTGCTTCTGGTTCTGAAGAGTGTAATAGGAACCTCTTTTTTCAGCAACTTCGGCTGTCTGTGGCAATAACATCAATAGTGAAAGTCATGTTGTTTTGGGCTTATGCCTAGGTCACTGGCACAAAAGTTTTTTCATTTGTTATTTTCATAATTTGCTTAATGTCAACCACCAAATTTATCTACTTTAACGTGAATATGGAAACATATGTCACTTTCAAATTTCAATCTTTATAGCGTACATTTATTGGAGTATTATTCTTGTTTCATGCATTGTATGATTATACCTATAAGAAACTTTCATTATTCTCGTTATGGACGAATATAACTGGTTTCACATTTCTTTTTCATATATAATTTCTTATACACTTCACAACATGTTTGTTAGAATCGTACAATTCACGATTTGATTCATACGATTCGATACGAGTCTAAACAAAAACGATTTGAATTGTTCAATTGAATCAAAAATTGAGCGAATCGTACGATTCATTGCGATTCACTGTGATTCACTGCGATTCAGTTCTACTTTTATTTTAGTTTACATAATTATGAAACGACGTCATTTTTGCCTAACTCTGAAGATATATAGAAGAGATTTAGTTATATTGATATACGTGAATTTATTTGTCTATACATATATATAATTTAGTTATATTGATAATTTACTTTATTTTAAATATTGTATGTATTTTTATATGTATATAAATATATAAAATTATATATCATAGTAAATAAGATGAATCTTACAATTCACAATTCACTATTTTAGCAAAACGATTCACGATTTGACAACAATGCTTTGTATGTGGAGAGACATGCATTAGATATTTGGATGCAATTTCTTCAGGTTTTTGATTGACCTAGTGCTCGTAAATATTTGGCAATAGTTCCTTGTTTACCTTGGTGTCAATTCCATCCCCCCCCCCCTCCCCCCCTCGCTCTTCTATCTCCTTTTTTGTTTGTAAAGTCAATTTGTTCCTTTCCCTTTTTCATCTTCTTTTTGCTTTTTAACAAATATCTCTTTCTTACTGTTCAGATACAAGCTGCATTTCGTACTGATGAAATCCGGAGGACACCTCCAACTCCACAAGATGAGATGAGGGCAGGAATGAGCTACTTCCATGAGACAATCTGGAAAGGAGTCCCAAAATTCCTACGCCGTGTTGACACTGCTTTGAAAAACCTAGGGATAAATGAGCGCGTTCCTTACAATGCCCCTTTAATCCAATTCTCTTCTTGGATGGGTGGGGATCGTGATGGTATGATTCTTTTGCCAAGCAGTTTCATGATTAGCATACTGTTTTGCACACATACTTGATGGTTGAAAAACATCGGACACCAATTAGCACACAACAATATAATTACATGTTTTAGAATTGTGGAAGGAAATGCTGTCGCTGGGATGATCGTGATGTTTCTTTTTGGTTGTATTTTTTACATATTTTTGTTTGTTTGTTTTCCACTTGTAGAATCCATCCAGTTAGTGGAGCTTGCTAATGACAACTGAGTCATTTGTGCTCTGTAAATCTCTTTTTTTTTCTTTCTTTTTTCTTTTTTTATAGTAGAAGTTCAACTGTTGCATTTATGGTGGGTTTCTAATTCCAAGCAGAGGATCACAACCGAAACGAAAGTTTTGGTTTTAAAGGACCCAAATCCAATTTGCTCCTAATCCACCCTCAAGTCCTTGAACCTGACACTGCCTTACATGTCTTGTAATATTAGTTCTTAACTACTTTATTGCATGGGTATTTTAAATGAGTGGATTGTCATATTATACTTTGTCTCATATGACCTAGTTATAGATGAAAATCTGAAAACTTCATTTATCATTCTGTTCTGTCATGTAATTGTTTATTGTTTTGCCCCCTCTCTCTCATGCACACATAGATGCACACCCCCATCCTCCCTAAAACTCCCCAAAACAGTCATGCACACAACAAAATGACACGCAGTCAAAAGCATGCCTTCCAAGATCTTATGTTTTGTTAGCTTAAGATTATTTTGATGTGCACTGCAGGAAACCCAAGGGTAACTCCTGAAGTTACGAGGGATGTATGCTTATTGGCTAGAATGATGGCTGCTAATTTGTACTTCTCCCAAATAGAGGATCTCATGTTTGAGGTAACAAATGACTCTTTCCACTCTCAAAATTGTCCTTTTTGCCGGTTTTAGTTGTTTGATTATATTGTATTGCTTAACAGATTCCTCACGTGCTTTTCCATTGCTTTTCTGTTTCTGTACTCTTCTTGGCAGTTGTCAATGTGGCGTTGCAATGATGAACTTCGTGTTCGTGCAGATGAACTTCATCGGTCCTCAAAGAGAGATGCAAAACATTATATTGGTGTGTAATCATGTTGTTCAGGTTTTAGTTTTAGTTTAAATTCTACCTGTTTCTAAGCTTAAAAAGTGAAACTTTTTTATACCTGGGCATTTCTTTCTAGCTTTAAGATCCTATAATGCCTACTAATATGGCCAGTAGACACAATGTAATTGAGTTATTTTTTTCCAATATGTTCTTCAAACAATTTTTTTTTGTTTTTGTTGATATTTTGATCTCATTATTCATGCAGAGTTTTGGAAACAAGTTCCTCCAAATGAGCCCTATCGTGTTATTCTTGGTGATGTAAGGGACAAGCTGTATTATACACGTGAACGTGCTCGCCAGTTATTATCCAATGGGATCTCTGATATACCTGAAGAGACATCTTTCACTAATGTTGAACAGGTCTATCAATCTTAGCAACTTCATCAATTCTTATTACCTAGAAAATGTGAATAAATGAATTACCAACTTATTTCTTGTAGTCAGAAAACATTTTTTTTTTTCTTTGATGAAACTATTGATATATGCTAAATATCTCAGCCACTGTGGCGAGATGTATGGTTCTTTTCTCGCAGAAGTAGTTGTATAGTTGTATAGTTGTATAGTTGTATTTGTTATTGTTTTTTGCTTATTTGTTTTTGTTTTGTTTTTTGTTTTTTTGTTTTTTTGTTTTTTGTTTTTTGTTTTTTGTTTTTTGTTTTTTGTTTTTTTAAAGGCATGGTGGGAGCTGGGCTGGGTTAAGGTATTTACTGGGAAGAGGTTCTCTTTGGTTTTTGTTGTTTGTTACACAAAATGTTTATAAGTTCTGTAATAGGGAGGTTCTCTTCATTTCTTGTTGTCTATTACACACAATGTTTAGAAGTTCTATATTAGGGATAAAACCCTGTGTCTGAGAAAATCTAGAGATGTGGTTTACACCACAAATAAATTAATTTCTGACAAAATAGAACAACATAAAATACTAATTAATTGATTACTACCTATGCAATTCCACTCATATTTTACTCTCAAAATCTTTCCACTGCCTAATGGCATGAAGAAATAGAGTGCTACAGGTTTAGGCTTGACCCTGAAATGTTAAACTTATGAAAAACATAGCATTAAGCTTTTCTTATTCTTCACCACCCTCGTGTCTCATGTCATGTGCTTTTTATCTTGAAAAATAATGACTTTACTTTTTCTTTTCTTTTTTTGCTTATTTCTTTCTTTCTTTCTTTTCATCTTTTTTTTTTTTTTAGTTCTTGGAGCCTCTTGAACTCTGTTACAGATCACTTTGTGCTTGTGGTGATCGGTCAATTGCTGACGGAAGCCTTCTTGATTTCTTACGGCAAGTTTCCACCTTTGGACTCTCTCTTGTGAGACTTGATATCCGGCAAGAATCAGACAGGCACACTGATGTCATCGATGCAATTACTAGACACCTGGCGATTGGATCCTACAAAGAATGGCCAGAAGAACGCAGACAGGAGTGGCTCTTATCTGAACTTAGTGGCAAGCGCCCTCTATTTGGCCCTGATCTTCCCAAAACCGAAGAAATCACCGATGTATTGGAAACTTTTCACGTCATTTCTGAACTCCCCTCAGACAGTTTTGGTGCCTACATAATATCAATGGCAACTGCACCATCTGATGTGCTTGCTGTGGAGCTTTTGCAACGTGAATGTCGAGTCAGGCAACCATTAAGGGTTGTCCCGTTGTTTGAAAAACTTGCTGATCTTGAAGCTGCACCGGCTGCTATGGCTCGTCTCTTCTCAATAGATTGGTATCGGAACCGAATCGATGGAAAGCAAGAAGTCATGATTGGATACTCAGATTCGGGTAAGGATGCGGGTCGTCTATCTGCTGCTTGGCAGATGTATAAGGCCCAAGAAGAACTTATAAAGGTGGCGAAGGAATATGGGGTGAAGCTAACTATGTTCCATGGTCGAGGAGGGACCGTTGGAAGAGGAGGTGGTCCGAGCCATCTTGCTATATTGTCTCAACCCCCTGACACTATTCATGGATCGCTTCGTGTGACGGTTCAAGGTGAAGTTATTGAACAATCATTTGGGGAGGAGCACTTGTGTTTTAGAACTCTCCAACGTTTCACAGCAGCTACATTGGAGCACGGTATGCATCCTCCAGTCTCACCAAAGCCAGAATGGCGTGCACTGATGGACGAGATGGCGGTTGTTGCTACAAAAGAATATCGTTCCATAGTTTTCCAGGAACCCCGATTTGTTGAATACTTTCGCCTTGTAAGTGTTTTCTTCGTATTCTTCATCTCTTTTGCTCCCTGACTACATTTAGATTATTCTAGCATAATCCTCCCCATTTGGAAAGGGCATAAAACTATGTTGGTTGATTCATTAGTCGGTCAGATTGTACTTGAATAATTCTTTTACTTGATGTGCATCTCCAATCCTTGCTCTCTCTTATTTCATCAAATTTGAGTGAAATTTTGATTAAAATCTTGTTCTGGTATGGAACACTCCAATCCTCACTCTTTATTTTCACCAAATCTTTTGAAAAAATTTCAAATTTATCACAATGTTTGATGAAAGAAATTTGTCTCCAAATCTTACTCTTTATAAAATTTAATCAAATTCGAGTAAAAATATGACTTCAAAATTTGGTGAAGATTTGATTCAACCTTGATTTGGTGAAAAATTTACCTCTCCCTTGGTTTGATACAAATTTGATGAAATGATTGGAGCTCACTTTTCTTTAATTGGTGAAGGATTGGGGATGCTCTAATGTGCATATTTTATCTTATTATTTTTTCATTTATTGTTCTGTAATATTCTTGAGGAGCTTGGTGAATTTTATCAGTGCCACTTGGAATAAGCGAGGTTGATTGTAAAATTAACATACTATGAATTTGATATCCTTTTTCTTTGTCCAAATGCTTCAGGCAACACCAGAAACAGAGTATGGCCGCATGAACATTGGAAGTCGTCCATCAAAAAGAAAACCCAGTGGTGGAATTGAATCACTCCGTGCAATCCCATGGATCTTTGCTTGGACCCAGACAAGGCTTCATCTCCCAGTCTGGCTCGGTTTTGGTGCTGCATTCAAGCATGTCATTGACAAGGATATAAAAAATCTTCACATGCTTAGGGAGATGTACAATCAGTGGCCTTTCTTCAGAGTGACAATTGACTTGGTTGAGATGGTGTTTGCCAAGGGAGATCCTGGGATTGCTGCTTTGTATGACAAGCTCCTAGTGTCGGAAGAGCTATGGCCATTTGGTGAGCGCTTGAGGGCAGACTATGAAGAAACAAAGAGCCTTCTCCTCCAGGTAATATAAAAGGAAAATTTCTGGTATAATTCATCTATACAGAACTTAAAAGATTAAAATGGGATAGCTCAACAAAGTTTTCCACAAATTTTATCATTTCCCCACTATATCACGTAAATTGTCATCAACAGTTCATATTTGGGTGAGAAAACTTTAGTTCCTGTAAGCCCCAAATACTATTTACACAATTCCAACTTTTCTTTCAGTTGTAAAGCATGGATGAAATCATTAAGGTTGTGTTTGAAACATGGATTTGGGGAGAGATTTGTTGAGGGAAACGGCGAAGTGAATAAAATATAAGCTAATTTATTCACTTTTTCCCATCTTTTTCCTTTTCTTTTGCAAATCTTTCCTCAAATCCATTATCTACTTTTTCAGTATGTATTTATTGTTTTGGTAGTTCATACCATTCATACATAGTGTTTTGATCTAAGTTCAAGTTTTATTTTTGGATAAAGGGTTTGTTGGGATTGAACTATTTTATCTTGGGATAACTTATGTAGAGGGTCTCTTTATTGCGCAAATGTGGGATTATATTGGCCCTGGGAGAAGTGGGGACAATTTTTTGCAGGATAAGACTTACTTTGCAAAATGACTAAACTACCTCTTCGGGATAAGGTATCCTGCCTAATCCTAGCCGGGAATAGAAATTATGGAAATTTATCCTTTCCCTTGTCCTGCTTTTCTGCAGATTGCTGGGCACAAGAATCTACTCGAGGGAGACCCATACTTGAAGCAGAGACTCAGTCTTCGTTATGCATATATCACGACCCTTAATGTGTTCCAAGCCTACACACTGAAGAGAATCCGTGACCCCAGCTACGACGTGAAGGTAAGGCCACATCTGTCCAAGGAAATAATGGAATCTTCTAGCAAGCCACAAACTGCGGAGCTTGTGAAGCTTAACCCTACAAGCGAGTTTGCTCCTGGGCTTGAAGACACGCTTATCTTGACTATGAAGGGTATTGCTGCGGGAATGCAGAACACAGGTTAATTTCTGGTATAGTAGCGTGCTTTACAAATGCGTTGCGTGCTCTTAACCATTATATATGAGTATCGTGGTCAGTGCTTGCCAGAGCTATGCCAGAATTGGCTTCTGATACTATCCAACAAGAATATGCTGTAATGTGAATTTATTTGTGCCTATGTGCAAACTTGGGATTGTGGGAGACATTAAAACTTATCAAACTAGTAAGTTGCTATAATATATAGATATTAAGGTTATAAAGTCGCTCGTGTTTGACTCGTTAAAACAAATTTCTGCTTGTATGAGCATCGGCCTCGTTTGGGAACAGGCTATTTTAGTAACTTTTTGGCTTTTTACGAAAAGATGTGCAGAAAAGTAGAGAGGTGATGTGACTAGTTTTAGTTGACTTTTTGGCTAAAATAGCCACTCCCCAAACGAGGCAAGTTCATTTTAAGACTTTGTTTTCAAAGTAAACTTGAATCGCTCAGTAGTTCAGAAATTTTTGTTTGTGGTGACATTAAAATTATTTGCATCTCATAAACGAAAACAATGAACACATAGTTTTAATATATTTTTGTTTTTGAGTGAAGAATTTTTGAAAATCTAAAAAATAAGTTTCTGCTTTTATATATGAAAACTGAAAAAGGAAATGATAATGAAATTATTTTAAATTCTAAAAACCTTTCAGAATATCCATCACCTATTTCTATTTTATTTTATTTTTTTAATTTTTTTGAGGACTACCTATTTCCGATTTGATATGAAGATAATTTTTCTTGTAGTTCCTAGATATAAGATAGATCGTTCATGTCAACACAACTTTGCCTTAAAAAATTTGTGATTTTTACATGTTTATTGGTAGGAGATGAATTTGACTTTTTTTTTCTTTTTCTTTTTCTTTTTTTCTTTTTAGAAATTTGTCGACAATAGTAAAATTAATATAAAATAATACTGAACAAAATATATATATATATATATATAATTAATTATATTATTTATTATTATTTGATAGAACGTGTTGTACCCCCTCAGTAGGACTCACTTTGGACACTCCTTTCATGATCTTTTATATTTTATTTTATAAAATCTATCAAAAAGATTATTCATATAAAAAATTAAATTACTCAAACATTAGAACCCAAAAATGATTTGAGAATAAATTGTCAACAAAGATGATCTGATTATATTGAAATCGATATTAAATTAATTTTATTTTTTAAGTAAATGAACTTATAAAATAAACAATTCGGCTCGGCTCTGCTCGGTTCCAGTGGATCCAAGGTGAAGCCCCATAAAGAGGATTATCTTAAGCACAACTCTACACAAATCAATCAATCATGAGAGAAAGATAGAGACAGAGAGGGCGAGAGTAACTCAAGCAATGCTGTATAATAAATTATAAAAGAAAATTAAGAATGAAGGATCCCTCCCTGAATTAGTTTGGGTCTGGGACCAAATAAGACACCAACAATAACAAAGAATATTACAACACTTTTATTGTCCAATGTCCTAGCAAGTTAGCAACTCCTCTTTGTATCCCACAGCACAGCAACATCTGAGATCAACACCAATCAAATTATAGTGCTTTCCTATATTTCTTTCTGCATCATTAACATTGTACCTGTTCCTATCATTTTTTCCCCCCCCGACATTCCCAAGATATTCCTCCTTTCTAACGATCCAGTCAACTTACGAAACAATAACCTGCATAACAGCAAACAAGGAAAGTACACAAGTTTCTAGTTTTGCCGTCAAAAAAGAAAAAACAACTTGCTAAATTTCTCCAACTAGACTGCCAAATTCAAATTCATACAGGGCATACCACTCAAACAGAGGCATTCAGTTGTCGCTTTATGAAAATTCACCTAAATTTTGTGAATTTCCTGAATACTACTTGTCTTACAATTTATCTGGCTCAGAATATAAACGATTTCTCTTCAGAGAATCAGGCCAAGTCATTAAGTATTTTGACTCCGTTGGATCAGTGAAACTTGATGGTGAAGTTAACAACTAAAACATGTTCCAATTTGGGGAAACGTGAAGTGTTGAAGCAAAAACATTGTGTAAATGTGGTCAAGACAAAGAAACGGATGCATGCCTCTGTCAGTTGCACCAAAAGGACAGATATATGAAGTTGGCCCGCACAGGATGTACGCTATTTTAGACTTGAGTCTTTTTCCCATCAACAGTCAAAGCCTCCTCAATAACTTGGATAAATGTGGCAATCTTGTATGTGAAGAACCCCACTAGCATTGGTATCAATTCTAGATGCATGAATCCATACTCTGGAACAAGTATCCTGCAACCAAACACAGCGTTCTCAGGGAGTTTAAACGTGATTTATTTATTTATTTTTTGTTGTGGTAAATTGTAATGCATATCTAATTTTTCAGCAAATTGCTAACAAGGTGTTCAGATAACACTATTTATTTATTTTATTTGAAATTGTATATGATCCACTAGTGTTCAATTCATTGACTAAACATGAGATCCTAGTGATTCAACCTCCTTAGTGAGTACCATATATAGCGAAGTGGGTTGCAAACTATGTACTATCAGAATGCAGAAATTCTTTTTTCTTCTCCTTTCAATTATTCAGATATATGAGAGAAACCATATTAGAAAATTGAAGCTGTGGATATGTAATTAATGCTACAAGGAATCTTTGAAGCAAAAAATGCTGAAGTCACACTCAAAAATGAAAAATGAAGCAATTATAAAAAAAATAATAAAAAGCTTAAGAGCTATACCCATTCCACCGATTATAGATCATGACCAACACAACAGGAACCAGTAGCCTTGGCTGCGCAATTGCTCCCCTGAAAGGGACCAATCTCCAGTGAGCTAAAATATTAGAAACCAGAAAAGGTCATCTTTGCTTACCAAAGCCAAAAAAATATAACAGAACCCCAATTTATACAATTCAATGGAAGTAGATCAAAACTAGATTATGCATCCTACTGTTAAATTAAATGCCAATTCAATGGTATAAACTTAGTTTTCCATTGAGTACCTAACACAATTATCTATGGATTGATTCTTTCTTTAACCACAAACTTCATTTATTTTTTGAAATCTGCATAATAAAAAAAAAAAAAAATTCTCTCTTTAGTGGGGAATAAGTAAATTTAGTCTTTTACAGTCTATCACTAGTACATGCATATATGGGTATTTCACAAGGCAATTACACAACTTTGTATCCTTGTGCCAAACTTATCAAGAGTTATTCTGTCCTATGGACTCTTTTTTGATCAACAACAAAGCTTTATTGATAAATCAAAAAAGGAAGAGAGGATAAGGCATCCTCTCACAATAGGACAATGAGAATACAAAAAAATTCTGTCCTATGGACTGCGTACACATCACCGGCAGCAACATTCCAAGAATTAGAATGAGGTGAAAATTTGCAATGTTCATGTCCTAATTTTTTCCATTTTGTCGGTATCTTATGTTACCTATCATAGTCTGAGTTCGAAGTGTAAGAGTTTTATAATCCATTTATGATAAATTTTTTAGAGCAATATTCTTCCTTTTGGTAGGTTACCTTCATGGAACACTAAGTTCTACTATGTATATATAAAAATATTTATCATATACAAATATAAGATACTGACATTCCTAGTCATCAGATCAAAAACAATAGTTCTCTACACAATACTACAGGTTGTTATATGTCATTAAAAGCAACTCCAAGTAAATGCAGCACATCAACAAACTACATAATAGTTTACATCATGGTATTTAGATAAATGACAAATTCATTGCATCACATAATGCCGCCAAAGCAAGTGAACTAAAATTTTAATATTTTTTCCATAAATTTTATGGTGGGCCATAAGATTACATTCCCTGGCAGATGCCAAACATGGTTATGCACTCGGTAGTTTATGACTATCACATGTCAGCTGCTAAAATCTGGCTGGAAAGAGAGAATGTAATGCTTACTTGACAAGCCCTTTGGCTCCATCTGCCATAGAATCAATACTGGTCCCAAGCATACGCATATAAGCCAAAGAACCAAGAAACCCGGCACCATAGCTGCATAGATGAAAGGACATGAAACTCGATTCTTATGAAAGAAAAAAGATCTTCAGGTAACCTATATCAATAAGAAATCATCAACTGTAATAGAACAACCATCAAAATTGTAGGTTTTGTCTACACCACAATAACGACCATTGGAAAAGTAAAAAAAACATCTTTTAAAAGAAATAATGATTGAATAGATGATTTTGGACAAGAAAAGGGAAGAAATAGAACAAATGGTTGGTGAAGGCATATGGACCACACTGATATGTAGCACCCTCCCGCTGTGCCACATCACCACATTATGGCTTCCTCAACAAAACTTATGCACCACGTGTCACTTAAGGCCAATGGACACATGGACCAATCACCAAGTTGGGCACCTCAAATCATGCTCAGCATTGCCTACCCCATGCTTGGGACTGGCTAGCTCAGCCACTTGGCTCACCAGCAACCCCACCGAGCAAGTCAGGCCCTCTTGCGCTAGTGCTTGTCATCAACCTACTTGGTTGTTTGGCTCGTCAACTGCCCCACCGAGCCAACATCTCCATCTTGAGGATCCAGATGGAGGCTAGAACTCAAGGTTTGTCCAGGAGCTTGTCGAGCTTTCCCTTGAGAATGAGTAGCACTTGGACCAATCTTAGAGATGGGTTTTGACGACCAAGACCTAACACATCAAAGGTTGTATCATACTACCATTGAGCTGCCCTTACACACCCAAAAAGGGATGTATCATACCTACCCTCTAACCACATATGATACACCCCTCGAGGCTGGCAGCAAAGGTTGCAGAGTTTGACTCTATTCGCCTCCATTTTACCAAACAACGGGGATCATGGCATGTGTGCTCGGCTAAGCTGCCTTGCCACCTTATATAAAATCATTACCATTGCCTACTTTTCTCTCTGGCTCTCTGGCATTCCATTGCCACCAGTTCTCTATCTGCTAGGGTTCTCCTTGGTTCTCTCCTCTTCCACCTCTGGTGGTCTCCAGCCACACCAGTATCTACCATCTTCTCAGAGGGGACTTGCCAGGCAGCTCGTCCCACATTCTAAAAACATTATTGGTTGGTTTTAGACTAGTTGTGCCACCTCTATTAACCCAAGAGCAATGAATGGTGACCTTAAGAAATCACATACTTGAATACCATTTGATTGCAAAAGGGAATGACTAACAGTACTTATACCATATAATGAAAAGAATCAGAACGTAAAATTGGAGATTAGACCATTTCTAATAATCTATTTACCTCGCCGCAATTTCAGGAGAATAAGAAACATAAGTTGAGAGTAAACCAATACTGCCTATTCCTAAAGTGAGGATCTGCATCTTCTTCTTTAACTGCAAAGCAGTTTGCAAGGAAGGAAAAAAATCATAATTCTGATTTGCAGTACACCAAAGGTCACTGACATTTATTGACCCAAAAGAACTATTATAAAATACCTTAAAATACTGCTCCCTTGACTGAGCCGCCAATACTTTTGGGTCTTCCCGAGGTCGCCTTATTTCCTGAAACATCACATCCTACAGGAGAGAGATCAATGAAGACACCAAACTCAGACAAATCTTTTCCATAGTCTATAATAGAATGGCAAAGATGATCGGAGGTTTCAGCACCTAATTTAGCCCAATACCAGTCGAGGGGACTTTTAGCAAGGATGATTACATGAAATTTTGTAAAGCTGTTTGTCAAATGATGCAAAAAACTTACACTTCCTCCAGTTGCAGCCTTAGTGGCTCTATCCCATTTCTCTTGCTCGCGCCGTGTTGGAGCCGGTCTCCATCTTCGTGGCATGCGGCCATTAGCCTGAAAAGTGAAAATCATAAAATTCTATACTAAGCACAGATACAGATACGAATATAGATACTGGACATGGATACGACATGATATACACACACTAACACAGAATTTTTCAAAGCATATTAGAACACTCATCAGGGAGTGTTCAACAAGTTTCAGTTTCTAGCACGCATTCGACACAGACACGGCACGTTCTTAGAAGTGTCTATGCTTCTTAGATCAGCATTGATATAAAAGAAAAAAGGGAAGCGCACAATAACAAATTAGAGTAATAAAGTAACAGATTAACAATTTATCATACCTGAGCTGCTTCAACTGGCTGTTCTACAACAGGTTTGGAAGGCAATGTCAGCTCTTTGCTCAAATCAACTTCCAAACTGCATGCCCATAGTACATGTAGGTGTTAGGGGTAGAAGAAAAGGAAAAACAAACAAAATAATTAAAACTAACGAGAGAAATGAAAACAAACCTATCAAGGCTCATAACTCTGTTGAAACTAAGAAAACCAGACGGCTCTTCCTGTTCACATCAACAAACCCATTTGAATTCGTAATTGAAAACAAAACAATATCAAAACTACACAACCAAACCACAGCAAATTAATGAACAGAAAGCTAATGCATCTTAATGCCTCCAAACATGTCCATCCAATAAGTACAATTACTGATTAGTAACCAATAAATTGGTAAAATCAAAACAACAAAAATAAATTCGTAACTACACTAACCGGCCAAAGGAATTCAACAACAAACAGAAAACTGTTTGATTAGGATTCTTTCCTTATTGGGCACTCCTCCCCCAGCCTGCCCAATTTGATTTCAATAAACCCAATAGTATAAATTTTGGAACAAGAAAATAATTCACTCCATAAAATCACATACTTTTTCAATATACCTTCTTTAATTTACTTGGGATTCTGAACCCATTTGGTATCATTTGCCATGTTTACTAATTAATTGTGGGAAAAAAGAGAAAAAAAAAAAAAAAGAAGAACAAAGCCCATTTGATTTCTAAATCAACTCATGACCATTGACACGATGGAAATCAAATCAGCCGAGAAATAACAAACATTGAATGGGAATAATTCACTAAACCCAACAGTATGAAATTTGGAACAACAAAATAATTCACTCCACAATCAAATTTTTTTCAACATTCCTTATTTAATTTACTTGATAATCTGAACCCATTTTGTATCATTTGCTATGTCTAGTACTTAATTGTGAAAAGTGGGGAAAAAAGAGCAAAACCCATTTGATTTCCATAACCATTCACATCACAGAAACAAAATCAGCTGAGAAAAATAACAAACATTCAATGGGTGAAAAAACCTTAACAGCAGGGGATTGAAGATGAGCGTCAGAGGGTTCCTGAATCAAACGTTTCATGCGAGGCATGAAGTCTTTGTTCCAGATGAAGTCGTCAGAGGTGAGAGGGTCCTCACCCTCGCCGCCCCAGTACTTGCGGAGCTTGGTGGTGGTGGGAGGGCCGCCGTAGTCTCCCGGAGCCACCCCTGTGGACCATTTCATGGGCTTCTTCTTGGGAAGTATGATTTTGGTTGGTGGAGGAGGAGGGGGGTCCTGAGGGATGGAGGGTGTGTTTGAAGTGGTGGTGGATGTGGCTGAAATGTAGCAGTAGTTCACAATTGTTGTTGCCATTGTTGTTGTTGTTGTTTGTTGGTTGATGAGAGAATATGGAAGAACTGTTGAAGGAAGGTTTTATTAGATCAATAATAAAATTTCAAAATATTTGGGTGGTGTTGGTGATGATGACAAAGTGTTCATCGATCTTCAACCACACATGCTTTCTCAAAGAAGGCCAGATTTCATTTTTTCACCCTTCCACCTAATTTCATTTTGCCTCCAGATAAAATACTAGTAAAAAAATTACAAATAATAGATAAATAAAAAAATCCTTATCATAAAAATATATAATTTTATCATAAAATTTTATAATATTAATTATAAAAGATTTAACATTGTCATAAATTAGTATAATAAAAATGTCCAAAATTTTCTTGTAGTTATTGTAAAAATCTATGACGATATTTTTTGTTATGTTAATTTATAAGAAAATTACATATTTTATAATTAATATTATAAAATTTTGAAATAAAAAATAGGACATACACCGTAACATTTTCCAAATAAATAATAATAAAAACATTTGAGCTGAGCACAAAGTGTCGATTTTATTTAATTCTTAATCATATACCCACACACATATACATATATAGTGTTTTTTCCTTTTTTATATGACAAATTTTAAAGATTTATTTTTTTTTAAAAAAAAAAAAGGCACATCAATATCATTTTCTATTTAAATATAAAGTTTTATACAAATTCAATTTTAATTATACTAATTAATTTTATAGGGATTTGGGGTGGCTGTTTGCTAGAGGGCACAACATTCACTGTTGTGCAACCGAATGACTCCATTATGAAGATTCAAACCATTCACATTTTAGAGTACATTGGGTAGAATATATCTGTAAAAAATTAAGTTAATCAGATATCATTAACTCTTTCATTCACTCATTTTTGTATTCATTTTAATACTTTAAGTCACAATTGTCATTTATTTTTGTAGATACAAATGTGAGTGGATGAAAGTGTTAACGATATCTAATTAATTTGATTTTTTACAGGTATATTTTACTCGATATATTCTAAAATGTGAACGATTCGAATCATCAAAGTAGGTCCGGAAATAAGCCTATTTGGTTGCACAACAATCACCCCCAAATCCATTTTATATGGATTCTATTTGGGAAATATTTTCCATCCAGTATTTAGTTTTGTCATCAGATTTATTTTATATAATTGATAGTTTAATTTAATTATTATGATATTTGAAAAAGAATTATCTCGATATACAAATAAATAAATAAATAAAACAGAATGTAGAATCTACTTGATTATGTGCATTTTATATTTTTTATCTATGTTATTGATGCCTTAATAGTAATTTATATTTATTTTTTATTTAACATGAAATTATTTATTACAAAATATTTATATTTAATTGAAATTTTACATATTTATATACAATATGTATAAATAATTAAAAAGAATACTAAAGAAAAAAAAATTAATAATCTACATAATTAATTAATGTATTTTCTTCTTAATCCAATCACAACATATTTATATTTAATATTATAAATAAATTTTGTGTAGTTCCATTTCTACATACTTTTAGTTTCTAAACAAGTATAAAATTAAAATTAAATAATTAGAATCACTTTTAATTTTATCTTACTAATTCATTTTTTAATTTAACTATTATTTTTAATATCAAAATTAGCATTTATTTTATTATCTTATAATTAAATACATATCATATAAAATCATTATATGATAATTCAACTACACCATATTTATAGCTAATTTTTTAATTAAATTTTATATGATTTCTATTTCTACATATTCTTATTTTCCAAATGACTATAAAAGAAAATTAAATAATTAGAATTACGTTTAACTTTATATTATTAATTCTCCTTTCAATTTAACTATTATTTTTAATATATGATAATAAAACTTTTATAGGACAATAGAACTAAAATTATAAAAATAAATAAATAATTTATCTAAATTTATTATATATAAGTATTTAAATAACACATTTTATAAAACGATAATGTTAAAATTATTCAAATAAATAATTTAAATTTAAAATTTATTTTAAATTAAAATTGATATTATTCTTTTATCACACATATGGTAATATAAAATATCATTTACGGGTCAACTGCTAATCTATTTATATATATATATATATATATATACTATTATTAAAAGCCACCAGGAACTTTGGTGTCCTGAAGCCTCTCTTAGAATTTTTTTTCATTTTTCCTAAAATAGTCATAACTTCTTAAATAATTACATTATTTTTACACTAACATCAATTTGTAGTTAAGAGTAACATGATAAGTTCTCTGCATTTCGACTCTCATTAGTTAATCTTTTGATGGTTTTATCAAAGAAACGAGCATAGCTGTGTCCCCAATCTGTATAACTGTTTTGAATCTGAATCGCTTTCTGGATATAACAGAATTGAAATTGTTTGAATATTGTTGATTATGTTTTTCGAATTCATGCTTTCTCAATTTCCTTTATTTTATTTTATTTTATTTTTTTTAAAGATATTGATGGATGAATATCAATAGATTTATGAATATCCACATATTCTTATACATATGCTATATACATTGTTACTCCCAGATTATCACTCAATAACTTCTTTTTCTCATCTTTTGATACACATAATTTCTGGGTTTTCCATTTAACAAAAGTCAAGTTGAAATCAATCATATATTTAGGTTGTATTTGGATCATAGATTGGGTAGGAATTTGAAAAATGAAAGGAAAATACAAGAGAAATGGAGAAAAAAATTGGCTTATATTTTATTTGCATTTCTTTCATCGTTTCTTTTTTGTTTGCAAAACCCTATTTAAATCTATAATCTAAACACAACCTTAGTGGATTTTTTGTTCTTTTTTAATTTTGTTTCACCTATTTACTTTTTTTTGTTTAGCCTTGGTGTTGAGTTAATATTTGTTGTTGCTTTTTTTTTTTTTTTAATAGTAAAAATTGTAATTGTAAATTGACAAATTGTAAATAGGGTTTTGCAAACAAAATTCATATTATAATTCTAAAAGAAATTGCACACGCATCGCGTGTGTCCGGTTGCTAGTATGTATTAAGGAAAGAGTTTATTGGTGAAAAATCCACTTTAACAATGAAAAATGTTTCAAACCCCCTTTCTCTCCCACCCCCTTTGACCCGCTTTCCCTTCTAAGACATTAGATTAGATCCAGTGGATATTTTTTATTAATGAGAAGTTCACTCTTTGTAAAATAATTTTCGTGAAAATCCTTTTATTTGTTTTGGAGAACATTTTTTTTTTTCAATTTTAACCCTTAATTTATCTGTTGACTTTTTTTGACTATTTGTTCAAATTTATATATATCTGTGCAAATTTATATTTATCTGTTTAAATTATTTTTTATTTGTTTCAAATTTATCTCTATCTATCCGTTCAAATTTTTTGACTATCTGTTTAATTTTTTTTCTCCTTATCTGATTTATCTGTTCAATTTTTATCTATAAAAATTTTATCTGTCCAATTTTTTTATCTATTTGTCCACAATTTATCTGTTTAATTTTTTTATCTGTACGAATATTCTATCCAAAAAAAAATTTATTTGTACAAATTTTCTGTCCAATTTTTTTTTATTTGTTTAATTTTTTTTAAAAATGTCTATTCAATTTTTTTGGATCCACTATCTGTTGATAGTCTTTCTCCCTCTCTCTCTCTCTATCTGTTCTAATTCTAGTTTAGAGCCATTTCAACAAACACTTGGAGGTCCATACCAGATCTAAAAATGATCAAACACATACACAAATTGATACTATTTTATAAATATTATATAAAATCTATTGAAGATTTCCTGATTCAAAACCGCCACAATCTCTCTCTCTCTCTCTCTCTATATATATATATATATATAAAAGTGAAAGTTATGGCCTCATACATGCATACATACATATATATATATATACATTCAATGCTAGACTTTTAAGAATTGGTTGGATGTGCAAATAAGATTATGATTTCTTATGGCATGATGTCAAATAGTTTTACACATTGTTTTGTTCACAACATCTGTGCTCTTGGTTGTTTGTACATGTATATGTAGAGAGAGACAGAGAGAGACAGAGAGATAGTGAAAGTTACAGGGAGAGGAATGGAAGGGATCGGACACCCAAACCCTCTCGATCAAGTTACTTCTCTCCTTAATCCGGAAATCAAGATCTGTAAACCCTAACTCTCTGCAACGGAATGCATGGAACGACGGCGACGATAGAGAGAGAAATGGTTGTAGAAACACTTAAGAGTTCCATTGATGCCCTATATAAGAGTCCAGATTTGTATAGGTAAAGAGAGAATAAAACGGGCAGAGAGAGATGCGTTGGTTTGAGAGGCTTTTGATTAGGATTTGATCTGGAAACTATATATATATATATAAAAGTAGTTTGGTCATTACGCAAAAATATGTAATGGACAAAGAAAATCAGTGCTTGAACTTTTGGATAAATAAAATTCAATTTTGGACTTTTGGCGCAAGTATCTTAAGGAAAATGAGATTTCTAATGAGAGGAGTCTGTGAAATTTAAAACCCTCACATTGTTTTTTTAGATTTTTATTTTTTAAATAATTAAAAAAAATTCTGTTGATTAGCTTTTATTGGAGGGCGTTTTGTCCACAAACCCAATTTTAAATTTCTTCGTTCCAAAAGTCCATGCGTTAAAGTATAACGTCCATAAGGATGTTCTTGTGTAGAAAAACCAAACTACCCCTGAATATATATATCGTGTGGATCCACGCGTGCCAAAACCCTATCTGTGCAAATTGAGCTGTGTAATCAAAAAATTCTCTCTCTCTATCTTTTCTCTCTTTCTTCTCTCTCAAAACCCTAGCCGCGCCATGATTCCGGTGTATGTGGTGGTCGAAATCGTCCAGGCCAAGATCTTCATCTTCTTGTCATCTCCGACAATACCACCACCGCCTCCTATCCATCGCCATCGCCATCGCCATCGCCATTGCCGAAGGCGGAGAGACCAGATCTGGGCGATGGTGGATCCGCTACCGCCTTTAACACCTTCTCTCTCTCTCTCTCTCCCTCTCTCTCACAGTTCTGAAAACACTAGGCAGCGGAGGAAGAAGTGGAACAGAGGTTGTGGTGGTGGATTCGCCGCCGTTGATCAACGCCGTCGATCTGGCTCCCACAGACACCGCTATTGTTGCATGACCTTTTCATTCCTGCTCTTTATATATATATATATATCTATATGGTTAGAGGTGACATCTTTAGATTTTAGCTATATAGTGTCTGTTGGGTGATCTTTTGCCTGCTTCAGTCCAAAATTTTTATGAGAGTTGGATATGTATATATAATGTTGGAAAAATCTGTTTATTTTAAGTGATTTTGATTAGATTTATGTACTTCATTGCTACAATTTGAT
Organism: Camellia sinensis; assembly: GCF_055761805.1. Lineage (NCBI taxonomy): Eukaryota > Viridiplantae > Streptophyta > Magnoliopsida > Ericales > Theaceae > Camellia > Camellia sinensis. The sequence continues at coordinate 142,551,831 of NC_138968.1, forward strand.
GTTCAATGCTCATGTTCTCATTTACTGAGTTGATGGTCTGGAATTCTGAGATTTTTGTTTTTGGTTCTCTATTCGAATGTGTTGGTGATAGCTCTTCATCGATAGCTTTAGAGATCTATCTAGATTAAGATTGAAGTCAGATCTTGATTAGTGCTTTGGATTGAAGTCAGATCTTGGTTACCGTTTCGGATTGAAGTCAATATAGGTAGAACGATTTGGATGGAAGTCAAACCAGAATTGCGAAGAAGAATCGTGAACAAATTGAAATTTGTCAGCGCTGTTCGATGATCCAAAGAAATGGAACTCAAAATTTTCCAACGGCACTTTGATTTTTCACTTTTAATTAGAGCTCACTGATTTACTCTCTCTCTCTCTCTCTCTCTCTCTTTGTGTCTCTCTCAGTCGCAGTCTTTCAGTGATGGATCTATGGAGATCTCAAATAGGATCTTTATTTATAGTTGATTGTTGTTGTTGTTGTTTTTGATGAAAAAATAAATTGCAATAGATAATCAAATTCGATTAGATATTTGAACAGATAAGGGAAAAAATTAAACAGATAGTTAAAAAATTTGAATTGATAATAAATTTGGACAGATTATATTTGGAAAGTTTTTTAAACAAATAAATAAATTTGAATTGAAAAGATTAAAAAATTAAACAGATAGGGTAAAAAAATTGAATAGAATTTTTTTTGAACATATAGGGAAATTTTTTGAACAGATAGTCAACGAAAGTCAATCGATAAAAAAAAAGTCAATAAATAAATTAAGGAGTAAAATTGAAAACAAAATATTCTTCAAAACTTAGGAAATGACTTTTTATCAAACTATTTTATAAATAATGAACCTTTTACTAATAAAAAATATTTACTGGACCTAATATCTTATACTCTCCTTAGTTTGGAATTTTCAACAATTATACCTTTATTGAATCATAAAAAAAAAAGAAAAAAAGAATCTTATTACACCATTGCTTTATACATTTTAAAAAGAAAGTTAATTAATCTATTTAAAAATTTGAGAAGAAAAGTTAACTAATTATTTTGAAATTTAAATTTTTATACCATTGAAATGTAGGAATCAATTCACATTTTCTATAGATTTTTTTCTCTTGGTGTTTAATAGTTTTATCTGTATCGACATTCCAACCTATATATCTATATTATAACAAAGGGACATTTCATATTAATAAAAACAATGAAACCTCCAAATGAAACCTCCAAAGTTTCATTTGAAAATTTCAAATTTTAGTATTTAAATAAAAATATTAAAAAATATATTGTTCGTCGTCCTATCTTAAAAAATTCTATAACCAATTAACGTATCTCACCAAAAGATTTTTAAATGACCATTGACCCGTGGTCTCTATAATTTTATTTTCTTTTTTTAATATATTTTTAGATGGGTAATTTTATTTCCTTAAACCCCCAAGCTATGCTTCCACAGTTTAAGGTAGGATTTTATACTCTTTATATATATAAATATAGTGTATATTAATACAATAAAGGATTCAAAACTTCTTTCAAATATTGATAATGTGTTTGGTTCATGTTTTGGGTAGAGATTTTGAAAGAGAAAGATAAAAAGGTATGTGAAATTAAATAAAATATACTTACATTTCACATACTATCTTTCTTTTTTTTTGCTTTTCTTTTCTTTTTTTTTTTTCCTTTCAAATTCCTACTTAAATCCATGAATCAAATATAACATAAAGTTGGGTATATTACCTTTTCAAATTTCTTTATTTTATTTTTTTTGAAAATTTTGAATTAATATTATTTTTTTAAGTTGTGTATTACAAACTCTTATCACACATGTCTCTCCCTATAATATTATCTCAAAGGTTAGTGATAGAGTCAAACAAAAACAAAAAAATGTGTAGGTCTTAAAGTAAAAATTTTACATTAAAATTTGTTCAAATTTAATTCTCTTAATATTCATAAATATTTTTTATTGATTGATAAAGAGCACCGTAAATATGAAGATTATTTTTTTTTTATGATATTGAGTTATTAAAATATGATACATTATAGGCTTAAACCAGGAATTATTGAAAAAAATCAACTTGAACTAGATTTTCTAGCTCAATTTTTATATTTAATCCAATATTGAAACTCTCAAACTGACTCATATCGATCACGAATCAATAAAGATAGTTTTTAATGATTAGGTGAATGTTACATTAGCATAAATATTGAGTTGATTAGTTTATAGCACATTTCTAATGTTTAGTCGAATGCCATAAGAAGAGTTATGACGTATGACAATTTATAATTTTGAGTAGACAAATTTTTATACTTTACAAAATAAGAAAAAATAAGAAAAAAAAAAATAGTATATTAACAAATGTAATTTACTACTATCATATGCTAAATTAAAATTATAAAATTTATAACACGAAATGCATTTATATTTTATTGTAAATATAATTTTTGTAATTTTTTCTTTAATTTTTACCAATTAAATTATGAAATGTAATTTTTTATTAAGAATTTATAACATACAATTAATAACATCAGAATAAAAATCTTCTTTTATGTATAACTCTGATAAAAATGAATAAAATTTAATTGTTTATAAATTATTTTTACTACATATTTTAAATAAATTTTATATTATTATTTTAATTTTTAAATTAAGGCCAAGTTTGGCATGCTTGAAAAAAGATAAAAAGTCAAAAAGTCACTATCCTATTTAACTCACATCATCTTATTTAAGTCACATCACCTCTCTAACACATCATTTTAAACCCAACCAAAACTTAACTTATATTTCATAAAAAATCAAAAAGTGCACTTATTTAGATCATCTCAAACAACCCCTAAGTTTTGATTATTTATTATACCCATGCATATGTTAGTATATAAACATGGAAGAATATGAAGGAGAAGAAAAATTATATTTCTCAATTTTTGTCTTTTCTTATATGAGATTAAAATGAGGTTTACAAGAAACATAGGAAGAAATCTATTTATTTTTTTTCTTAAAAAAATAAAGAAATAGGGATTTATTTAGACAACCAAACCAAGGATCCACTAGGAATTGAAATTCCAAAAGAAAATAAAGAAGCTAGACTGAAAGTATCTTGCCTGTGTTTTGTTTTTTGAATTTTAGAAACATTTTGTGGAAAAAAGGGAAAAAAAATACCATACATATATGCACTTTTGTAATTGCATTATAATAATTTGTAATTACACAATAAAACATTATAAATAATAATATTTTAAAAAAAAATCACAAAGCCTCATAAGACTTTTGTTGGTAATTACCATAAAGTTTCAAATGCACCTATTTTACTCGGCTTAAACAGGTAGTGAATTTGGTGACATTATTCAGGGCTCCCATCCCATTCCCATTCCCATTACCATTAATGCTCTTGAGACTAGTAGATCAACCAACCATTATCATAACAAAAATGGTAGAAATTGCAAAAATTTTATCATATGTCTTACATGCGTGTAGATACATATGAGACCTACATTGTGTGAGTTCTATAGTTATGTGAGACATTTATTAAAAAGTTTGATAAAATTTTTAGTTACCATAAAACTCTGTCAATTATGGAGCCCGATGTCAAACCAAAACAAATCAGAATAACACAAAACCAGAAATTTATCACAGTTGAGCTTTTCCATACATTATCTGATATATACACCCAAGAACAAGAATAGAGAAGCGCAAAACAGAACCAGAAAATACTTTTTTCGATCAAAGAAAGAAATACCCAGAAGAAGAATCTTGATACATACCTTCTTGTTAATAAAAATAGAAACAAAGAAATTGGGGAGAAAGATCTTTCATAAAATGACATACATAACATTTATCAAACAACAAAAGCAAAAAAAAAGATCAAAAAGAAAAGAAAAAAGAAAAAAATAATAATAACAAACACAATCGAGGACCAAACGAAGCAGCCACCAAGAATTCCAATTTTCAGGTAGAGAGAGTTTAAACCCACTTGTCATTCAACCAATCCTGATGAATCCTCAACTGAGCCAGTGGGTAAGCGATCTCATCCCCTGTTTTCTCAAAATACACATAGTATTTGGACCCAAGTCTCCCAGTAATCTTCCCAACCCACCAACCATCGTTGTCGAATGCATCGACTCTCTCGTACAGACCAAACCCAGTTGCCGGAATCTCTGGTGGCACCGGCCGGACCTCGTCGGCGGCGACAATCTCTCTCAAGGGTCCGGCCTCGTCTTCCCTCAACAGAGTCTTGTACTGAACCATGTAGTGCTTCTTCATGAGCTCTGAAATCACTGTTGCTGAGTAGTACGAACCCACAAACCCATCTTCTTTGCTCGCAACTTCAATTCGGTCACCCCTACGAAACCCCATTCTTGAATGATGAATTAGACAGAAAGAGTGAGAGAGGGGTTAGGGTTTTGGAGGAAAAACCCTAGAGAGAGAATGAGAGTGAAGTGAAATTCTTGAATAGCAAGTAATGTGCTCTCCAAATATGTTATTACATAGAGATGATAATGAAATCCCAGCCGTTGATTTGTTATGTACAACCTAGCGGATAAGAAATATCATAAAATTTTTGGAAACTCTTGAACAGCACGTAATTGTGTTGTGTTGTGTTATCCACCCAAAAAAGCACGTAATTGTGTTTCAAATTAATTATATATTTTTTTTGTTTATTTTATATATATATATATATATTTCCATTTTTGAATCATGTAATTATATAGTTATTTTTTGATTATTGGTAAGTACATTGTTATCCTGAAATTCTTAGTCAGATTGTAGATTTCATTATCTGGGCGTTTCAAATTTGTAATTTTGTTGTGACAAGAACTTTCATTTTGTTAATAATTTTGTATAACAATGTCGATTGTAGTACTGCTTGTTCCATTTATAGTTGTCAACATTATTATTATTATTTTTTTGGTGTAATATAAACTTTCAAAAAATTTAAATTGGCACCATGAATTATTTGTATTATTATGTATATTTACAAGATATGCGACATTCTCTTATTCAATAAAAAATATAAACAAAATAAGTGATTTTGGAAGGTGGCACATGGAGCATAAAGTTAAAACATAGCGGGACAAGTGGCAAAATAAAAATGAAAAAAAATGCTTAGGAGCACTAGAAATGGAGCATTAGAATGAGCACTAATAATGTGGCAGTGGGCTTCGCCTACTTTCTATGCCTTGTTTCTTTTTTTTTTCTTTTTTTTTTTTATCATTCCTAATACATTAGTGCTATTAGTGGTACATTTTTTAATGGTCTAAATCATTGTTGTAAAACTGAATATGGAATTGTAGGAAGCTAATTAGTGATTACTTGACCTGGGGTGCCGTTGCGTCATCATGATGAAGGTATAATAACCTGCTGTAGGTTGGGTGTAGGGTTATTTGGCCATACAAATCGTCCATACTTATTTGGATGGTTTTTCATAATTTTTAGGGGTGGATGTGGGTTAGGATTTTTTTATTTTGTGAATTGCAGGCAGGTTGCGGTTTTTATTCGCATCCGCATTCACTCACTTGCATCTATATATAGTTTTTTTTTTTAATTTAGACTGTTAGATTTTCTTGTACGTTTTGTAAGTGTGTAACCCTAATATTCTCTTCTCACTCACTAACAATTAACAAATGTTTTGCAACTTGTTTTGCATTACAAGTGTGGAAATCCAACAAATACAGTAATTTGTAATAAAATGAGTAAAAAGGTTTATTCACAATTATACATCTTGTTTTTCACTAGTTAGTGTAACAACCCTCATACTGTTTACTGATTAATGACTGAATGATTACCGTTAATCATTGATTACTGCGAAATGGAACTGATAACTGACTGAAATTGAAACTGAATTGACTGAGTATATGTTAGTTAATTGCATTCTATCTGTTTAATTGTCTGATTATCTGTTCATGTTTATATGTTTAAACTGCTAATTGAAGGCCTTACCGACGGCCGAATCTGAAACCGATTAGTGTTCTATGATCCTTAGAATTAAGGTGATTTTATAGTATAATTATCTGAAAATTGATTGGGTATGATTAAATTAGATTAAAATAAGCCAATTAAAGAGTTTGCCATATTTACCATTTTGCCACTATCTCATATACACACACTTGAGCCTTTTACACTCCACGTATGTGATCAAACTAAACATTTCTTCTCCTCTTCTTGCCTCAACCGACCCAAGCTAGAGAGTGAGAGAGAGTTGAGTTGTTCTTGAGAGATTTGCTTGATCTTGCTTGGAATTGAAGTGTATTTGCATATTTGAGCTCCCTTCTTGAACTACAAGACTAAAGGTAGCTCCATTGTCTTCTTGTCCATGTTTTGAGTTGATTGTTGCATGGTCCATGTTAGATTGTAGAGCTAAGTCATGATTTGGGTCATTAATGGTGAATTGAAGCTTAAGTGTTGCATGCATGTACATATATTGAAGTTTTGAGGTTGTGGTTCATCATACCTCACATGCATGTCCATCTTTTGGTCATACTCCATGAGTTCATCTTGTTTTTGAAGGCTTGAGCTCTCTTGAAACAGCATTAAAGCTTTGAAAATGATTTAAGATCATGCATGTCATGTTTGAAGATTGTTCTTGGAAAATGATTTGAAATTGGTTTGAAATTGGGTTTGAATTAAACACCCTTGGGCTTTGATTTCTCAAATTGGGCTTTAAAACATGTTATTCTATACGTTTATAGATGTTTTCTGGAAATTTAGCCCAAGAGGTCGAGTTTTGATGCTTTTGAACTTGAGTTCGAGCTTGGAGGTGCAATCTGGGTTTTCCAGATTTCGCACTTCCGCTCGAGCGGGGAAATTTACGCTCGAGCGTGGAATCCGAGCAACCAGCATCTCTCTGCACTGTTTTGCAGTCCGCTCGAGCGGAGTATTGGGCGCTCGAGCGGAGTCATGTCTCAAGCTCGAGCGGGCGTCGAGCGGAGATTTCACCCATCCAGTACTTTTACAGTACGCTCGAGCGGGAAAGTTTGCGCTCGAGCGTGTACCTTTGTTTGCCTGTACGCTCGAGCAGGGAAACCTGAGCTCGAGCGGGACTCTGTTTTTCTGAAAATCCTGAACATGCTTTTAAATGTACATCTGTGCATCCTCATCCCATTCTAGGCATTCTTAGGCCTAGTTTAAGGCATCTTGTTGAGGATATAGATGTAGAACACACCGAGGAATTAGGGATTAAGTTATTATATTTCCCAACTGTATAGCTTAGTGTGTGTTCAACCTGTGAACTGTGTAGGGTTGGCAACTGGGGAGACACGCTCTAGCATACTGTAGCCCAGAACTCTGTGAGTAACGATTGTGTAAAGATATGTTCAACTGATATCTTTTGAATACTGAACTGAACTGTTTACTGAACTGGTATTACTGAATGAATGTATGTCCTTTATTTCTGAACTGTACTGTGGCATCCTTAGTACCTACGGTTTACTGTTACTGTTACTGTTACAGAGATCTCTGTCGGTTCCCTCGTGGAACCACTACTGTTTACTGACTGATGGCCATCATTACTGTTCGGTCTTTTAAGACCTACTGTTACTGTTATGCTAATGGATGTACCACATATGACTGTTTACTGTACTGAACAACTGAAATACTGATTGAATTGAACTGTTTTCATTACTGTAAGGACATTCATTCTAAACCCCTTTACGCTTTATGTTATTCACTGGGCTTTAGCTCACTGCTCATATATATATGTAGGTGTACAGGCACCAGAACGAAGCTAGGAGCGTCAGAGTAACTCCAGTTTTGTCAAGCCAGCCTATGTGCCTCACTGCGAGGTTCCGTGTTGCCGTGCTATGGCTTGGGGGTGTTTTGTTTGTTTTTCCCCCGCCTGTCTCCATACTGTCTGACTGTTCTGTATAGACTGACTGTTACCGTACTGTTATCAAGGGATTAGGTCCCTGTACTGTGTGATTGTAAACTTTGTATAGACCGTACTGTTTTGTACAGACGGAATGTTTTCTGTACCGCTATCTAGGGTTGAGTCCCTAGATTGAATGAATGTCAATATTGTACATACTGTTATGTACTGTTTATGTATAAATGCATGGAAAATCTTTTGCATACAGACTGTCACAGCTCATTGGACATTGTTTAATTACTGTATTGGCTTCCGCCAGGCCCTGTACTCTGTTTTACTGTATTACTGTTAAGCAGGCCTTCGGTAATCTCGGATTACTGGCCGGTTACGGTGCTAAACCCATAGGGCCGGGTTTGGGTCGTGACAGAGTGGTATCAGAGCGATACTTATCACGAGTTATACCGCACACACGTGTCCAAATGAGCTATAGGGTGTCCTAGAAAAGTTATTAGGGCATCTCATGAACTTGAAAAGTGTGTGGTTATGTTATGACTGAAGATCTGCTAATGTGTTAAACTGGTAAACAAATGACTGCTTATGTTTAAAACTGTTATAACTGCTTATAGTGAAATGGACAATGCAAATGAACCTGAGTCCTCATCTACTGAGGCAAGAATGGAAAGAATGGAAAGAATGATGGAACTGATAACTGCTAGACTTGAACAACAACAGAACCAACCGCCCCCACCTCCTCCTCCGGTTCGGCCGGAACCTAATGCGAATGTGGATGATGGGGATATTATTGCTCTCACCCATAAATTCAGCAAGATGAAACCGCCATCCTTTCAGGGAGGCCTCGAACCGTTAAAGGCTGAAGCTTGGGTGCTTGAAACAGAAAAACTATTTGAAGTGTTTCCGTGTTCAGAAGCAAATAAAGTATTGTTAGCTACCTTCACCCTACAAGAAGAGGCTAGAAGGTGGTGGATGTTGATCCGTGACTCAAATACTGTTATGACATGGGCTCAGTTCAAGGAGTCCTTCTTTGAAAAGTATTTCCCTCAGTGTGTTAGGGATAGGAAAGTGACTGAATTTGAACAGTTGAAGCAGGGCACAATGTCCGTTGCAGAATATGAAACCAAATTTACTGAACTTGCCCGTTATGCACCGCATATGGTGGATACTGAGTATAAGAAGGCCAGAAAATTTGAAGGTGGCCTTAATGTGGCAATACTTGACCGGATAAATGTTTTGAAGTTACCGACTTTTGTGGGTGTTCTCGACCGGGCATTGATGGCCGAGTCGAACATTGCAGCGGTGAAACAATCTGAAACACCAACAACTGAATGGCATGGAAAAAGGCAGGGTTTCAAATTCAAGAAAGGCAAGCACAACCCAGCCAACAAGAAACAGAATACGGGGACAACAACTAGCCCCAGTCAAGGGAGTGGATTCATACCACCCTGTCCTGAGTGTGGCAAGAAGCACAAGGGGGTCTGCTATAGAATATCTGGAGCCTGTTACAGGTGTGGCAAGGTGGGCCACATGGTTAAAGACTGCCCCTCTACTCCTCAAGGCAATAGTAAAGCTGCAGCCAGCGGTGCAGCATCAAATGCTCCACCAAAGCCTAACCCTAAAGCTGCCGGGAAAGAGCCTGTGAGGCAAGGCCGAGTGTTCGCACTAGTACCGGGAGATGTGCAGAATACCGAGACCGTTGTGTCAGGTATTCTCTCTATCTGTACTCAAAATGCATATGTACTGATTGATTCGGGGTCTACACATTCTTATGTATCGCATGCTTTCTCACGGAAATTGAATAGACCCTTAGAACCTATGAACTATCTGCTAGCCGTATCATCACCCGTAGGAGGGTCCATGACATGTGCTTATATGTACCCTGCATGTGAAATCATTGTTGGGGATATGCATCTGTTTATTGATTTACTGCCATTGAACATTGATCATTTTGACGTAATATTGGGGATGGATTGGTTACAAAAATATCATGCCACCATTGACTGTGTGACCAAGCAAGTTGTTTTCCGTCCACCTGGTTTGCCTGAATTTGTGTTTAATGGGAATGGAGTAGTACCTCCTCCGTATTTGATTTCATCTGTGAAGGCTGTTAAACTAATTAGAAAGGGATGTAAAGGATATCTGTGTTCTGTACTGACTGTGTCTACTGATAATAGTGATAAAACTGATGTGAATTGTATTCCTATAGTCAGGGAATTCCCAGATGTATTTCCAGATGATCTGCCAGGGGATTTAATTGACAGGGAAATTGAATTTACCGTTGATGTGATTCCGGGAACACAGCCAGCTTCGAAAGCTCCTTACCGAATGGCTCCAACTGAACTGAAGGAGTTGAAAGTGCAACTGCAAGAACTGTTAGATAAAAAGTTCATCAGACCCAGTACCTCACCATGGGGTGCACCAGTTTTGTTTGTAAAGAAGAAAGATGGCTCACTGAGACTGTGCATTGACTACCGTGAACTGAATAAGGTAACTGTAAAGAACAAATACCCATTACCGCGTATTGATGACCTGTTTGATCAGTTACAGGGTGCTAAAGTATTTTCCAAGATTGATCTCAGATCCGGATACCATCAGTTGAAGGTTAAACCGGAAGACATTGATAAAACTGCTTTTAGAACAAGGTATGGACACTACGAATTTTTGGTTATGCCTTTTGGAGTCACGAATGCCCCTGCTGCCTTTATGGACCTTATGAACAGAATTTTTAAACCATACCTTGATGACTTTATCGTTGTATTTATCGATGACATATTGATTTACTCCAAAAGTGTAGAACAACATGAACATCATCTGAGACTTGCCCTGCAAACCTTAAGAGAACAGAAACTGTATGCTAAACTGTCTAAATGTGAATTTTGGCTTGACCATGTTATGTTTTTGGGGCATGTTGTTAGCAAAGATGGAATTTCTGTTGATCCACAGAAAATTGAAGCTGTAGTGAACTGGCCTAGACCAACAAATGTGACTGAAGTCCGAAGCTTTTTGGGATTGGCTGGATATTACAGAAGATTTGTCAAAGATTTCTCCAAAATTGCCCTACCACTGACACAGTTAACACAAAAGGGGACATCATTTGACTGGACTGACCAAAGGAAATCTGCCTTCCAGGAGTTGAAAACTCGATTAGTGACCGCACCAGTTCTTACCTTACCTTCAGGTACGGATGGTTATACTGTATTTAGTGATGCTTCTCATAAGGGTCTGGGGTGTGTTTTAATGCAGAATGGGAAAGTTATTGCTTATGCTTCCCGACAACTGAGACCACATGAAAAGAACTACCCAACCCATGATCTGGAACTTGCTGCAGTAGTATTTGCACTGAAAATCTGGCGTCACTATCTGTATGGGGTGACATGTGAAGTGTACACCGACCACAAGAGCTTAAAGTATTTCTTCACACAGAAAGAACTGAACATGAGACAGCGGAGATGGCTGGAACTGATTAAAGATTATGACCTACAGATACTGTATCATCCGGGAAAAGCCAATACCGTTGCCGATGCATTGAGCCGGAAATCGATCGGAAACTTAGCATGTTTGCTTACCGGACAGAAAGAGTTGCTTTGTGACCTTGAAAAATCTGAAATAGAAATTGTTTTGAGAGAACGAGGTGGAACCTTAGCTGCTATTTCTGCTCAACCAGCACTGATTGAAGAGATTAAAGAGAAACAGCAACTGGATGATTTCTTGAAGAAGATCATCGAGGAAAGAGAATCTAAACCGAGACCGGGATTCAAATTCGAGAACAATGTACTGAAATTTCAAGAAAGACTGTGTGTACCAAATGATACTGAACTGAAAAGAAGAGTCCTGCAAGAAGGCCACAATTCGAAATTGTCTATCCACCCGGGGAATACGAAAATGTACCAAGATCTGAAACAGAATTTCTGGTGGCCGGGAATGAAGAAAGAAATTGCTGATTTTGTATCCAAATGTCTTCATTGCCAACAGGTCAAAGCTGAACATCAACGACCTGCCGGACTATTGCAACCCCTACCCATACCAGAGTGGAAATGGGAGCATATCACGATGGATTTTATCGTTGGATTACCTCGCTCCAGAAAAGGTATGGATTCCATTTGGGTTATTGTTGATAGACTAACCAAATCTGCTCACTTCTTACCTGTCAAGACGATTTATAATGCGGACAAATTGGCTGTCATCTATATTGATGAAATTGTTAGACTGCATGGAGTGCCTGTGTCTATTGTTTCTGACAAGGATTCGAAGTTTACATCGAGGTTTTGGCAAAGCCTACAGACGACACTGGGTACTGAACTGAGACTGAGTAGTGCCTACCATCCTCAGACAGATGGACAGTCAGAAAGGACCATCCAAACTCTGGAGGATTTACTGAGAATGTGTGTCCTTGATTTTCATGGAGACTGGGAAAGTCATCTGCCATTAGTTGAATTCGCCTACAACAATAGCTACCATTCGAGTATTGGTATGGCGCCTTTCGAGGCATTGTATGGCAGAAAATGTAGATCTCCGATTTGCTGGGCAGAAGTTGGAGATGGGCCGTTGCTTGGGCCCGAGATTGTGTATGAAACAACTGAAAAAGTGAAACTGATACAGCAAAGACTGAAAACTGCACAGAGTAGACAGAAAAGTTATGCAGATGTCAGAAGACGGGACAGAGAGTATGAAGTGGGTGATCACGTTTTTGTGAAAGTGACACCAATGAAAGGCCAGACTCGTTTTGGAGTCAAAGGCAAGTTAGCACCGAGATACGTCGGACCATATGAGATCATTGAGAAAATCAATCCGGTGGCGTATCAAGTTGCGCTCCCTCCTGAAATGGAGCATATGCATAACGTCTTCCACATCTCTATGTTGAGAGACTACCTTCGGGATCCTTTCCATGTAATAGAGCCTACTCGTGTAGTGCTGAGTGATGACTACACTTACGAGGAACGGCCTATACAGATTGTTAACAGACGGATCAAGAAACTGAGGAACAAAGAGATCCCGCTAGTGAAAGTTGACTGGCAGAACCATGGTGGTGTGTATGCCACTTGGGAAAGGGAAGATGACATGGCCAAACGATATCCTGAACTGTTTCCACTGAATCCTGTTTTCTTCCAGAATGAAGGTAACTCGAGTTTAGAGGACTAAACTCTTTATAAGGAGGGGAGACTGTAACAACCCTCATACTGTTTACTGATTAATGACTGAATGATTACCGTTAATCATTGATTACTGCGAAATGGAACTGATAACTGACTGAAATTGAAACTGAATTGACTGAGTATATGTTAGTTAATTGCATTCTATCTGTTTAATTGTCTGATTATCTGTTCATGTTTATATGTTTAAACTGCTAATTGAAGGCCTTACCGACGGCCGAATCTGAAACCGATTAGTGTTCTATGATCCTTAGAATTAAGGTGATTTTATAGTATAATTATCTGAAAATTGATTGGGTATGATTAAATTAGATTAAAATAAGCCAATTAAAGAGTTTGCCATATTTACCATTTTGCCACTATCTCATATACACACACTTGAGCCTTTTACACTCCACGTATGTGATCAAACTAAACATTTCTTCTCCTCTTCTTGCCTCAACCGACCCAAGCTAGAGAGTGAGAGAGAGTTGAGTTGTTCTTGAGAGATTTGCTTGATCTTGCTTGGAATTGAAGTGTATTTGCATATTTGAGCTCCCTTCTTGAACTACAAGACTAAAGGTAGCTCCATTGTCTTCTTGTCCATGTTTTGAGTTGATTGTTGCATGGTCCATGTTAGATTGTAGAGCTAAGTCATGATTTGGGTCATTAATGGTGAATTGAAGCTTAAGTGTTGCATGCATGTACATATATTGAAGTTTTGAGGTTGTGGTTCATCATACCTCACATGCATGTCCATCTTTTGGTCATACTCCATGAGTTCATCTTGTTTTTGAAGGCTTGAGCTCTCTTGAAACAGCATTAAAGCTTTGAAAATGATTTAAGATCATGCATGTCATGTTTGAAGATTGTTCTTGGAAAATGATTTGAAATTGGTTTGAAATTGGGTTTGAATTAAACACCCTTGGGCTTTGATTTCTCAAATTGGGCTTTAAAACATGTTATTCTATACGTTTATAGATGTTTTCTGGAAATTTAGCCCAAGAGGTCGAGTTTTGATGCTTTTGAACTTGAGTTCGAGCTTGGAGGTGCAATCTGGGTTTTCCAGATTTCGCACTTCCGCTCGAGCGGGGAAATTTACGCTCGAGCGTGGAATCCGAGCAACCAGCATCTCTCTGCACTGTTTTGCAGTCCGCTCGAGCGGAGTATTGGGCGCTCGAGCGGAGTCATGTCTCAAGCTCGAGCGGGCGTCGAGCGGAGATTTCACCCATCCAGTACTTTTACAGTACGCTCGAGCGGGAAAGTTTGCGCTCGAGCGTGTACCTTTGTTTGCCTGTACGCTCGAGCAGGGAAACCTGAGCTCGAGCGGGACTCTGTTTTTCTGAAAATCCTGAACATGCTTTTAAATGTACATCTGTGCATCCTCATCCCATTCTAGGCATTCTTAGGCCTAGTTTAAGGCATCTTGTTGAGGATATAGATGTAGAACACACCGAGGAATTAGGGATTAAGTTATTATATTTCCCAACTGTATAGCTTAGTGTGTGTTCAACCTGTGAACTGTGTAGGGTTGGCAACTGGGGAGACACGCTCTAGCATACTGTAGCCCAGAACTCTGTGAGTAACGATTGTGTAAAGATATGTTCAACTGATATCTTTTGAATACTGAACTGAACTGTTTACTGAACTGGTATTACTGAATGAATGTATGTCCTTTATTTCTGAACTGTACTGTGGCATCCTTAGTACCTACGGTTTACTGTTACTGTTACTGTTACAGAGATCTCTGTCGGTTCCCTCGTGGAACCACTACTGTTTACTGACTGATGGCCATCATTACTGTTCGGTCTTTTAAGACCTACTGTTACTGTTATGCTAATGGATGTACCACATATGACTGTTTACTGTACTGAACAACTGAAATACTGATTGAATTGAACTGTTTTCATTACTGTAAGGACATTCATTCTAAACCCCTTTACGCTTTATGTTATTCACTGGGCTTTAGCTCACTGCTCATATATATATGTAGGTGTACAGGCACCAGAACGAAGCTAGGAGCGTCAGAGTAACTCCAGTTTTGTCAAGCCAGCCTATGTGCCTCACTGCGAGGTTCCGTGTTGCCGTGCTATGGCTTGGGGGTGTTTTGTTTGTTTTTCCCCCGCCTGTCTCCATACTGTCTGACTGTTCTGTATAGACTGACTGTTACCGTACTGTTATCAAGGGATTAGGTCCCTGTACTGTGTGATTGTAAACTTTGTATAGACCGTACTGTTTTGTACAGACGGAATGTTTTCTGTACCGCTATCTAGGGTTGAGTCCCTAGATTGAATGAATGTCAATATTGTACATACTGTTATGTACTGTTTATGTATAAATGCATGGAAAATCTTTTGCATACAGACTGTCACAGCTCATTGGACATTGTTTAATTACTGTATTGGCTTCCGCCAGGCCCTGTACTCTGTTTTACTGTATTACTGTTAAGCAGGCCTTCGGTAATCTCGGATTACTGGCCGGTTACGGTGCTAAACCCATAGGGCCGGGTTTGGGTCGTGACAGTTAGTGAGTTAGCAAATCCTAAAATCAAATTTTCAAAAGAGATGTTTGTGCCATTTTTATTAAAACAACTATGGGGTTTTGTTTAACTTATACCTTTTTTGTAAAGCGAATGTAAGTCAATTGACTGACATTGACCTGTACTTATAGTTTGTTTCCTTTTGAAAGTAAATTGGATAGATAAGTTGTAATTTATTTGGAATAAATCATTTGAAAAATAATAATTTCATGATAAGAAATATGAGATTTTATGAACCAAAATAATATTTTAAAAAATGGGAGAAAAGGCCCAAAAAGAATATTTAAAAAATGAGAAAAAAACAAGTCCAAAAATAACATTTTAAACTAAAAGCGTAATCCGCAAACAGTTTGTATATCTGTAAATCCTATCCACAAAAACTGCAATTCGCACTGCGGGTGATTGTGGGTTCAATTTTTTCCAAACCACGGGCATGAGGGCATGTCCAAACCGCAAACCGAACCGTCAAAAACCGGCGAACACCCCTAACTTGTTGTGCTCTTTTGTGGATGTCCTTCCTAAGTCTCTTTGATGATCTAAATAGTTCACATTGTACAATTCGTCAAGAATATTATTTATATAAAAAAATCAAATTAATTAAATATTCGTAATCTCATGATTAGGTCATAATTATTTTTAAAAAATAATAAAAATTATATTAACCGTTAATTTTTTTTAAAATAAGTGTGCTCTTATTATGAAGCTGTAAATATCCAATCGACTTAATTTTTTGCATGAATGATTTACTTGATGAACCCTACAATATAAACGGTTTGAATTATCAAAAAACACTCAAGACAAACCTCCATAATAAAGTACAAGCACAACAAAATTTCCAAATCCGATTACTTAGATGGTGGTCGCTTAATTAGATTTCTCCAACAATTTTTATATATGGCCTCCCATGTTAGATTTCTCCTAACATCAAAGACATGAGTTGATCAAATTTTATCCTTTTTCCTTTTTTTTTTTATCAACAAAACTAAAACTTTATTGATGAAAAAAGTAATATACATGCCAAAATTACATCAATAAGGGAAATGCACATAGTATCATAGCTAACCTCAACGATCCCAACTAGGTTGGCATCGCGAAAGAAGCTCAATCATATACTAGCATTTGACCCGAGATTGAAGAGAAACCAATCAAAGCAACCAAAGACAGAAAAAGAAAAAGAAAAAAGAACAACAATACAACCACAATGCACCAATATAGTAGCAGTACCAATCAGTAAGCTACGAAACCAAAACCAACAGCAGCAGCAACAACTCTCCACCCGCACCAAATTCGTGAGCTTCCAGCAGCAGCAACTACACCTCTGCGCCTCATAACCGTAGCACACACCATCTAATCTCCACTACATACCCAACCAAGCAATCCGTTAAGCTCCACCAACGATAGAGAGCAGCTCCATAACACGCAAATCACCCATCAATCAGCAGCATCAACAACAGTAGATCACAACAGCATAACACCAACATAACAACAGCACCAATAATAAAAAAAAAAGATCTCCTGATCTGCTTTGCCTCATCTCAGCATTAATAACAGCAAAAGT
Organism: Camellia sinensis; assembly: GCF_055761805.1. Taxonomy (NCBI): domain Eukaryota; kingdom Viridiplantae; phylum Streptophyta; class Magnoliopsida; order Ericales; family Theaceae; genus Camellia; species Camellia sinensis. The sequence goes on from NC_138968.1 coordinate 142,568,860, forward strand.
AGTATATCAATAGCAACATTAGCATCAGCAAGAAATCCCACCAATGCCCAAGACAAGAAAATTGCAATTGCACTCCCACAACTATAGATGCACTCCCAATGCCCAATACAAGAGAACTACAACAACCGTTTATAAAAAAGCTCCACTTCTTCCCCGAGCTACACCTCCTGACAGACCACCATAGCAGCTCACTCTCTAAGTTACTAAATGAATTTTCTTACCAGATGAATAGTCCTTACAATGTCACCAACAGAATAAGAACAACCAGGATCAAATGTTGGCAACCACAGTGCTAGTCGAACTTTAATTAGCTCACATAACTCCTCCAGAAGTGGGGGCTTGTTAGAGAAAATGCTTTCATTTCTACACTTCCACACAGACCATACCACAGCTGAGGGGATAGCTCTCCACACCTGTCTTTCTTTATTTCTAAACTTCCAGCTGATCCACCAATTAAATAGACAGTCCACGGATCCTGGAGTTACCCAAGAAAGCCCCTACCAGTCAATTATGCATGCCCAAATTTGCCATACAAAGGGACACAGCAACAACAAATGTGTTATTGATTCCAGTTCAGATTTGTAGAAAACACACGACAAGTCCACACTACTCCTCAATACACCAATCCTATTTAGATAAACTGTTGTCTTAAGTCTGCCTTTCCAAGCCAACCAAGTAAAGAATTTGGCTTTGGATAGAGAAAAATTATTCCAAATTAAACCAGCCGATGTCAAAGTGGGCCCAGATTCTAGATCACCCTTATTTGTAAACATTGCTTACCTTGAAACCCCCTACTTGATCAGCTTTCCATCTCACATGGTCCTCTAAATCCATACTTAACCTAGGCCCAACACCCAACTTGTCAATAACCCTTACCACTTCTTCTTCCTTCCAAGCATGAAGAGTTCTTCTAAAATTAAAACACCACCTATTTGAGCTTACTTGCCTTGAGATCAGCACACTCAATGGCACCTCTTTATCTGTACTCAATTGAAACAATCTAGGAAATTGAGTACACAAACTAGACTCTCCCAACCAATTATCAACCCAGAACTGCACTCTTCTGCCATTCCCGACTCTGAGTTCCAAATTTTCCATAAAGAATGTAAAAAGTCTTGGGTTAGCTTGTGCCATAACCAGAATGTCCCTCCAGATCTGTGAAGTGACTCCTACTACAATAGCTGGTGGCAGCCACTTCACACCTATGGATCCATACTTACTACACACAATTGATTTCCAAAGTGCATTATCTTCCACGGCATACCTCCACTAACATTTGAGTAACATGCATTGATTTGTAAATCTAATGTCCCTAATCCCAAGACCTTTTTTTTGTTTATTCATTATAATCTCATTCCAATTGACTAATTGTATTTTCTTTCTAATTTTTGTACCTCCCCATAGGAAATTTGCTTACAGCCTATCAAGTTCCTTAGCCACACTTTCAGGAATCTTAAATAAGGACATATAATAAATGGGTAATGAGGACTGAACAGATTTAATGAGGACTACTCTACATGTGAATGACAGTAATCTTCTTTTCCATCCTGAAAGCTTTTTTTTAAAGTTGTAAATGACTAGTTTCCAAGATAGTTTCGTGCTTGGATTGGCACAAAGTGGTAACCCAAGGTATTTGAAAGGCAACTTATGACTTATGCAGTTAAGTTTAGATGCAAAATCCTCCACCAAATCCTCCTCCACACCCACCCCACATACCAAAACCAAAGTTTACTAGCATCTGAAGGAGAAAATTCCAATTTACCGAGTCATATGTTTTTTCAAGATCCAATTTAAGGATTAAACCCTTCTTTCTAGATTTCTTCCACCAATCCACCACTTCATTAGCAATAAGAACCCCATCCATGATGTTCCTTCCACTCAAGAAAGCTGACTGGGCTTTATCAATCACTACTGGCAACATTTGTATAAATCTACTTGCTAAAACTTTGGACAAAATTTTGTAAACAAAGTTGATCAAGCTAATTGGTCTATAGTCCCTGATGGATGAGGGATTATCAATCTCTGGGATAAGAGTTATAAAAGAGCAATTCACCCCATACCCCCGCCTGCTGTTATCATGAAATTCTTTCATAAACTTCAATATATCATCTTTCATCACCCGCCACCCTTTCTGAAAGCATAACATGTTAAACCCATCCGGCTCAGGAGCTTTATTCCCATCATACTCCTTTATTGCTGCCCATACCTCTATCTCAGTGAACTCTTTTTCCAGAATTTCAATGACTTGACTGTGATCCACTTGATTAAAGTAACCTCCAAATAAGGGCCTGCATCTCCACCTCTCATTAAACTGATTCTTAAAATGACTGTACACTACTTGTTTAATATCTGCTGGTTCTTCAACAACAACATCCTCAACCTTCAGTGAGTTTAGCATATTCCTGTTATGCCTAATTGATGCCATTATATGAAAGAACCTTGTGTTCTTGTCCCCTTTTAGTGCCCATTCCAATCTTGACTTTTGTAACCACAACCATTCCCCTTTTATCCTTGTACGGGGAGCAAATATTCCGGCAAGCCCGTACTCCTTTCTTCCAAGCTCCTGTCTGTCCGATCGACCTGCAAGCACAACAGCGGTGAGCTACTCGGCGGTGTGTGGCCGGAAAACCCCTCCGACGATCAAGTTAGCACACACCTTGGGATAGGGAGAGAGGAGAGAGTTGAGTGTAAGTATTTCTCTTACCAAATGTTCATCCGTCCGCGTATGGGGGGCGCAGACGTGCTTATATACCTTCTGCGCCCCAAATCTACTCCCAGTGTCCTCTCAACACGTGGCACTACTATCCCATCTGTCAGCATAAACCTTGCTGAGCACCACCTAACCCAACTGCCTGCCCATTCTCCTAGGAGCTCGACAGCCGGGCAGTACCATCTCGGCCATCGTCTGCCATGCTGCGCTTCATGCCCAAGTACTCCAACAGCTAAGCTCAGATGAAGACCGGACTCGGCGGCATCTCGGCAAAGCCGAGCTCGGGACAACTCACGCTTGTCTGCGGTCGACCTACCTGCCGAGCAAAAAGATACCTCGGTCCAATCTTGCCTTTCCTGGCGCTGGACCTTTCACCTGACCGGCTTCGTAACCACGGATCCTTGCAGCTCGGCCAATCCACGCGCTGCCTTAACCGAGCAGCTTCCTTCAAGGCTGGGCCACACAACTTGGCCCAACACCTGTTCGGCCCAAATCTGTCTGGCACAACTCTGTCCGGCCCAAATCTGTCCGGCCCAATTCCACGGCCCAATTCCACGGCCCAATCAAGATCATAAATCTCCCTCTCAATTGCCCCTTAATTCCGTCCGCTCAAGCGTGACTGGGATTACCTATCTGACTGGGGTAACTCTTCCTTGGTTCTTAGTCTACAAGACGGTGACCACACTAAGAAGGCGAGCAAGGTTCGCTCCACGACTTTTTTCTTGGTGAGCAAGATCAGCTCGGCCAAGGAACTCCAAAGAAGGCGAGCAAGATCCGCTCCGCGACTTCCTTCTTGGCGAGCAACATCAGCTCGGCAAGGAACTCCAAGGAAGGCGAGCAAGGTCCGCTCCGTGACTTCCTTCTTGGCGGAAACATCAGCTCGGCAAGGAACTCCAAGGAAGGTGAGCAAGGTCCACTCCGCGACTTCCTTCTCGGCGAGCAACATCTGCTCGGCAAGGAACTTCCAAGGTCGGCGAGCAAGGTCCGCTCCGCGACTTCCTTCTTGGCAAACAACATCAGCTCGGCAAGGAACTCCAAGGAAGCCGAGCAAGGTCCGCTCCGCGACTTCCTTCTCGGCGAGCAACATCAGCTCGGCAAGGAACTCTAAAGAAGGCGAGCAAGGTCCGCTCCGCGACTTGCTTCTTGGCGAGCAACATCAGCTCGGCAAGGAACTCCAAGGAAGGCGAGCAAGGTCCGCTCCGCGACTTCCTTCTCGGCGAGCAACATCAGCTCGGCAAGGAACTCTAAAGAAGGCGAGCAAGGTCCGCTCTGTGACTTCCTTCTTGGCGAGCAACATTAACTCCGCGACTTCCTTCTCGGCGAGCAACATCAGCTCGGCAAGGAACTCCAAGGAAGGCGAGCAAGGTCTGCTCCGCGACTTCCTTCTCGGCGAGCAACATCAGCTCGGCAAGGAACTCTAAAGAAGGCGAGCAAGGTCCGCTCCGCGACTTCCTTCTTGGCGAGCAACATCAGCTCGGCAAGGAACTCCAAGGAAAGCGAGCAAGGTCCGCTCCGCGACTTCCTTCTCGGCGAGCAACATCAGCTCGGCAAGGAACTCTAAAGAAGGCGAGCAAGGTCCGCTCCGCGACTTCCTTCTTGGCGAGCAACATCAGCTCCGCGACTTCCTTTTCGGCGAGCAACATCAGCTTGGCAAGGAACTCTAAAGAAGGCGAGCAAGGTCCGCTCCGCGACTTCCTTCTTGGCGAGCAACATCAGCTCGGCAATGAACTCTAAAGAAGGCGAGCAAGGTCCGCTCCGCGACTTCCTTCTTGGCGAGCAACATCAGCTCGGCAAGGAACTCCAAGGAAAGCGAGCAAGGTCCGCTCCGCGACTTCCTTCTCGGCGAGCAACATCAGCTCCGCAAGGAACTCTAAAGAAGGCGAGCAAGGTCCGCTCCGCGACTTCCTTCTTGGCGAGCAACATCAGCTCCGCGACTTCCTTTTCAGCGAGCAACATCAGCTCGGCAAGGAACTCCAAGGAAAGCGAGCAAGGTCCGCTCCGCGACTTCCTTCTCGGAGAGCAACATCAGCTCGACAAGGAACTCTAAAGAAGGCGAGCAAGGTCCGCTCCGTGACTTCCTTCTTGGCGAGCAACATTAGTTCGGCAAGGAACTCCAAGAAAGGCGAGCAAGGTCCGCTCCGCGACTTCCTTCTCGGCGAGCAACATCAACTCAGCAAGAAACTCTAAAGAAGGCGAGCAAGGTCCGCTCCGCGACTTCCTTCATGGCGAGCAACATCAGCTCGGCAAGGAACTCTAAAGAAGGCGAGCAAGGTCCGCTCCGCGACTTCCTTCTCGGCGAGCAACATCAGCTCGGCAAGGAACTCCAAGGAAGGCGAGCAAGGTCCGCTCCGCGACTTCCTTCTTGGCGAGCAGCATCAGCTCAGCCAAGGAACTCCAAAGAAGGCGAGCAAGATCCGCTCCGCCACTTCTTTCTTGGCAGACAAGAACAGCTCGGCCAAAGAACTCCAAAGAAGGCGAGCAAGGTCCGCTCCGCCACTTCTTTCTTGGTGGACAAGAACAGCTCGGCCAAGGAACTCCAAAGAAGGCAAGCAACATCCGCTCCGCGACTTCCTTCTTGGCGAGCAACATTAGCTCGGCCAAGGAACTCCAAAGAAGGCGAGCAAGGTCCGCTCCGCCACTTCTTTCTTGGCAGACAAGAACAGCTCGGCCAAGGAACTCCAAAGAAGGCGAGCAAGGTTCGCTCCGCCACTTCTTTCTTGGCGGACAAAAACAGCTCGGCCAAGGAACTCCAAAGAAGGCGAGCAACATCCGCTCCGCGACTTCCTTCTTGGCGAGCAACATTAGCTCGGCTGAAACTTCGGAGTTAAACAAATCATCAACTCTTCAGCCGGAGTAAAATATCTCGGCTGGAACCTCGCAGTTGAGCAAATCATCAACTCTTCAGCCGGAGTAAAACATCTCGGCTGGAACCTCGGAGTTGAACAAATCATCAACTCGCCAGCCGGAGTAAATCATCTCGGCTGGAACCTCGGAGTTGAACAAATCATCAACTCGCCAGTCGGAGTAAATCATCTCGGCTGGAACCTCGGAGTTGAACAAATCATCAACTCGCCAGTCGGAGTAAATCATCTCGGCTGGAACCTCGCAGTTGAGCAAATCATCAACTCTTCAGCCGGAGTAAATCATCTCGGCTGGAACCTCGGAGTTGAACAAATCATCAACTCGCCAGCCGGAGTAAATCATCTCGGCTGGAACCTCGGAGTTGAACAAATCATCAACTCGCCAGCCGGAGTAAATCATCTCGGCTGGAACCTCGCAGTTGAGCAAATCATCAACTCTTTAGCCGGAGTAAAACATCTCGGCTGCAACCTCGCAGTTGAACAAATGATCAACTCTTCAGCCGGAGTAAATCATCTCGGCTGGAACCTCGCAGTTGGGCAAATCATCAACCCGTCAGCCGGAGTAAATCATCTCGGCTGGAACCTCGCAGTTGAGCAAATCATCAACCCATCAGCCGGAGTAAATCATCTCGGCTGGAACCTCGGAGTTGAACAAATCATCAACTCGCCAGCCGGAGTAAATCATCTCGGCTGGAACCTCGGAGTTGAGCAAATCATCAACCCATCAGCCGGAGTAAATCATCTCGGCTGGAACCTCGCAGTTGAGCAAATCATCAACCCATCAGCCGAAGTAATCATCTCGGCTGGAACCTCGGAGTTGAACAAATCATCAACTCGCCAGCCGGAGTAAATCATCTCGGCTGAAACCTCGGAGTTGAGCAAATCATCAACCCATCAGCCGGAGTAAATCATCTCGGCTGGAACCTCGCAGTTGAGCAATTCATCAACCCATCAGCCGAAGTAATCATCTCGGCTGGAACCTCGCAGTTGAGCAAATCATCAACCCATCAGCCGGAGTAATCATCTCGGCTGGAACCTCGCAGTTGAGCAAATCATCAACTCTTCAGCCGGAGTAAAACATCTCGGCTGGAACCTCGCAGTTGAGCAAATCATCAACTCTTCAGCCGGAGTAAAACATCTCGGCTGGAACAGAAGAGTAGGCCCCTCATCCACTATTATTTCGGACACAACAAAGCTCTTCAGCAAAAGTAATTCACTTCTATTACATTAACAAAAAGAGTATTTGCATTCAGAAGTGTAGGGGAAACAAGTCCCTCAAAAAATTACATAGGGCCGCATTCCATGGCCGGGGTACGCCTTTGCCATCCAAATCTTCTAAATGGTATGCCCCCTTGCCCGGTTATCTTGTAAGGCTCTTCCTAGTTTGCCCCTAGCTTGCCTTCACCCGGCACTAGTGCGTTGCCCATGACCTTCCTTAAAACCCAGTCGCCCACTTGGCCGTTGTCATCGAGGTTGTCTCCGCGGTGGACGTCGTTGCATCATCCTCTACTCGGATGTGATCATTGATGCGCTGCATTAGGTGCCACATGGATGTCTGCTGGCTCATTGTAAGCGAATCCCTCAGCCTATGTCCGAGCGGGAGACCGTGCTTATATTGGGTGATTGCCAGGTTGACCGGGCAATCTAGGATCTCATTGAAGGTATCCCAGTACCTGGAGTTGTACGCCTTGAGAGTGTCGCTCAGTTCCATCCTGACACTGAGAAGGTGGTCGACTTCCTTTGGCGTTTTGGTGTTGATTTTGAAACGCGTCACAAAGGCTTCCGCCAACCGCTGCCACCTTTCTATGCTCCCCTCCGGCAACCTCTCAAACCATTTCAAGCCCAACTCGCCCAAACTTGACGGGAAGATGAGGCACATAAGAGCGTCATTTCGCCTACGTCCGGCCATGACCTGTCGGAAGTGGCTTACATGCATATACGGATCGGTCTTTCCGTCATAAAGCGTGAACTTTGGCTGGTGGAAGCCCGCGGGAAGCGGTGTTGTTTCTATCTCCAAGGAGAAAGGGGTGGCGCTCAGCCTCGTCAAGTCTGTATCTACAAGGAGTGGCGCCACTAGGCGGGGTGGGGGCATTCCGAACTCCTCGCTGGCATGAACCCTGTAGGATAGCCGCTGGAACGCCGGCACCCTTTGAGCCTCCCGCCGGCGAGCCCGTTCCTTCAAGACTGCCCGCAAGTCCTATGAACGAGCGGAATAGGAATATCTCGACGTTGTCACCGGATGTGAGGGCTGGTAAGTGCTATCTTGCGCGCTGGACTTCTCTGAACGGCGGGATGGGGTGCACTCTCTGTGGTCTACCACTCCATCTACACTCTTCCCCTTGACATGCCGCTTCAACTCCTCCATCTCCGCCGCCATTCGCCGGATGACAGCGTCTTGGTCCCTCAACTTGTGTTCCAGACGTCGGGCATGTGATTCTCTCCGCCGCCGATGACCGTCTAGACTTCGTGAATGACCATAACTTCTTCCGCGCTTATCCCGCGCGTCTCCTGACTGTCCTCCAGTGAACGTATCCAAGTTCGCCATTGGAAGGATAACAGGATGTCCTTCTCTCCGTCGGGTGAACTCCGGGGTAGCTCCATCGATGGCGGATAACGGAATCTCGTCGTTGTTCGCCATGGACGGCGATTAGATGAGCCTGGAAGACAAGGTTTTATCTGTCAAGCTTCCCACAGACGGCGCCAATTGTACGGGGAGCAAATATTCCGGCAAGCTCGTATTCCTTTCTTCCGAGCTCCGTCAATGTCCGATCACCTGCAAGCAAGTAATGGTGAGCTACCCGGCGGTGTGTGGCCGGAAAAACCCTCCGACGGTCAAGTTAGCACACACCTTAGGATGGATAGAGAAAAGGGAGAGAGTGTTTGAGTGTAAGAAGTCCTTACAGAGATGTTCGTGTGTTGCGTATGGGGGGCGCAGACATGCTTATATACCTTCTGAGCCCCATATCCACTCTCAGTCATCTCCTGACACGTGGCTCTGCTATCCCATCTGTCAGCATAAACCATGCCATTCATCATCTAACCTCAACTGCCTGTCATCACAGCTGGAGCTCGGCAGCCGAGCTGCCCTATCCGTTGTTGTGCCATGCCGTGCTCCATACCCTAGCACTTCACTGGCCAAGACTGAGGAGGACCGGGCTAGGCGGCATCTCGGCAAAGCCTAGCCCGAGGTGCCTCCACTGGCCAAGACTGAGGAGGACCGGGCTAGGCGGCATCTCGGCAAAGCCTAGCCCGAGGTGCCTCCTGGGGTCGGCCTTTCTGCCGGTCAGACAACTTCCTCGGATGTCCGCGCCTTCCCGGGTGCCGGTCACTCGGCCTATCTGGCTTCGGCCATCCTCGGACCGAGCATCCTGGTCCGACCGAGCACTGCCTTGCCGAGCAGTTTCTGTCCGGTCCGGGGTGGCACACAGCCCGAACTCTGCCCGGCCCAAGTTCTGGCAGCCCTTCTCTGGGCGAACAGTCGATCATCCCGGCCCAATGCACTGCTGGGCTTTCAACCTGCTCGGTCGATATCTCGGCCCAACTCCAGATCATAAATCACCCTCTCAATCCTTTTTCCCTTATCTTTAGGAGTAGGTACAGTTCAAGATTTCCCTTCTATGGGATTAGTTTCAAGCATTACGAATAGTTTCTTTAGCAATATTACATATTTAGAAAAAAAAGGAAAAATACTAAATGAACTCACAGCATGAATTTCAAATGTGTGCCATAAATTCATAATCTTGATAAAATTCTGGTGAATTTTCTAGCCCGACAGACTTTTCCATAGTTTTTAGGTGTGGCTTGGAAAGTTCAAATGCCACCAAATTTGTAAGGTACTTTTATTTCATTGTATATTGTGAAATATTTAAATAACCATCAAAACACATGTAATTGGAATTGGAAAGAATTATTTCATGATAAATAAGATCATATAATTATTATATTTACTTTTATGAAAAAGAGATAAGGTTATACATTTCATATGGTGACAAATAGAATTTGGTAGAAGAATGGAGAAAAATAGAGACTTATTAATGCTTCGTTTGAGAAGTCAAAGGTTGGATTTTTTTGATTAAAATAGTCACAAAAAATAAAATAGATTTTTTAGCCAGAAAAAACAAACATCACATTAAATTTATAATCATTACATTCTTTCTTTTGTAAAAAAAAGCAAAAAAGTCAAAAGTCTTTCCTAAATGAGGTTTTTTAATCCCAAACTAAAATAGTCAAAAAAATTAAAAAATTTAAAAACCAACCTGCTTCCCAAACGAACCCTAAGAATGAAATTGAACTTGCCTTGAATTTTTTCTCTACAAACTTTGTCTATAAAAACAAATGTTTACTATATGTATTTATGTGTTAAAATGAAAAAATGAGTATTTTTCTCTTTTAACTCAAATTCTCTTTTATTCTTTATTGACATTCACTTTTTCTTTTATTATTTTAATTTTATAACAGTAATATCATTTTAAGTTATTTATTTATTTATTTATTTTGTGGCATGATCCGATGGGAGCGCTCGCTAGCACGTGAATTTCCCACTCAACCCAGAGGTAATCTTGGTTTTCCTCCTCCTCCCTCTCCAACGCTACCCCATCTATATTTTTTTTTTGACAATAATGATTCATCCCACTAAAAACATCATCACTAATAACACTAATGCATTAAAAAAAAAAAAAAAATACAACTCCAAGACCAAAACATTACATCATTAATGGCAGGACCCACTGCCACCTAATTAGTGGGAGCACTAATTAGTGCTCCCAAGCATTTTTCATTCCTTTAATTATTCCCAACCTAATTACTTTTACAATTCCGCTACGTAATTCGAAAAAAATAAAAACTCGAATGGCTCGAGATCTCAAAACGACATTGTTTTAGGATTTTTTTTTATTCTCTTACCGGTAAGATAATATTTTCCGTACCATTCGAACCATTCGAGCTCAACGCATTCGAGTTACGGATTATTTTCGTTAGTTTTATGTCAACTCCGCTACGTAGCTCGAAATATCAAAGGCTCGAATGGCTCGAAATCCTAAAACAACGTCGTTTTAGAGTTTTTTTTTATTCTTTTACCAATAAAATAATATTTTCCGTACCATTCGGACCATTCGAGCTCTACGCATCTGAACTGCAGATCATTTTCGATTTTATATGTCCAAACTCTGAAGTCAACTAGTTCCTTCCATGATTGCCTAATGGCCAATGCTCCCTTTATATTCAAGTTTCTTAGTAGTGGTACAAGTGTGGATTATTAATGTAATATAAATTTCATAATTTTTTTTATTAGTAGTTATAATAATGAAAATAATATATGAGATTTGTATGTTGAGTAATGCTAAGGGTGTGTGTCATATATAAATTATGATATTTCTAAGATTGATCATCACAAATGTAATAACTCAATTTTATGAAAGTCATATATATATATAATAAATAAATAAAAAGTTATAACTATACCCTGTACAAGTATAATGAAAGAGTTTTTGAATCATAATCAAACTGCTGCCATAATTAATATCACAATGAGTCATAACTAATATCACAATATATATAATCAAGTGTTAACTAAAATCTTAATAAATCATAACCAAAGATCTGAAAGAAAGTGTGTACAATAAAATTTACCATATAAATATGTACCTATAACATATATTTTCTGTATCTACACGCATAGTACGTGTATGTCAAACAAAATATAAATAATAGTGGTGAGTAAAAATAAAATAAAATAAAATAAAATAAAAATAGTCAACTCATCAATTCCCACCACTCAAATTGACCCAAATCAATCTGCACAGTTTGAGAAGGTAAATAGTTTTTTTTTTTAGGCACTTCGGAAAGGAAGAAGGTAAATAGTTGAGTTGGGCAAGTTAGATGATAAAAATCAATGAATCAATTGACATAAAGATTGAAATTTGTCAACCTGCCTACAAACCAACTTAATTCAACTATATGTATTGCTCAAAATTACTTTGCTTGTCTACCACAATCTCTTCATAACAGTGCTGCAAAATCCATCCATGATGTTAGAATATATAATATATTATGTATATTATTATGTTTAGCTTTAGCTTTAATAATTAGTGTAGCTTTAGTTTTCATAATTAGCTTGCTTTAGTTTTATGCTTTCGGTGGCTCTCTCGCCAATGTATCACAGGCTATAAGAAGAGAGCTAGGCTCCCTTTGTAAATCAATCCATGAAATACACATTTCATTTATTCACTTGCTCTCTCTCTTTCTGTATACATAAACTCTTTCATGGTATCAGAGCTAGGTTAAGAACCTAGTAATTTCGTTCCACCGGCGGGCGGCAATCTTGCCTTGGCCGCCCGCCGGACAAACCCAAATTTCCTTAATTTCTTCTTTCATGGCAGATTCTTCAACAACTCACCATGATGGATTCATTCACCAAATTTTAACAGCCAAAGCAAACAGAGAGTTTCAAATTTCAATCATGGAAGTCCCTTCTAGGCTTGTGTTCCTCTTGGTCTCTCTTCTGAGTCTAGTCTTCTCACTTTCTGACTCTGCAACAGTAGTAGTAGATGGAGTTTCAGAATGGAAAAACCCAACTGTTCATATTGGGGATTCTATCATTTTCAAGCACAAGTATGATTACAAGCTTTACATTTTTCAGAACAGAGGAGCCTTCAATCTCTGCAACTTTACTCAAGCTTCACTTCTTACCAAACCCAATTCCAACTCCTTCACTTGGCATCCATCAAGAACTGGTATCTTCTACTTCTCCTTCAACAATGGCACTCTCAAATCATGTCAATCAGCTCAAAAGCTCGCCATAACAGTATCTCTATCACCACCACAAAACTCCGCCACCTCGCCGGAACTATCTCCGGCAGCCTCTCCAGCACCGAGTTCAGGCGGCATTGTATCATCAGCTCCAGCATACCCATGGCCATTCCCTCTCTCTCTTTGACTGGATTTCAGATCTTTTTGGTAAGTAGATGTAGCTGTTGTGGCCAGCCACATCACAGCCCATTGCTGCCACTCTAGGCGCCATCGTCGTCACCGAAGACCCACGCCACCTTGCACACCATCGGCGGTTACAACTGTGGCTACCATTGATGCCGCAACAGCTTCGGCAGCCACGGCTCCACTTTTCACTCATCTCCGCCATTCCCATTGCCTCGCCAAAGCCACCGATCCTCACGACCACCATCATGGAAGCAGCAGCAGCTCATCTTCACTCATAGTCTCCGCTCCGCCGTACACGGCTGAAACTAACGCAGATCTACTCTCCCTCTCTCTAGGCTCTTTCACTCTGCAGCTTTGAGCTTTGAAATGTATCACACCCACGGGTAGCACCTTCACACCCAGCAGAGGCATACACAACACACACAAGAAGCACACACACACGGTTTAGAGAGAGAGAGGACACACACTTCACACCACCAACTTCATCTTCTCACACACGGCTATCACAGAGCTAAACAAACCCAGCTTTCTCACTCTCTTTCCAATTAAAAACCCACTGAAGTTACACATATATTAGATATATAATATATATACAAAATCGTGGGCCACTCTTTTTGGTTTTGTAAAACCAATCAAAAAAAGAAAAAAAAAAGAAGAAGAAGTTACCCATGTGATCCCACTAACCAATGCACTTTAATCTCTCGCGGGTCTATGTATGAAGGTTGCACAATCTCTCTCTCTCGTCCCTTTTTTTCTCTACTTTCATCATAGCCATCACCTCCTTTAATTTTATTCCACCCACTCTCTCTATGGTCCATTCTTCCCCATTAATACATTTTTATTATTATTATTCTAAAAAAAAAAAAAAAAAAAAACACAAATATTCCAAACACCATTCCTTGATTTAACAAAACCGTGGACCCCGAAACCACGTGAACCACTTTCCTTCTTTCCCCAATCTTTCGTTTTGATTTCAAATATATTCTTATTATTTCTTTCTTTATTTTTCTTTCACATTATTTTTAATCTTTTTCAAACTCCATTCACAACCAACTTTTTTTTTTTTTTTTTTTAACATCTCCACTTTGTGTTGCCGTTTTGCTCCACTTTCTCAATCCCTTTGTTTCAACCTCAAATAGGTTTTTATCTTCACACCTATTTGAGTTTGAGGGGGGGTTATACATATATCATGGTGAGCATGGTTATACACCATGGGAACCACCCAAGCCACCCCATGGCGCACTCCCTAAGTCGCCCCCTTGGTGCACCACCAATCTTCTACATCGGTCCGGCATGACCCCATAAACTGTCCCGACATTGATTCTGGTCAGCTTCTACACCGGTCCGGCATGACCCCGTAAACTGTCCCGACATTGATTCCGGTCAGCTTTTACATCGGTCCGGCATGACCCCGTAAACTGTCCCGACATTGATTCCGGTCAGCTTCTACAACAGTCCAGCATGACCTCGTAAACTGTCCAGACATTATCTGCTACAACGGTCCGACACGACCATACAGTGTCTTCACCAACAGTCCGACACGACCATACAGTGTCTACTATCCTCTTTTATTTTATGTATTAGTTTATCTTCATGTTTTGTTCCTTTCCAAACTCAAGTTGGTTTTACCTATCCTCCTTGAGTTTGAGAGGGGATGTTAGAATATATAATATATTATGTATATTATTATGTTTAGCTTTAGCTTTAATAATTAGTGTAGCTTTAGCTTTCATAATTAGCTTGCTTTAGCTTTATGCTTTCGGTGGCTCTCTCGCCAATGTATCACAGGCTATAAGAAGAGAGCTAGGCTCCCTTTGTAAATCAATCCATGAAATACACATTTCATTTATTCACTTGCTCTCTCTCTTTCTGTATACATAAACTCTTTCACATGATATGGGTTAACAGTAAGATCTTCTTCCCATGGCTGACTTCGTAAAAACATTAATGGAGAGAGAGGATTCCCAACATCTTTTTCCCATGGCTAAAAAATTATGTATTGCTCAAAATTACCTTTAGTTTCATGGGTAGATATAGGATGCCCCGCTTGTGCAAAAGAAAAATGTTTAGGAAATGTAATTCAGCATCCTTACACTGCGTTTGATTATTGTTGTGTTTGGTTGGGGGATTTGGGGAAGAATTTAGAAAGGGAAAGGAAAAAGCGTGTGAAACTAGGTGAAATGTATGTATATTTTATTCATATTTCACCTAACTTTTCTCTTTCCCTTTTCAAATTCCTCCTCAAATTCTCCAACCAAACACAGCGTAAGAGATTTGAGAAGAGATTTAGAAAAGAAAAGAGAAAAAGTGTATGAAATTAAATGAAATGTAAGAATATTTTATTCATATTTCACCTGTCTTTTCCTTTTTCCTTTCCAAATTACTTCTCAATTCTTCCAATCAAACACAATGTTAATTCACTCTGAAATTGATCCCACTCTTTACTCCTCATCCTTTCTCTTTCTATCTTTCTCTATTCTCTCTCTTCCACCTCATTAGAAATCAAAATAAGAATGATATATTAAGAGATATAGTATCACTCTTTCCAAAAATTGTAAATTCCTTTTTCTTTTTTCTCCAAAAAGGGACCTCACTCTGCTTCAAGCCAAAGACATGGAAATAGTCGGTGCACAAACCATTTTTTTATAATCTTCTAACACGTACTATTACATATACATATAGAATGGGAGAGGGAAAGGCGTCATACATACAAACCCTTGAAGTTCTCTCATTCATTCATCATTTATTTGCCAAAAGGTTGGGAATTCAGAGCTACTACATATCAACACCTGATTTCCATATTTATATCAACACATAAAATTCCCATATAGCCAATAAAGAAGATGACGGTAAATCTCTCTCTCTCTCTCTCTCTGTATATATCTTTCTTTGTCTTTCTCTGATTCTCTTGATTATCGTTTGATAGAACTGCTACTCTATGTTCTGAAATAATCATTTTATCGTTGTTTGATTCATTAATGGGGGTGTTTAGGAAGAGTTTTTTTTAGTTTTTTTTTTATAGCTAAAATAGCACTAAAAGATAAAATAGACTAAAATAGTTAATAAGATAAAATGTTACATCAAATTCATAATTATTTCATATTTTCTCTCACAAATATCACATTTAACTACTAAAAAATTCAACTATCTTCCCAAACACAAAAAATTTTAACCTCTTAAAATAACCAAAAACTATTAAAATAACAACTTTCCAAACACTTACAATATAAATATATATATATATATATATATATATATATATTACAAGTAGAATTATTATTTATCAAAGAAATAACCATTTCATATTGAGAGTAAGAAATAGGAGTCAGGGATAGGTTAGGCTTAAATATCACGAAAAATTCTCCACTTTTAGATTACACTTATAATAAAATATTACACACTAATTAAAGGATAAAAAATTTTCATGATACATTTCATAATATTTTTTTCATGATCCCTAGTATTATTTCAATTATTATGCCCTCGTTCCCATATATTATTGAGTTTTTTGGACTTTGATTAGTCAACGGGTTGGTGCCAGCCGGACTTATTTAAAATTTAAAATCACGCCCCATTTGGTAGCCCAAATTTTACAGGCCAAAATAAAACTGGACTGGATTATATATTTTTTATTAGACTTATATTATTAAGTTATACACAATTATTTTTTCTTTTTTAATAATTCATATGATCAAATTAATTAATATTATTAAACCAATCAAATTATAGTATAAATTCACCAAATTAACAAATTATGATAATGTTATATGTAAGTTGAGAGTTACGAAGATATCACTGGTCATTGTCAAATTCAATTTTAATAAATTGTGTTGCGTATTTTTTTAAAAGTACAATTTACAAGAATAATATGAGTTGTTAAGTATTTTTTTTTATTTTTTAAATGAAACAGTATTAATTTTAATGAATTAAAATTGAATTTAATAATGTTATTTTTTAGATAATATTAAATTTTTTGGGGGACGTGATAGTTTAAGTCAGACTGGATTTACTCATATGGGTTTGTACGGGCCGGTATATGGGTGGATTTAGGTTTCAAACTTTTGTGAGACGAGCTAGGTAGTCAAGCAATTATCAGTCAGACTGGATTTACACATATGAGTTTGTACAGGCAGGTACATGGGTGGATTTGGGTTTCAAACTTCTATGGGACGAGCTAAGCTAGGTAGTCAAGCAATTTAGGATAAGCCCTGGAATGGGTTGATCGAATTAGGTAATACCAAGTTTTTTGTCGCGGATCATTTAATGACCTCTAGTAAGAAAGGACTATTTTGCATTCTTTATTTCATTTTATGTGGATTTTTTTTTTTTTTTTTGTAATTTTTTTTTATTTTTAAAAATCAAATGACAATAACAAATTAACAATGATAATATATATTGTGACTACTGTTATTTGTGATAAGATCACTCGTTGAATCAACTACTACTACTTTTTATTGGTTTAGACCATAGAGATGCAAGTTCACATGGACTGCCCTGGATGTGAGAACAAGATTAGGAAAGCTCTTCAAAAGCTAAAAGGTAAGCTACTTTCTTCCGCTCAACTCACTACATGTCACATGCCTAAATAAATCCACTTCCTTTCCCCTAAATATTTTTAAGTCTTCTTTAACTGTTAGATTAACTCACATAACAAATCGACATAAAAGGCCAAAAAAAAAAAAAAAAAATCATCCTGTGACACATATCATTTTGCATTCTAGGAGTGGACGATATAGATATTGACATGGGAATGCAAAAGGTGACCGTGACCGGATGGGCTGACCAGAAGAAAGTTCTAAAGACAGTCCGAAAAACTGGAAGGAGAGCCGAACTATGGCAACTCCCACACAACCCAGAAGATTACCTCTATCATAACTACAACACCAACAACCACTACTATCATCAACACCATTACGGCGGTCTGGTCACCCACCATGCTCCCCAACCATCTTCTTCTTACAACTACTACAAACATGGATATGATTACGGTGGTTACTATCATCAAGCTCCTGCTGCTCATTCCACCATTTTTGGACACCAGCCTGGTGCAACTTTCAGTGATGAGAATCCTCATGGCTGCTTCATTATGTGATTGTTCGTTATATTAGCCAAGATATATTTCACAGAGAAACCGTTCTTTTTCTTTTTTCTTTTTTTATAAATAAAAGGTGAAAAGCACCAAGTATATTTTTTATGCATTAGATTTTTTGTATTTTGCATTCAGTAATTGATAAGTTTGCTTCTATAATGATATTTAATAAATGGTCAGATTTCAATGTAATGGTGATAGTGGTATTACAATCCATTCCACCATGTAATTGTAATCACATATTCAACTTATCTCACTAATTGAAACTTATATAGTGGGCCTAAATACATATACATTGAAGGTAATGATTAATTTATTATATAATGTCACCAAAATAACATGATACAATTCTTTTATTTTATTTTTTCTCCAATTTATGAGGTTATGCTCATTTAAGACATCTCATGTTAAAATTAGTAATGATTTACAAACTTAGAAATTATATTTAGAATTTATCTAATTTTTTTAATATATAATTCAGATTCATTTGATAGGTAAATCACATAATACACTTGTTTAATCTCCATTACAAAATGTGCATTTTGGTTTTCAAATTAATTATTAAATTACACTCACATCCTCATGTGTTATCAGACCTTCTTTTTGACTTTTCATCGGACTTTTTTTCGATTATATATATATTTTTAAAATGTCGCTTCTTTGCCTGATGTTTAGTGAGTAGTTGCTTTAACAATTTTATTTTATTTTTTTAGAGCATGAAAAATATTTATATTAAAAATAACAATACACAAAAATAAGATCTTAAAGTGCCATACAAATCATACAACAAAACTGAAGAAATAAACAACTAAAAAATAACAAATTCGTCAAAAAAATCAGTTACGATTCAAAAAAAGTCACTGATTTTCTTAAAAATGGTATCTAAAAAGTAAAATCTTGTTAAAAGCTCGTCATCCCCATTGATGTAGTTTCTGTCGCTGCTGTCCCACTCCGCCACCGCAATCGCCGTCCTTCAGACACCTCCAGAAGTTGGAGTTGAGGAGAAAGTACACCTACAATGGTATGAGAGAAGGCTTGAGAAAAGAGAGAACCATCATGGGTGTCAAAAATTTAAAAACCTATGTCAAAATCGGAGGAAAAAAAAACTCTAAAACCCCTTATTTTAAACATGAAAACTATAAATCTACACTCTAAAACTATAGATCAATAATCAAAAAACGTAGATCTACACTTTAAAAATATAAAAAAAGCCGTCAAAATATCACCGGAATACTATCAAAAATCTCCCAGAGAAAAGCTCTCTCTCTCTGTATGCAACTCACTTTTGTTTTTTAATCCAACTTTGATGTGGCATTCCTAAGTCCCCGATGCACATGAAAAAGAGAAGCAACTCCAACTAAAAATGTCAAATCCTGTATGGCACAATAATATCTCAATTTTGACATAAAGAATAATGTTCATCGAATATATCAAATACTGAGTTGGCATTTGATATGAACTTAACATATCAAATTTGATATGTTCCATGTTAATATCAAATGTTGAGTTCACTCAATAAAATAATTTCATTTTAAAAAATAATACAATAATAAATTTGACATATTAAGTAGAGAATTTTTATGTCAAATAAATATATGCCAATATATCACCAAACCCTTCAAAAAAAAATTTACTAGACCAAATTTTAAAAAATTGAGTGGAAGCAACCTTTACTCAAATTTAAGTAAAAACTTCGATGTCAACAACTTCAATGAATAAATTTAATTTTGAGTTGACTAAAAGAATTTCAATAATGGCATAGGGGTAGATTTGAGAGTCACAAAATAGTCTTTAAAATTTTTGGTTAATAATTGATTTGGGTAAAACTTAATTTGGTATATTTGAATGATTTATACTTAAATTTAAATTTCTTTTTAAGTTGTCAAGCAAACTCTTAATCTTTAAGAACAATATGCTAAATAAACATTTTTTAGAAAGTTTATTTTAGCCTTTTTAAAAAGAATATTTGTATTAGTTTTATCAAATTTTTACCAAATACTTAGAGTGTGGGACTCATATGAGTATACAACCTATACCCATGTGACTAGGGATATAATCAGTTCGGTACAGTCAGTATTTAGGTAAAAAAAAATCATCGAACCGATAATATCAGTTTCATTATTTTGAACATCGATACAAACTACTTCTCCCATTAAATCACACTGAACTGAATCAATTGAAACAGTTTAGTTCGGTATGGTTTAATCGGTCTAGAACCTTTTAAACTTGAGTCACTTTTAAATATAATCACTAATCTATATAAAAATATTAAATTAGTTATTTGTCCATCATTTCAAACATATCCAATCTATCTACTTAATAAATATTTTTCAATTCCTAGATTAACAAAAATAAAAACAAAAAAATAAAAAATAAAAAATACTAAGATTTCAAGAATAAGCTAGAGTTAAAATTATATATAATAAGAGTTTTCGATTATAAAAATGATAAGGTTAATTAATTAAAATTAATAATTTATTATACCTGTTAATATCATTATATTATTAGATTATATATATAAATATATATATATATATATATATTATACATACAATATATATTGAAGCGGTCGTTTTCGGTTTAGTTCGATACACAAAGTGCTTGAAGTTATACCAAACCGAAAATCGAAAAAAATCAAATTTAAAAATTGCACAAACCGATTCTTGTTAAAAAGCACACCAAATATAGCCGGTTTGGTTCAGTTCAATCAGTTTGATCAATTTTTTTGGTTTTTCTTACATTCGTACATGTGGGTATTTGATAAAACTCTTGAGGCTTGTAGCGTTAAAAAAAAAAAAAGAAAAGAAAAGAAAATAAGAAGAAGAAGTAATTAATTGAAGTAGAATCACTCAACAGATGCCTTAAAATAGCTTTTTGCTATTATAAGGGATTGATTCTTCAAAAATTCAACTCCATCAGATCTTTTATATAATCTCTTAAATTTATGACTGCTCAGTGACTCCCTATTTGTAAGGAGTCATTGTAATTCTCTCATATCTGATAAATTCTTATTTTAATTCTTATTTTATTTCGTTGAATGCGCTAACACAGCAGCCCAGACAAGGGCCCAGATGTCCAGGGGTTGATTGGCCAGAGGTCTGGGCGGACGACCTCACCTCTGTTTAAGAGAGAGCCTTTGTTCTAGTGAAGCCTATAGCCTATAGTTAGGATTGGACATGAACAACAGGGGTAGAAGTGACAAGTCTCTCTATGAGACGTCAATGGAGATGGTAGTTAACATTGTCAAGCTTTCATCATGTGAGAAGTTGCCAAAATGAGTCTTGGAACAGCTGATTCTCCACTAGCTACCAAAAATATTGCTTTCTCAGGCTCTGTTGCCAATACTCCACCGCTAATGCAAAGAGTAGTTCAAAGCCCATCTCTTTCCTAAGACAAGTGTTGATAAGAAAGCTACAGATTATATCAAAAAGGTACATACGAGGAACTGAAATCATTCCAGTGAACCATCGACACTTTCTCCTTCAGAAAACATATTCTGAACTATCAACACTTTCTCTATCACAACCCAAACTCATCCCTATAGGTTTAGTGCCGTAACCGGCCAGTAATCTTGGGATTACCAAAGGCCTCTGAACAATTTAAACAAGATACAGGGGCTAGCAGAAGCAAATACAAATATAAAAGTCCATAGAACTGTGTAGACATATATAGGACAGAAAATTTAAAACTTATATACATATCTATGACATTACTAACACATTGGTCTTACATCATATCTACAATACAGAACATTTAGTGAAAATATAAGAAATATAAAAGTCTCGAATATCGATCATAAACACTTGACCATGTCAAAACGGGAACCTCCTCGGGAGGCACAGAGGCTAGCTGACCAAAACAATACTCAAAGCAACAACTTAGGCCTGATCACGCGCCTACTCACCTACATACATAAATAATACAGTGAGTTGGAGCCTAGTAAATAATAACAAAGTAAAGATTTTAATGAATGATGCCCATAACAGATTCAGAGACAAAGTCATATTCATATTCAAATCATGCATGGTACATTCATTAGCATTAACAAATCACATTGGTCATCCATATCAAGTTTCATAATGGAACCTCCGGTGCTGGGTATCATATAACATACGTAGGCCACTGTATTGTTTTCCTCGGGCGAAAGCCTCATGCCACGGTATTGTTTTCTCCGGACAAGGGCCTTATGCCACGGTATTGTTTTCCCTAAGCGAGGGCTTTATGACCATAAGCCACATTATTATCTCTTTTAGGCGAGGGCCTTTGCTAAGGATACCACAAATACATTTCAAAGAATTGGGCTATCATTCATGTAATCTCAAAATAGCATTTCATAAACAAATCGTATCATTTCAATCAGAAAATACCTATAATCAAACATAGCTTTACGGAGATGTTACTCACAGATAGCTTCGATAGCAGAACAAATGGATCTAACAGCTCACGGCGCGTGACCTACACAAACATATAACAGATACACATATTGAAACACACACTCGGATAGTACGTAACTCATTCCATTTCATTCTTAGTGTGTTTCTAGCCTTTATCCTCATTATTATGTCTTAATTAGGGCTTAGGAATGCCTAAGATGCAATAAGGATGCCAAAACGTACTTTAGAACACTTAGTCAAATTTTTAAAAATAAGACAGTCCGCTTGTAACAACCACAACCTATGATTAGCTGATAAACCATGATTAATTATGCCTAATAGGTAATTAAGATGAAATTCTAAATTAATTGCATGTGTGTTACATTATTTGTATTTCGATTTGTTTATTGTAAGAATATCTGTTTAAGATTCTGTTATATTTTGTGAATTAAAGGCATTATCGGCATCCGATCATGAAATTGACTTGGTGTATGTGTTATGTGAAATTTTTAGAATTTTATGGTAGGTTTAATTAAAATTCGATTCGGAATGATTAAATTAGAATAAATAATGTCCATGTAATTGGCTTAAGCCAAGTTTAATTAAACTAAACTAAGTGGGCCTATATAAGGCCAAAATAGCCTATAGAAGCCATTTTGTTGATCATCTTTGTACTCACCAAACGTGGGAGGGAGAGAGAGACCTAGGAGAAGTTGAGTTCAAGCTTGAGTCTTGTAAAGATTTGGAGGATTTGACTTGGAAACTCACACAATTAGCCCATTAGAGTTCAATTAAGCATCTAAGGTGAGCATTCAAGCCTCTAGTCTTGTAATGGTTAGTGTTTGCATTCAAAGAATTAGGCCATGAGATGCATGAATTGAACTAAGGAAGTAGTAAAGAAGAACATCTCATGCATGAATATATAATTCTCATAATTTTGTAAGTTGATTCTCAAGAATTTCCACATGCATGTCCATATCTTGGTTTTGTTCAAGAAATTCAACATGTTTTTGACCTAAACATCTCATTTGCTCATGATTTGGAAACTTGGAGCGCAAATCATTGCATGCATGTCATGTTCATGTTATGTTTTCACATTTCAAGCTTGAGTTTGTATAATTGACATCCTTATGGGCCTTAATTTCATGAAATGATCTTTAATTCTCTATGTTTTCCGAGTTTAGACTTGTTTTCTTAAGTTTTGGGCCCAACTGATGTGTTTTAAAAGGTTAAAGATGGGTTTTGAAGCTTGGAGGTGAATTTGGAAATTTCAGAATTCGACATCACCGCTCGAGCGACAGATCCTGCGCTCAAGCAACCAAGTTTATTTTTTTACACTTCCGCTTGAGCGACCAAAAGCTAGCTCGAACGTAAATGCATTCTCCCACAAGTTCACATGTTTTATAGACCGCTTGAGCGACAATTGTTGCACTCGAGCGACCGTCGAGCGGAGAAATCACACAACCAGTACTTTTGTAAAATTTACAGACCGCTCGAGTGAAAGAAGTTAAGCTCGAGCAACCACTCATGAACCTCCGCTCGAGCGAGGGAGGTTGCGCTCAAGCGAGGACCCTGTTTTCGGCATATATGCCTAAGAGTTTCCAAGTGCATTTTAGCATCTTCATTGCATCCTAGGCATTCCTAGGCCAAAATTAAGACATAATAATGAGGATAAGACTTAGAAACACACAAGGAATGAAATGAAATGAGTTAAGCATAATATGATCGTGTGTTTTAGTTTGTGCATCTAGTATGTTTGTATAGGTCACGCGCCGTAAGCTGTTGATCCATTTGTTGTTATCGAGCTATCTATGTAACAATCTATAAGTAATAACTTAGTAAAATTATGTTTGATATGAAGTACTTTTTGAATATTATGATATGATACAAATTGTTTTTGAATGATACAAAAGGCTATGTAGTGATTACATGAATGATGACCCACTTCTTTGAAATGTCTATGTGGTATCCTTAGTAGAGGCCCTCGCCTAGAGGAAACAATACTATGGCTTATGGTTATGAGGCCCTCGCCCAGGGGAATAATACCGTAGCTCATGTATGAGATATGTTATCCGGTACCAGAGGTTCTATCATGGAACTTGATATGCTTGACCAAACATGATATGTTAATGCTAATGGATGCACCACATATGATTTGAATACGAATAAGAATATGGCTCTGTTTTTTATATGACTATGCTTATCTCTCTAATTGATATGATACAAGACTAGACATAATTCATGGAAACCTTTACTTTGTTATTATTCACTAGGTTTTGCTCACTATTTATATTATGTATGTAGGAGACCAGGCGCGTGACCAGACTCAAAGTTGATAACCTGGAGTCTCTGTTTTGTTGGCCAACCATTGTCCCTCTCGAGGAGGTTGTTGATTAAGTCAAGCCTCGGGGTCATGTTTTGTGAACGTTTAAGACTTGGTTTTCTTTTGATACATGAACAAGCTTTTGTTTATCTGTATATGGGTTTAGTTCCCTTTTGTATTTTTGTAATAAATGTGACTAGGACCACTATATGTATGGCGTCATGCCTATGTATATAAAGTTTTGGTTTTTAAATTTCCGTCTCATATACGTCAGCACAGCTTTATGGACAATGTATTTTATATATTTGCTTTCACAGGCCCTTATATTTGATGATATTCAGGTCAGAGGCCTTTGGTATTCTGAGGATTACTGGCCAGTTACGATGCTAAACCTATAGGGGCGGGTTTGGGTTGTAACACCGCTCGAGCACAACTTCTGTCCCTCGAGCGGCTTGTAAGGTCTGCAAAAGTATTGGTTGCATGATTTTTCTGCTCGATGGACGCTCGATGGTCGCTCGAGCACAAGACTGAGTAAAAAGGGTCTCTGCTCGAGCGGTTTGTAAAAGTCTGTAAAACTTCTAGAAGCTCTTATTTTACGCTCGAGAGCAATTTCTGTTGCTCTAGCGAAGGGTAAAAAATAAGGGTGGTCGCTCAAGTGCAAATTCTACCGCTTGAGCTAACCCCCAAACTCTGGAAAAGTACTAAGAGCTCACATTCTCTACTTGAGCGCAGGCTCCACAGCTCGAGCGAAAGGTGCAAATTTTGGAATTTCCAGATTGATGATTCAAGTTCAAAGCTTAAATGCAAACTAACAAAACATATATTTTTGGGCCCAAAACTTGAGGAAACACATGTAAACTTGTAAAACATGGTGAATTCAAAATCATTTCGCAAAATCAAAGTCTAAAAGCATACCAATTGTATAAAACCAAACTTGAAATATTGAAAACATGACATGCATGTAATGATATGAGTTTTAACCTTTCAAAACATAATGAAATGAGGTAAAAACATGTGAAATGTGATGAACTTCCAAAATTAAGCTAAAACTATGACATGCATGTAAGATTTCTTGGAGAACTATGCATACATGCATGGTTTGAGTCTTAATTCTTAAATTTTAGCTTAATTCTTGTGATTTGTCTCTCAATTCACTTGAATTCTAACATTAGCTAACTCAATTACATAACTAAAGGGTTTAACTCTTACCTTGGCTTCTCAATTGTGCTCTAGATGGCTAATTGTTTGAGTTTTCAAGCTAATTCTTCCAATTTCTCTTCAATTTCCCTTGTTTGATCTCAAGTCTCCTCTTCTCTCTCTCTCTCTTACGTTTTGTTGAAGAAGATTACGATAATGAAGGTGTATGCAATATTCAAGAGTCAATTTGGCCTTATATAAACTTGATTAGTATTAGTTAATTAAGTTGAGTTAAGGCTAATCCATTGATATTATTTTATTTTAATTATTTAGTTATGAATCGAATTTCAATTGAACCTACCATAATGTTTTAAAAATTCTAAATAACATATAAATCAAGTTAATTTCGTGATCAGATGACGATAAGGCCTTCGATTCACCAAACAGAACAGAAACGTAAACAGATATTTCTACGACAGACATATATAAATGCAAATAACATATTATACATGCAATGAACATAAAATTTCATCTTAATTACTTATTAGGCATCTTTAATTACAAATTATAAGCTAATTGTAGGTCGGGGTTGTTACATTTTCCTTCATTATTTTATTATTAAAAAAATATTTAAATTTAAAAGTAATTGAAAAGATTATTTTAATAGAATAAAGAAAAATTAGAGAGTTTGACAGGAAAAGTAAATGAAAAAGTGATTTTTAAAATAAAAAATAATTTTTTTAATAATATTTTAAAGTAAAATTTAAGTAAACTAGTGGGGATACTTTACTTATTTCACATACTTTTAGAGGTGATTTGACAATTGACTATTTTAATTATTTTTAAAAATTTTTATAAAAAATTATACAAAAAAAGTAAAAAATATAATGTGGTAATATATAGTAATTTTTAAATTAAAATAACTTATTCCCAAACAGTATTTAATGTTTTTTTTCTTTTTTTATTTTAAATATTTTCCTCTTAATTCCTTTAAAGGGTGTAAATGCTTAAAGAAGGCAAAAGGAGGAGAGGGGAATGAGGGGGTGATTCGCCTGGTTTGGCGAGTGATTTTTTTAAGTTAAAAAATAAAAAAAATTATTAAAAAAATAAAAAATTATTAAAAAATAAAAAAAAAAATTATTAAAAAAAAAATCAATAATTTATATTAAAATGTTAAAAAAAATTATCTTTATTTTTATTTTTATTTTTATTTTTTTCACATATTTTTATAAAAAATTAAAAATTTATTCTAAATATATTAATTTTTTTACGTATTTTAATTAAAAAATCAAAAAATTACTTTAAAAAAACACTGTTCAAATCAGATCTGATTACAAAGGGCAATGCCCATTTTCTCTCTCCTCCGCCAAAATCGTCATCGGACAACATAGAAAGAGAATCTCCTGTCGTCAAACCCAGGGAGAGGAGAAACCCCACCAAAACCCTTTACTATATCTCAGATCGGCCATGGCTTCATCCAAAGAGCGCGATAACTTCGTCTACATCGCCAAGCTCGCCGAACAGGCCGAGCGCTACGATGGTTAGGGTTTCTTTCTTTCTCACTTAATTCCTCTGTTTGTTTACCGAGAAAATGTACAAAAAGCAACTAATTGTTTTGAACTCCACGCAACTTATTTCATATGAGTTGTTTAAAGCTACTTTCTTTTTTTCTTTTTCTTTTTCTTTTTTTTTTCTTAATTTTTAATTTTGCTTGAAATTGACAGAAATGGTTGATTCGATGAAGAATGTTGCGAATCTGGACGTAGCATTGACGGTTGAGGAAAGAAATTTGCTCTCTGTTGGATACAAGAATGTGATCGGGGCTCGGAGAGCATCGTGGAGGATTCTATCTTCGATTGAGCAGAAGGAGGAGTCAAGAGGGAACGATCTGAACGCCAAGAGGATCAAGGAGTATAGACACAAGGTTGAATCGGAGCTCGCCGACATTTGCAAAGATATCATGAACGTGATCGATGAGCATCTCATTCCTTCATCTTCCAATGGAGAATCCACTGTGTTTTACTACAAAATGTGAAAGCTCATTTTTTTATTGTCTTTTTTTTGTTTTTGTTTTTGTTTTTGGGTTTGTGAGGAAATTCAGGTTGGAGCTTTTTCTGTGATGGGTGTAGGAAAGGGGACTATTATCGGTATCTTGCCGAATTCAAGTCTGGTAATGAGAGGAAAGAGGTTGCAGATCTTTCGATGAAAGCCTATCAAGTATGCGATCCTTTCGTTTATTCCATTTATTTATTTATTCACTTTTATGTGAAGTTTGGATTTGTGGCCTCTTTTTTCTGTGTTGATTTCCTAATTTCCAATGACATTGTGTGAATGAAGTTGTTCACTTTGAAGTCATTGAACTTTCTTTTAGCTTGATTATCTGTCTTTGCCAAATATGCGGTTGAATTATCATTTGTATTTAACATTTTCTGTTTAAAGTTTCTATTGAAATGAAGTTGTTCTTATCCAAAAAAAAAAAAAAAAAAATTGAAATGAAGTTGTTCTTGATCTTGGAATAATCTTTTAAAATTACACTTTTTATTTCTTATGAAATCTTATTGGCCAACAGATTATTTAGCTTCTTCCCCTCTAGACATCCAAATGGCAATTACGTTGTCAACTTGGTGTTTTTTTTGGGTCCTTTAGCATAAGAAGCGTGGTGACATGCTACCATGTATTAATGTTTGCCTGCCAAGGTTTCTCATTTTGTAAGGTTGTTTAGCATGTGATTAATGTCCTTTGTTCTCAATTCCTTTTTGGGCTTCTATCAGTAATAATGAGTTAGATGGAATTCCAATAGATCCTTTTTGCATTTTTATTTTCGTGGCATATTCTTAAAGAGAAGAAAAGTGCTATGAGCATTTGGCATTCTTTGAACATGGTGAAACTGACGAGTCTTTGATGGATGCGTACTTGCTTCTGACAACACAGGCCAATTAGGAATTGCCAGTATTTTCACAAAGCAGTCTGGTTATGTTGTCTCTCTATACCAGAGGCAGAGACTGGCTGGTTGTATTTTATTTAGGCTGAAGTTTTGGTTTGCTCTGAGTTTTGGTCGTTGCTTCTAATAATGAGTTGACTTTTTGTTGAGGTTTCTTAACCATTACCACATAGGCTAAAATATAAAAGAGAAGATCTCTGGATAGAGTCTTTCTTACTCTTTATTTAGGGCGCATTTGGAAAGTGGCTATTTTAGTAGTTTTTTGACTTTTTGACTAAAATATATGAGGTGAAAAAAATCAAAACGTTTGGGAAGGACTTTTTGGCTTTTTACGGAAATCGTGCAAAAAATGGAGTGAAAGCGAAGGAGTCTTTTACCATTTTTTTATGATTTTGAAAACATTTTGGCTTTTTGGCCTTTCCTTTTGGCTAAAATAGCCAATTGCCAAACAACCCCTTATTTGAATGATTTTCTTTTAGAAGATTTCTCATCTTACCTACTCTTTTCATGTCTATGAAGCATGAGTATTTTGAAAAACATGTTGAACATGTACCCAATATTGGGTACTTGTACTTTGTATGGTACTTCAAGTACCATAGATAGATAGACTATTGTAAAAGAAAATCCATGGATACTAGTACTTTGCTTTGTTACATGGACTCAGGTACGAGTATCGGGTGTGGGTGTGTATCCAAGCGTCAGACCTTCATAAATTTAAATCTTTGGATCTTGGGATACGTATCCAAAATTGGATATGGGTGCAGGGACGTGTCATATACACACACATAAATATATTTCATAGTATATAATATTCTAAGATGAAATGTTTTAAATTATATAGAAATATACTTGAATCGAATAGGATTCAGGAAAAATATGAAATTTCTATATCTAATTCATGCGAGAGGCTAAAAATATTGCTTTACTAACAAATGCGAGTTTCTTCTTCTCAAATATTGTAACAAATTAAAGGATCCGAGTGTCGGATACATATCCTTCACCCTTACCCATGTCATATCCGGTGGGAGAAATAGAAGAGTCCATGTAACACAGGTACTTTTTATGTTGAACATGTTCTCCTTTGGGAAGAGAACAAATACTGTTTCATAGTTTCGCATCCTCTACTTTCATAGTCAAACAGTATTTATTCTCTGCTGAAAGGAGAACAACTGCAGGCTACTTAAAAATAAGGTTTGTGGAGTATCAATACACCACAAAATTGAAAGGATAAAAAACTGAAAGATGGCTATGGCATATAAGGATTGGTAATTGATCAAATGATTTCTGCATTGCGTACTCCATAATAGTTTTCTCATTGGCTTTTCCTCATTACTCTCTTTTACAGTTAGGTCTTGAAAAGTTTGAACCAGGTAGTGGTCTTCTTAACAGCTGAAAGATGACTTCTATAGAAAATGGGAGTCTGGTCCTCGATGTAAACTGCAGTTTGTTTTTTTCTTTTATTCTTTTATTTTTTTGGTGTACTTCTATTCTGCCCAACCTTTTTGGGTAGCCATGGTTGTTCCAGACAAAAACAATGTCTCATGGAACTTTAGATGCCGACTTAGTTGGTTAAACAATATGGCTACAAATATGTTGCACTCTCTCTCTCTCTCTCTCTCTCTCTCATGTTCTCTTTTTAAATCTGCTTGCAGAAAGCTATGACTACAGCAGAGGCCGAGTTACCTCCTACTCATCCCATCCGGTTGGGTCTGGCTTTAAATTTCTCGGTCTTCTATTATGAGATTATGAGTTCACCTGAAAGGTTAGCAGGTGTTTTATTTAGTTGAATAATGTAGAAACCTGTTTTTATATCTCAATTGATCTAGGAGCTACCTTTCTCAGGGCTTGTCACCTTGCAAAGCAAGCTTTTGATGAAGCAATTTCAGAGCTTGATACTCTGAATGAGGAGTCATACAAAGATAGCACCTTAATTATGCAGCTCCTCAGGGATAATCTAACCTTGTGGACTTCCGACATCCCAGAGGAAGGAGGTAATTGTAATAATTATCACATAAGTTCATCTTGCAGCTTAACTCCTGTTGCCTCGGGTTAGCTTTTTGTTGGATCAGTGGTCTGTTATTTTATCATTCTCTATATAAATCACATGGTGTAGATTCTTAAAATTAACTTTGGATTTTGTAGTGCATAGCATTTATGATATAATAGCTCATGGATATTCAGGGTTTCATTTACTATCATTTTTGGCTATTTTTTTTTTTTTTCCCTTCTTCCTCTCTCTTTTTCAAAAACAAAATTCTTTTTATCAGCCTTTTTCATAAACAGAATGCATTAAAACAATGCAGAAATTGCATTTGGCAACAATTACTGCAAAATGTATTCTATAAAATATTTTGAGACAGGCCATTTTAAAGAATATTTCTAAAAGGTGCTTATTTATTTCTAATGTGTATTACAATGTGTCCTGTCCAGTTGTAATACTTGTGCATCTAGTTTATTATCATTATCATATATTTTATGGAGCATAAGTTTAAAAGTCATGAAGTAGAAGCCTGCTATAATATGTGATGTTCACTTGGTTGTCTGTCCATCATTAAGGTGAGAAAGCGATTGATTTCAATGGTTAAGAGATAACTGTAATGTTTGTTGTGAATAAGAATGGGCAATGCATTCCTACTTAACAACAGTTAAGTATGGTGGGAAACAATAGGTGACTATATACTCATCCATACCTATGTGTGCCTGTACTTTGTTGTGGGCATAGTTTCTGTAACCTGTGGTAAAGGGTTCAACTATTGGTTACTGAGTCATCAAAAAATAGTAATGGAAAATTTTAATGTAGAATACATAAGATATGAATACATGTGTGAATAATCTAAGGGATTTTCTACTTGGTGATTGCATTAATGCTATGTTTGGTAGGAGAGAAAGAGCAGGGAACAAGTGAATATATAAAATAAGAGAAAAGGTGAGGCAAAACAAATTATTTTAACCTTTGTCAAAATGCATCAGTTGACTACTGTTCAATTGATAGGTTTGTTTTCAACTTAAAAATTCAGCTGTATTTTTCTTTTTGTTAGAATTCTGGTATTATTGTTCTTGAGCTCCTAGGGGAGATGTCTAGCTCATCTCTATTATTGAGGCAGACTCAGATGAAGTGTTTTTGAACTCCAGTTGAGCTTGAGCATGGTTTAGATTTGATTGAATTGAGTTCAAGTGCCTCCAAACTTGTCTCAGCTCATTTACACCCACAGTGGTTATTTAGCAGTCTACACACACATATCAACAGAAAGTTTATAAACAAATAAATAAATAAAACCAACTTATACAAATTCTTGAGTTTGTCTTGTGGAATCATTCCAACTCTGAAATTACAGCGGAATGGTTCGAATTGAAATTGGAGATCTGAGCATTGCCTTAATATATTTACACTGTCTAGATATGATGTATACTTTCAATCAGGTAGACATGGATTTTAGTTTTGAAACCATGTAAGGTTGAGCCCATGGGTGGTTTATCTATTTTGTTGTGAATGATACTAGCAAGTTGGATTTTTGGTTTAATTTCATATTCTCTGTTTCTGTTGCTTGCAAGTTGATTTAAAAATAAATAAAAATAAGAAAGAAGAAAGAAAGAGGCAAACAAGCCTAAATTCTCTCATGGGCCTTTTACCTTCCAATCCCCATATCCGAATCCGAAGCATATTGGTTTTTAATCTCTGTCTTCGTTTACTGCATCAGAAGAATCCCGGAAGATTGAGGGTTCAACCAAGGCTGGTGGGCCTGAGGATGCAGAGGTGGGTTAAACCACACTTCTTAACACTTTATTGTTCCATTCTGATACTTTGGTTTCTCATTTAATATTAAATTTATCTTTTTTATAGTGAAGCAGTTGGAACCTTGTTGTTCCATTCTGATGTTTGGTTTCTCATTTAATATTTGGCTCTTCTCTTTCACAGTGAAGCAGATAGAACCTTGAGTCCAAGAGAGGGGACAAGGCCCTACACCCTGGGGTTGTCTGTGTGCTGTTATTATATATTTTTTCTTTTTTCTTTTCGGTGTCATATTAAAGTGTGTTTGAATACAGGCTCGATTGCTGGACATGATCTATGATTTGCATTTTAGAGGGCTTCTTTTAGCCAATTGATTGCCACTGCTCGGATGGAGTTTATACTGTTTGGTTTTCTCGAGCTTATATATATTTCATGTCACTTTTACCGTATCCTAAATTTTTTTCCTTCTTATTGTGTATGTTCTTTTTTTAAAAAAATCAGTTATTATGTATGTTCATTCACTCCTGTATTGCTGTGGCTAGTGGTTAGCATGGGTGATAATTATCGGTTATCAGAATGATTACATATTTTCTAGAAAATTTTCTTTTAATTGTACTTGGGGTTCGAGTTGGGCAGAGGTTGGAGTCAATACATTTACCTTTTTAGGTGGTGTTTGGCAAGTGGTTTTGGGCTAATATAGTTACAAAAGACAAAATAGGTTATTTTAGCCACAACAAATAAAACATCACATTCAACCTATAATCATTATATTTTTCTCTTACAAAAAAAAGTCAAAAATTTAAAAAGTCTTTTCCAAATTAAGTATTTTAGTTCAAGTTAAAATAGTTAAAAAAGTTAATAAGTTAAAAAGTCAACTCACTTTTTAAACGGAGGCTTAGGGTTTTTGAGTATTTTAAGGATTGCCGTTTTGGGAAACAAAATAGAAAGTCACGTTTTTGTCAAAAGGTTCAACAATGCAAGTGGCAAAAACGTAACAAAATTGATTTGGCAAGTTATAAAAACGCAAGTGTGAAATTATAAATTGGGGTCTATGACAAAAAAAAATAAAAAATTAAATTTCTTATGTTAAGTAAGAATATTTTAATCATTTTAATTTGATTTAATATCATAAATAAATGTTAAATTAAAAAATTAAAACTCAACGTTTTACTAACTTTTTAAATTATTTTATAAAAAATTAAAAATTTTAATAAAAAATAAAAAATTAATTTTTTATCAACTTTTCAAAACACGATTAGTGATTGCATCTGAAAGTCTGGGTTTTGATAAAACTTAAAATATTGTTTTCCAAATATTTGGCTGGAAACTCAGGTGATTCAGAAGCTTTTGCGGCCAGAACTATTTTATAGCCACGTGTAGACATGGGATGTCCTAAGTATGCCTGCATGACTAACCGAGAATGCAAGTATATGATTGGGCATAAAAGGTTTGTGGTAGCACCAAGGATCCTCTAGAGTAAAATTTTTCTAAAGTTTCCTAAAGTGCTCCATTGTGTGGTTGAGATTTACTGGCAAGTCACATCAGAAAAATTGATGTGACTTGCCAATAAATCTCAACCACACAATAGAGCACTCTAGGAAACTTTAGAGAAAAATCACTCTAGAGGATCCTTGCTCTTGTGGTAGATGGCTTTTAAAGAAAATGAGTGAGAGTACTAATTAGTGTTACTGTTAATGATATGGTAGTAGATTCATCATAAATGATTTGATATTTTAACCTTGATGTTATATTTTTTTTCTTTTTTTATTGAATGTCATATCATTAATAATTTTTTTAGAGTTTCAAAATTAATAGTTTCTATCATTATTGAGCTTTTAAATACACTTAAAATTTTACGTTTCCTGGCCAAGTGGTAGAAACTTTGAACATGCACAATCATGACTTATTTTAATAAAAATGAATAGGGTAAATTGTTTTTGCACTTCTGAGATTTAAATTTAATATCTATCACTTTTTGATATTTGAGAAATTATATTTATTTTCTTGTTGTTGTAATTATTTAGACTGAATGAAGATATTGGAATTATGCATTTTTTTTTTTGCTTTTGTCCCTTTGTTTTTTTTTCTTTTTTCTTTACTTTTTTTTTTTGTTTTTTTAATGTACTTTCTTTTGCTTTTCTACTAGAAGTTATTGCTTTTTATATAGATAGGTGTTTATAGAAAGATTATTAACTATATGGGTGAAAATATAATTTTTAAAACGTCAGAAGTAAGATGTAATTGAATCAAATTTTAAGGATGTCAGTGTAATTTATCCAAGTAAATAATTACTACGTTTTTTTTTTCTTGAGAGTATCTATATGATTATTTTTTTTCGTTAGTTAAACTGAGAACGGATTTTATAGAAAAATGCTTGGGAGCACTAATTAGTGCTCCCACTAATTAGGTGGCAGTGGGTCCCGCCATTAATGATGTAATGTTTTGGTCTTGGAGTTGTATTTTTTTTTTTTACTTTTTTAATGCATTAGTGCTATTAGTGGTGATATTTTTAGTGGGATGAATCATTGTTGGATTTTATAATATCAATATAGATCCTAGATTCCTATTATGAATAAGCAATATTTTTAACATATGAAACTTTGTCGAGGGCAAGCATATACACAAGTCCGAAACATCCAAAGAAATTGATAAAAACTTGAGAAAGTAACTTTGCGTTTCCAAATTATTTGTAGAATGGGAGATTATTTTTTTTTTATTTTTTATTTTTGGAACAAACAATGAGACTTTAATGGGGAATCTCTGGGTAGTGTTTGGTAGAATTTTAGAATTATGATTTGAGAATAGAGTTGTATTTTGAGTTTGTGAGTTTTGAAATTATGATTTGAGTGTGAAAAATTTGTTTGGTTATGAGTTTTGAAAAAAGTTTTAAATTAAGTTTGAATTGAGTGATGTAAATATGATATTTGATACAAAACTTATAAATCATAACCAGACATACAATCTAAAATTCTATTCAAAGTTCATAAAAAATTTTAAAAAAAATTCACAAATATATTTTTTTTGTAATATAAAAATAATAGGTGCAAAAAAAAAAAAAGAAAAAAAAAGGAACGCTGTTTTGGTCAACCGATTGGACGACCGATAAGATGTCTAGTAGGATGTCTGATGAGACGACCAGTTAGCCCAAATTTTTCCGTCTTGAAAAGAGTTTTCAAAAGTGAGTGTGGAATTAATTTTTTGAAAATGCTAAACAAACATCACACTCAAAAGTGAGTGGAATTGTATTTTGAAAGTTCCACAAAACGAAACCCTAATTTTCCCATCGTACTTCCTCTACAACGAAGGCAAATACAACAATGGTTCTTCGGTACACTTTTCAAGAAAGACAAAGTGGGTGTTTGGAAAGTTATTATTTTAGTAGGTTATTTTAGTTTTTGGTTATTTTAGTAAGTTAAATTTTTTATATTTGGAAAGATGATTGAATTTTTTCGTAGTTAGATATGATGTTTGTAAAAGAAAAAATTAAATGATTATAGATTTGATGTGATATTTTATTTTATTAACTATTTTAATCTATTTTATTTTTTTTATAAATTTTAATTTAAATGGAGCTAAAATCTCATTTCCCCAACAACTCCAAAATGACCCTATACAATAACGATTCCTCCATAGATTTTTCAACAAGAAAGAATGACTCTTTTGCTTCTGTTTTTGCCTACATTAGCTTGTACTTTCAAATCAAGCTATAAGGGTTTCTACATACATGAGAGAGATAAATAAATATTTGTGGGGTCATGCTTGGTAGCTCGAAAGAGCTACCCCCGAATCCCCCGAATTTGCAGAAAACAGAAGAAGGAGAAGGAAGGAGGAGGAGGAGGGGGAAGAAGAAGAAGAGAAGGAAGGAGGAGGAGGAGGAAGCCGAAGGACTGAAGGGGGCCAAATAAATCGGGGTGTGGAGGCCGAGGCGGGGGGCGGAGAAGGAGGCAGAGGCAGAGGCAGTGGCTGCGACGGCGGGTGAGGAGCTGCGATGGCGGGCGACGAGCTCTTCCCTGCGACGAGCTCTTCTCTCCCTCTCCCTCTTTCTCTTTCTCTCCCCTCCCTCTTCCTCTGTCTCAGAGCTGCGTGAATAAGAAGAAGAAGAAAAAAAAAATGCCCAAAACGACGTCGTTTTAGGCATTAGAGGGATTAGGGAGGGTATTTTTCGAGTTCTCAAACATTATCCATATTTGTGTAACATATATATATATATTCAGTAATATTGTAGGGCCCAAAGAAATGACCAAATAAATGACAAAACACTTAGCTGGAGTGCCATCTACGATTAGTGGGACCACCACTAAACAACTCTCATTTTGTTCTCACGTGGTAGAAAGATAAGAAGCATTAAAAAAAAAAAAAAAAAAAAAAAGCGCCAAAACCCCTCAGCTTCTTTCAATCCATGAAAGCAAAATAGTCATCACCGTAGAAATGAAAAAATTGCCGAAGAAAGTGGAGTGCGTGGAAAGAAGATGATTGATCAAGTAAGTTTTTAATTTATGAGATTTAGTTTTTTTTGTATAGTTTAACTTGTTAAAATTATAAATTTTAATTTATTTTTAAATTTTTGGAAAGCTTTTTTTTCCTCTAATTTTTGCAAGGAATTATATTTTTTTAGGTTTATTATTTTTTGAGTTAACAATGAATTTTTTTTTTTAATTGAGAAATTCATACTCTAACTTTATGTTTGGTTTATAGATTTGAGTCAGATTTCAAAAAAGAAAATTTGTCCCACCTTTTTATTTTTCATTTCAAATCCCTAATGACCCGGTTGGTTCATAAATTTAGATAAAGATTTAGAAAAGAAAATAAATAGGTGAGTAAAACATAAATGGAATGTATTTATATTTAATCTATTTTTTTTATTTTATTTTTTAAAATTTTT
This sequence comes from Camellia sinensis, assembly GCF_055761805.1. NCBI lineage: Eukaryota > Viridiplantae > Streptophyta > Magnoliopsida > Ericales > Theaceae > Camellia > Camellia sinensis. Next base: position 142,605,839 of record NC_138968.1, read on the forward strand.
ACTCAAATCCATAAACCAAACAAGCCTAAATGTTTGTTAAAAGTCTTGAAAGAAAAAAAAAGGGTCCAGCTTGTCTCAAGTTGAGATTAAGACTAGACCCGTCCAGTTCGGTCCACGAGGCCCATTTTTTGGGCTCGTTTTGATAATCCGAACCGTTCAGTGTGTAGAACTCGTCGAGTACTACATGCCTGTAAAAAATCACGTTGATCGGATATCAATAGTTATGTGATCAAATCAGTTTTGTATAAAAAAAAACGGACGGTGAAACAATTAACGGTTGATAAAAACTGTTTTGTTCACATAACTATCGATATCCGATCAATGTGATTTTTTACAGGCATATAGTATTCGACGAGTTTTACATATTGAACGGTTCGGATTATCAAAACAGGACCCGTGGTGGGCCTACACGACCCCAACAACATGGTCCAGTCCGATCTTGGACTGGATCAAAGCCACTGCCAAAAAAAAAAAAATAAAGGTTGAAACAATGTACAAGATTATTGTGTTGGGCTCTCTTTTCCAATCTTAATGAAAGTTGTGCTGCCCTGCCTCATTTTTATTTTTATTTTTATATGTGATGCTCTACCTTAATATACCAGGAGCTTCTCAAATATATATATATTTTTTTACAGAGCACAAAAATCAACATCTCAACTATTAATTTTGACTATACATCCGCATTTCCATCCTTTTGTAAGAATTTATCTTAGGATTTTATATTTTTACAATTCAACCTCTCATTTGTAGTTAAATATTTGTGGATCTTGTTTGATTTGTGCCTTTTTTTTTTCTTTTTTTTTTCTTCCTATTTTGAAGCATTCTAGTTGTTTGTTGAAAATCAATTGGAAAATAGTAGCTTTGTTTATTTAGTGGCACCTTCAAAGTGGCACCTTCAAGGTGTTTGTTGAAAGTCCTTTGAGAAATAGTAACTTTGTAACTTTGTTTATTAAATGGCACATCAACTGATTTTTATTTTTATATTTTTTGTTTTTTTTTAATAATAGGAAAAAATTCCATCTTATAGCATAAGATCAAGCAATGTCGGTGCCTTAAAGTTTCGGAATAGACAATAAAAAATGCGGGTGACGAGCACTAGTTCAAATATTAGATTTTGCAGAAAGTCTTGATAGATTGTACTTGACATGTGCTGATGCAAGATGCAATTTTTTGACATTTTACTTTGAGTGTTTCTTACAGATGTGTTGGTCTAGTAGATGCTAAAGATGATGAATGAAGTAAGAATGATGATACAGAGACTTCACTTTAGGATATGAACCAAGTATTTTTTTGATTATTGCTTGGCATTATATGAAAGTGTACACAAATTTTTTATTTATTATTTTTTAATCTTTAAAATGTACACAAATGTATGTAATCAGTAGCAGTGTCTATGAACTTACGAATGTAAAACAAGATCAAATGATTATATATCTTTTTGTAATGAAGTTGTGTAATTCTGGTGTTATTTTTGTGGTTAATTTGTCTGTGTTGCTACATGGTTTATTATTTGTGGTTGATTGAAAAGTTTAGCATTGCAAAAAAATTGCAAAAATTTATATTTTAACATTGAAAAAAGTTCAACATTTATGGTTAAACAATCCTAAAACTTAAAGAAATTTATGCAGTAACACTCACCAAATTAATGATGATCAAAAATCTATTTCAAATTATGAATTAAGATTATTATAATTTGTCAAATGCTAAAGCTTCATTCAAGATTCTAAATGTGATTGTTTCAAGAGTCAAATTAAAAACAAAAGCTGGAAAAGTGTTTCCACCATGTACATTCATCATATAACATGTCCATTAAAAAAAATTGTAGCAGCAAAAAGAAGCATCCATACAAAATCATAACATGCTTCAAATCTTTGGTCTTTCTTGATCATTCAATTTTGACTTCAAATCTTTAGTTCCTCTTCAATTTTCTCTTCTTCTGGTGAAGGCATGGAAGTAGGAGCTAAATCATAACATGCTCTCAAAGATGGATGAAGATCACTCCACAATAAAAATAATAGAAATTATAAGATGCATATTTAAAAAAATTGTACCTAATAATCTATATAAAAATAAATAAAATAAAATGGAGAGCATGTTATGTACCTGAGATTCACTACCATTGAAGAAAAACGAGTTCATGCCAAGGCCTTGTCCTCCTGTACTTGATTGAAATGGATATTTTTCACCTAATAGCATATTTGGATGATCATAATATTGATGTATCCCAATAAAATTTGGATGGGCAGACATGTTCGGCTACATTAATGATCCCTTATTAAAGGCAAAACTCTCTCCACCAATATATTGTGATCGTTGCATTTCAGTCTCCTACATTGTTAAAAATATTGCATCCATTATACTTTAATCCTATTGACATCATTGTATCTAAAATAAATAAATGTCTTACATTTAAGGTAAAACCCTCTTGTGTTCTAGTCACACCAAAACCCATAGTAGAGGTTGTAACATGAACATTTTCAGTATCTTCAATGTCCTATTTAAGCATTAAAAATAAAAAAGTTAGTAACAAAAAAATAATCAATAAAATAAGTAAAAAAATGTATGATATTGATTACCTTCACTCCATTTCCCTCATTATAAGTGGTGGTCTTTTGCTTCTTATTTCTTTCCTTCTTTTTCTTAATAGCTTTTTCAACGATGGATTGCTTTCTTTTCAATGGAGGTCACCCCTTTTGACGAAGAGCCAATGGATCAAGAATGACTCTACTCTCTTTTGGAATTATTATACCATCACCACATGAGGGAAAACCATTATGAATACTTGTAGATCTTGGCATTTGCTACCACAAACATCTCCAACTTTTGTGAACTCTCATTTCAATTCTTGTATCCATTCAATCATTTTGTCACACTTATCATCAGTTTCAACCCCTAAGTCGGCAACCTCATAAAAGGCATTGCAAATTTTATTAAATCGATGTGCTTTAGGTTTGCTAAAACAATTGGCATAACTAATCCAAACTTTCATGTGGCTCCTTTTAACATTTTTATGTCATCTCCTCAATATGTACTTATCCGGTACTTGGTCAATCTTTCTATGCATGAAGACTGTGATTTGATGCTTGCACAATATTCCCCTAAATTCAAATAATTGACAATTGCAATTAACTTCTTTTGTATCATCCTTAAAAACAACAATGAAAGTTGCACGTTGATGGCTTTCTCCAACTTTGACATATTCATCAATTGTATATTCTGAAATGCCACCACCTTCTTTACATGTAGTCAAATCACAATAAATCTTTCCTAATATCTCTCGCTGGGACTCTTTGAATTTTGCTCTCGTCTAAACACTTTGAAATTGCTTCTCTATCTCGTAATGACTTATACATGGGATGCATGAACTAAAAGAATTGAATTCCTCATGATTTTCATTGCCAATGCATCCTCATACTGTTCAACAAACTGTTTCAAAGTGGTTTTCGAATTGATATAGCCATCAAAAAAGGCATGCATGCTTTCACTACGCTGAGTTGTTGACATTCCTGCCCAAAATATATCTTTGACAAAAGCTGGCACCCAACGATGTCTCTCTTCATATAACCCAAGTAACCACTCATTACTTTGAAGTTCAAACATCTCAATGAACCTATCCCATCTTTTTTCAAATTCTTCTTTGGTCAATGAATCATAAACAACATTTGTCATTTCAAATTTGATTGGTTCATATTCTTTGTACTTTTTCAATTTTTCGCGCACCTTTTTCATGATGTGCCACAAGCACCACCTGTGTCGTGCATTAGGAAAAACCTTCGCAATAGCCTTTTGCATAGCTTTGTCTTGATCTATGATTATTGCACTCAGAGGGCTTTCAAACATGCATGTGAGCCAAGATTGAAATAGCCATGTAAATGACTCTATGTCTTCACTTGAGATTAACCCACATCCTAGCAATATCGATTGTCCATGGTGATTCACTCCAATAAAAGGAGCAAATGGCATGTCATATTTATTAACCAAATATGTCATATCAAATGTTACTACATTACCAAACTCACTCCATGCTGCTCTACTCCTTGCGTCTGCCCAAAATACATTCTGAGAGGGTGATTTGTGATCTGGAGTTGGGTCGAGGTAACGGCCGAGCAAGTTGAGGGACCAACGATGCGTGGGTCCGAGATGATCGACTTTTTGCCTAGAGTTGGGCTGCCAGAACTTGGGCCGGACAGAGTTTGGGCTGAGTGTGTGCCACCCCGGACCGAATAGAAACTGCTCGGTAAGGCAGTGCTCGGTCGGACCAGGATGCTCGGTCCGAGAATGGCCAAAGCCAGATAGGCCGAGTGACCGGCGCCCGGGAAGGCGTGGACAACCGAGGAAGTTGACTGACCGGCAGAAAGGCCGACCCCAGGAGGTGCCTCGGGCTAGGCTTAGCCGAGATGCCGCCTAGCCCGGTTTTCCTTGGTCTTGGCCAGTGAAGTGCTAGGGTATGGAGCGCGGCACTTCAACGGATATGGCAGCTCGGCTGCCGAGCTCCAGCTGTGATGACAGGCAGTTGAGATTAGGTGATGATTGGCATGGTTTATGCTGACAGATGGGATAGCGGAGCTACGCGTCAGAAGTTGACTGGGAGTGGATATGGGGCGCAGAGGGTATATAAGCAGGTCTGCGCCCCCCATACGACACAGGAACATCTCTGTAAGGAATTCTTACACTCAAACACTCTCTCCCTTCTCTCTATCCATCCTAAGGTGTGTGCTAACTTGATCGTCGGAGGGTTTTTCCGGCCACACACCGCCGGGTAGCTCACCGTTACTTGCTCGCAGGTGATCGGACATCGACGGAGCTCGGAAGAAAGGAGTACGGGCTTGCCGGAATATTTGCTCCCCGTACAATTGGCGCCGTCTGTGGGAAGGATTTTCAGACAAAACCTTGTCTTCCAGGTTCGTCTGATCGCCGTCCATGGCGAACAACGACGAGTTTCCGTTGTCCGCCATCGACGGAGCCACCTCGGAGTATACCCGAAGGAGAGAGGGACCTCCTGCCGTCCATCCAATGGCTGACTTGGGGACGTCCACTGGAGGACAGTCAGGAGACGCGCGGGATAAGCGCGGAAGGAGTCATGGTCATTCACGGAGTCCAGACGGTCACCGGCGGAGGAGAGACTCGCACGCCAGGCGACTGGAAAACAAGTTGAGGGACCAAGACGCTGTCATCAGGCGGATGGCGGCGGAGATGGAGGATCTTAAGCGGCATGTCAAAGGGAAAGGTGTAGCTGGAGTGCGAGACCACAGTGAGCGCACCCCATCCCGCCGGTCAGGCGATCAGAGTCAACGACGCACTCAGTCCATTTCCATCACCAGAAGTTACCAGGTTGGTGATTCCGACGTGCATGCAGAAAAGTCTAGCGCGCAAGACAGCACCTACAAACCCTCACGTCCGGCGACGACGTCGAGGTACTCATACTCCGCTCAGTCAGAGGATTTACGGGCGGTCTTAAAGGAGCGGGCCCGCCGGCACGAAACACAGAGAATACCGGCGCTCCAGCGGTTATCTTATGGGGTACACGCCAGTGAGGAGGTCGGAATGCCTCCACCCCGCCAAGCAGTGCCGCTCTTTGAAGATACGGACTTGGCCAGGCTGAGCGCCACCCCATTTTCCCTGGATATAGAAACAACACCGCTTCCGGCAGGCTTCCACCAACCTAAGTTCACACTCTATGACGGAAAAACCGACCCTTACATGCATGTGAGTCACTTCCGACAGGTTATGGCCGGACATAGGCGGAATGACGGACTTATGTGCCTAATCTTCCCGTCAAGTTTGGGCGAGCTGGGCTTAAAGTGGTTCGAGAGGTTGCCGGAAGGGAGCATACAAAGGTGGCATCAGTTGGCCGAGGCGTTTGTTACGCGCTTCAAAACCAACACAAAAACACTAAAAGAAGTCGATCACTTGCTGAGTGTCAAGATGGAACCGTGCGACACACTGAAGGCGTACAATTCAAGGTATTGGGAAACCTTCAACGAGGTCTTAGACTGCCCGGTCAACCTTGCAATCACGCAGTATAAGCGCGGTCTCCCGGTCGGACATAGATTGCGGGACTCGCTTACCATGCACCAGCCGACCTCCATGGGCTAGCTCATGCAGCGCATCAATGAGCACATCCGTGTGGAGGATGACGCGTCGGCTTCTACCGTGAAAGCCAGTCCGGTCGTAACAGACAAAAAGACAGCAGACAAAGTGCACACAGTTGGGCAAGAGTCCAGCCACTCAAGTGACCGAGCAGAGGAACCAGACCGGGGTTCAAATCGTAAAAACCGGGGTAGAGGACGTCGGAATGACCGGGATGACTACCCCCGAGATGACGTTGAGGACGCAAACAGAAGAATGAAGGCGAGGACTGGCATAATCACGATCTTCAAAATTCCAATTTATCGCATACTTAGTGAAATCCGAGACGAGGAGTATGTCCGGTTTCCTGCTAAGTTGGGCGATGGACAAAAGGGCTACAATCCGCAGTATCGTTGCACGTTCCACCGGGAGAGAGGCCACCGGACTGAGGATTGTTTGCCTTTGCGACAACACTTGGAAGAACTGGTTGCGGCCGGGCATCTGGACCTTTACATTGATGGCAGCGTGAAACCGAATCAGGCTCCGGTCGATCCCAGGGGACAGGATGACCGAGATGCACCACCACAAGGAGTTATTAATGTCATCCACGGCATCGTGGAACCGGAGCGTGTTTGCGAACTCCGGGGCATGATCAAGAAGGCAGAGCATATGAGGGAAGTTTTGTCGGTACAGCCTGCCATCAAAAGGGGGAAAACAAAAGAGAAAGACGTGATTAGTTTCACCTCAAGGGATTTAGACCGTATCCAGACGCCGCACAACGATGCTCTTGTAGTAACACTACGCGTCAAAGAATTTGATGTTAGACGGATCTTGATCGATCAGGGAAGCTCGGTCGAGATCATGTATTATGATGCGTTCAAACAGCTTAAATTCCGTGAGACAGACTTGGCTCCGGCTACTTCGCCATTGGTTGGATTCAACTCGCAACCGGAGTGGCCTTTGGGAAAGATAATCCTGCCGGTCAAAGCGGGATCCGTGGTCAAGCAAGTTGAGTTTTGGGTGCTGCAAGTGCCTTCGACGTACAACCTTATCCTTGGAAGGGGATGGCTACACGCCATGCAAGCTGTGGCATCAACTTTTCACCAAGTAATGAGATTCCCCTCGGCTATGGGGGCAATCGAGGAGATTTGGGGCGATTAGGTCATGTCCAAACAATGCTTCGTGGCGGTCAACGGAAGCCGGGCTGCCAAAGGATTCGTTCAAATGATTGAGGGACCGGAGGACCAGGGTGTCTTGGATGATGTAGGCACCAAGGCCGAAGATAAGGCTGTTGAGGAATTGGTTGAAGTGCGGATTGATACCGAGCAGCCGGACAAGTTCTTCTTGCTTGGCTCAAGTCTCACGGCCATAGAGAGGACCGAGATGATTGAGTTTTTGATGGCGAATATCGAAGTCTTTGCATGGTCGCCTTACGACATGCCTGGCCTCGACCCGAATTTTATCTGCCATCACCTTAATGTCTTCCCTGGAGCAAAGCCAGTCATCCAGCGAACAAGGAGATCGGCGTTGCATCACGCCGAGGTAGTTGCCGAGGAGGTCAAGAACCTGTTTGAGGCACGAGCAATCCAAGAAGTGCATTATCCCCGGTGGATCTCCAACACAGTAGTGGTGCCTAAGAAGAATGGGAAGTGGCGAGTTTGTGTCGACTACAAGACAGTCAACCGAGCTTGTCCCAAAGACAGCTCCCCTTTGCCGCGCATTGACCAGCTGGTGGACTTGACGGCTGGACACAATAGGCTCAGTTTCTTGGATGCGTACCGCGGCTATCACCAGATCGCCATGCATGGGCCTGACCGAGAAATCACCTCTTTCACGACTCCAAGGGGACTCTTCTGCTATCGAGTTATGCCCTTTGGTTTGAAAAACGCCGGGGCAACCTTTCAGAGGATAGTGACCAAAATGTTTGCTCCTTTGCTTGGCCGGACAATGGAGGCTTATATCGATGATATGGTGGTAAAGAGCCGACATGAAGCGGACCATTTGTCCGACTTAGCCAAGATGTTTACCATTCTGAAGAAGCACAAGCTGCGCTTGAACGCCTCAAAGTGTGCCTTTGGCGTGGGATCCGGAAAATTTTTGGGATTCTTAGTCACGAACCGAGGCATCGAAGCAGACCCTACTCAGATCAGAGCCGTGCAAGAGTTGAAGCAGCCCAGCTCGGCTAAGGACGTGCAGCATCTGGCCGGGATGGCCGCCACGCTTAATCGATTTATAAGCCGGTCATCAGATCGCTGCCGCCCTTTCTTTCAAGCATTGAAGTCAAAGTTCTCATGGGATGCCGAGTGTGACCGAGCTTTGGCCGAGCTCAAGGCATATTTGTCTTCTCCGCCGCTGTTGGTTACACCAGAGCCGGGTGAGGAACTCTACCTTTACCTTGCCGTCTCCCAGCACGCAGTAAGTGCGGTGTTAGTCCGGGCTGAAGGAATCAAGCACCTCCCAATTTTTTATGTCAGCAAAACTTTGTTACCGGCAGAATCAAGGTACTTGCCGTTGGAGAAGCTTGCCCTGGCCTTGATGATGGCTTCAAGAAAATTGGCGCACTATTTTCACGCCCATACCATCATCGTATTGACCGAGTTTCCCCTCAAGGCTTTGTTTGAACGCGCGGACTTTTCAGGCCGAATTCTAAAGTGGGCGGTCGAGTTGGGACAATTTGATGTGAAGTTCCAGCTGCGCACCGCTATCAAAGCCCAGACCTTGGCAGATTTTGTCGCCGAGTTCTCACCTGGCACTCATCCGGTATGCCCGGTCGACATTACCGAGGCAGATGATGAGCTGCACGCAATGCCAACCGAGGTACAACTAGTTGAAGGAGGTACCGCGGAGTTAGCGCGCACCATCGAAGTTCCCTCAGTTTGCACGGTCACACCACTCAGTGATGCGATGACGGAGTTGTGTATCGCTAACCCATCCACTCTGTCCGGTCCCGTATCACCAAGGGGGGCAGAAATTGAACCACACCGCTCAGAACCTGATGATTCGCCTACGGACTTGGGCATTCCGAACCAACTTGCTGAGTCCGGTGTCGAATCATCAAGGGGGGAAGGAATGGTTCCACATAGCTCAGAACCTGCGGCCGGCTTCACACCGCAACCTGATGATTCGCCTACGGACTTGAGCATTACAGAACAACTTGCCGAGTCCGGTGTCGAATCACCAAGGGGCACTGAATTTGAACCGGTCAACACCGAACTTGGCACCGCACAGCCGAGCAGTTGTGATCCCATTGCCCTTCGCAACTCTCAGGACCCATCTGACTGCTGGAAGCTTTTTGTGGGGGACATGTGGAAGCTTTTTGTTGATGGAGCGTCCAACCGCCATGGTGCCGGCCTAGGTATTGTTCTTATATCCCTGGATGGCCTAACCATTGAACATTCTATAACGCTTGGCTTCCCGGCGTCTAACAACGAGGCTGAGTACGAGGCACTTCTCGCCGGGCTCAAGAGCGCAATTCAAATGAAGGCTGCCGAGCTCCTGGTGTACAGTGATTCCCAGCTTGTGGTTAACCAAGTTTCTGGGATTTATGAAGCAAAGGACGAAAGGATGGCGAAGTACCAAGCTCTGGTCAGGGAGTATATCAAGCAATTTGTGGCAATTAGAGTCCAACAAATTGGCCGGGAAGACAACAGTCGAGCTGATGAACTGGCCGGTCTCGCTTCTATGGTGGATATACTTTTCCAAACCCTCTTTTGATTGACTTTCTTCCGCGGCCAAGCATTGAACTCGCCGGGCAGACAGATGTACTCTGCGCCGCGCTTGGTCCCTCTTGGATGGACCCCTTGATTTTGTTCCTCAGAGATCGGACTCTTCCAACTGACAAGAAAGAAGCACACAAAATCCGGGTGAAGTCAGCGCAGTTTTGGCTCTCTTCATCTGGCGCGTTATATAAGAAGTCCTTCACTGGTCCTTATTTAAAGTGCGTGCACCCGAATAGTGTGGAGGCCTTCTTGTACGAAATTCATGAAGGCATTTGTGGCAGCCACATAGGAGGCAGGTCCTTGGCCTACCGTGCTATTTCACAGGGATACTGGTGGCCGTGCATGCAGGCCGACGCACAAAAATAAGTCCGCAAGTGCGAAAAATGCCAGAAATTCGCCCATCAGATCCACCAGCTTGCCAGGGAACTTCTTCCCCTCACCAGTCCTTGGCCTTTCGCCATGTGGGGGCTAGATATAGTGGGACCACTGCCAACAGCACCAGGCAACCGAAAATTCTTCATCGCGGCCACAGATTACTTCACAAAGTGGGTTGAAGCTGAGCCCTTGGCAACCTTCAAAGAGAAAGACGTGAAGCGATTTGTCTGGCAGAACGTGGTCACGCGGTTTGGCGTCCCCAAGATTTTGATCTCTGACAACGGCACCCAGTTTGACGGTCGCCTATTCAGAGGATTTTGTGAAGATCTGAAGATAGAATTCTACAACTCCACCCCGGCCTACCCGCAGTCCAATGGTCAAGCCGAAGCATCGAACAAGACTATACTGGATGGATTGAAGAAACGGCTGGAAAAGGCCAAGGGAAAATGGGCTGAGGAATTGCCCAGCGTCCTTTGGGCATACCGAACAACCCCGCGATGTTCTACCGGGGAAACTCCATTTGCTTTGGCTTACGGCATGGTGGCGGTCATACCTTTGGAAGTTGGAATGCCCACCCTTAGAAGCGAGAGTTTTGAGCCCGAGCTGAACGTTGAAGCTATTGCCTTGGAGCTGGACCTAGTGGAAGAGCGTCGGGAGAAGGCCCTCATCCATGTCGCTGCCTACCAACAAGAGCTCTCAAAGAAGTATAACAAGACGGTGCACCCCAGACCGTTCAAAGTTGGTGATTGGGTTTTGAGGAAGATTATGGGCAACACCCTGGTGCCAGGAGAAGGCAAACTAGGGGCAAATTGGGAAGGACCCTACAAGATCACCGGTCTGGCGGGCAAGGGGGCTTACCACCTGGAGGATCTAGAGGGAAGAGCCATACCCCGGCCATGGAATGTGGCCAACTTGAAACTGTATTATTTTTAAGCTTTTGCTTTCCTTTTTTGTGTAAAGAAATTTTTTGGTTTGCAAAGCAGAATGTAATTCTTTTTGTCAAATTATAGAAGTAATTTTGCTTTAGCACTTGGATTGTTGTTTTAATGTTACGGACCGATATGATGTATTCCGGTTGGAAGAGTTGGTGTTTTGTCCAACTTAGGATTCCCAACCGAGATGGTGTACTCCGGTTAGACGAGTTGGTGTTTTGTCCAACTTCGGATCCTTAACCGAGATGATGTACTCCGGTTGGAAGAGTTGGTGTTTTGGCCAACTTCGGATTCCCAACCGAGATGATGTACTCCGGTTGGAAGAGTTAGTGTCTTGTCCAACTTTGGATTCCCAACCGAGATGATGTACTCCGGTTGGAAGAGTTGGTGTCTTGTCCAACTTTGGATTCCCAACCGAGATGATGTACTCCGGTTGGAAGAGTTGGTGTTTTTTCCAACTTAGGATTCCCAACCGAGATGATGTACTCCAGTTGGAAGAGTTGGTGTCTTGTCCAACTTTGGGTTCCCAACCGAGATGACCCAATTCGGTTGGAAGCGTTGATGATTTGTTCAAACTATGTTACAACCGAGATGGTTATTTCGGTTTACGAATTTGTTTTATTCTGCTTAAGTGCTTCAACCGAGGTAGTAATCCCGGTTGGCGAGGTGTTTCGGTCAAACAATGATTTATGCCGAGATGTTTTGCTGAATATAGATTGGATGACGACCATGCAAACACTTGGCAAAATTTGGCTTTGTCATTGATAAGAAGATGAATACAAAAGGTGGGGACATAGCCCGGTTACATCAAAAAGCGTTGAAGGCAAAAATACAAAAAAGAAAACTAAACTAAGGGGGATAGGTTGGTGAATTCATCCTCGCCGGCATCCAGGTTGATGGCTGGACTTGCTTCTTGGGCGCCGGGCTCCTCATTGCCGAGTTGCTCCTGCACCTCGGCCTCCTCCACCTCGGAATCTGTCTCGCCGCCTCCCTCTTCAAGTCCTTCCTCGGCCTCAGCTTGCAAAGCGTTGAAGACGTCGTTTGCATAAGGCACGAGGTAGACTGGTAGCGAAGCTGGAGGAGGGTTGGCAAATACGTCGGTGTCAGAGCCCTGACCGAGGTGTTCGCAGGCTGACTTCCAACCGGCCTTGAAGTAGATGTCTTGTGTTGCAAAGACCTGCTTCTTGTAATTCTGCTCGGCCTCGTTAAAGCCGGCGTTGTTGGTAGCCCGGCAAGCCCTCTTCTTCGACTTCTTCAAGGCGTCCACCTCGGTCTGGAGCTCGTTTTGTTTTTTGTCGGCCGCCTCCAGCTGACCGAGCAGTCTATTATTGTCGGCGTTGGCCATCTCAAGGGATGACTTAGCCCGGCATAGCTCGGCCTGAAGGCTCTCCACCTGGCTGGCTGTGTGGTTGGCCTTCTGCCGGAGTCTATGGATGCGCTCCATGACCAAGTGCTGCTTTTGGATGGCCTGCAAAATTAGAATTTGATTAGAGAAGAAACCGTGCAAACACTTGCGAAAATTGAAACAGATTGAACTTCTTACCCTGGTCATGGACTTCACGGCGGATTTGACCAGCCGGGTGTTAGGGACATGGTCACTTCTAACCACATCGCTGGGAAGCAGCAAAGCCTTGGAGAGATCGAAGGCGAGTAAGTGCTCCTTGTCTCCCTTGATCGAAGCATTTGCCGGGATCTCTTTTCCCCGGTGCTTCAGCTGTGGCCGCCATGCCGGGATGGAGCTGACCCTGTCGACCGGTTGCTCGGTTGCTAGCTCGGTGATGAGCTCGGCAGAAGGATCGGCCCTTGGTCTTTTGCCCACCCGGCGTGTTTCTTGGCCAGATTGCCCGGCAGCTGGAGAAGCAAGAGCAACCACGGCGGCGCTCGATTGACCTGCAGCCGGGGAGCGAGCGACGACACTTGGTATCTCGGCTGAGGTCGCGGTTAGAAGGTTTTTGATCCGAGATCTTTTGGCCATTTCTTGCTCGTCTGTTAACCGGATTAACGGGACGTCGGGTAGGGTTGGATCTGGAGGTGGCGAAGGAGCTCTGAGGAAGTCAGTTACTCTACTCCGGCGCGGAGCAGAATATCTGTAAGTCGGGGTGTAGCCAAGTAAGTCGTTGCAATCTCGGTGGGGATACCGAAGCACGGTCCGAATTGCCTCAACGTTTGGAAATTGGTAGTTGGCTTGTAAGGCTTGGATTGTTGCAAAGGAAACAGGAAAACCGGTTAGTGGCAAAGTAAATAGTTAGACTAACCGAGCAAGTTCGAGCGGCTTACATGAAGAACCGAAGCCTTTGTTTATAAACCAGCCCGACACCTCGGCTGTTTCGTAATTGCCGGACACCCAGAAAAAATCGTCGTCGTGCATATCTTTATCCGGGGTACCGGTTACGATTTTTTCCTTGCCCGGTCTTATTTTCAAGTAGTAAGCTAGGCCGTCACCGGTGTGGCCCATTGTGTATTGCCTCAATATCTCGGCTAGACCTAAGTTGATGCCTAGCCGATTGTTCAATTCGTGAACGCCGTTGATTATTCTATAAGTGTTAGTGGACACTTGTGTGGGTGCCAGCCCGGTGCGGCGGAGGAACTCGGTTATAAGAGGGTTGAGCGGGAAACAGAGGCCCCCCTCGACAATGGACAGCACGGTGAAGGGGCATTCCTCCCTACCCTAAGGTGTGGTCTCCTCTTCTGCGAGATCCAGATGGACATCGGCCGGGACGCCGTACTCCTCCCTGAACACAGCCAGCGCAGCCGGAGTATCCACTAGGAAGCGGAATTTCCCCATTTTTGGCCGGCTTGGTATAGCCCGGTTGAGTGGTTTGGCACTGTGATAATTGGTTGCTGCTCGGTTCTGAGAGACTCAGGAACGACAGTGGTCCCCTTGGACTCTGCAAGAAAAGGATGGCAAGTTTAAGTGTGAGCGCGGTCGCGCAAAAGGAGCTGGATTTTAGCTCGGTCATTAAAAGTGCCAAACCACCCCAGTTGTCTACTCTATCTAAGGAGCCCGGTCGCCCAAGCAGACCAGATGTTAGCCCGGATGAGCGACCAAGTCCTTTTGTTATCTCGGTTTTTGCTAGGGTTGAGACAAACTTGTTATTTGCTCGGTTTCGTTGGTTTTTTAGATCAAAGGAAGATCAGGAGCCCGGTTCGCCCCAGTTCTTCAATGTTCTTCAGGAAGACGAAGAACACCAAGAACAGTGGGAGGTTTGGGACGGATTCTATGGCCTTTGCCCTAAATGCTACGTTTTTGTACCCTAATGTGCGTAAAATGAAAGAAAATAGCAACGTAAGAGGGATCGAGTATCTTACCTGTGAAGGGCTGAAGGTGTTCTTCCTGAACACGAAGAATGGCAGAATGGCAGAAGAGGTGAGGTCGAGAATACTGGAGCTCTGAGGACGAATATCAAAGTGGCAGTAGGAGTTGGGGTTTGGGGGAGGTCTTGTATGTATAGGCAGAAGGGAGTCCGCCCAAATTCAAAATTCTGGCAAAAACGACGGGTTGGCTGCCCGATGACCAATGACAGGCCGCCACGCATTTATGGCTACGTCAGGACTGAAGCGACGGGTGGAAAAGACGAAGAGCTAACCGAGCTACTTTCGACGAAGATGAGGTCAGCCGAGGAACATAACCGGTCAAGTCTGCAGATAATTATGTCGACTAGCCCGGTCGAGGCTTGGCGTCTTGAAGACCGGAGAAATGTTATCTCGGTCGAAGTGAGTAATCCCAGTCACGCTTCCGCGGACGGAATTAAAGGGCAATTGAGAGGGTGATTTGTGATCTGGAGTTGGGCCGAGGTAACGGCCGAGCAAGTTGAGGGACCAACGATGCGTGGGTCCGAGATGATCGACTTTTTGCCTAGAGTTGGGCTGCCAGAACTTGGGCCGGACAGAGTTCGGGCTGAGTGTGTGCCACCCCGGACCGGACAGAAACTGCTCGGTAAGGCAGTGCTCGGTCAGACCAGGATGCTCGGTCCGAGAATGGCCAAAGCCAGATAGGCCGAGTGACCGGCGCCCGGGAAGGCGTGGACAACCGAGGAAGTTGACTGACCGGCAGAAAGGCCGACCCCAGGAGGTGCCTCGGGCTAGGCTTAGCCGAGATGCCGCCTAGCCCGGTTTTCCTTGGTCTTGGCCAGTGAAGTGCTAGGGTATGGAGCGCGGCACTTCAATGGATATGGCAGCTCGGCTGCCGAGCTCCAGCTGTGATGACAGGCAGTTGAGATTAGGTGATGATTGGCATGGTTTATGCTGACAGATGGGATAGCGGAGCCACGCGTCAGGAGTTGACTGGGACTGGATATGGGGCGCAGAGGGTATATAAGCAGGTCTGCGCCCCCCATACGACACAGGAACATCTCTGTAAGGAATTCTTACACTCAAACACTCTCTCCATTCTCTCTATCCATCCTAAGGTGTGTGCTAACTTGATCGTCGGAGGGTTTTTCCGGCCACACACCGCCGGGTAGCTCACCGTTACTTGCTCGCAGGTGATCGGACATCGACGGAGCTCGGAAGAAAGGAGTACGGGCTTGCCGGAATATTTGCTCCCCGTACACATTCCTTAATCGGCCTTCTTCATTCAAATCAATCATGGAAAGGAAGTTAGAATTGTCAGATTGCATTTTTAGAAAGATGTTTTGCATTGCAACAGCATCTCCTCCCTTGAGTTGTAAAAGCCTTATTCCATTAAGATAGTTTCTCGCGTCCTTCTCCAAAAATGTTAGCTTCTCATGTCCACCTCCCTCAACTACAAATGAATTAAAATTTTGATTCATTTTGATGCCAGCTATATCGTTCAATTCAAGCCTTCGTTTGATATGTGGTTGAAGTATTCGATTGCATTTGAAGAATCGAGTTTTCCCTGGGCTTAGTCCATGGTTATGGTCAAGCTTAACGAAGTTCAACCTCCACTTTCCACTAGTGCATAGATTTGCCGTGACCCTTGCCTTACAATTTGTCTTCAATTGTGGTTGCAACTTAACAAGGTTGCTTGATCGGATCTTTTGCTTTCCATTACGATTACAAGTAATTGTCGCATATCTCATCTCCTCATCATTTCCTCTACTAGAAGTTCTTTTGCACACGGCAAAACCTTTTTCTTTTGCATATCTTGTGTAAAATTTCATAACCTCATCTATGGAGTCAAATACCATCCCCGGCTTAGGATCCTCTAAATGTTCTTCTGCATTTCTTATTTCATTAGTTTGATTATCAATATTATCTTCAATCACTTCTGCACTTGCTTTCTCCATTTCATTCCCAATATCCTCTCCATTACATTCTATGTTGCTATAATCAATTGTTACTCTATCTTCCATCCTTTTAAAATATAACAAAGAATTATAAACATCATTCTAAAATTTGGCAAACATTTAACCCACCAAAATTGAATAGAAATAGTGCATTATTATTCAGTACAAAACTCTCAAACCAAAAAATAATCTTCCAAGACTTTTGACAAATATTAAAGTTAAAATAAAGATTTTATTTATGTAAAGCAGAATAGTACAAAAAAAAGTATATCCCAATTCCATCAATTGATATTAAGGTAGAGCATCACATATTAAAATATATAAAAAATTGAGGCAGAGCACAACTTTCATTAAGATTGGCAAAGAGAGCACAACACAATAATCTAGTTCACTGTTTCAACCTTTTCTTTTTCTTTCAAGACTTTTAACAAACATTTAGGCTTGTTTGGTTTATGGATTTGAGTAAAAATTTAAAAAATAAAATAAAATAAATAGATGAAATATGAATACATTCCATTTATGTTTTACCCACATTTTCATTTTCTTTTCTAAAATCTTTATCCAAATTTATGAACTAACCAGATCATTAGTGTACAGGGAGGAGATATGCGTCGCTGTCCGTACTCCTTTCGTCCAAGCTCCGTGTCTATCCGATCAACCTGAAAACACAACGGCTGAGCTACCCGGCGGTGTGTTGCCGGAAACCCCTCCGACGGTCAAGTTAGCACACACTCAGAGAGAGAGAGAGAGAGAGAGAGAGAGAGAGAAGCTCAATGAATGTAAGTCTATCTCACCAAATGATGTTCCATCCCTAGCATGGGGGGCACAGTCACGTTTATATACTTTTTGCGCCCCACTCTGCACCCATTAGCCTATTGACACATGGAGCTACTCTCCCATCTGTCAGCACAAATCCAGCTAACACCACCTAATCAAACCGCCAGACAACATTTGCGGGCACAAGGCAGCCCGGCGGCATCACCTCGGCCTCATACGACCGTGCTACGTAACGAGTCCGAGGGCGCTGCTCAACGAGATCCATCACAACCGAGCTCAATAGCATTCCGGCAAGACTGAGTTCCAGATAGGTTAAGCCGGTACTTAGAAGACCTTCCCTACCGAGCTAAACATGCTCCCACGAAACCCGGGTTAGCAGACGAACATCTTGGCCAAACTAGCTTTGCCCAAACATGAGACTTGGACCACGGCCGAGCATGACCAACTTCGGGGAAGCCCAAGTTAGCTCGGCTAAACATGGGACCTGGGCCTCGACCGAGCAAAACCAACTTGGACAGGCCCAAGTTAGCTTGGCCCAAACATGCTCGACCCTCTTTCTGTTCAGCTTCCACCATGGCCCAAAGCCAGATTATAAATCTCCCTCTCAATTGTCCCTTAATTTCGTCCATGCAAGCGTGACTGGGATTACATGGTCCGACCGGGGTAGATTCTCCCTCGGTCCTTAATCCGCAAGACGTCGACCGCGCTAATCCCCATGCTCGGTTTCTTGATTTGCACGGTCGACGCCTCATCTCACCATCCTGTCTCTTCAATACTGACGCCGACATCAATAGGGACACGCGTCCTTCGCTCATTGGCCTCGAACAACCAACCCCGCTGTCCTTTCACATTCGAATTTTGGCGGTTTTTTTTCTCCTATAAACACGCCTCTTGCCCCTTCAAAGTTCTTTCTTACTGTTTCTCTTCTGTTCCAGACGACCCAACACTGCAGTGCCCTCCCCTCAATCAGCACCATTCTTGCTCTCGATTGCGTTTGTGCTCGAAGATTCGACTTTTGCCCCTAAACTGGTAAGTTCTTCGAATCTCTTCGTCGTTTTTCATTTGAAACTCACATTTTAGGGCACGATAGCAGTAGGGTTTAGGATGTAGCTCCCCAAAATCCACCTCTGTCCCTTCGCTCTCAACTGTTCTTCAACTTCCATGATGAACACGCGAGGATCTGGGGCAGACCGAGCTCCAGGTC
Organism: Camellia sinensis; assembly: GCF_055761805.1. NCBI lineage: Eukaryota > Viridiplantae > Streptophyta > Magnoliopsida > Ericales > Theaceae > Camellia > Camellia sinensis. Next base: position 142,624,164 of record NC_138968.1, read on the forward strand.
TTCTTTTGATCCCAAGAAACACCAAAACCGAGCAAGTCGCGAGTTCGCAAAAACCCGAGAAAGAACAGAGGTAACAGAGTGCTGGACCGTTCGACCGGGTTAATATCTGGCCCGCTTGAGCGGCCGAGCTTCTGGATTTACCTCTGTAACTGAGGTGGTCTGGCACTCTATCTGACCGAGCTAAAGTCCAGCTCATTTTGCGCGACCGTGCTCCCACTTACACTCACACTTCCTTTTACTGCAGAGTCTAAAGGGACCAAGCACCAACACTGAGGCTCTTAAAGGCCGAGCAGCCATCAAAAGAAACTTTGCCAAACCATCACAGCCGTGCCAAAACTAACCGACTTCACATGGGGCGTTACCGTTTCCTAGTTGACACGCTGGTCACACTAGCCACGTTCCGGGAAGAATATGGAGTCCCTGCAGACATACATCTCGAGCTCGGCTCCGAGGACACCACTCTATGGGGTAGACTGGACGAATGCCCCTTTACCGTGCTATCCATAATCAAGTGAGGTTTACGCTTCTCGGTCCAGCCTCTAATATGTGAGTTCCTGAGGCGTACCAGGCTAGCACCAACACAAGCCTCCACCAACACATTCAGAATAATAAACGGTGTGGCCGAGCTAAACAACCGGCTCGGTTTGAACCTTGGGCTAGTCAAGATTCTGCGTCAATACACCCTGGGCCGTACCGGTGATGGGCTTAATTATTATTTGAAGATTAGACCGGACAAAGAAAAACTTGTGACCGGAACCCTAAATAAGAATATGCACGACGATGACTTTTTTTGGGTGTCTGGTAATTATGAGACAGCCGACGTGCCCGGTTGGTACATCAGCAAGAACTTCGGTTCAACATGTAAGCCGTGCTCACTGCTCGGTCAACCCATTTTCCTTCATTGTTCTGTACTAATGCCCTTTTCTTTCCCACTTTGCAGCTATGAAAGCCTTGCAAGCAAACTACTACAACCCAAACGAGGCTGCCATCAGAGCCGCGCTGAGGTATAGCCACCGAGACACTTCTTAATTACATACCAAGCTACCGCTACTTGGCTCCACGCAGAAGTAGAGTCACCGATTTTCTCCGAGCACCGTCTTCACCACCCGATCCAACGCTCCCGGACATGCCCCTTATCCGATTGACCGAAGAAGAGGAGATGACCAAACGAAGCCGCATCAAGAATCTCATCACCGCCACATCTACCGAGCTGTCGAGCATCCCTCTACGCGCAGCTGCTGTCGGTCAAACAACAGGGGTGGTAGTTGCTTTGGCGTCAACTGCTGCAGCGCAGACGAGCAAGGACAGCCACCGAGCCGGGAAAAGGCCTTGAACCGCCGATCCCTCAGCCAAGCTTGTTGCGGAGCTGAGCACCGAGCAACCCGTGGTCGGATCAGAGCCAACACCCCCTTGGAAGCCCCAGTTGAAGCACTGGGGTAAGGAGATCCCGGCCAATGCTTCGATCAAATGCGACAAAGAACATCTCCTTGTCTTCGACCTGACCAAAGCCCTTCTCCTGCCGAGCGATGTGATCGGCAGTGACCACGTGCCCGACACTCGCTCATGAAGTCTTTGGTCAAGTATATGACCCGGGTAAGAATTCCGCATGCTTTATTCAAATTTTCTCAAGTGATTGCACGGCTGGCTTTCTTTAATCAAACTCTCTTCTTGCAGGCCATGCAAAAACAACATCTTGTGATGGAGCGGATTCATAAACTCTGACAGAAGGCGACCGATGCTGCCAGCTAGGTCAAGCACCTTCAAACCAAGCTGGGGCAGTCGAAGGCTTCTTTGGAGATTGCAAATACCGACAACTCCAAATTGCTCGGCCAACTCGGAGTCGTTGAGAAGGAAATGGACGCTCTCTAGGCTGAGCTGGATGCGCTAAAGCAATAAAGGAAGGATGAAGTGGACGAGGCAAACAACGAAGGTTTCAAGGAGGCCGAGGAAAGCTACACCAAGCAAGTCGAGGCCACAAAGGACATTTTCTTCAAGTCCGGCTGAAAAGCTGCTTGCGAATAGCTCGGCTAAGGATCGGGAACTGACGTGTTTGCCTCTCCCCCCGTTGCCTTCCTGCCGGCCTACATGGTGTCGTTTGCTAATGATGCCTTCAGTGCATTACAAGCCGAGGCCGAGGAAGAAGGCAGGGACGATGTCGAGAGAACAAATCGCCCTAAGGAGGCCGGTCAAGTAGAGTCCGGCGCCCAAGAAACCACGACTACGGTCGACCTGGAGGCAGTCGCAACCGGGGACGACTTTGTTGGCCTCTCCCCCTTAGTTTAGTTGTAGTTCTTTTTTTTTTTTTTTTTTTTTTTTTTCTTTTTGTGAGAATGTAACCGGGCTGCCTGCCCCACCTCATATACCACAGATTATCATAAATGAAAATTTGTAATTTTGGTAACTGTTGCACTGCTTGTTATACTGTGTTTCATCATCTCGGCATGAACCTTTGACCATAGCGAAACACTAACTCCTTTAGCCGGGGTAAAGTATCTCGGCTAGAGCCTTTGAGTTGGGCTAATCACCAACTCCTTTCGCCGGGATAAAGCATCTCGGCTAAAGCCTTGAGTAAAAACGTCAACTCATTTAGCTGGGGTACATCATCTCGGCTAAGACGTTAGAGTTGAGTAAATCATCAACTCACTTAGCTGGAGTAAATCATCGCGGCTAAAACCTCAGAGTTGAGTAAATCATCAACTCATTTAGCCGGAATAAATCATCTTGGCTGAAAACTCAGAGTTGAGTAAATCATCAACTCATTTAGCTAGAGTAAATCATCTCGGCTGAAAACTCAGAGTTGAGTAAATCATCAACTCATTTAGCTAGAGTAAATCATCTCGGTTTTAGAGGTGTTCATTTCCTATGTACTTCATTACTTTAAACACAACCAAGTTCCTGAATAGAAACAATTCCTTTGAGTTGGACAATCACCAACTTTTTGGCCGGGGTAAATAATCTCGACTAAAACACAAGATTAGGCCCCGAAAACAACAAACTATTTTAGCAAAGATAATTCACTTCTATTATATTGATGAAAAGAGTGTTACATTCGGAAGTATAGGGAAAACAAATCCTTCCTCAAAAAATTACATAAGAACGACAAATACTAAAAATAGTACAGTTTGAGAGTGTGTTGCCCATGACCTTCCTTAAAACCCAGTCGCTCACTTTAAACGGTATGGGGAGCATGGTTTTTTTGTATTTCCTGGAGAATTCTTGTTGGTATACGGCCACGTGGATCAAAGCTTTTTCTCGGCACTCTTCAGCTAGGTCTAATTCCAGGGCGACTGCTTCAGAGTTCATCTCGGGCTCAAAATTTTCACTGCGGATGGTGGGCATGCCGATTTCCAATGGGATGACCGCCTCCATGCCCTATGCTAGGACAAAAGGAGTTTCCCTGGTGGATCGCCTTGGGGTCATCCGATATGCCCAAAGGACACTTGGGAGTTCCTCGGCCCATTTTCCTTTGGCTTTCTCAAGTCTTTTCTTCAACCCATCAAGAATGGTCTTGTTTGATGCTTCGGCTTAGCCATTAGACTGCGGATAAATCGGAGTGGAGTTTTAGAATTCGATCTTCAATTCCTCACAAAATCCTCTGAATAAGCGCCCGTCAAATTAGGTGCCATTATCAGAAATCAGAATCTTGGGGATGCCAAACTGCGTTACCACATTCTGCCAGACAAACCGTTTGACGTCTTTTTCCTTGATAGTCGCTAACGGCTCAGCTTCAACCCAATTGGTGAAGTAATCCGTAGCCGCAATGAAGAACTTCCGGTTACCTGGTGCTGTTGGGAGTGATCCCACTATGTCTAGCCCCCACATCGCAAAAGGCCAAGGGCTTGTGAGGGGAAGAAGTTCTCTGGCCAGCTGGTGAATTTGGTGGGCGAACTTCTGGCACTTCTCACATTTTCTAACATATTTTTGAGCGTCCGCTTGCATGCATGGCCACCAATATCCTTGCGAGATAGCTCGGTAGGCCAAAGATCTTCCCTCGATGTGACTTCTGCATATGCCTTTATGAATCTCGTACAGGAAAGCTTCCACGCTGTTTGGGTGTACACACTTGAGGTAAGGATCGGTGAATGACTTCTTGTATAAAGCGCCAGATGGAGAGAGCCAAAACCGCTCTGACTTCACCCGGACTTTATGCGCCTCCTTTTTATCGACCGGAAGGGTCCATTCTTTCAGGAAGAGAATAATAGGGTCCATCCAGGAAGGGCCAAGCTCGGTGTAAAGTACTTCTATTTGTTCGAGTTCCTCAATACTAGGCCTTGGAAGAAACTCAATCAGGAGAAGACTGGGAGATGTTATGTCGACCATGGAAGCTAGACTGGCTAATTCATCCGCGCAGCCGTTTTCTTCACGACCAATTTGTTGGACCCTAATTGCCTGGAATCGCTTGATGCGTTCTCTTACCAGAGCCTGGTACTTGGCCATTCTGTCGTCTTTGGCTTCGTAGGCCCCGGACACTTGATTGACAACAAGTTGGGACTCACTGTAAACCATTAGCTTGGATGCGCGCAACTGGAGCGCGCTCTTAAGCCCAGCCAGTAGCACCTCGTACTCAGCCTCATTGTTTGACGCGGGGAATCCGAGTGTGATAGAGTGTTCGATGGTCAGACCAACCGGTGAGATCAAAATTATGCCCAGCCCAGTGCCATGACGATTTGAGGCTCCATCTATAAAAAGTTTCCACATTTCACCGACGAAAAGCTTCCAACACTGTGAGGGGTCCTGGGAGGTTTGAAGGTTGATGCTCGGTTGTTCGGTTTCAGGTTTGCTGGTGTTCGGTTCCACTTCATCCCCCCTTGGCGATACGACGCTGGACCCAACAAGTTGGTCTGTTATGCCCAAGTCCGTCGTTGCATTGCAGGGCTGCAAAACTATTCCGACAGGAGGTTCTATGGACGGGCGCGCAAGTTCCGCGTCACCACCATCACCTTGTTGTGCAATTTTCGTTGAGCCTTTATTCGCCTCCTCGGCTACCTCGGTGAGATCCACCGGGCATACTTGATGAATTCCATGCGAGAATTCAGTAATGAAATCTACCAATGCTTGTGCTTTTATAGCCGTTCAGGGTTGAAACTTGATGTCAAACTGTCCTAATTCGACCGCCCACTTCAGGATTCGACCGGAGAAATCTGTCCACTCGAACAAGGCTTTGAGGGGGAATTCGGTCAACACGATGATTGTGTGAGCGTGAAAGTAGTGCGCCAATTTTCTGGAGGCCATCATCAATGCCAAAGCAAGTTTTTCCAGCGGCAAATACCTCGACTCGGCCGGTAGCAAGGTTTTGCTCACGTAAAAGATAGAGAAATGCTGGACACCTTCTGACCGGACAAGCACCGCGCTAACTGCATGCTGAGAAACTGCCAGATATAGGTAGAGTTCTTCGCCGGGCTTGGGTGTCACCAATAATGGAGCAGAGGACAAACACACCTTGAGCTCGGCCAAAGCCCTGTCACATTCCTCGTCCCATAAAAACTTGGATTTTAAGGCTCGAAAGACGGCAGTGATCTGATGATTGGCTTATGAATCGATTAAGCGCGGCGGCCATTCCGGCCAAATGTTGCACATCCTTCGCCGAGTTGGGCTGTTTCAATTCTTGTATGGCTTCGATTTGTGTGGGGTCCTCCTCGATGCCTCGGTTTGTGACTAGGAAGCCTAGGAAATTCCCGGATCCTATGCCGAAGGCACACTTTGACGCATTCAGGCGTAGCTTGTGCTGTTTAAGAATATCGAACATCCCAGCTAGGTCGGACAAGTGGTCTTCCTGATGCCTGCTTTTGACCACCATGTCATCGATATAAGCCTCCATCGTCCGGCCTAGCAAAGGAGCGAACATTTTGGTCACTATCTTTTGTAAAGTTGCCCTGGCGTTCTTCAAACCAAAAGGCATGACTCGATAGCAGAAGAGTCCCCTTGGAGTGGTGAAAGAGGCTATCTCGCGGTCGGGGCCATGCATGGCGATCTGATGATAACCTCGGTAGGCATCCAAGAAACTGAACCTGTTATGCTCGACCATTAGATCTACCAGCTGGTCTATTCTGGGCAGAGGGAAGCTGTCTTTAGGGCAAGCTTGGTTGACGGTCTTATAGTCAACACAAACTCGCCACTTCCCATTCTTCTTGGGCACTACGATCGTGTTTGAAATCCACCGAGAGTAGTGCACTTCCTGGATAGCCTGTGCTTCTAGCAGATTCCTTACCTCCTCTGCGACTACCTTGGCATGATGAAGAGCCGATCTCCTTGTTCTTTGAATGACAGGGCGTGCATCCGGGAAGACATTGAGTTGGTGGCAAATAAAGCTTGGGTCAATGCCGGGCATGTCGTACGGCGTCCAGGCGAAGACTTCGATATTCGCCATCAAGAAATTTACCATCTTGGTCTTTTCTTGGGCGGTCAGGCTTGACCCTTGCAAAAAGAATTTGTTTGGACTTTCGGCGTCGATCCGCACTTCTACCAATTCTTCAACAGCCTTGTCCTCGGCTTTAGCGCCCATGTCTTCAAGGACACCTTGGTCTTCCGGACCTTCAATCATTTGGACGAAGCCTTTGGCAGCTCGGCTCCCGTTCACTGCCATGAAGCATTGCTTCGACATGACTTGATAGCCCCAAATTTCCTCGACTTCCCCCATAGCCGAGGGAAATCTCATAACCTGGTGGTAGGTCGACCCTACAGCCTGCATAGCGTGAAACCATTCCCTACTGAGGATCATATTGTATGTAGACGGCACCTTCAATACCCAAAACTCCACCTGCTTGACCGCTCCGACTTTGACCGGTAAAAATATCTTTCCCATAGGCCACTCCGGTTGCGAGTTGAAACCAACCAGTGGCGAAGTTGCCGGAGCCAAGTCTGTATCTCGGAGTTTGAGTTGCTTGAATGCATCGTAGTACATAATCTCAACCGAGCTTCCATGGTCAATCAAGATGCGCTTGACATCGAACTCTCTGACGCGAAGGGTGACCACTAGGGCGTCGTTGTGTGGCGTTTGAATGCGCTCTAGGCCCCTAGTTGAGAAACTAAACACATCTTTCTCCTCGGTCTTCCCTTTTTTGACCGCGGGCTAGACTGACAAAACTTCCCTCATATGTTCCGCCTTTTTGATCATTCCTCGGAGCTCGCACACACGCACCGGCTCCACTATGCCGTGGATCACATTGACTACTCCTTGAGGGGGCGCCTCTAAGTCATCCAAACCATTCGGATCAGCTGGGGTAAGATGCGCAGCTTTGACGCCCTTATCAATGTAAAGGTCTAAGTGGCCGGCGGTGACTAACTCCTCCAAGTGTTGCTTCAAAGGCAAACAGTCCTCTTTCCGGTGTCCTCGCTCCCTATGATATGTGCAGCGGTACCGCGGATTGAAGCCCTTTTGCGCATTGCCTAACTTAGCAGGAAACCGGACGTAATCCTCGTCGCGGATTTCACTAAGTATGCGATAGATTGGAATTTTAAATACCGTGGTAATGCCCGTCCGGGTGTTCAACCTTCTGTTAGCATCAGTTGCGTCATCACGGGGATATTCTGCTCGGTCATTGTGGCGACCTCTACCCCGGTTTCGATGATTTGTTCCATGGTCAGAATCCTCAGCGCGATCATTTGGACAACTAGTCTCCTGTCCAACCGCGTGTACCTTGCCAGCCACTCTTTTGTCTGTTACCACCGGATTTGTCTTCACAGTGGATGCCACCGCATCATCCTCTACACAGAGGTGCTCATTGATACGCTGCATTAGTTGCCCCATCGACGTCGGCTGGTTCATTGTAAGCGAGTCCCTCAGCCTATGCCTAACTGGGAGATCGCGCTTATATTGGGTGATTGCTAGGTTGATCGGGCAATCTAGGATCTCGTTGAAGGTTTTCTAGTACCTAGAGTTGTATGCCTTGAGGGTGTCACTCGACTCCATCTTGACACTTAGGAGGTGGTCCACTTCCTTTGGCGTTTTGGTGTTGGTTTTGAAACGAGTCACGAATGCTTTCGCCAACTGTTGCCACCCCTCAATGCTCTCTTCTGGAAGTCTCTCAAACCATTTCAAGCCCAGTTCGCCCAAGCTAGGTGGGAAAATAAGGCACATAAGAGCATCATTACGCTTGTGTCCGACCATGACCTGCCGGAAGTGGCTTACATGCATGTACGGATCGCTTTTTCGGTCATAAAGTGTAAACTTGGGTTGGTGAAAGCCCGCTGGGAGCAACGTGGTCTCTGTTTCGAGGGAGAAGGGGGAGGCGTTCAGCCTCACCAAGTCGGTGTCCAAAGGAACTGGCACGACCAAACGGGGCGGCGGCATCATAACCTCTTCACTATGGTGACCTCCGTAAGATAATCGCCGGAACGCCGGCACCCTTTTAGCCTCCCGTCGGCGAGCTCGCTCCTTCAAGACATCCCTCAAGTCCTCTGAAGGGACGGAGTAGGAATATCTTGATGTGGTCGATGGCCGTGAGGGGTGGTAGGTACTATCTTGAGCGCTAGATTTCTCTGCAGGCGCGTCTGAGTCCCCAATTCTATAGCTTCTGGTAATAGAAAGGGAAGGAGTGTGCCGCTGGCTCTGGCTGCCTGAACAGCGAGGTTGGGTGCGCTCACTGTGGTCTCCCACCCCAACAACATCCTTCTCTTTGACCTGTCGTTTGAGAGCTTCCATCTCTCCCGCCATCCTCTGGATGACGGTGTCTTGGTCCCTTAACTTGTGCTCCAGACGTCGAGCATGCGATTCTCTTTGCCACCGGTGTCCGTCTGGGCTCCGTGAGCAACCAAAACTTCTGGCGCGCTTATCTCGTGCATCTCTCAGAAGTCCTCCTGGAGAAGTCTCCAGGTCCGCCATGTTTGGAACGGCAGGGAGTCCGTCTCTCCGTCTAGCTGACTCTGGGGTAACACCATCGATGGCAGACAACGGTATTTCGTCATTGTTCGCCATGGAAGGCGATCAGATGAGCTTGGAAGACAAGGTTGTGTCTATAAAAATCTTCCCACAGACGGTGCCAATTGTACGAGGAGGAGATATGCATCGCTGTCCGTACTCCTTTCGTCCAAGCTTCGTGTTTATCTGATCAACCTAAAAACACAACAACGGTGAGCTACCTGGCGATGTGTTGCCAGAAACCCCTCCGACGGTCAAGTTAGCACACACTCAGAGAGAGAGAGAGAGAGAGAGAGAGAAGCTCAATGAATGTAAGTCTATCTCACCAAATGATGTTCCATCCCTAGCATGGGGGGCGCAGTCACGCTTATATACTTTCTGCGCCCAACTCTGCACCCATTAGCCTATTGACACGTGGAGCTGCTCTCCCATCTGTCAGTACAAATCCAGCTAACACCACCTAATCAAACCGCCAGACAACATTTGCGGGCACAAGGCAGCCCGGCGGCCTCACCTCGGCCTCATACGACCGTACTACGTAACGAGTCCGAGGGCGCTGCTTGCCGAGATCCATCACAACCGAGCTCAATAGTATTCCGGCAAGACCGAGTTCTAGATAGGTTAAGCCGGTACTCAGAAGACCTTTCCCACCGAGCTAAACATGCTCCCACGAAACCCGGGTTAGTAGACGAACATCTCGGCCAAACTAGCTCTGCCCAAACATGGGACCTGGACCTCGGCCGAGCAAGACCAACTTCGGGGAAGCCCCAGTTAACTCGGCCTAAACATGGGACCTGGGCCTTGACCGAGCAAAACCAACTTGGACAGGCCCAAGTTAGCTCGGCCCAAACATGCTTGGCCCTCTTTCTGTCCGGCTTCCACCATGGCCTAAAGCCAGATTATAAATCTCTCTCTCAATTAGGGATTTGAAAATGAAAAATAAAAAGGTGGGACACATTTTCTTTTTTCAAATTTGACTCAAATCTATGAACCAAACACAATGTTAGAGTATAAATTTCTCAATTAAAAAAAAAAAATCATTGTTCACTAAAAAAATAATAAACCTAAAAAAATATAACTCCTTGCAAAAATTAGAGGAAAAAAAAGCTTTCCAAAAAATTTAAAAATAAATTAAAATTTATAATTTTAACAAGTTAAACCATACAAAAAAACTAAATCTCACAAATTAAAAACTTACTTGATCAATCCTCTTCTTTCCATGCACTCCACTTTCTTCAGCGATTTTTTCCTTTCTTCGGTGGTGACTATTTTGCTTTTATGGACTGAAAGAAGCTGAGGGGTTTTGGCGCCTCATTTTTGTTTTTTGTTTTTCTTTAATGCTTCTTATCTAAGGGTGGGCAACAGTTTATCTGAACCGCTCAAACCGCTCAACTCGCATATAAATGGGCGGTTTCGCAAATATAATGCGGGCGGATGCGGTTTGAAATATAATAAATTTGCGGGTTGCGGACGAGTTTTGGGTTAAACCCGCAAAAACCGTCCGCACTTTAATTATTATTATTATTTTTTATATACCAACTTTGTAACTTTAACAGGATCACCATTATGTTCTCTATGACACTAGGATCCTTATTTTTAAGTATTTCTCAACTTTCTTAATGCCGTAGAATTATCAAGTCCTAAACTTGGTTTCTTATATGATTTTCATTGGTGACTCATCCACTTTTGCCTAATAAATTTTCCTTCTGGTGGTCGATGGAGCTTCTAGTTGGATTATTGATTACTGAATTGACAATTCTAATTGAGTACAACCTTTAATGCATTGATATACATTTTTTTCATTGGCAAAAATGCTAGTGTAGGGTCTCTTTGTTTTGGGTACTTTCATTTAATGCATTGATATTCAATTTTTATTTGTAAACTCATTAGAAAATTGTTGTCAAATGATCACAAATATATAAAATGAATCTGATGCCTAAATTCGACGGGGAAAAAAACTCAAAAATTAATTTTTAAAGAAAAAAATGCAAACTGCAAACCGCCCGTATATCTACAAATCCTATCCGCACAAATCGCAAACCGCACTGCGGGCGGTTGCGAGTTGACTTTTTTCCAAACCGCATAGATGCAGGCGGGTCAAAACCAAACCGCAAACCGCACAAAACCGATCCGCAAACACCAATATTCTTATATTTCTTCCACGTGAGAACAAAATGAGAGTTGTTTAGTGGTGGGACCCACTAATCTTAGGTGGCACTCCAGCTAAGTGTTTGGTCATTTATTCGGTCATCTCTTTGGGGCCTGTAGCATTACTATTTTCTATTTTTTCTGTTTTTTAAATAAAATCATATAGCAACAACCATGGCCAAATCTACTGTAATGTGTGGATCTCGTTGCTGTCAGTATACTCTTTTATGTAAATCTCAGTTAGTTTCAAGTTTTCTTTTTTGAACTAAGCCGAAAGTGAACTTCGTGAGTTCTTGTAACAATGTGATTAAGCCATGTGTGAGTGATTTTCCGACCACACTGCAAACTCAATATTCAGCTGGAGAGCACTGGCAGAATAGATGACACCTGTCTGACCTGCAACAGAAAGAGAAGATTCCGGCGGTGGTTCGTCCACCCGGGGGCACTCCGATGATCAAGTTAGTATATCTCTCAAAGATAATCAATAGTGCTAAACTCACTGGACAAAACATAAAAGACATACTTTAGACCCATGAGGGTACCTCTCTTTTATAGCCAACATAATCTTAGTCCCAATAGAAGCCTAGCTCAAATGGACTTAGGATTACTGCTAATCTTGGACTCGCAGTAAGATTAGGATAAACTCTCTAAGAGTCTTATCTTTATCCAAACTGAAGTCCTCTTCCATTCTAGGACTCTTGTCCCTTATCTGCTTATCCCGGATTTCGGTTTCTTCGCAGATAACCTCGGCCTAGCCGAGATCATATCGGCGTCATGACCAGGACACGTGGCACCTCGGCTGGCACTTCGGTGACACCTCGGCCACGTGTTGTCATTCAAAAATTATGTCCCCACAACTGCCCCCTAGGTTCTATTACCTTGGTATCATGAGGTGATGGAACCTATATCATTTCTTCCATTTAGCATGTCGGCTAAGTTCGCTTCATCATCTATTGCCGAAGTCAGAACTCGTCGGCTCAATATGACCAAGACCTATAGTCTGCTTTCATAAATGCTTTAGAACCAATGACCAAGTTCGTTCAAGTTTCTCAACCGAAATCGTCCTCCTAGCCGAGGTATTTGCTTCATTGAATTAAGAACTCCAAGAGTTCCAACATGCGTATGAGCTGGTACGCACAGTATTTCAACCGTTTTCACCATGTTTCTTTCTCTTACTGGACCGGATCTGATATGCGCCATCAAGTCGCATCATTTTTTCGCGCGCTGTTTGTCAAGCACGTCGTCCAAGGTACCATAATTGCCATTTTTCATATTTTTGATCAAAATCAAAAAAATATTTGTTGCTTTTGTTGCACTTGTTTGCTTATTACCACCGTCTGACACCGGCGTACTTCACACCGGCCTTTTTGTAATCTAAACAATCATTCTTCAATGTTAGGCCGAAGTGTCTTCTTTCCTTTTCTGAATACATTCTTTAATTTCTTCTTTCAATGTGGTTGTATGTGTCTTCTTTTTACTCTTGTACAATTCTATACTAAAAATAATTTGCATATCTTTAATATACACTTCAATCTTTGTGCAACCTTCTCGGGATGACACACCTCGGTTATACAAACTGATGATTTACCTCGGTAAGTACCCAAGTACCTCTCTTAGCATAACCTTGGTTTCAGCTTGTAAATTTTTTCAAAAAATTTCAACAAGTGTTTAACCTTAGTCTCGGTTTAACTCAACTTGTAAACTTTTCTCAAGTTTCAACAAGTGTTAAACATCATCTCGGTTTAACTTCAACTTGTAAACTTTTCTTAAGTTTCAACAAGTGTTAAACATCATCTCGGTTTAACTTCAACTTGTAAACTTTTCTCAAGTTTCAACAAGTGTTAAATATCATCTCGGCTTGTGAAATTTCAACTCCCAAGCATCATTCTTCAGTCCTTTTGCCCCCTAATGTGAATTTAAGTTCCACTTGGGTTCTCATTAGGTACGTGGCTTTGACCTTGATATTGCTCTATGGGCAGGGGATCTGCCCCCTGCATGGCTTCCACATACTCATTTGTGGAAAAAATTCTTTAACTTAGGCCAAGCTCTTCTCTTCTCGGACTTAATCATCTAAGTCGAGATCTTGTCTTCTGAGATCTGGGATTCCAAATCTGGAATCTGGGATCTGCTCACTTGGGCTAAGCTCTTGTCTTCTCGTGTCCAGTATTATCTCGGCTTTGCTTCGGAGAACCACTCCTCTTCTCTTGTTTGCGCGTCTTTGTCCCCGGCGTGTCTTCCTCGGCTCTGGCATACTTTTCTATTCTGGCCATCAGCTCCTCCATGCTTTTCGGTAATGTCTTTGCCAGTGATTTTCGAAGCAGGCAGTCATCCTTCAAGCCGTTTTTAAACGACATGACCGCCACCTCTTGGTTGCATCCTGGTATTCGATTCAATACCTCATAATACCTTTTGGCATAGGCCTTACGGCTTTCATCCTCGCCGATCTTCAGGGCCATTAGGGCGTCTACCCTCAATGGCTGTAGTTTGTTACGAACCTGGCCATAAACATCTCGGCCAGGCCTTCCTAGGTTTTCACAATTCCTTTCAGCAACTTGTGAAACCAGTCCGATGCAGTTTCCCCGAATGATGAAGGGAACACTTTGCAGAGCAACGGCTCGTTCCCAGTGTATAATGCCATCGCGTTCAGGTATAATTCGACGTGAAAGTTGGGGTCCGACTTCCCATCGTATATCTGGAACCTCGGCATACTGAATCTCATCAGGACCTCAACTTTGTCTAATTCTTCCGAGAACGGCGTTCTCGGTTTGACCGGGGAGGTTACCTCGGCACCTTGTTGCTTCCTCTGTAGGTGATCTTCCAGATCCTCTTTGGTTCGTCCAAGGGCTCGGCTATCTCTGGATTTCAGCCTCTTTAGCGCACTACTTCTAGTGTCATCGTGAGTCCTTTTGGACCTCCCTCCACTAGTCGTGTCGAAACAGAGTTCCTTTCCCTGAATATCCCGATGTTCTTTGGTGCAGGTTTCTTTTGTTCAACGTGCCTTCTGGGATTCTCCACGCCCGACCTCCCGCGAAGGCCGGTGAGAATGTCCCTTGGTCCTGCCATGCTGAGGGACTACAGGAACCGTTTTCTGCCCCCCTTTCTGGGCACCTTTCTTGGCCGCTAGAATTAGCGTATCTTGTAGCGGGAACGGTGGCTGCATGACGTTGTTCTGCATCATGAAATTGATGACCGTTTGTAAGTCCGCCAATTTGTCTGTCATTCCCTTTATCTCGTTGTCCCTCCGCAGGCATCTATCTTTCCATACCTGGAGGTTGTCCTCGTTATAATACCCGCTCCGGTTCGATTTCTTCGGTACACCGCCCTCCTGGCCGACGTCCTTTTCTCCGTGATTCTTATCACGAGTCTCTATGTTGCAGTTGTCTTCTTCGACGTCAAGGTTAATATGTTTTCCACCCTCGGTAGGGGTGTCGTCCCCAACCTTCTCTTTCTGTCCGTCGTTGGCCATTTATTCTCCTTTCTTTTCTACAGACGGCGCCAAATTGTGTGAGTGATTTTCCGACCACACTGTCAACTCAGTATTCAGCTGGAGAGCATTAGCAGAATAGATGGCACTTGTCTGACCTGCAACAGAGAGAGAAGATTCCAGCGGTGGTTTGTCCACCCGGGGGCACTCCGACGATCAAGTCAGTATCTCTCAAAGATAATTAATAATGCTAAACTCACTGGACAAAGCATAAAAGACATACCTTAGACCCATGAGGGTGCCTCTCTTTTATAGCCAACATAATCCTAGTCCCAATAGAAGCCTAGCTCCAATGGACTTAGGATTACTGCTAATCTTGTACTCCTAGTAGGATTAGGATAAACTCTCTAAGAGTCTTATCTTTATCCAAACAGAAGTCCTCTTCCATTCTAGGACTCTTGTCCCTTATCTGCTTATCCCGGATTCCAGTTTCTTCGCAGATAACCTCGGCCTAGCCGAGATCATCTCGGCGTCATGACCAGGACACGTGGCACCTCGGCTGGCACTTCGGTGACACCTCGGCCACGTGTTGTCATTCAAAAATTATGTCCCCACAAGCCATAAGTAAACTTCGCAACGACTAGGTTTCTTATTCTTTGTAACTACTAGATTCATATTCTTTGTAATGATGTGATGAAACCAATCGTGACAGGAATAAGAGTTTGGAATAAATTTTTGAAAGGATGAAATTGTCTGCTAATAAAATTGTGTCATTATGAAATGCATTAAAAATTATCAATGTTCTTTTCAGTTACTTTTTATTTAAAAAAAGTCGGGCTAATAAGTACTCTTAAGATGCAGGTAAAAAAGTTAAAATATTTAAAAAACACAACACACTTTTCATCAAATTTAATGTACTTTTACTGAAATAAATACACTTTTTAATAGTTTTACATATTTTGAAGACACTTTATATATACTTTTCAACATTAAACAAGGCATAGGAGCACTTGTTAGTATTTTTCGTAAAAAAAATTATGTGTATTAAATCGTAAAATTGAAACATGGTTTAATCAAAATTGTAAGAAAATAATTTTTAATTTATAACATTACATATTTTATTATAGATAATTTATATTTATATATATTAAAAATATGAGGAGGCTCCTCTCAAGTTGGGTATCCTAATTGGAGGGTGTTGTTAGGTTTTAGTGGGCCCATTACGGAACCTGCATTGATGATCCTAACCGTTTAATATGTAGAGTTCGTTGAGTACTTTATTTTTATAAAACATCAAGTTGATTGGATATTGATAGTCACTTGATCAGATCACTTTTGTATTAATAATTTATTTTAGAAATCATACTTACCGTTGACAAAAATGTGAACTGATCAAGTAATTATCAATATCCGATTAATGTGATTTTTGCACGGATAAAATATTCGACGAACTATATATATTAACGGTTCGAATTATAGCTACAAATTCTGTGATGGATCACAAAAGTCTAACAATATCTTCTAATCCGATTTGGACAGAAGAGAAACTGTTGCCTAAAAATATAATTCGGGTTGATAAAGTTTTCAAATTTTAAGCCAAACACTAACCACAAGAAATTCTATTTCCACATACCAAATCTCCTCAATCCACACACTTAATGAATTTTTCTTGTATTACATTTTTATCCTAAAATAAAAATACTAAACATCCTCATCTTTTCAACCGTCCGCGGTCATTAGCCTTCACCTCCGGTGAACTTTTCCCACTGCCACTGTCACCACATGTTGGGTTTTGCAAGATTTTGTACCTCGTTGATTATTTTGTTTTTTGTTTTGATGAATACTAGCTAGAATGTGAATGATTAATGAATTTTGGGTCTACTAGATAATTTCTTGGAAAGTCAAGAATCTGGTTTAGATGTTTTGAGTTGTGAGTAAGTGAGGGATAAATAAAATGGACAATTTTGGGAATGGTGCAAGTGGACGCAATTCTAAAACATTATATGATCCTCTTGGAGGACTTGAAATTCATTGAATCTGGAAAACTTGATCACAAATTTAGACTCAGACCTGCGTCCAAGTTGACCAACAATATCACAAGTATTTAGCCCCTTATCTCTTTCTCTCTGATGTACACACTTACAAAACATCAGTTTATGTTTGGAAAATTATACATTTTTTTTTAAAATTTGTTGGCTCTTTGGCTTTCGAAGGTTATTATTGTAATTGCGAGTGTACTAGCAAGGATCAATTAGTCCTTACAGAAATTTAATTGCCAACCAATTATCAGATGATTGTGTTTTAGTTCTCTCTCAGCCTCAATGAAGAGGACTTTTACTGGTGGCTTGATTTAGGAGAATTTAAACAGAATACCAATCAAATAAAGAAAATTTGAAGCATTTCATTAATGAAAAACTTACAATGATTCGAACTCAGTTTCGAGAGGTTTACAGCGATAATTTACTTGAAACTACTCTTATGAATGAAGTGCTGTAGACACCCCATTTTTGACCGTCCTCAAGACTTGGACGTCACCGTTTGAACACTCGGTGATCATCCATGTTTGTGTTCGTTTGGAGTTCCCGGAGGCCTCGGCTCGCGTGCCTTGCCTCAGGATCTCCGAACTCGACCGTTTAGTGTCTGGTTTCACACCAAACACTTGTGTTTTGCCTTGGAGAGGCAGGGTAGGGCTTGTAGACCATCCCCACCCACCACCGGCAGTGGCTAGAGGCCACCGGCTGGTTTTTGCTGCCACCGGCAATTTATATTGCCGGCCAGCACTATTTGTTGCCGGTCAGCACTTTTTAGTGCCGGCCGGCACTCTTTTTGGCCAAGGTGGCATTTTTGGCCGGCCGATTACTGTGCATCTGCTTTAGCAGATATTTTAAGATAGCTGTCTTGCTTTTGCTCCCCTCCATACACGTGTATGGAGGGATCTCCCTCTTATGAAGCTTGTCTTGTAAGCTTTACAAGACAAGGAGTGCCATATAGAGAGAGAGAGAGAGAGCTCTTGGCTTAAGAGGTGAGACATTTTGAGAGCTTAGACAGCCATTGTTAGGGTTTGAGATCTAGGGTTAGGGTTTGTTACACCTTATCTCTCTCTTTTTCCCTCTTGTGTGTGTTTTAGTGTGTTTAGTCCATACTATTGCACACAAACACATAGTGTTTCACCTTCCTTTGGCTCTTGAGGTTCTAAGGGACTGGTTTTGAAGTTTTGGTGTTGGATTCAAGCTAAGGAAGGCCATTGGAGCACCATTTGTGAAGGGATCATCAAGGGTAAGAAACTTACACCTTTATTCCCCATTTTTGCATTGATTTTCTACCTATCTTAGAGCTGTTTTTGTGCTTATTGTATAACATAAAAAAGTTCTATTTTTTAGTCCTCTTGATTGTTTATTAAGAGTGTTTTGTTGTTTGAGGGTGGTTGGCCCCTCTTAGGCCTTGAAAGGCCTCATTTTGTGCCCTTTTGTGCTAGCTCCGGGATTTTGGTGTTGGGGTCTCTTCACCACTGAAATCTTGAGGGATTTCAGTGGTGAAGATGATTCCTTGAAGTCCCAAGAAGGAGAGGGCCACCCCCTCTCCTCGTTGTCCTTGAAAAGGGCATGTTTTGGCCTCTTGAGAGAGCATTATGCTTGAGTGTGTGTTGAGCATGTTTAGGCTGTTTTTCATGCTTATATATCCATAATATAACATGATTTTAAGTTGTCTTTGGTACTCCATGCATGCTTAGCATAGTTGCCTTGTAATGCCTTGTTATGCCTTAACATGTCTTAGGTTGTTAGCCTTTGTTGGAACATGTTTTAGGCTTAGTCTTGTGAAGATTTTGTGCATGTTTTGCCCTGTTCTAGGTCTGTCCTAGGTTGTTTGGGTTGATTTTGGCATGCTTGATATAGCTCCTTTGTATTTGGGCTTGTTGGCCTTGATTATGTGCATGTGTAGCATGACATCTTTGCATCGATTTGGTGATTTGGGGTCCCCCCACATGTTGTTTCAGTCCCATTTCCATGCTTGTTTGATTGTCTTGCATGCCTCTTTAATGCTTTGGAAGCTTGTGTAGCAATGCTCCATGTTTTGACCATTATGCATGCCTTTGTTTTTTGAGTCACTTAGATGCCATCTAAGTAGTCCTTTAGCCTTGTTTTAACATGCTACAAACCTGTTTTTAGCTACTTAATGCATGCCATGTTTGGTCTTGCTAAGTGTAGTTCAATGCTCCATTGATTTGCTTTGAGCATTTGGGCCATTTGTTGCATGCTTGGCTTGATTTATTGCTTGGTTTGGCAGCATGTTTTAGCATGATTTCAATGCTTATGTTGCATGCTAATTAGTCCATGATTCCCCCTTTCAAATGTGTTTGAGGGTTGTACAAATTGTGCTTAAGTGTTGGCCTTCAATTAGGTGCATGTGTGCATGTATATTTGGTCCTTCATTATAGCATTTTGGCTACTGTTTTAGGCCTATTTAGAGCTGCCTAATTTATGCATAAGTCCATCTTCGCATCCATTTGCATCCCCCTATGTTTGCTTGTATGCTTGCATAAGTTAGTCGCCATGCCATGTTGCATCCTTAGCTTCTACGCTTAGGTTGCATTGCATCTTGCATGCATGCCTTGTTCCTTGACTTGATGATAGGAATTGGGTCTTGTTTGGTTTGATTGGTTTGCATTGCATTTGAAATCAAAGTTGCATACTTGGTTCTTTGGGCCATCATGCATGGAAATGCGTGATTGGTGGTCCGAGAATCGAGGCACATGCCCCTTTGAGTCATTATCATGATAAGGGACATGGTTGGTGCATATATGCCTTGAATTGTGCTGCCATGCTTTGCCTTGCCCTCTGTTGCTGTCATTTGCAGATTCTGCAGGAACACTCTGCCGACCGGCAGTGTAAAGTGCCGACCGGCAACAATTCCTCTGCCGACAGCTTCATTTTGTGCCGATGGCCACACACCACTGCCGGTGGTAATTCCACTCAGCCGATGGCACTCCCCAGTGTCCAGGGATGCAGTCCTGAGGTTTTGACAGCCTCCAGAGGAGTGAAGGAAGGAAAACAGAGGCAGCCTATGCATGGCGGCGCATTTCCCGAGGCGGTTTATCTATTTTCTTAGCTTAATTTAATTTGTTAATTAAATTAATTAATTTGTAATTATTAATTAGCTTGCGTAGTTAATTAATTTGTAATATTTATTTGGTCCCTCCGAGTGAGGGCAAATCTGTAATAAGTGTGCGTGAGTGTGTGTATGTCTTCCAACCTCACGTCTTTCTTCCCTTTTATTTACCTACTTACGATGGTAGATTAGGGCACGTTTAATTTAGCATACCTTATGCTATGCATGTGTGCATCCATGCATTTGTATTGCATGCATTAGGCTCGGTACATCACGCTAACTGCATTTGTACTTCAATTCAAAAATTGAATATGTGATAGTTGATCGCATTTCATATGCCATGCTTAGGTTAGCCGAGCCTATCTAATTGCATCCTGTATGTGTTGCATTAGGCAATTTAACATGAACTAGGACACGCATGTTTGCTAACTAGTTTACCGTTTTGGCACGGAGTACGATGTAAGTATTTATGCTTTAGCATCTCGCATGTGTGTGAATGTTAACATGACAGTATGATTGCCATGCGGCTAAATGCTTATGTGAGTTTAAATTGTTTGAATGCCTGTGGGTGAAGGTTGGATTGTTTGAGTTGGAAAAACTCATTAAAATCCGTGTTTTAGCCTACTTGCGAGTAGCAAAATTTAAAGCATTTTCAAAACGAACGGATATGCAATGTTTCTTTCCAAATTAGGCAATCTAGTCTATACTTGTTTGCTGCGCGCATAACATAGTAATTCTAGGCTAATAATTGGAATAAGAACACATAACGTTTTCAAAATCGGATATCATGGTTAGTAGAGGCCGGTCTTCGGACCGGGCGAAAGGGGGTGCTCATAGCTGACCTTCCCCGATCGTACCCAAGCTCCCGAGCCGAGACAACTCCGGTGATGACGGACATGTGGCCTTCGGCACCGAGTCAGGGTTTCCTAAATTTCCCCATTTTAAAAAATATTTAGGTGGCGACTCTGTATCTGGCAAAGCTGTCCATGTTTGGCACTACTTTTTCAAAAATCTGTTTCTCAAAACGATTTGCCAGATTTGGACTCTTTGGTTCAGATTAAGAACCACGACACAAATCGAGTCCGAACCGTAGCATGAGGCCCTCGCGGGACGCGTCTACAAGTGTAGTGCAGGATTTAAAGTACTGTAATGTAAAGAACATGCTATGTAAAACTAAGTAAAGTAGAATAAGACTGGTTTTTTGGATCTGAGTCCGGGGGTTTTTTCTAGGGCCTTCTCTGCTATTTATGCTGCTTAAGGATGACCATCGAACTGTATTTCCAACCGTCGAACTGCTCCCCTATGATCGCTGATCATGTAGCCTCAAGATTAGCTCCACTACGTCATCATTTGCAGTTAGGCTTCCCTCATAAATTTGAATTTAAATGTGAGTAACCGTTGATGCCACATCACCTTGTACCTCTTTGTTGATCCACTGCTACTCAGATCTCATAACAACCAATACTAACTGCCACGTGTATGATCAGGATCGAAGATTTGAATGGTCTCCCCGTACTACCCTTACTTTGCCACGCGTCGAATTGTAACTGGCTTGTACAAAATATGTAGCCAACATTACCCCCCGCACTAATATACCCAATACTTGGTGATATTAGTGGATCAAGGTCTTTTATCCACGTCTTTAGAACGTGCATGGGTTTTGCATTTTCCCAGAAATGCAACTGTCATTCACTACCTGTATTAAACTCTCGTTTAATCCTTTGAACACTTCCACTACCTTAGCATTCGAACAGACCGATACATTTCATGGCCGAATTAATTTTTTCCTCCAATGATCGAGCACACGAAGAGTCATATGATGATGTTGTTCCTCCTCGAAAGAACGTCCATGCATTAATTAGCCACCTTTACCCACCTTTCTATATTCAGGTCATGGATGCCTTTGCAAATTATCAACCCTTGGACTTCGAACATATTGCCTTTAATCCTTCGATTCAGAAACTCACAAATATGGACATGGGAAGTTCTTCTTCTGACTCACCCTTAGACTACGAACAAACTGCTCTAAATCCTTTAATTCAGAAAGTTGCAAATATGGACATGGAAAATTCTTCATCATAATCCTCTGCATGGGATAAGGCTGCGACTTCTTCCGATTGGACAAGGTGGTCAAAACCTGAGGCTTGTGATTTGAGGAAACGAATCAACCATCACTTTGTCGAATTTACTGACCCTTTAGAGTTCCCTTCTTTTGCTCAAAGCTCGGTGGTCTATCCCTGCGTGCCCATTGACCATCGACGCAGTTTGGAGGAGAATCTGCTTGTGGCATGGTATACATCCTCCATGCCTACAAAGATAGTGCACACCGCCCGACGCCTAGAAGAGGCATAAGGGTACAATCCATCATTCTTAGCCCAGAAGGTGAAGATTTGTTCTTCTGACAGGCTTGATTATATTAATGCCCTTGTTCCTTCTGCCCTTGTTCCACTTCCTAAAATAGAAGCATCCACACCTTCTCCCCTGCCAAATCCTTGTTGGACAGAGAGATTGAGGCTTGCTCTCTCTGTAGATAAGATTTTTCCACCTCACAAGCCTCCACCTTCCCTCTAGCTGAGCAGAAACAAGCTCAACTTCTGCTCGCGGCTTTCTCTCAATGTTCTTCAGGACGAAGTCCCTCTCGAGAACCTTCGATGGGGTTGTGATATTCTGACTCGGGGTCATGTCCTCAATCCCCTCGCCCAAGCAGAGCTTCACATGTTTTTGGACCAACTTCCATTGCTTCTCCACTGGCATCGGACCTCTATGGTCACCACACAATCTTTAGACCAACTTTCGTCCCTTCGAATTCACGCGCAGTACGAAGCAGAGAACTTCATTGAAGAATTCGATGATTTTGAGAACAAAGATTCTGCATACTAGGATGACTTAGAGATAGACGAATTGGAACAAGGATTGAGAGAAACAACATTCGAAATAAAGGCCGAAGAGCTCTTTTACGAAGTGAGAGCACATCAACTCATGCAGCCAATGTTAGAAGAAATAGAGGATAGAATAAAGAAAGAATAGAAATTCATTGATCATTGTTGGACTAAATTTCATGATCTTGTTATTTATTCAATTTCCTATTTTTATGAGCTTTAGTTTATACCCAAATAAGGCCATTTGATGTAACTGCTTTTGCTTTAATACCACTAAGATTTTTCTTTGTTTGCTATGGTTTGATCTTGTCTCCATTTGTCTTTAAAAACAACTTCAGAGCTTCGAACTGAACAATCTTATCCTTCGAACCTGGACTCAATCGTTTTAAATGAACCCAAAAACGACCATGAACTTTTCCAACTTATGGAATGCAGTTGGTAGTTTTTTTTTGATGATTTTTATTTAGAATCCATGCTTCGAATCTAATAACCCTACCCTTCAAAACTTGTTTCAATCATAACCAGCATATGGTCAATGATTTAATATGATCAATTAGTTTTAAATTGATCCTTTTGCTTTGAACAACAGTCCATAATTTCAAAAATATGGAAGCTCCTTTTGAGGGTTGCACTGTTCTAGTTTTAAAAGACAATTTTTCTGGATATATATTAACCAACTATTGGTTTTGATGTTTTGAATACCAATTTCCATTCTTAAGGGACTCTAGTTTTGCTTTGAAGAACATTACTTTTGTTGAGAAAACCTAAAACAGGTCTTTAATCCCTTTGAAATAAATGAACACTTGAGCATTCTTGTATTCATTAGGTATGGAATGTGCTTCGAAGGCGGCTTCGTAGTTTCGAAACCGTTGTTATTTGACTTTTGGTGCCAAAATCTGGTTTCGAAGCCAAATATTTTATTTCGAAGCTGGTATTATCATCTGGGCTGTGTTTTTCCCTCCAAAAGTATCAATATTGAAGGGAACTCTTTGTATTCGTACTTTTAGTACTTAACAAATTATGCGATATATTTTCCAGACACAAGCTTTTAAAAACCCTTTTATTTCGTGCTCTGAAACCACTCGCTCGTTCAAAACACAAACCCTTCTCCTCTGTTAACCCTCTCTTCCTTGCCCCTTCCTCGCTGCTTGTTACCAATGGCCTCTTCTTCTCTCAAAGTGCCTGCCAGTGATCGTATAAGCCCAACCATGGCTTTGAAAAAATGCATTGATGAAGAGATAGCCAAGTTAACAACTGGTGAATCAAGCGTCATAGACGACCGTCTCTTCGTCCCTCGCCACAACAATAAACAAGAATACGTCTTGGGCCCCATCTTTCGAGAGGCTCCTGCTCAACTTCCAACCTTGTACCCTCGGTTGGAGGACCATTTTCTTCTCTATGAAGGAGGGCTTGATTGGGGAAATTGGATGGTGACCCGACCTCATCGCTGTTGGCCAACATTGAGAACCGAATGGGAAGAATGGTATGACAGAGTTGTTCCTGCGCGAGAAGACGACCTGCAAGAGCTCTGTATTCTCGATGCTCTCCGTCTTTCCAGGTTTATCATTCCTAAAGACCCTTTCTTGATTCCTACTGCTCTTTGTTTTTGGAACATGGCCTTCAATTTTTTCCAATTTCGGTGTGGCATGATGGCTCCCACCGTTCTTGATATTTTCCATTTTTTAGGGCTTTCACCCCTTGGCTCTCCTTTCACTCCCAGTTATCCAAACCTCTCTGTTAAGTTCTCCCTTTCACCCTTAAACTCCTCTTACAGTGATTTTGTAAAGACCGAAAATAAAAGGGTAGGTCCCGTGAGTGATAGAGAACTTTTTTCCTTTATTTTGTACTAGTTGTGTAAATTCCTTTTCTGTACATCATCTTAGAGGATTATGCCTGAGTTCGCTCCACTTGCGAAGGCACTTGTTTTGAAAAAATGTATAGCCCTTGCTCCTTACCTCTTAGGCCATGTTTATAGAGCATGTTCCCAATTTTGTAAGAAACCTCTCGATGTGAACCAAGGGGATCCCCTTTGGGTGCTCCAACTTTGGCTCTTCGCCTATTTCACTGACTTGCATCCCAAATGCTTAAGATTCCTTGTTCAGGACCCTAGCACTTACGGGGAGAAGTATGCTAGGATTGTTCTTTATCCTGCTTCTTTTGCTTATTACCTCACCTTTTTCCACCAGCTTCCTATTTCTCCATCTCCCACCTTCTTTTGTCCTTTTGATGCCAGCAAAGGAACTGCTTGGCTGCAAATCTTTTTGGCTGATAAAGAGTGTTCCACCTCACCTCACAAAGATATGTGGGCTTCTATTTTGCTACCAAGGGAGTTGTTTATTGGCACTTTAAACCCTCGAGGTTATAAATGTATAGCTGAGGTGTACTGCCATTCTCAGTTTGCCAGGCAATTTGGGCTTACTCAAGGGATTCCTGTTCCACTTTGCAATCTCTCGAATGTCCATCTTATGGCCAGAGACCTGAGAGTACCCAGATCAAAGCTAGAGGCAGCTACATTCAGACTGCTGAAAGAATCATATGAGTTCACATTTGTCCCCTTTCTTCCCTATGGCTCGGTTTTGAAAAGATTCAAAAACTGGTGGTCAGTCAATATGGAAGTGCGCCTATCAGCGCACCCTTACGATTTACTAATAGGGTTAGGAGTGCCCTCTAGGGCTAAATCCACAACAGCTGAGAACATGCCTCCTCTTTCTACAGTCGCCCAAACTGTTCCTGCAGCCTCGCCTCCTCCAGCTAGAGTCACTAGAGCTGCTTCAAAAAATGGTAAGTAATTCCAGGTCACTTTTCTTTTTGACTCTCTTCTTTGCTTCCTTTACACTCATACATTTTGGTGCAGGGCCTCCACAAGAAGAATCTCCTAAGAGGACTGAAATTCTAGCCGCTCTCAAGGACAAACAACAGCAGAAAAAGAAAAGAAAGCTGGTACTTACTCCTGAAGAATTTGAGTCCCACACCGAAGAGAGGAAGGTTGAGAAAGAACAGGAGGTACCATTGCAGAGGATAAAGAGGAAGCAAATGACTGCCTCTTCTGCTGATTCAGTCGAAAACCCTGCTCCTAGGACAACCACCAAAGTAGCAGAAAAAGAACTTGCCCCTGAAGAGTCTGAATCCCATCTTGAAGAGAGAGAAGTTGAGAAAGAACAGGAAATGCCAGCACCAATAAGGAAAAGAAGGAAAATGACTGTCTCTCTTTCTGACTTCGTCAAAGACCCTATTCATGAAGCGGCTGCTAAGACAGTGGAACAAGAACATTCCAGGGCCATAATTGTCTTTGAGAGAGCTGAAAAAAGACGGCAGCAACAATTCTTAAGGGATGAAGCTGCTGCTGTTGATGCAATCCAGAGGGAGGCTGCAAGAAAGCAACATATTGCTGAGCACTACTCCCTTTGAAGCTCTCCCATGGCTGCTATTACTTTTGAAACAAGTAACTTCTTTCAAGCCTCTACTGTTTCTCTCTTATCAAATTTTGGTGTTGAACTTTGTCATTACTGAGCCTATTCTTGGTACTTCTCTTCTTTTGCAGCAACAACTACTGAGCCTATTCTTCCAATGAGGACTCCCTCAGTTTCAGTTAAAGTTGAACAGATGCAAAATGTAAGGATTCTTCAGATAATGCCCCCACTTCCTAGGCCTACATTCAATGTATCCTCCTTGAGGCCAAGCATTCCTGCATCTCTTTCTTTTGGATTAAATCCATATCTTCCTTACTTGTCTTTGGATCTACCTCAATTTATTTCTCTTTCGAGCCTTGCTCTTTTCCTTCCTCCTAAAAGAGTTCCACCTGATGCTCCATCTTTGATGGTAGCTAATTCCCCTACTGAGGGTGCTGGCAGCTCTCCAACCCATGGTTTATTACCTTTACCTGCTTCCAGCCCTTCTTCTCTTGACTTATTGGTGGCTAGGACCATAGAGACTGTTGAAGATGCTCAACCTATTTCTCCTATCCCCATGCAGTCCTCTGTGCCTTCCACCACAGCTCTCTCTGCGCCCCTCATGTCTACGGATGAGGTAGATATCTTCGAAGCAAGACTAGCCAGTCTATTCGACATACCTTCTACCTCTCTAATGGCCAATGATGAAGTTGAGCCATTAGTCTTGGCTAACTCCTTGTTAGACATTCTTGAAAGCCCCTCTTCCTCCAGTAGCAAGCCTTTCAAACTTCTAATAGACTTAGACACCTGCCTGGAACTGCTAATCTCATTTTCGAGGATCCCTTTTAAGGCTTTGCAAAGGCCTATGATAAGAAATGGGTTCCTTCAGTGCTGCAAAGTTACTGAGCAGTCCGGCATGAATGTCTCAAATCATATATCTCAGGCAGCAGCTACCATCGACTTCTATATCAACATTTGCTAGGCTGCCAAGACTACAGAGGAGAAATTAGTGAGAGACCAGAGCTTTGTTTCCACAGTACATGCTGAAGTCTCAGGGCTAAAGGAACAACATTCCTCTGTCTCCCATTTTCGCACTCAACTATTGGAGAGGAAGACTCAACTTGAGGAGGAGTTATCTGCAGTCAACCAGGCCTTAGCCTGAGCTGATACCAAGTTGTTGATCACCAACCAAGAACTGGCCGATCGAAAGCAAGAAATGACTACAGCCATTCAGTTGTTTCCATCTTTTAAAACTAAAACATCTGTTGTAAAAGAACAACTGAGGCATTGTAATGATTTTTGGGCCAATTTATGGCAAAATGTATTTAACTCTTTATGAAAAATAAATTCTTATTTATCATTTGAGTAGTTTTGTGTTCTTGTACTTGGCATTTATTTATCCCTTTGTGTTTCCCATATAGTTGGAAAATAAGGTTTCAAATACCTGCCATTAATCTTTTTGGGATGTACATATCCATTCAAGTTTCTCAAATGGTATGCTCCAAAAGGAAGGACTCTATGGATTTGGTATGGCCCCTTCCAATTTGGTGACCATTTGCCAAACTTATGGCTTTTAATACCTATTGGGAGTATGGTTTTCCACACTAAATCACCTTCATCGAAGCCAATGTGCTTCACTTTCTTATTGTAAATTTTGGCTGCTTTCTTCTTTTGAAAGAGAATGCTATTTAATGCCAGAATTTTGGCTTCATCTATTCCTTCTAATTCCAAGCACATACTTTGATGGTATTGCTCAGAATCTAGCTGGTCTTGGCATCTTACCCTCAAAGACTTAACATTAATTTCCACAGGCAATACAACATCATGCCCATACACCAAGGCATAAGGAGTAACTCCTGTACTTGACCTTGGGGAAGTTCTATAAGCCCACAATACATCCAACAGCAAGTTATGCCAATCCTTAGGATTGTCTTCCACAACCTTTCGTATTCCTTTCTTCAAGGACTTATTGGATGATTCAGCCTGGTCATTGGCTTGTGCATAATAGGGGGTGGAATTAACAAGGCTAATTCCAAACTCAGCCACAAAAGACCTCACAATTTTTCCATCAAACACACTCCCATTATCAACAGTTATGGTTTGCGGGATGCCAAACCTATGGATTAAATCCCTGATGAACCTAATGACCTCAGTCTGGTCTACGGCCTTGTATGGCTTAGCTTCGACCCACTTGGTGAAATAATTAGTAGCCACTAAAATGAAACAATGATGCTTCGAAGAGGGTGGGTGTATTTTCCCCATCATATCCATGGCCCATCCTCTGAATGGCCAAGGCTTTACTACTGCATGCAGGTCAGTTGTGGGCACATGCCTTATTGTGCCATGCTTTTGACATTCCTGGCAACCCTTTGCATATTCTATACAGTCTTTAAGGATAGTTGGCCAATAGTAGGAATGTCTTCGAAGCAGCCATCTCATTTTTACACCAGGCTGATGAGCACCACAGATGCCTTCATGAACCTCAACCATAGCTGTTAATACTTCTTTTGGGCCTAAACATTCCAACAATAGACCATCTCCCCCTCTTTTGTAGAGATCATTGTTATATATGATGTATTGCATAGATTGTAATTTAATTCTTCTGCTGGCCTTTAAGGATGGGCCATCCAAGTACTGTATTATTGGATGCCTCCAATCTTGTTCCTGCAAATCATTATGATTGACTTCCAGGACCACATTCCTTTTATTTAAGGGTGGTATAGATTTCTGGTATGTTGTTTGGCTTATGTCCCATTGAGTACCATCCCTCCTCTTGAATTCGAAGCTTTTTGAGCCACATCATTAGCTCTATTATTCAAGAATCTTGGAACATGAGTTACATTTGCTATTTGAAATTGAGAGAGCAAATGTAATGCAACAACATAATATGGCAACATGCTTATACTTTGACATTTGAAAATCCCTTTCACTTGGTTAACCACCAATTGAGAATCTCCAAATATGTCAACTGCATGTACTTGTTATCCAATAAGAATTTTCAATCCCACTATCAAGGCTTCATATTTAGCTTGATTATTAGAACAAGTAGTTTCATCCACTCTGAAACCATATGTGGTTTCTATTCCTTGTGGTGACTTAATCACTATACCAATTCCAGTTAGGCCATTGGCTTTCGATCCATCGAACCACATTTGCCATGGCTCAACATTAACCATACCAAGTTCCATTATCTCTTGGCTCTCTGTTTGAGATGGATGGTCTGCCAAAAAATTGGCTAAAACTTGTCCTTTCACTTCCTTTTGGGAAACATATTCTAAATGAAATTCTGACAAGGCTAATACCCACTTGCCAATTCTTTCCCTCAACATAGGTCTAGATAACATATATTTAACCAAATCTGTGGTTGTAATTACCAAGACAGTTGTAGGCAAAAGATAATATCTTAATTTCATTGTAGCAAAATACAGCGCAAGGCAAAGCTTTTCTACAACTGAATATTTACATTCACAAGAATTTAAAAACCTACTAAGGTATAAACAGCTTGCTCTTTGCCTTTTTCATTGTCTTGGGCTAAGAAAGCTCCCAATGAATCTTTTGCTGCAGCTATATACAACTTCAAAGGCTTATCGCCCTTTGGCAGCATCAGCACTAGAGGGTTGGCCAAGTAGGCTTTGATCCCTTCGAAAGCAATTTGATGCTCTGCTGTCCATACAAATTCCTCTTCATCTCTTAACCTTAACAAGGAAGAAAATACTTTAGTCTTTCCTGCAGTGTTAGAAATGAACCTTCGAAGAAAATTAACCTATCCAAGGAACTTTTGTAATTCCTTCTTACTTGATGGAGGTCTGGCTTCAATGATGGCTTTGGCTTTATTCTAGTCAATCTGTATTCCTTTCTTGTGTACTACATAGCCCAAGAAATTTCCAGATGATACGCCAAAAGCACACTTAAGAGGATTAAGTTTCAACTTGAACTTTCTCATTCTTTTGAAAGCTGCTTCTAAGTGAAACAGATGCTCTTCCATGGACTGGGACTTAACTACAATATCATCAATATAACACTCTAAATATCCTCCAATGAGGTCGTGAAAGATAATGTTCATGGCTCTCTGATATGTAGCCCCAGCATTCTTCAGACCAAATGGCATTTTAACCCATTCGAAGGTGCCAATATTTCCAGGACATCTGAATGCTGTTTTGTGAACATTCTCCTCCGCAATGCAGATTTGGTTATAACCAGAGTGCCCATCCATCATTGATAAAATTTGATGCCTTGCTGAACTGTCCACCAGCAAATCTACTATAGGCATAGGATATTCATCTTTTAGAGTTGCTAGATTTAGGTTTCTAAAATCAATGCATACCCTCATTTTGCCATTCTTCTTAACTACATGCACAATATTAGATAGCCATTCAACATACCTGGCTGTCTTAATAAAGCCTGCCTTGAGTGGTCTAAGAATTTCTTCTTTAACTTTCTGAATCACTTCTGGACCTATTCTTCTTGGTTTTTGTTTGTATGGCTTGAAGTTAGGCTTCATAGGGAGTCTATGTTCCACTAATGACCTATCCAATCCTGGTAATTTATTATAAGACTATGCGAAACAATCTTTATATCTCCTCAGAATAGCCAACAACTGGTTTCTACCAAGAGTATTCAACCAAGCACTTATATAAATGGGTTGTTGTACAGAATCTTCTCCTAAATTTATTTCTTCTAAGGGGTCTTGTATCTGAGCACTTACTGGAGCTCCTTCATTGATTCCTTCTGGCTTCGAAGCAATCTCCTTGCCATGTTCTGTTCCTAGGTTCTTTGATTCAACCTCTTTACCCTCCTCCTCATAGACGAAGTTTGTCCACAAGGCTTCTTCTTCTTGTATTTCTTGGACTTTTGTTTCTATGTCCAATGCACAGTATTTATCAAGGGCCAAAACTCTGGCTTGTTACTGCTCCTGCTTGTAGCCAATTATCATGGCTTCTTTCTCTTGCTCCTGCACTTTCTGGACTATTGACTTTACGTCCAATATTGAAAACTTAATTAAAGCCAAAGACTTGGCTTTTGGTGCTTCATCTTGCTGCTTACAACCAGGCATCATTGTCATCTTTAACGACCACCTCTTCATCAGCACTCTCTTGGAATAAGTGCTTCAGGTGTGTCACTTCCTCATCAGTCGTTACTTCGGCTGAGCCATCAGATTTCATCAGTATACTGAGTGGTGTCACTCTTTCAATATACAACTTGGCTTCTGCGAAGTCTGCGTAGGCTATGAAAGGTTGAGGATCTGTATCAATTTCCTCTGTCTCCTTATTATCTAGAGCCATCATTATTTTCTGATGCAAAGAGGAAGACACACATTTGTTAGTGTGGATCCAATCTCTACCAAGTAAAGCATTGTACTTAGCATTACTGTCAATGACGAAGAACGCCGTCATGCAGTCCCTGGTTCCCACACTCAGGTTGATGGGTAGAATTCCCTGGGCCATTTGTTTGTCCCCAACAAAACCAGTAATGGTTGTACTGGTTGGGATTAACCTGGGATTCCTTTTCCCTAATTTCTTCAAGGAAGATTTTGGTAATAAGTTCACTGCTGCCCCATTATCCACTAAGACTCAGTTCAACTGTATCCTATCGAAGAAGGCCTTAATATACAAAGGCTTAACATGCTGTGTCATAGAATTCGAGGGATATTCAAAAGGCTACGAGAGGTTAATACTTACCACTTCTTCACTCTCATATTTAGTTTCCATTGGGGTAACCATTCCGGAATTATCTTGTACCATACTCACTTATGAGTCTTCACTAGAGATTGGAATTGGGTCAATTTCTTGCCCCTCTTGATTCTCATCTCCAGCTTGGAATTCATGCGGTAGTATGTGTACCATGTTCACTGACATTGAGCCAAATTGGATGGCTGGTTGTATCTGCTTCTCCTTTTGGCCACCTTGTTCAGTCACTCTAGAAGCATCCTCCATGTTGCTTTCTGGTTCTTCATCGTTTGAATGGTTTGTCACGACTGGTTTTTCAACAAGAAATGTTTGTTCAGCCATGAAGGCTTCAAACATTTCTTCCTCAGCCATTTCTTTCTTTTGGCCTAAGCCAACTTCCGTCTCTGCCTCGCTGTCACTTTCCATCAATGCCTTCTCTAATCGTGCTAAACTGGACTTCTCTCTGGCTTTTAGTTCAGAATGAACTTTAGCCAACTGTTCTCTGTTGCAACCCATTTTGCCTTGTAGAGTTGGTTTTGGAGTATGGTCTGACTTTGGATTTTTCTTTCCTTTTGTCTACACCAATGAAGAATTCTCTCCATTCTCTTTCAGGTCTCGTTGGTACTGAGTGTACCTACGCTGAATTTTTCTCCTTTGTGATCTAGAAATCACGGGGACCATATCTAGTTCCTCTGTTTTTGGGTGCTTAAGCAAGACCCAATTGTTCGGAGCCACCAAAGGAGGTTTGACGATCCTACCTTGGTTTCCAGCAACCTCTCTCTCGGTAGACACCTCCCTAGGTTTGTTCTGCATTACAAACCAGTCTGGGACCCCAGGTACCCACGAACCTACTGACCCTGCCGTGGAACTACTTCCTTCTTCCTTCGAAGCCTTCCTCGAAGCTAGCTGCAAAGGCCACTGCTTGGTCCTGACCTCATGCTTTAGGCCTAACTCCAGCCTTCGATAAAGATGTCCTCTTTCTGTCTTGCATGAGGTTGGTTTAGGGGACCAATCTCTGGCTTTGATCCCGTAAACTGACCTTCTCTCCAATCTCCTCTCAGAATGACTGCTCTCCATTCTGTAATAATTAGCTGGCCTGGATTCGTGTAAAGGCCTCTTGCCTTTGGAAAGCATCCTATCAATTGATGGTTCAACCCTCAATGTCTGCTGCCTGACACCAGATGGATATGGCCTTTTATTGTAAGCATTGGTTGGTCTAGGACGTCTCTGCACATCCTTGTAGTATTGTTTCTCATCAATCGGGAGTCCTTTTAACCATTTGTAGCTCAGTCTGCACTTAGGACACATCCTCTGCATTACAACTGCTTCTAAGGAATCATCATCCAGTGCTTCTTCCTCAAAGTCTTCCTTCTGGTGTGAGAAACCTTGTCCAATAGCTGGTAAATTTCTAGTGTCTTTCTTGATTGCTGTCTGGTTGGCCATATGCATCTACACATTGACTTCTTCCAATTCTTTTAAAGACAAGTTCTGAAAATCTAGCATAATGACATTGGCTGCCACCTCTCCAATTTCTAGAAATGGATTACTGTCGATCCCCATGGCCTTTTTAGTTTTGGCTGGGAATTTCAAACTCCCTTTTCGAATTTGTTCTTGGATCCTGTCTCAAAAAACAACACAGTTTTTAGTCGAGTGAGACCAAGAATTATGCCATTTACAATATACTTTCCCTTTAAGTTCATCAAGAGATGGAATTTTAACCCCTTTTGGTAACTTAAGGAAATTGGCCGCAAGCAAATGATCAAAGATGTCATCTGCCTTAGTTAAATCGAAAGAGTATTTCCTGTGAAGGTCTTTCTTTTTAAACTGCTGGTCAATTGTTGTATCCTTATGAATCAATGCTTCACAGATCACAGGTTCTTTCCCCACAATCTCTGCTGCATCAATCTCATAGTTAGGATCTTTGTAGTATGTCTTGTATGATGCATTATTTTGATCTTGCTCCTCTTCTAGTAATGCTTCATATCTAGATACTTTGTAAGTCAGTTCCATTAAGTCCCTGAACTCTGTTGAGTCAAACTTCTTTCGAAGCCTAAACTCTAAACCATTTTGAGCCAATCTTACGAATTCTGGCTCTGGCAAAATGACTCTACATTTATTTCGAGCCCTTTTAAATCTGGCAATAAACTGAGTAGCCTTCTCTTCAAGCCTTTGACTCAACCTTGCCAGGTCTGCCATGGAAACCTCTGGCTCCGATTGGAAGAATTGGGCATGAATGTCTCTTCCATTTGTTGCCAAGTTTGGATTGAGCCAGGTGTAAGGTTAATGTACCATACAAATACTCTCCCAGTTAGAGAGTTTGGGAACAGTCTTAGCATCATATAATCATTATTAGTGAATTCATCGCATTGAGCAGCGAACCTAGCGATGTGCTCTACTATTGACTGGTTTCCATTCCCATAAAAAAGGGCGAAATCTGGTATCCTGAAACCTCTTGGGTATTTATGTACCCTATCTACCCATTCTGGGTATGGTTTTCTGTATACAGAAGTCTGGACCCCCTGAGCCATTAGTCTACACATCTCCCTAACGATGTCAGCAATTTGGTCCCTAGGGACCATATTTTGTGCCTGCTGAACCACCGCTGGAGGAACAAACACAGGATTTGATGGACAAATTTGTGCTTGTGGTCCTCTTGGTCCATAAGGTGGCATGCTTGGGACTGGTTGTCCCTGTGGTGCAGGTTGCTGTTGGGGGTGTGGGTAACCTCTTTGAATTTGTCCTACGAAAGGACCTGCGAAAGGTGCTGGAACTGGTGTTGTGTCTCTTCCATTTGTAGGAAAACCTTCCAACCCCCCGGGTATAAATTCGAATAAGGGATTAGTGAACCCCCTTGTGCCAGGTATGGCTTCGAACATGGGATTTGGAACCATTCTTATGCCATTTTCTTGTATTGGACCAGTTCCACCAAATTGCATGGCTTCACTGTTAAGTACTGAGACATTTTGACCTACTACAGGCGTTGGAACAGGTTTGTACCAAGACTGAGGTGATGGTCTTTCATGATTCGGATTACTAGTTTGACCATTAGAATGCCCATTAACTTGCATAGGCTGTTTATCTCTAGCCAATCTTTGTTGAGGGACATTCGAAATTTCCTCCATGTGTCTTACGTTTGTTAGTTGGTGGTTATTCATTCGATCCAAAAAGGATGTTGCCCACCTTTCCATTGTGTTCATTAATTGCTGTCCCATTGCATCTATTAAGTTTCCCCATGGATTCATTGGCTGAGTAGATGGGACGGTGGATGGTCCAATTCCTTGGTCTCGTCCAATATTACGAACATGTGGTATTTGTTCTGAAGTACTGGTCTGTTCGACCATAGGTTCTGATAAAATGGGAGTTTCCACATGATGTGTTATCACATTATCCTCTCGATTAGGTATCTCTACCTCTCCTTCCACGCCTTCTTCCAAGCGTTCATTTTTTCCTTGTCTCCTACGTCTGGCCATTTTAAGATGGGTCCCACTGGGCGTGCCAAAAATTGTTGTTGGCTTTTTGGCTTTCAAAGGTTATTATTGTAATTGCGAGCGTACCAGCAAGGATCAATTAGTCCTTACAGAAATTTAATTGCCAACCAATTATCAGACGATTGTGTTTTAGTTCTCTCTCAGCCTCAATGAAGAAGACTTTTACTGGTGGCTTGATTTAGGAGAATTTAAACAGAATACCAATCAAATAAAGAAAATCTGAAGCATTTCATTAGAATGAAAAACTTACAATGATTCGAACTCAGTTTCGTAGAGGTTTACAGCGACAATTTACTTGAAACTACTCCTATGAATGAAGTGCAGTGCAGGATTTAAAGTACTGTAATGTAAAGAACAGGCTATGTAAAACTAAGTAAAGTAGAATAAGACTGATTTTTTAGATCTGAGTCCGGGGGTTTTTTCTAGGGCCTTCTCTGCTATTTATATTGCTTAAGGATGACCATCGAACTGTATTTTCAACCGTCGAATTGCTCCCCTATGATCGCTGATCATGTAGCTTCAAGATTAACTCCACTACGCCATCACTTGTAGTTAGGCTTCCCTCATAAATTTGAATTTAAATGTGAGTAACCGTTGATGCCGCATCACCTTGTATCTCTTTGTTGATCCACTGCTGCTCAGATCTCATAACAACCAATACTAACTGTCACGTGTACGATCAGGATCGAAGATTTGAATGGTCTCCCCATACTACCCTTACTTTGCCACGCGTCGAATTGTAACTGGCTTGTACAAAATATGTAGCCAACAAAACTGTAAATAGAGAATATTATGGGATGGGCTGGGCTGGGCTGGGCTGGTAATGGTGACTAGTGATGGAAAAGGGATGAGAATGGCAATGATGGCGTAATTTTCCAACGTTGGTTGGCCGGTGGTGAATAAAAAATGGTGAGTTAGGGTTAGGATTAGGGTTTGAAGAAGGAAGGAGATAAGGACATTTTTGGTATGATAAGTTGTGTATTGAGTAGAAGATGAGATTTTAAATTCATTAGGTACGTGCCTTAAGAAATAATGTACATAGAAAATATTTGGGCGTAAAAATAGAATTTCCCACTAACCACATGTAAAATTACACTTGCACCCCTAGGCATGATCGAGAGAATGAGGCATGCAGCATATGCTGTGAATTATACCATGCCATTCAGGGAAGGCGGGAAATCTCTCTCTCTCTCTCTCTCTCTCTCTCTCTCTGAAGAAGTTGAATCCAACTTCCCAATTTGCCGAATTTGTGGGTTCTTTACGCGATGACACTACCCAACCAAATTGCCTCATTGGGAATCAATCCCATTCTTCATCACAATTCTCTTTAAAATGCTCTCTTCCTCATATTCAATTCTCAATTCACTGTCCATCCAAAAAAAATTATAGTATTATATTCAATTCACTCATTTTGTCTTCTCTCTCATATACCCACAAACTTCTGAGTTACCAATGAACAATTTTGAGTGTGAATCCCAGAATGGAGAGACCCATATTTCTGCTGTGATTCTTGATTTGGATGGTACCATTTTGAACACAGGTACTTAATTCCTATCATTCTTGTCTTTCCTCTATGTATGTATTCACATATGTGTATATATATATATATATATATGTGAAACTTTGTATGGTGTTGTGTGTGCAGAGCAAACTACAAAGGGGGTTTTAGGGGAACTTTTGGCAAGATATGGGAAGGTTTTGGATAGGGAGAAGGAAGATCAGAGGTTGGGAATGACTTTCAAAGAGTCATCAGTGGCTGTTATTAAGGACTATGATCTTCCAATCACAACTGATCGTTTTAGCGAAGAAATCACACCCATGTACCAGGAAAAGTATACCTCTCTCTCTCTCTCTCAATATTGATATCATAGTAGTCAAGAATTGGAAGAAACCTAGTTTCTTGATTTTCTTTTGTCTACCTGATCGATAAA
The DNA here is from genome assembly GCF_055761805.1 of Camellia sinensis. Classification (NCBI taxonomy): domain Eukaryota; kingdom Viridiplantae; phylum Streptophyta; class Magnoliopsida; order Ericales; family Theaceae; genus Camellia; species Camellia sinensis. Next base: position 142,661,052 of record NC_138968.1, read on the forward strand.
AGTTGGAATGGTGATTGAATATATGAACACCTTGTAATTAGAGTTTTTGTTAGTTTGAGGTAGTTTTACTGTCAGCTTTGCACCTTGGGTTTTGTTTTGTAGATAGTTATACATTTATGTGTAACTCTTTTTTAATCGCAAGAGTGTTTGAGGCTTCGTCCTGACTAATCCCCCATTACATGTAGTTTCCGTCTCATACTCTAGTTACTTTCTTGTTCTCTAATTATTTGTAGTTGCACACAGTAACACACTTAATTCTGCCTACTATGTTAATTAAATCCCAATGCATGTGTGTGTAAATAAACCAATATAAATAATATCTACCTTCTGTAACTTCCTTCAATGTTCATCATGCTAATGAATCAGATACATACTTCACAACTATTACATGTTTTAACCATGGACTTTGATACATTATACCTGCATATGAAATGTTTTCTTACTATGCAACTGCTTTCTTCTAGATGGGTGCATGCAAAAGCACTTCCTGGTGCTAATCGTCTTATCCAACATCTTTATAAGCATGAAGTGCCGTTTGCACTTGCTTCAAACTCTATGTGGAAAAACATCGATACAAAAATCTCTCATCAAAAAGGTTCACTTCTCTTGTCTTCTTGATATATTGATTGTTTTTCTTTCTTGAGTCTTTTTATTGATATTGTATGTCAAGTTTGATAAAGAAAATATTGTAGGTTTGGTAGTTGCGTATTATATTGTTAGTATTATCATGCTTTGACCATGGTCTGCTCTCTGTTATGTTAATCCAGGACAGAACTAAGTTAGCATGGGAACTGAATTTCAGAATACCAAATTGCACTGCTACCAACCATAAGAACCCTTTTAGGGATGTCTAATGTCTCTTCAAACAAATCTCACCCACTGTTTAGTGTATTAATTTTACTTCTTTAAACTTCTCCATTAAAAAGATCTCGTCATTTTGCTCTCCCTTTTCCATATCAGAAGAATTTTCAGAAGCAGAAAGGCCTAGGATTTGTAATAGAAAGATTAGAAGTGGGGTGTTTTATAATGTGATGAATGGTAGCTTGCTGCTACCTTGTACATGACCCGAACTGCCCTGACACCTGTTGTTTTTTCCTGCTCATGCATGAAGTTGTTTATTTCATAAATGGTTATGTACAGGTCAGCTCTATGGTGGTGGTACTGGACTTTTTTTCTTTTTTTCTTTCTTTCTATAGCTTAATAATTTAGTCAGGTTGCCAATTGCCATAAACATTGCAGTGCTGCTTTTTGTTCCAGGCTCTCACCTATTACTACCTTCTAAAAATGTATTTGTGTTATTGTTGAATGGTTGAGTATTGTTTCTGTTCCTGGTGAAATTTTAATTGAACACCATCATAACATTTAGCTAATTTAGTGCTTACATAGACTGATGATGAATTTGACTTAAAACCAAATTAAAATGTTCAAAATTTCATTCTAGTGAAAACCTTGTCTGCTAAATTTCCATTCTTGTGTGTGAAAATATCATACACTTGCGTCTTCCATCGTTAATTTTTTGTAACTAATAAACTACCGGGTGAATTATGGAATTTTTCTTACGGTCTTTCTATGTTTATCTCTTGGAACTCACACAGAAAGATGAATCAGTTTTAATTGTGAATCTTAACTTCACCCTCTTTCCCCTTCTCACTAATTTTTCTGTTTGTTAACATGTGCTATTATTTGGCTTTGTTATATGTTTTATGGTTGGTGGGCTTTTGTATGCTTAGTTTCTCCAATTAATTTTGTTTAGTCCAACTTATTTCAATAGGTTGGAGGGAATACTTTTCAGTAATTCTTGGAAGTGACCAAGTCAAATCAGGGAAACCCTCTCCAGATCTGTAAGTAAAGATATTTTAAGAAATTCCGTTGCAACATACAATAATGTGCTTGGTTTTGCATGGAAAGGGAATAACCATTCCCTACACCCCCTTTTTTTCCTTTTCAAATCATAGCATTTAAAGGACCAATTCCATTTGCTATGGTGGAGGTGTCAACGCAAATGATTGTAAAGAACTGGTACAAGGTTTTTTCTCATGTATCTAAGAAGATTTCTCTGTGTAACAAAAATGAATGATGTGGACATCCCAGTGCCAATCAAAAAAAAAAAAAAAAAGAAAGAATGATTTTGTTATAAATGTTATAAAACACAGGTGGAGTCATTCCATGTATTTGAGAGGCCTTACATAGCTTTTGACCTCAAAATTTTCCCATTTTCTCTTACAGAATATTTAACTGCTATCTTTTACAAGATGATTACTTACTTGTCATCATTAATCCTGCAAAACTTTTAATTGGCGATCAGATTTCTGGAAGCTGCAAATAAAATGGGAGTAGATGCAGTTCGCTGCCTTGTGATAGAAGATTCCATGTAAGTCAGCCTTTGTTTAAACTATATTCAATTAATCATTAGAAATAAGTTTAATTATCAATAAATGTTGCTAGTATGTTCTGTTTCATTCTCTTGGTTCTTAAAATTATTAGCATAGTATGCTGGAGTATGTCTACTGAATGTGTGTCCTGGTAAGCTCAAACCAATTAATGCCATGGTGTGCCTTTTCCAAGTAATGAATTGCATGCCTTTTGAGGACATTGTAGCATTATGTGATTTTAGTTGTGAACTAGCCAATTTTAATTTTCGTATCATCTTTCTAACATCTTAGGTACCTGCAAGTTGCAGAGTAGAAAAAGACAAAAAAAATATAAAAGTAAAAGAACAGAAACCAAAGGATATTTGCTCAATATAAGGAAACAAAAAGTGCATAAACAAAACCCCTAATAGCTTGATCTACATTGTTGGTCCCATTTCCTAATAACTGAAGTTTTGGGTACTAGTGGTGATCTAACTAACATGGCATTGAGCTTAGGATCGGGGAGGTATTGGGTTCAAATCTCTCCATTTGCATTTATTCCCCATTTGCATTCTGGTTCTCTCTATGTATGTCTCTTTGCATGTCCACATCTAAGACGGGGTTGCATGTAAAGGACAGGGTTCCACGTCAAGGGCGGTGTTAAATAACTTGATATGCATTGTTAGACTAATTTCTTAACAGCTTCAGCTTTTGGGACTATTGGTGACTTTACAGCCAAAATGTGTCGAGGTAAGTAAATTTGGTTTGTGGATGTACCCCTTTAGTTTTGGGGATTGTGATTCCTTTTCCTGATAGATAAACCATTTAGATTGTAGTTATTAAGCACTATAACTCCCATGGTGTCCATTTTGCAGCTACCGTCTAGTATACTCCTGTCACTTGGAAACATATAACTTTTTTATTTAGTAACTCTTATTATCCATATATTTCAATAGGGTTGGTGTTAAAGCAGCAAGGGCCGCTGGAATGAAGGTAGTGGCTGTTCCCTCACTTCAAAATGCAGCCAATCAGTATTACATTGCAGATTCTGTGCTTCATTCACTTCTAGAATTCCGGCCCGAGCTATGGGGTCTTCCACCATTTGAAGACTGTATATATCTTTTGAATTTATTTACCTTCTTGATCTTGACCCCACATTATCTGATTTGATGCCATCTAATTTGATGATTTCAGGGGTGGATAATGCATTGCCAATTGAACCTCTTTATTTAAAGGTTTGGTATAGCAATGGACATCTGCATCAATCTGCAGGTTTAGCCAATAACTTTTTTTTTAGTAATTTGTCAATTTTGCAATGTGCATTACACTTGAGATTGTAAGCATTTGGTTCATCGGGTTCTACCCCATGTGAACATTACATGCCATCTCACCAACATCAGATCGGATGTTACACGGTTTGCCACAATTGGAGCTTGATGCTTATAATAACAATGTGATATATGTGTTTTGATTGTATTTACTATCTATTTGTTCAGTCTCACAAGTATGTTCATTACATTGCATTAGCATTTGGTAGTAGTTCTTGATGCATGAAAATACTTGCCAACAAGTTATTGAAAAATAATTTTGAAAATCCAGATAGTGGAGAATCTGCTCTTCCTGATCAAGTTTTTGGGATCTACATTGGTTGGGCTAAATTTGACACGGATGAGATCTTCAAGGTTGTGACCAGCATTGGATGGGACCATTGCTGTACACGTAAGAGAAAAATTGTGAGTAATTTGCCCTGAACTCCCTTTCAAAGAGATCTGTTTTGAACCACTTTTTAAAGATCACTTGCATATGTCATTTCCTTTCTTCATAGCATTTCAGTGAGTCTATTTCTTTTTCCTTATAATTTGTTTACATTTCAGAATCTGAAATACTTTCCTCAACTGTTTATTTCTCATCTAAATTTGGACTTCATTCTGACTGGCAGACTTACATGCTTAAAAGCCATGGAAATCTAAATTCCATAAATGTGCTCCCTGGATTCCACTAAAGTTCATGTTAACGAATGTTCCTTCATGGGGTAGCTTATTGAGAGCTATCAAGTCATGTGTATTTCAATCCTAAGTTTTGTGAGAGAAAAGACGGGAGGATAAAAATCTCTTTTTTTCTCGTGTTTGGTTGGCTTATGGGGAGAGAAGAACATTTAATATCAATAGGGTATGGAGGGAAAGTTGAACCAAACAGGGGAAACTTACAAATTTATTTTCTTCCCTTTCCTTCTTTTTCTCATCTTTTTCCTTCTCTTTCTCTCCTACCATTTATGACATAATTGATTTCTGAAAGGAAGAAAAAAAAAAGTGTCTGCATTTATGATAACATTGGAAAAATACATAAACTTGATTATTTATGTTTATTATTATCTCTAAGCTTACTAGTATCTCTTTTGTTTATTATTTTGTCGATTTGAAAATACTGAGTGGCTAATCTCATGTTCCTTTGCAGCAAATACATCTACTTGATGTAAGCAATGAGCAAATATGTGATGGGGAGGCACAAATCGTGCTCGTTGGCTACATTCGAGAATTGAGCAATGAGGTAAATTTCTATAGAAAAATAGAAAAAGAAAATCATAAACTTACGAATGTGTTTACAGACCTGCAATGGAAGTTTTAGTACCATGATGATACCACCCCCTCAATCTGAATATCAAAACCATAACAATAAGCCTTTAATTCCTTAAATTCTTCAAACTGAAGTGCAGACATATATGTACTTCCATGTTAGTGGATCATTTATAAGCATGTGTAGTAAGTACGATGTAATTGAAAGAGGAAAAAAAAGGTGGTTGGAAGGTGTTATATTTCACAGTATCTTGTAAAAAGTTTTAGTTTATTTCAACCAGGACCATTCTTGTAACTGTACGAGAGTGTACTGATTTTGCTCAATATCAGCCAATTGAATTTTTCATGTAGTTGAGAATGAAGTGATTTTGTTGCTTGCTTATAATAAAGCCTCTTCTAAACAGAAGTATGTGTGTACATAGGAAAACAGAGTCAGTGACATTGAAATACCTGAAGAAGACAAGTCTATAGCTCGTGCATCATTGGACTTGCCTGTATTTGGCCATCATACATGTTTCTCATTCTTTTCAGAAGCTTCCTTCGAAGATGACTCTGCTGACTCTGCTGATAATGAATAAGTATGCATGAATTTCAGCATTGTTTATACTTCGATATTTCCATGTCAATTGTTCGATATTTCCCTTGTCCCTTTCATGGCAAAAATAAAATGTTGCCCCTTTTGGTTGTTATTAGTTCTCTTTTGCAATAAAAGACTGTTTTGGTTATTACATGCCTCAGTGAAGATCATTGTTTCTCAATTTCAATGTCAACGAAGACATTATTTCTATTACATAGCTTGGTGAGGTACATAGATTGAGAAAATTTTAAGTCCCCGAACTTTTTTGGAATGAAGAGGAACTTATTTTCATCCTCTCTCTCTCTCTCTCTCACACACACACACACACACACACACACACACACACAATAACAGGTGTTAATGCTAGGGGTGATCATGGTCCGGATTGGACCGGATTGGGGTAAAACCAGGACCAATCCGTTATCTACGGTTCTTGAAAAATTGAAACCAATTCAATCCGTTTAAATCATGGAACCAATCCATTTAAACACGGATTGGATCGGTTTAGGACCACGGATTCACATAATTAAATAATAAAATATATATATGACACTTTAATTTCATAAAAATATAAACATAGTACTATATGAGTTCCACAATAGTAACATGTCTTTCTATAATAGCGATATACTGTTTTAGAACGTAAACAACCATAAGAAAACTGATTCTACCATAAGTATTTAGATCATTACAAATCAAAACTAAAAACTAACCAACAAAAGTAATAAAAGAAAATATTATGTGGGTTTAGGTTTGTGCTTAGGTTATATATGGAATAAGCGAAGATATTATTCGGGAGGGTGTATAATAAAAATATAGATTATTTGTATACGGTTCGGATCGGTTTCAATCCGGAACCATGGGGTTCAATTCGGAACCAATCCGTAAACTATGGATTTTTAATTCTTCAATCCGGAACCGAATCACGGATTCAAAAAATCAATTCAAACCTATCGGATTGGACTGGATTGGATCAGATTACGGATTTTAAGGATTCCTTGCTCAGCCCTAGTTAATGCTTTTGGCTCTAATATTTTTTACTGAAACAAACGAAGCCTAGGCTTTTACTTAATTTTGGTTTTTCCTTTCCTTTTTCCCCTTCATAAATTCAAAATCCATGAACAAATGATTAAATTAGCACTACCAATTACATGATTGCAGAAATATTTTTTTTCATTTGCAATTTTGATAAATCCAAATGTATAATGAACAAATGACTAAATTAACACTAACAATTACATGATTGTAGTAATAATTTTTTCATTTGCAATTTTGATGAGTTTTCCGACAAGAATACTTTTACTCGTACAAGAAAATTTAATTTAGTTTGTCCAAATTTCATCTCATGTTTCGGAATTTAAATTTCGTTCACTGGGAACGTGTGAATAAAACATAAAATTTGATTGATTTAAATCTGTTCATTGAACCCTAATTAAAATTGTGAGTTCTATTGTTTGAACTAATTAAAATTTGTGTTTTATTTACGCACTTTGATAGTATATGAACAAAATCGGACTATATATGTTTTCTACCGTATATCTGCTTAAAAAATATTTGCGACTTATTTAAAAAAATCCCCCCAATTTGACCTACAATAATATTGCATAATAGGTGGCAACTTGTAATTTGTCACATATTCAACTATAGAGGGTCCAACTCCCTTGTCACATCATTATGTTGTCTAAAATTGTAAGTTTCTAGTGTTTTTCTTCCCTGAATCTCCCCTTTAAATAAACTATTATAGAGTTTTTGTATATGAGTTATGTTTTTATAGCATTAATTAGCACTGTTTGGATTATAAATTTAAGTATGGATTATAAATTTAAGTAGAAATTTGAAAATGGAAAGAAAGAGGTAAGGAAATTCATGTTCATGTTCCAAACAGTCTTAATCAACCTCTTTTTTTAAATCTCAATTCCACCTTTTAAATCTCAATCCCCCCAATTCCACCTTTTTTTTAAATCTCAATCCAAATTCACGTTCCAAACAGTCTTAATCAACCTCTTTCTTTTTTTTTTTTTTGTGTGGTAATAATCAATATTATGGTCATGTACCTGACAAAATAAAGCTGCCTGTTATGAAACGTTCCGTATCATTAATATTATTGTAGTTTACCCATAAACTATACAAATTGGTTCTATTAGATACAACTATCTGATATCATTACAAAGAGTAATCAAATGAAAACCTATTAATCAACGTAACCAATCTGCTGAGTCTATGTCATAACATTTTATTAAGCCACGCAGAGAGCAATAATATCTATTTTCTTTGAAAGACCACAACGATAGTATGCATTGTGACAAAATCATGTAACTCTATATAAAGCCCAAGAGCAATGCAGAATTCATTGCACCTCCCAACTCACAGCCTATCAGTCTCCTTTCCTACCTCTTATTAGCAGAAGAACCATGGATTCCAAAAACCAGCAGCTGTACCAATCCATCTTCTTTGCTTTGCTATTCATTTTGGGAACTTTGGTTTCTCAAGCTGCATCTCGTTCCCTTCAAGAGGAATCAATGTATGAGAGGCACAAGCAATGGATGACTAGGTTTGGGCGTGTCTACAAGGACACTGCTGAGAAGGAGGAGCGTTTCAAGATATTCAAGGCCAACGTGGAAATGATAGAATCTTTTAATAAAGCCTCAAACAAGCCTTACAAGCTTGGGGTTAATCAATTTGCAGATCTTACAAACGAAGAGTTCAAATTGCGCAATAGGTTCAAGAGCCATGTCTGCACCGTAGCTAAGCAACTATTCAAATATGAGAATGTGACCGCAGTACCAGCTACCATGGACTGGAGGAAGAAAGGTGCTGTAACACCTGTTAAGGACCAAGGCCAATGTGGTAAGTAATAATTTTTTTGACCACAAAGCATAAAAGAAAAATGACAATGATGTTTGTTGTTTTCTAACTCTTTTATTTGTTATCAACATTCAACATATAGGATGTTGTTGGGCATTTTCGGCTGTGGCAGCCATGGAAGGAATTAACCAATTAACAACTGGTAAGTTAATCTCGCTATCTGAACAAGAGCTAGTTGATTGTGACGTATCTGGTGAAGATCAAGGTTGTGGGGGTGGTCTTATGGATGAGGCCTTTAAATTCATTGAACAAAACAATGGCCTGACAACTGAAACAAACTATCCATACAAGGGAACTGATGACACTTGCAACAAAAACAAAGCAGCAAACCATGCAGCCAAGATAACTGGGTATGAAGATGTGCCTGCCAATAGTGAGAGTGCATTGTTGAAGGCTGTTGCAAATCAACCAATCTCTGTAGCAATTGATGCAGGTGGATCTGACTTCCAATTCTACTCGAGTGGAGTCTTTACAGGAACTTGTGGCACCCAGCTAGACCATGGCGTCACTGCCATTGGTTATGGGACTGCAACTGATGGGATGAAGTACTGGCTGGTTAAAAACTCATGGGGCACAGGATGGGGTGAACAAGGGTACATAAGGATGCAGAGAGACATTGATGCTCAGGAAGGCCTATGTGGCATTGCAATGATGGCTTCATACCCCACCGCATAAGGTTCAAAAATGAAAGTTCATACGTAGAATAATATGTATTACTGGTGTATTCTACATTTCTCAGCTCTTGGATGTTCATAGCTATTGCAAAACTTTGTGTATTTCCTATATGGAATCAATGTAAAATTAGTCTTATAAAAATTTCTTATTTTCTCGTGTTTGGTTAGCTTATAGTGTTGGAATATAGAATATTGTGTATTTAGGAGATCCCGTAATTTCTATAAATTACGGTTATTTAGGGATTTGATTTTAGGATTTAATTGTACAATTATTTAATTCCTTTTTCTTGTGTATCTTCTATTTATTACATATAGACATGGTCTCACCCAAATTAGGGTAAGCCAATTTTGTACAACTTTTTTCTTGGTATCAGAACAAAAGAAACTCTAGCCGCTCCTTCTATCACCACCGCCAGCCTCTCATCATTTTCCTAGTAGCTGACTCACCTACCCAGCCCCCTCAAACCACCCTACACCACCCGAAACCCTTTCTCTCTCCCTCGGCAATCCTTTCCAGTCATTGCCGGGATTTTTACAGCACCCGACCAGGCTTTGTCCTAATTCTGTGCAGTTCGACACCCTTCTAGGGTGGTCCGGGCTGGTTTCTAACCCTTTTAGGGTTGCTAATGTGGTAAGCAACCTGTGTGTGTTTCTTATTACTTGGGCTACCGGTTTGTTCGGTAACATTTCTTTTGTGTGACGCCGTTACTTCAGCTTCGTAATGTTTCAGAATGTCTGACTTTGTTGCACAAACCCAGAATATGGTGCCTTGTTTAGATGTTTCCCTTGTCTCCCATGTTCTGGTTCATCGGATTACCAGTATGTTGCTTAATGGTCACACTTTGCTACTTGGAGTCGGTCTATACATCCCTACCTTGGGGGTAGAGGCAAGTCTGGATGGCTTCTGGAAAACGAGACACAACCTCCCGCTGATGATTCTAAGCGGGTTCAATGGGATATTGACAATTGCACCTTACTTGGTTGGATGTTCAACTCTATGGAAGAACGCATCTACAACATGTTTATGTACTGTGATACCGTTCCTCAGTTGTGGACTGCTCTTACCTAGATGTATGCACATGCCCACAATGATGCTACGATTTTTGAGCTCTATCAAGATATTTCTCATGCCTCTTAGGAAGCTTTGGGTTTTACTGTTGCTGAATTTTTTGGGTATCTTCAGTCTCGCTGGGAGGAGTTAGCACAGTATGAGCCATTGAGTGATTTTCCAGTTATTGCCGCTTCTATTGTGTCTGCTCGTCTTTCTCGCCAGCACACCTATCAATTTCTGATGGGTTTAAAACCTGAATTCGAGTCTCTTCGTATTCAGATTTTGAACACATCACCTATGTCATCCTTATATGAGGCTTTTGCTACTATTGATAATGAGGAGCGTTGTCGTCCATTGATTCAACCGGTTGCTTTGCTTCCTTCCTTTGTTCCTGCATCATCTTCAGTTTCAAATCAGATGTCCCTTGCTGCCAAGTTTAGTTCTTGTGCTTCTAGTAGCAAGGTTATTTGTCACCATTGTGGCGCAGCTGGTCATGTCCAAGCACGATGCTTCAAGCTTCACCCTGAGTTGAAGCAATGCTTTGCAAGGGCATGCCCTTCATGCCCTTTCCATACTGCTGTTATTGCCGACATATCTAGTACCCCTTAGCCGACTCATTCTGTTAATCTTTATTAGCTTCAATCTCAAATTGGTCGCCTTCAAGAGCAAGTTGGTTCATTCACTACCATGTTTCCAAGTGTCCCTTCCACTGCCACACTCGCTACAGGTACTCCTACAGCCTTTCATGTTCGCACTGCACCTAAATGAGTATTGGATTCTTGGGCCAATGATCATATGACCGATGAGTTTTCTTATTTATCCTCTCTTGTCTCTACTGCCGCTCAGACTGTATGTCTTGCTGATGGGTTTATTTCACATGTCCAACATAAGGGTGTTGTGTTCTTATCGTCTGATATTACACTTACTTCTTTATTACATGTGCCCGTTTTGCTTACAATTTTCTCTGTTAGTCACCTTGCTAAGAACCTTCATTGTGCTGTTATTTTCTTACCTACTCATTGTTTATTATAGGACCTGACTTCGAAGAAGATTTTTGGTAAGGGGTTTGAGCGCGACGGGCAATACTACTTCGCGGACCCACCACCTTCTCATCCTACCACTTTTGGCCTGCAAGCAACTGTGTTACCTAAGTCGTCTTCCTGTGTGTTTTATTTTCAGACTTTAGCCTTGTGGCATGCTCGTTTAGGATATACAAACTTTAATTATTTATGTTTACTTTTTCCGTCACTCAATAAAGCTTGCAAGGATCATCAGTTTCATTGTGTTGTTTATGAACTGTCTAAATATACTTGTACTTCTTATATTTCTCATATATATCGCGCTTCATGTATGTTTGACCTTATTCACTCTGATATCTGGGGTCTTTCTCCTATTTTGGCTTTTTCTGGGCATCGGTATTATGTGACTTTCATGGATGACCACTCTAGGTGTACATGGGTTTATTTGCTTAAAAAGAAGTCTGATATGCTTCCAGTTTTTATTCAATTTCTCTAAATGGTCAAAACCCAATTCCACACCGTTGTACACAATATTCGTTCTGATAATGGAGGGGAGTACATCACTGATGCATTTTGCTCCCAACTTAATCAGCAGGGAATTTTGTAGCAACTCACTTGTGCTTACACCCCTGAACAAAATGGGATTGCTGAACGTAAAAACCATCATATTATGTCTGTTGTCCGGTGCTTTCTTTGTGGGATGAATGTTCCTAAATCCTATTGGCATATGGCTGTGCTTACTGCTGTTTACCTCATTAATCGGACACCGAGTCAAATTCTTTATGGGTTGGCCCCTTTTCAATTACTTCGTCCAGATATCGTGTTATTTTCTCTTGTACCTTGTGTGTTTGGTTGTACTTGTTTTGTTCAGGATCATAGTCCTACTCGGACTAAGTTAGATAGCAAGTCTCTTAAATGCATCTTCTTGGGCTATTCAGCTCTCTTTAAAGGCTATAGGTGCTATGATCCGTTTTCTCGTCATTTTTATCATTCTATGGATGTCACATTTTGCGAAGATATGCCAGTTTTTGGCTCTAACCTTGTGTTGTAGGATTCCACCTCGAGTGCACCGCCTCCTGTTGTGTCACCGAGTGCTTACCTTGTTTTTATCATTGATTCATTTGCTCCCTTATCATAGCTTGTATTTGCACTTTCCAGTCCTCCGCCATTATAGACATACTTTTGTCACCCTCGTGCTTCGCCCCCTCCAACATCTTCTTCGCCCTCAGGCCTAGGTACTCCCTCTACTATTTGCTCCCTAACTCCTTCCCGTTATCTAGCCCGTGAACACCGTCCCTCTAATCATTTTGGTTGGTTTAGTAGTACTAATCACCATTTTTCCTAGTTTTTATGTTATGATGACCTTTTAGCTTCTCATCGGTCTTTTCTTGGAAAACTTGAGTCGTTCTCTATCCCGCGGTCTGTGTCTGAGGCTCTCTAGAATCCCCAATGGGTTATGGCTCTGCAAACTGAAATGGCTGCTTTGGAGCATAATCACACTTGGGATCTTGTCTCTTTACCTTTTGGTGCTATGACTGTTGGGTGCAAGTGGATTTTTACTGTCAAATACTTGGCTAATGGTAAAGTGGAACGCTATAAGGCTCGTCTTGTTGCTAAGGGCTTTACCTAGGTTCATGGCAAGGATTTTGGGGCTACATTTGCATCGGTGGCTAAATTGACCATTGTTCGTTTACTTATTTCCATGGTTGCCTCTTCTTTTTGGTCCCTTCATCAACTTGATGTCAAGAATGCTTTTCTACATGGGGATTTACTTGAGACGATCTACATGGATCCTCCATCCGGGTTTCAGGCTGAGGGGGATTATGCTGGCAAGGCTTGTCATCTGCGTAAGTCCCTCTATGGCTTGAAGCAATCTCCTCAGGCATGGTTCCACCATTTCAGCTTTGTTATCCTATCCATGGATTTTATTCAGTGTCACTCTAACTATATATGCTTCATTCGTCATCAGCCCAATGGTCGATGTATTATTTTGTTGGTCTATGTGGATGATATCATCCGTACAGGAGATGACACCATTGATATTGGTAAGGTAAAACAGGAGCTTAGTCTAGCATTTGACATTAAAGACTTGGGTCCTCTCAAATATTTCGTGGGGATTGAAGTAGCTTGTTTTCACAGTAGGATATCATTGTCCTAATGGAAGTATACTTTGGATCTTCTTCGGGACACCAGTATGATAGAGTGCACGCATGTATCTACTCCTATGGATCCGAATCTAAAACTTTTGGCTGAGTCCAATGAGTTGCTTTCTAATCTATCTCGCTACCAGAGATTGGTAGGACGTTTGATCTATTTGACTAATACACGACCAGATTTGACATTTGCTTTAAGTGTGGTTAGTCAGTTTATGCATTCATATCATATTGCTCACCTTGATGCTGTTCACCACATCTTGAGATATATCTCAAGTCATGTCCAGGTTTGAGTTTATTCTTCAATGGTGGAATTCAGACAGGATTAACCTGTTTTACTAATGCAGACTATGTAGGTTCATTGACTGACAAACGATCAATTTCTGGGGTCTGCACTTTCCTTGGTACCCATCTTTTGTCTTGGAAAAGCAAAAAATAAGCAGTTGTTTCTCAATTATCTGCTAAAGCTGAGTACCGAGCCATGGCTCATGGGACATGTGAGTTACTATGGCTTCAGTCCATTCTTACTGAGTTAGGCTTTGAGAAGAATATTTCCTCCAAGCTATTTTGTGACAATAAGTCTACCATCTTATTTGCCTCCGACTCTGTGCTTCATGAGCGTACTAAGCATATTGAAGTTGATATTCATTTCATTGGGGAAAAGGTTAGAGCTGGCATTGTATGTCCCTCATTTGTTCCATCTTTTGATCAGACTACCGACATCTTCACCAAATCTGTAGGACCATCCCTACTTCGGTCTTCCATTGTCAAACTGGGTTTGGTTGACATCTTTGATCCAACTTAAGGGGGAATGTTGGAATATAGAATATTGTGTATTTAGGAGATCCCGTGATTTCTATAAATTACAGTTATTTAGGGATTTGATTTTAGGATTTGATTGTGTAATTATTTAATTCATTTTTCCTGTGCATCTTATATTTATTATATATAGACATGGTCTCACCCAAATTAGGGTAAGCCAATTTTGTACAACTTTCTTCTTATAGGTAGAGAAAAAAACATTTAATAGGTGATTGCATAACATAAAATAAAACACTACAAACTAATCTAAGAGTGGAGAATCTTCATGAAGAATTTCATGATATTTCTTTCATGAAACTTAGCATTATTGAATTTGTTTCTCCCCTCTTTCCTTCCTTTTCTCTTCTTGTTTCTTCTCTTTCTCCTACGATATATGGCATAATTGATTTCTGAAAGGGGGAAAAAAAAGTGTCTACATTTAGGATAACACTAAGAAAAGACAAAAACTTGATTATTTTTGTTTATTATTATCTTTAAGCCTACTATTATCTCCTGTGTTTATTATTTTTGTCAATTTGAAAATACTCAGTGGCTAATCTCATTTACTGCAAAATCATCTACTTTATGTAAGCAATGAGCAAATATGCAATGGGGAGGCACAAATCGTGCTCGTTGACTATATTCAAGAATTGAGTAACAAGGTAAACACGTTCTAGAGAAAAATAGAAAAAGAAACAAAAAACTTACGAATGTGTTTACAGCCTTGCAATGGAAGTTTTAGTAATATCATGGTGGTGCTACCCCTTGAAGCTCAATATCAAAACCATAATAAAGAGCTAATGGGAAATTTAAATTCCACTTGATGAGATATGGAAATGGGATCCCTTTGAGAATCAAAAAACAAATTACTTTATTTCTCGAATTGTTGGATACATGTATCTCTTATTTTTCTTACAAATTGAATTTATTCAATACAACAACCTAAATCATCTATTTATAGATTTCCGTTCTGGTGTGAATACTTGATGGCTGTGAGTTGTAACCAGCTCAATTCCCATGTTTTTCATATTTTCTTCTTTGTTAAGCTATTGACCATGGAGCTTCCATGAAGCTGTCATGAACCATCTTCTTCTTTCTTCCAACTTCTTGATCAATCTGGAACTTTGTTGTTGAGTTGTGTTTGTATTTTTCAACATCCCCCTCAAACCCAATTCAGTGGGTTTCTTCATTTTTTCAATAGCTGCAAGCATTATAGCTTTCTCTTTTGCTACGAGGATCTTTACTCTTGTCCTCAAGTGTTTGTATGCCATATATTTGATTTTTCTCTTGTACTTGTGGTAGACCTTCAGTGTTGCATTATTCTGTTTTTCAATATGAGCATTGCACTGGACTTTCTTCATTTTTAGACATTCCGTGAATGTTTTTTCTTGATAACTTTTCAGTTTTGCCTTTTGTTGAGATTTTTCAATTCTTGTCGAATCATTTCTTGTGAAGTGACAAAATAAATCAAGATCTTTATCAATGCATTTGGTTAAGTCATAGATGTTAAGAATTAGTGATCCTTCACTTAAAATGTTGCTTGTCCCCTCTTGCGGTGAGTGTGGGGTCATTAGGATCTTCATGTCTGGTGACTCATTTTCTTGGCTGTCATCTAAAAGTATGCTCTTCATCTGAGCATTTGATTGACAATCCCAATTTGATTCTTTGTCAAACTTTGCATTTGTTTGAATTTCTTTAGGAAGTTCCGTTGCTTCCATTCTTGCTTCATTAACCCTTTGGGTTTGCATCTGTCCATCATCAAGTTTGATTGGACTAGTTATATTTTCTTCAGATTACTTGCTTTTGAGTTTTCTGCTTCTTCTGCGATTGGTGTAAATTTGACAACACCTTCTTTATCTTGTTCTTCTTATGCCAATTCTTTTGTCCTATTAGCCTCTTGAACTTTTTCTTCAATATCTTTTGCACTTTCGTTTTCTTGTGCAACTTTGGTGGAATACACACCTTCATATTCTTCCCACTAGAATTCATCTTCTTCAATGCATCTGACCCAATATTTTGTGGGTAGGACTTTTCCTTCATATTTGATGACAATGTCCTCAATTGATTTCCAAACTAGTTGCGGGCATTTGGAATCTTCAATATGCTTCCAAATCTTTGAATGTATTGACCTTGTCGATAGTTGAAGTAATCTTGCATTTTCTTGTCTTGAATTCTTTTAGGCAATTTTTTATACAAGAAATCTTTTGTGAGCACGTCTTGGAGATCACATATTCCAAAATAGACGTAAAGTTCAATCTTCTTTCTCCTGTAATTGGAGAACATTAATTTTTCTCTCGTTTCGTACTCTATTTTTATTGTTGGTCTTCAAAATAAAATTTGTAATTTTTTTGAATTGAATTTACAAATTTTGACCGCACGGATGTGTTTGGAATGATCCAAATAGTTGGAAATGACTATTGGATCATTGTGATTGTACTTTGAATTACTTAATTTTAGCCAAAATAAATTACATGGTTTAGATCAACTGCGAATCTTGTCCGCGAAGCACCGGATGATTTCTTATTGCGTCAGGATGACCTCAATGTGATGTTAGCGGCTTGTTTTGGCTGCTCGGCTCGACAGCTCAACTTGGATGTCGGCTCAGCTTGGCGGCTCGTGATGATGCCAGTAATCGGCGACGATGATATCAATAATCGACAGTGATGACGTCAACATTGGTCGTCTTCTCCGGCAGAGTTGACTTTTTGGAACAAACTTTGACCGGCCCGTGTGGCTTTATTTTTTGCTTCGATTTGCTTGATTTTTGCATTGTTGGATTTTTCTCGACGAGTACTTCAATTTGGTATATTCAAAAATGGATTTTGAGAACTTTGATTTCTGGAAAAAATTTTAATTTTGCTCTGTTCTTTCTCTATTTTGCAGATTTTCTGCAATTTTAGGCTACCTTAGCTTTTATGGCTCTAATACCATTGATGAGAAATTTAAATTCCACTTGATTAGTTATGGGAATGGGATCCATTTGAGAATGCAAGAACAAACTATTTTATTTCTTGAATTGTTGGATACATGTAATATCTCTTATTTTTTTACAAATTGAATTTATTTAATACAACAACCTAAATCATCTATTTATAGATTTCCATTCAGGTGTGAAAACCTGATGGCTGTGACCTGTAACCAGCTCAATTCCCATGTTTTTTCATATTTTCTTCTTTGTTAAGCTATTGGCCATGGAGCTTCCATGAAGCTTCCATGAACCATTTTCTTCTTTCTTCCATCTTCTTGATCAATTTGGAACTTTGTTGTTGAGTTGGGTTTGTATTTTTCAAGAAGAGCCGCTAATTCCTGAAATTATTCACACTGAAATGCAGACATATATGTGCTTCCATCGTGTTAATAGATCATTTATAAGCATGTTTAGTACATAAGATTTAATTGACAAAAAAAATAAAATAAATGTTGTTGAAGGCATTATATTTCATGGTATCTTTTAAAAAAAATTAGTTGGTTTCAACCAGGAGCATTCTCTCAACTGTATGAGAGTAACGATTTTGCTCAATATCATCTAATTGAAATTCTCTTGTAGTTGAGAATGAAGTGATTTTGTTGCTTGTTTATATGTGTATGCATAAAAACAAAGGCAGTGGTATTGAAATACCTAAAGAAGACAAGTTTATCATTGCTCGCGTATCATTGGACTTGCCTGTATTTGGCCATCATACATGTTTGTTTGCCATTCTTTCCAGAAGTTTCCTTCGAAGATGACTTTACTGCCTCTGATGATAATGAATAAGTATGCATCAATTTCAGCCTTGTTAGCACTTTAATATTTACACGTTGATTGGATTAGACAAGCTGACATGATTGTTTGCTTGTCGGGGACCTCTTCTAGGTGAAAATAAAAATGTGACCCCTTTTAGTTATTTTGAGTTTTCTTTTGCAATTGAGAGGGAGATTTGTACCGTACAATGGGCCGAGCTATATCAACACAGAACATGGTGTTGGGCCTCAAAAGAAGAGCTTGGGGCGCTGGGGCCGAATTGGATCCGTGCTGAATGTAACGGAACACTGAGTTAGGATTATCCGAGATGTACTTGGCCGAGCTGAGGCAGAACGTGATGTCAAACCGAGCTTGGCCGACACGGATTATGGTGTTGGACCGGGCTTGGACGAACAGGCCTACAGACCGGACTGCGGTTGTATTTGGTCGAGTTGTAGGTGATTCAGACTGCAAATATGAAGATAGGCGATCCACGAGGCCACGGTGTGAGGCCGAGATACCAAGCGACGCATCCCGTATCTTGTCGGTTCTGATGGATCGGTTTGGTTTTGCTCGGTAGTGGTTGTCCATTATAATGGTTGTCTCTCCAAGTAATAGCTCGGTTGTCACATGGACCAATGGTAAGAAGAGGGAAATCCACTCCTGGTATCCGTTTAGCGGTTCGACAAATAATGTTTTGAAGTTTTGGTCTCCACATGTGTAAGAAATATAGAGGGGAGCACAACTGCCTGCCCAGAGAAGGACAGTAAAGGTAGTGTGCCCACAATCTCTGAGATTGCATGGTGTAACATGCCCGGGGGGTACCCGTGCGCGTTAAACAGTTCGGACTCCTGAAATCTTTTTGATCTAGTCTCACGAGTGCAATGTGAAACGTAGATGAGAGTCCAGATTTGGCAACTTTTATTGAAAATCCATTTTATTGCAATTTTGTCAAAAATGGACTGCGTCATCAAATCTCAGAGTCGCCACCTAATATTTTGGGAAATTAGGAAACCCATGACTCGGTGCCAAGGCCACTGTTCGTCGTAACCAAGGATGCTTGGCTCGGAACCTTAGGTATGAGACGAGAAGGTCAATAATGAGCATCTCCACTCACCCGATCAAAAGATCGACCTCTACTAAACCATGGTATGACTTTTTTTATTTTCTTTATATGTTCATGTTCTGATTATTAAATAAATCTTAAAATTTACTATGTGAAGCATACAAGTATAGACTAGTTTGCTCAAATTGGAACAATTCAATTTCATGTTTGTTTTTCGAAAAGGGTTTGAATTTGCCACTTGACAAAGTGGGCTTTAAAGTTTGTGAATTTGCCACTACAAAGTGGGCTTAAAACGTACATTCGTTGAATCATTCCAATTCAATCAACAAGCCTTCATCTACAGGCATTCAAACAGTTTATCATTTAAGCAATTAGCCTCATGGTAAGATGCTAAACATAATAAGAAAATTATGTACAAGCGGGATGCTAAAGCATAAAAACTCACATATTTACCGACGTCTCGCGAACAGCTACAAAACAAAGTTAGTAAAATATGCATGATCTTATATACAGAATCCTAATGCAATTCACTCATGAGATGCACTAAAGATTTGGCTTCTAAAATATGGCATGTGAATCATCTCAATAACATGAGGTAGCGCATAGAATCACAGAAGAATTGATTAAATCCACACATGTAAATGTAGCCGAATCTTAATGCATGAGACATGAATGTAAAGCATGGATATGCATAGCATGTCAGATATATACATATGCACAGCTAGGGAAAGCGATTAAAGAATGGAATAGAAAGAAGCGGGGTGGGAGATTATTACAACACTTTAAATATTACAGATCCGAGGGAGAGGGAAGGGAATAAATATTACAGCAAAATATAAAAATCTTCACAAACTCTCAAAATAAAAATAAAATAAAACAGTGACACCTTAATCAATCCTGACAGAGATGGCTCGAGCAAAACCTCATAGAATCACATGAGAATCACGTGATCAATCATCATAAATAGACTGTTATAAACCATATACTGCAAGTGGACCCCATCAGCCCATGTCTTAACTCCCACCAATTTCTTAACAAATTGGGTCCAAAGAGATGCAAAAGAAACCCACGGCCAAGCACTACTCAACTAGCCCATAAAAATGGGCCAAACTATTGACATATGAATCAATGTTAATGGCCCATTAATATCAAGGCCCTCTGAGAGAACACGTGAGCCCCCCTCCAAATTGATGTTTAGTAGAAGTGCCACCACTCTTACTTCCATAACACCATGGCGTAGACGAGGTGGCCGCCGGAGCTGCAGTCGGGAGAAGGAGAACGAAGCTTCAAATTGTCGAGAGCCCATCGGAAGGTGTTCATGCTCTCTTCGCTGCTATCCTTTTTTTACCACATTTGCATGCCCCTTTTCTATCCACCCCGTCAGTGTAGTGTAGTCCAGCTCAGTCGCAAGGATCGTCCCCAAGCGTCATTCACCTTGTCAACTTTACAAGCCATTCCTTCATTTTGGAGAGAGAGAGATAGAGAGAGGGAGATCCTTGAGAAGAGAGAGTTGCCGAGTGTCACGACCCAAACCCGCCCCTATGGGTTTAGTACCGTAACCGGCCAGTAATCCGAGATTACCGAAGGCTTGCTTAACAGTAATACAGCAATACAGAGTACAGGGGCTGGCGGAAGCCAAAACAGTAATTAAAAGATGTCCAATGAGTTGTGACAATCTGTATGCAAAAAAAAAGACTTTTCAATACACATGTACAATTAGTACCAAAACAGTATGTACAATATATACAATCATTTAGGACAGGGACTTAATCCCTATTAGAACAGTACAGTACAACATCATTCAGTCTATACAAAACATAAACAAAGAGGGGGAAAACTAAAACACCCCAAGCAGCCTCAGCTTGAACAGTTCTGGAACCTCAAAGTGAGGCACAAAGGTTGGCTTGACAAAATAGGAGTTAAGCTTGATGCCCCTAGCAATGGTCCGGTGCCTGAACACTTACATATATATATATGAGCAGTGAGCTAAAACCCAGTGAATAACATATGCGTAAAGAGGTTAAGAATGAATGTCCTTTCAGTATTGAAAATAGTCATTTAAACAGTATATCAGTCATTCAGTTTGTGGCTCATAATTCATGCCATACAGTAATTCAGAAACTATAATAGTCATATGTGGTACACCCAATAGCAAAATAGTACATTAGGTCTTAACAGACTGAGCAGTCAATGATGGCCATCAGTAATGGTTCCAAACATGGGAACCGACAGAGATCTTTGTAACAGTAGCACTAACAGTTCAGTAATAGTAAATTACTATGGATGCCACGAATACAGTTCACAAATAGGACAAACATTCATTCAATAAACAGTGTCATTTCATAAAGCAGTACAGTCATTGTTCAGAAAATAATTTCAATTAAACATATCTTTACAACATTGTTACTCACAGAGTTCTGGGCTACAGATAAGCTAGTATGCGTCCTCGGATGCCAACCCTACATAGTTACAGAGTGAACACACACTAAGCTATACAGTTGGGAAATAATAACTTAATCCCTAATTTGTCTCGGTGTGGTTCTACATCAATATCCTCATTAAGATGCCTTAAACTAGGCCTAGGAATGCCTAGAATGGAATGAGGATGCAAAGATGCACTTTAAAAATATTTTCAGAAAACAGAGGTCCCGCTCGAGCGGACATGCAAACAAAAGGCTCCGCTCGAGCGTAAACTTTCCCGCTCAAGCGGACTGCAAAAGTACTGGATGTGTGAAAATCACGCTCGATGGGCGCTCGACACCCGCTCGAGCGTGTGACACAAGTCCTCGCTCGAGCGTGCATTCCCCCGCTCGAGCGGACTGTAAAAACATGCAAAGTACTGGATACATGCATTTCACACTCGAGCGTCACTTTCCCCGCTCGAGCGGACTGCATGAATTCAGTAGGTACGCTCAAGCATGGAATACCCCGCTCGAGCGTGAGTCTAAAATCTGGAAATTCCAGATTTGAACCTCAAGCTCAAAACTCAATTTTAATGCACCAAAATCGATCCTCTTGGGCTAATTTTCTGGAAAACACTTCAAAACCCATAGTATAACATGTTTTGAAGATCAATTTGAGGAATCAAGCCCAAAGGTAGTTCAATTAAAACACAATTCCAACCCAAAATCCAATAACATGAAGATTGATGCAAAACTCATACATGCATGAGTTCTAATGAATTCAAAGCTTCTAAAACATGCTCCAAAGAGCCAATTCTTACAAAAACATGGTGAATCCATGGATCAAGACCAAAAATATGAACATGCATGTAGCAATTTCCATGAAAACAACTCAAAACTCAACAATAGGACCATGCATGCATGAAATCTTACTCAATTCAACAATTTAAGCCATATTTTGGCTCTAGACTTCAAAATTAACATGGACCATGCAAGAAGTAATTCAAACTATGAACAAGAAGGTAAATTCTCTACCTTAGGTCTTGGATTACAAGTGTAGAGGCTCAATATGCAATTCTCCTTCAAATTCTCCAAGCAATCTTTGATGAATTCTATTTTCTCCTAATTCCCTCTCTCTCTAGTCGATTTTGCTCTAGGAAATGAGCTGAAGAAATGTTGTATCAACATGTATGAAGTGGAGAGGGGTTGCCTAGATAAATCCACTAGATGGCAATTTGGTGATTAAGGCTAACTCTTGTAATTTACCATTATTAAATCTAATTTAATCATACCTAATCACATTTCAATTAAATATACCATAAAATTACATAAATTCTAACGAGCATAAAATATTAAGCAATTTCGGATTCGGCCGCCGATAAGGCCTTCAATTTGTAGTTTAAAACATAAAACACGAACAGATAATTTAACAGTCAACAGATAGAATTGCATTCAAACTAGCACAATCAATCAATCAGTTTAATAATTAAGTCAGTCAGTCAGTCAATTAACATGCTTAATCATAGATTAGCATTAATCAATAGTGTTATCAATAAGTAGTGGTGAGGGTTGTCACACTGAGATGATGATCCTTCCAGCGGATCGGCGCCACCGACGTATCGGGAAGAAAGTTGGTCAAGTGAGGAACATCTTCGAGTTCAAATCCATAATCAATGGTGTCGTTTGAATTTTGAGCTCTGATGGGGTGATTATGGTACCAAAGCAATAATTTTTCGGAATAGATTGGTGAAAACAAAACAAATGAGAGTCCACCCAAGAGGGAGAGGAGATAAGAGAGAGGGATGGGCTGCTTGTGTTGATTCAAAAACTCAAGAGAGAGAGAGAGAGTCCATGTCTGTTTTGTGAGTGTGTTGAGTGTCTCCATGTGTGTGATCTGTGTGGAAGGAGAGAGAGAGAAGCCTAGGAATCTAGAGAGAGAAGAGAGATCTGGGTTTGGTGTGTGTGTATGCATGGTAGTGGTGGTGGTGGTGTGCATGCCTAGAAGGAGGGAGAGAGGGATGGGTTTCTAAGGTCTCCATACCCGTGTGTGCTGCTGTGTAATATGTGTGTTTGTGTGTGCATGGTGTATGTCAATGGTGTGTGTGTGCTGGGTGTGTGCCCGTGTGCATGGGTGGTGTGGTGTATGAAGCTCTGTTTGTGAGTGTGCCATGTGTATCAAGCTCTGTGTGTGAGTGTTCCCTGCGAAAGAGAGAGAGGTCGCTGTGTGTGTGTGTATGTGATAGCAGCGAAAGAGAGAGGTGGAGCTTGTGTGTGTGTGTGAGTGGATCAGTGTGTGTGTCTGAAGCTCTGTGTATGAGTGTGCCGTGTGTATCAAGCTCTGTGTGTGAGTGTTCCCTGCGAAAGAGAGAGAGGTTGCAGTGTGTGTGTGTGTGTGTGTGATAGCAGCAAAAGAGAGAGGTAGAGCTTGTGTGTGTGTGTGCCGTGTGTGCCGTGTGTGTGTGAGTGGATCAGTGTGTGTGTCTGCTCTCCCCTTTGAGTGGTGTTGGGTCTCCTCTTCTAGAGAGAGAGAGGTCGTGCCTCTCTGTGTATTGTTCTCTTTTTCTTTTTTATTTCAGATCCCAGTGTAGACGTCCCCGAACGCCCCGGGAGGAACGAGCTCCCGTTCTGTTCATTTTGGGGTCACTACAGCTCGGACTCTCAAATTTGTCACGGTTCTAAGTCTGAACCAAAGAGTCCAAATCCGGCAAATCGTTTTGAAAAAAACAGATTTTTGAAAAGAAGTGCCAAACATGGACTGCTTTGCCAGATACAGAGTCGCCACCTAAATGTTTTTTAATGGGAAATTTAGGAAACCCTGACTCGGTGCCAAAGGCCACGTGTCCGTCATCACCAAAGTTGCCTCGGCTCGGGAACTTGGGTACGATTGGGGAAGGTCACTTCGTGAGCACCCCTGCTCGCCCGATCAAAGATCGGCCTCTACTAACCATGATATCTATTTTTGAAAACTTTGTGTGTCCTTATTCCGGTTATTAGCCTAGGTTACTATGTGATGCACACAGTATATAAGTATAGACTGAGTCGCCTGAATTGGAACAAAACATTTCATGTTTGTTTGTTTGAAAATGGTTTGATGGTGCTACCTGCAGGTACGCTTAAAATGTAGATTTTGCCACCCGCAGGTGGGCTTAGGAAAAGATGGTTTTGCCACTATCTAGTGGGCTTAAAACTCACAATTTGATGATTTATTCCAATCCAGATAACCCGACCTTCACCCACAGGCACTCAGGCAGTTATATCACATAAGCAATTAGCCTCATGGTAAGCATGCCATTCATGGCAGTCACTCACACGCATGCAAGGATGCTAAAGCATAGAACTTACCGAGTACTCCAAGCCAAAATAGAAACTACATTAGAAATCATGCATGATCTTAAGTATACAAAAATGCCTAATGCAACACAGGCAAAAATGCAAACTATAGCAGGCTCGGCTATTCTAAACATGGCATATGGAATGCTACAGCTAACATGTATTCAACTTGGAATTGAAATACAAATGCAGTTAGTATGATGCGCCGAGCCCGGTGCATGCAAAACAGATGAATGAATGCAAACATGCTATCATACTGTATGCTAATTGAAATATGCCCTAATCTAACCATCAAAAGCGGATAAATAAAAGGGAGAAAGACGTGGGGTTGGAAGACATACAACACACACACGCACACTTATTACAATTATGCCCTCGCGCAGAGGGTCCGAATAAATAATACAGTCCCAAATGAAAGAATAGTACAGTCCAAATATTACAGTCCGAAAAATATACAAATTCCTACTTAATTAACAAATTAACTAAGAAAGCTGTAAAACTGGCGTGCAAGCTAGGGACTGCCTCGCTTCTGATGAATGATGTATGTTAGGCTGCTTTGCGCGAAAATCCACCGGGATGCCCCAATTAGCCTCTGTTTAGCAGTTATTCTTGGAAAGCGTGCCAGACTCCGAAAAGTTGCCGATTCTTTATTTTGCTGCAACAGAGAGCAGGAAAGGGACATGGCAATGTATTTTCACAGATATATGCATGCCTCGATCCTCGTGCCACCAATCACGCATGTCGAGGCATGATGGCCGAGGAGTCGAAATGTGCAACTCAATATAGAATGAATGCACGTATAAACACAACAAGAACCTAACTCCATCATGGGTAATCCGGAGTGTCGGTGACTGGGAATTGAGACACGTTCCGTCACTCGGAGTACGAAACGCATCTCGTTTCCCGTGCCCGGGCTAACTCCTATCCCGAACACGATGCAATATGCATGATATGCATGAATGCAACTAAGATACAGCCTAGCATGCACAATGCTATGAAAATGAGATGTCTCGAAATGCGTGCACACAGGCACGTAAACTGAGGAAATACATAAATGCGATCTAAGATACAACCTAGTATGCACAATGCTATGAAAATGAGATGCCTCGAAATGCGTGCACACGGGCACGCAAACCGAGAAAATGACATACGCAATGCAAATGACATGGAAATATGATATGGGCTTACACTAACATGAGAGAGCCTCAGCCACACTCACATAAGAGGCCGATAGATGAAAATGAAGTGCCTCGAAATGCGTGCACCCGGGCACGCAAACCGAGGCAATGGCATACGCAATGCAATGGCATGGAAATGACATATAGAATGCAACATGGACTTATACTAACATGAGAGAGCCTCAGCCACACTCACATAAGAGGCCGATGGATGAAAATGAAGTGCCTCGAAATGCGTGCACACGGGCACGCAAACCGAGGCAATGGCATACGCATTGCAATGGCATGGAAATGACATATAGAATGCAACATGGACTTATACTAACATGAGAGAGCCTCAGCCACACTCACATAAGAGGCCGATGGATGAAAATGAAGTGCCTCGAAATGCGTGCACGTGAGCACGCAAACCGAGGCAATGGCATACGCAATGCAATGGCATGGAAATGACATATAGAATGCAACATGGACTTATACTAACATGAGAGAGCCTCAGCCACACTCACATAAGAGGCCGATGGATGAAAATGAAGTGGCTCGAAATGCGTGCACGTGAGCACGCAAACCGAGGCAATGGCATGCGCAATGCAATGGCATGGAAAATGATATGAAAGCATGCTAATGGATTTTCAGCAATGAAATGTGGGGGAAAACAGCCCCGAAATGAGGCGAAAACACACCCGATGCATGGAATCTCTCCCGAAATGCAAATTAGGCGCATAGAATGAACTACAGCTATACAAAGCATGCATAATTGGTACACGAGATGAAAAGACAGAAGCAAGGCAGCCTCAAAATAAGCATTTTTACAGTACAAATCATGGCCAAACAGCAAGCAAAGATAGGGCAACAATGGCATGCAAAAATGGCCCTAAACATGAGATTATGAAGCAACTCACAGCTGCTAACTCCAAATAGGTTAGGGCCCTTCAACAACATTGAAGAGGGGCCAAAAATAAGCCACTTTACAGAACTGTAAAAACCTCAAAAACAAATATAGATATGGCTAAGCTCTTATGCAAGAAAATGGGCCAAAAGGTGGCCAAAGAGGCAAGTGGTATATGCAAAGCCCAAACTGAAAAATTCCCTTCTACAACATTGAAGAGGGACAAAAAATATGCATATTTACAGAACTGTAAAAACCCCAAAAACAAATATAGATATGGCTAAGCTCTTATGCAAGAAATGGGCCAAAAGATGGCCAAAGCACAAAGTATACTAAATATCCATCAAACAGCCAAAGGCCCTTAATGAAACATGAAGAATGGGCCAAAATAAGACTATTTCTAGCTCTGTAAAATGACCAAAAATGGAAGCATAATGGGCTGCCAAAGCATGCAAGAAAACAGCATTCAAGGAAGATATTGAAGCAAGTGCAAGATGGGGGGCTCAAACAGGGTTGAGCCCTTAATGAAACATGGAATATAGCTCAAAAAAATGGCATTTTATGTTTTGGTCGGAGCTCAAAACAGCAAGCAAAGAGGCTAAAAAAATGAGGCAAAAATGAGCTAGAAAGAGGGAGAAGAGTGCTCACCCTTGAAGACGCAACCTTTGCTGCCTCTAGGACTGAAAAATGTTGCCTCTTAGCTGCTGGAAAGCCACTCCTATCTGCTGGAATGGAGTAGTGGTGGTGGTGCTTGGTGGTGGTGAAGAAATGGGTGTAGGAACTTAAGGATTTTGAAGCTTAGAATTATAGAGAGATAGAGATACAATATAGGAGCTCCAAATAGTTTTTTTTTCTAACCCTTAATACAGACCTGGGGTGCTGTATATATAGGCAAAAGGGGTGGAAAAATGGGGGGAAAAAATGGAGGGAAAACAATCCAAGTTTCCCTCAAAAAAAAGCCAAAAAGTGGGATATAAAGGCAAGTGGTAGCTGCTGGACCCAAATGACCGAGAGCCCTTCAACAAAGTTGAAGAGGGGCTCAAAACAAGACACTTTGTAGTTTACGACTAAGTCCAAAACAGCTCACAAGTAAGCCTAAAATACCGCGCAAAAATAGGCCTAAAAGAGCGTTAAAGAAGCAAGTGATAGGAAGAGATCTCAAACAACAAAAGGTCCTTAATCAAACATGAAAAGGACCTCAAAATATGACTATCTCAAGTTCGGGTCGGAGCCCAAAAATGCAAAATGAAGGTTCGGGAGCCAAAACACGCAGTTCGGGGCCCCGAAAGTGGGCTGTTAGGCACCGGAAGTGGTGTCCGACCACGAAGTTGGTCTTTCGGACCACAGTGTCCCTCAAAAGGGAGCAAATAATACGCATACCCAAAACCGGAGCAAATGAAAGTGGTTAGGCGGTCCTGAACCAAGGCACACGGCCTGACGGCTCCGAGAACCGGGAACCGGGCTCCGAAACGGGCAAAATGGCCTACGACCACGAAATGTAGCCCACGGCCACTGAGAGATGGTCTACGGGACCTCTCCCTCCCCTCAGGAAAAGAAACAGAGAAAACCGAGTCTGGTTCGCGAACCGAGGCAAGGTACAAAAGAATCCGGAAGTCCGGAGGCAAGGCTCGCAGCCGAGACTCTGAAACTTCTGAACGAGCACAATATGCAACATCACCGAGCGCTTAATCGGTGACGTCTGAGTCTTAAGGTCGGTCAAAAATGGGGTGTCTACACCCAGCCCCTATGCCCATGTGTGTCCTCTTCTTTAATCATACACTACCCACTCTTTTTCCATTGGACGACCCACTCCCTCTTTTTCTTTAAAACATACCACCCCACCACCTTTGAAAACCCACTTCACCGAATTAACATACAGATCCATCAGCTTTTGAACCACTTCCTGAAACTCTCTCCCATCTTCTCACCTACTCTCTTTTTTATATTATTCACCCACGAAAGAGAGGCCCCAACTGCATGTGTGTCTCTCCTTTTTTGAAATTCTATCTCACCTACCCCAATCAAAACAATAAAAATCTCCATACCTCTTTCTTCCACCATCCACCGAAAACCATAATAATATTCTCTATCCTCTCTTTCTCTTCTCCCCAAAAATACCCCCTTGATCACACTCTAAATTTTCTTTTCTTTTTTTTGTTTTTTTTCCATTATTATTTTTTATTTATTTTTTTATTTTTTTAATTTTATTATGTTGTATTTATCAACATAGCTAAAATGTACCAATTTATATAACACCACCTAAAAATATACACATACATAAAATTATAAAATACTATAAATTAGTAATTTGGCCAAAATGGGTGAGGTTTGGAATTAAAGTTTCAATCTGATTTTGTTGCTGAGAAATTCATAAAATTGTATATCCCAATTTGCATCATGGGGTGTTCAAAAAAAGGTGTCCAGGTCTTAAGGACGGTCAAAAATGGGGTGTCTACACATGGCCAGTCTTGAAAAGGAGGAGCATGCAACCGTTAGAGGTGAGCGAATTCTATCAACTCTCTCTCTCTCTACATTCTTCTTCTTCTCCAAGTGTGCTGATTTGATCGTCGGAGGGCTTATCCGGCAGCACACCAACAAGCAGCTCACCGTCTTTCTACTCTCAGGTTAAGAAACGCTACGTGAAGCTTGGACTCAAGGAGTACGGAGAATGGAGAATATTTCATCCCCGTACAATTGGCGTCGTCTGTGAAAGTTTTTGACAGATAAACCTTGCTCTCTAAGCTTTTTCAACCGTTTCCCATGGAAAATAACGACGAAACACCGCTGTCTGTCGTCAATGGCATCACACCAGAGTCGGTCCGAAGGAAAATGCGCAAGGAGCACTGACCATTCAAAAATTCCTGAGGGTCGCCAACGGTGAGGAGAATTGTGTGCTCAGCGCCTAGAGCTCAAACTCAGAGACTAGAACGCCTTCATTCTGAAGATGGCGGCTGAAATGGAGATGTTGAAGTGACAAATCAAAGGGAAGGGTGCTACTGAAGTGGGCGACCACAGTGAGCGCACCCAACCCAATCGCTCTGACAGCCGTCGCCAACATGGAACACCCTCTCTCTATTACAAGGAGTATAGAGTTGGCGACTCCGACCCACCGGTGGAGAGATCATATACGCGCGACAACAGTTACCGTCCCTCACGTTCGCCGACGACATTGAGATACTTTTACTCCGCCCGTTCGGGGGACTTGAGAGATATGATGGAGGAGTGAGCTCACTGCAGAGAGACCGACAGAGTGCCGGCGCTGTAAAAGCTGAGCCCCCAAATCCGTTGCAGTGAGGAGGTGGCCATGCCAGCACCTAGAATGGTGGCTCCAGTGCCGATAGACAGAGAGCTAGCAAGACTTACCACTAGCCCGTTGTCTTCAGAGATTGAGAGTACACCACTCCCTGCTAGATTCCACCAACCTAAGTTCATGCTATATGATGGCAAGACGGATCCGTACATGCACATTAGTCACTACCGGCAAGTAATGGCTGGCCACCGGCGCAACGACACCCTGATGTGTCTCATATTCTCAGCAAGTTTGGGAGAACTGGGCTTGAAGTGGTTCGAAAGGCTTCCGGAGGGAAGTATCGAGGGGTGGTAACAATTAGCGGAGGCCTTTGTCACCAGGTTCAAGACCAATACTCGAACATCAAAGGAGGTTGACCACCTCCTGAGCATGAAGATGGAGTCGGGTGGTTCTTTGAAGGCATACAATGCCAAGTATTAGGAAACCTACAATGAGATCCTCGATTGCCCCACCAATTTGGCGATCGCCCAATACAAGCAAGGTCTACCAATCGGGCATAGGCTGCGAGACTCGCTCACGATGCATTAGCCTACAACCATGGAATCCTTAATGCAGTGGATCAATGAGAACATCCGAGTTGAAGATGATGCTGCCACCGCCACCGTCACCGTCACCACTACCGAGAAGGCAAATCCGGTTGCGGCCAACAGACGTGTGGCTAGGAAAGTTCACTCAGTGGGACAGGAGGATAACCGCCCTAATAACAGAGCTAAAGACCAATATCGCGGTTTAAACCGCAATGACAGAAACAAAAGTCGTGAAAATGACCGAGCTAACGCTCCTCGCAATGAAGAGGAAGATGCCAAGAGGAAGTTGAAGTCATGAACCGGCATCACCACAGTCTTTAAGATCCCAATTTATCACATCCTCAGTGAAATCCGAGGTGAGCCATACGTTCGTTGGCCGGTAAAATTGGGAGACACACAGAGGGGCTTCAACTCAAGGTACCATTGCACTTTCTATGAAGAAAGTGGGCATCGAACAGAGGACTGCATGCCACTTAAACAACACTTGAAGAAGCTAGTTGCGGCTGGGCACTTGGATCAGTACATAGACGGGGGTATGAGGGCCGCTCCACAAGGACAAGCTGAGTTAAATGGCATTGCCATCCTGGATGCGGCACCCCAAGGAGTAATCAATGTTATTCACGGCATCATCGAGCCAGTGCGGGTTTGTGAACTGAGGGAGATGATCAAAAAGGCCAAGCACATGAGGGAAGTACTCTCTGTTCAGCCCACCATGAAAATAGGGAAGACCGAGATAAAAGACGTCTTGACTTTTTCAAGCAAGGACTTAGAAAGAATTCAAACACCTCACAATGACACCTTAGTTGTGACACATCGCGTCAAGGATTTTGACATCAAAAGAATACTGATCGACTAGGGAAGTTCGGTCGAGATCATGTACTACGATGCATTCAAGCAGATGAAGTTAAAGGACAAAGACCTGGCCCCAGCAACGACTTCTTTGGTCAGCTTCAACTCTCAACCAGAATGGTTGATCGGCAAAATCATATTGCCGGTCAAGGTTGGGTCCGGTCAAGGTTGGGTCAGTCACGAAGCAAGTGGAGTTCTGGGTGTTGAAGATCCGATCGACTTACAACTTGATCTTGGGAAGAGGCTGGTTGTACACCATGCAAGCAGTAGCGTCGACTTATCACAGGTCATGTGCTTTCCTACACTAGCCGAGCAAGTCGAAAAGGTTTGGAGGGACCAAGTAATGGCAAAGCAATGCTTCGTCGTGGTAAATAGCAACCGGGCTACCAAAGGCTTTGTCCAAATGATAAAAAGGCCAGAAAGAAAGGAAGTCCTAGAAGATGTGGGAAGAAAAGCAGAAGAGAAATCAATTGAAGATTTGGTGGAAGTGCACATCGATGAGAATGATCCGAACAAGTTCTTTCTTTTGGGTTCATTTTTGTCCAGCGCCGAGCGGTTGGATTATGTAAATTTTTTGGTTTCCAACATTGAAGCCTTTGCGTGGACACCTTACAATATGCCTGACGTCGACCCTAGCTTCATTTGCCACCAGTTGAATGTCTTTCCCAACGTACGACCGGTCATTCAAAGAACTCGAAGCTCAACCTTGCACCATGCCGAGGTAGTGGCAGAGAAGGTCAAAAACTTGTTGGAAGCTTGGGCGATAGAAGAGGTGCAATACCCCAGACGGATCTCTAACACGGTGGTGATGCCGAAGAAGAACCGAAAATGGCGGGTGTGCGTCAATTACAAAACAGTCAACCATGAATGCCTAAAGGATAGCTTTTCACTCCCTAGGATTGACCAGTTGGTGGACCTTACCACTTGCCACCAAAGGTTTAGCTTCTTAGACACATACTGTGGCTACTACCAAATAGCCATGTATAAACTAGACAGAGAGATTACATCCTTCACCATGCCCAGGGGCTTGTA
The DNA here is from genome assembly GCF_055761805.1 of Camellia sinensis. Taxonomy (NCBI): domain Eukaryota; kingdom Viridiplantae; phylum Streptophyta; class Magnoliopsida; order Ericales; family Theaceae; genus Camellia; species Camellia sinensis. Next base: position 142,693,417 of record NC_138968.1, read on the forward strand.
CTGCTACAAGGTCATGCTCTTTGGCCTTAAGAACGTCGGGGCAACCTTTCAAAGAATGGTGACCAAAATGTTTGCCCCTCTGTTGGGCCATACTATGGATGCTTACATTGACGACATGGTGGTGAAGAGCAAAGACAAGTCTCAGTATCTTTCCGACCTAGCTAAAATGTTCTTCATTCGCAAATACCACAAGTTGTGATTGAATGCATCCAAGTGTGCTTTCGGTGTGGGAACTAGAAAATTTTTGGGCTTTCTAGTTACCAATCGAGGAATTGAGAACGATCCTTCACAGATCAGGGCAATTCGAGAACTGGAACGATCAAATTCCACAAAGGACGTGTAACATCTTGCCAGAATGGCTGCCGTGCTAAACAGATTTATCAGCCGGTCATCAGATCATTGCAGGCCCTATTTCATGACTTTGAAGGCTAAGTTTTTATGGGTTGGCAAGTATAACCGTGCGCTGGTTGATCTAAAGGTTTACCTCTCCTTGGCCCCAATCCTGGTCACACCATGGCCGGACAAAAAACTATATCTCTGCTTAGCAGTTTCTCAGCATGCGATAAGCACAGTCCTCGTTCGTGCTGAGGGGATCCAGCACCTCCCTATTTTCTACATCAGCAAGATGTTGCCCCTGGCCGAATCGAGATATCTGTCGCTTGAAAAATTGGCTCTAGCTCTCATGATGGCCTCCAAAAAGTTGGCACACTATTTTTATGCCCACGCAATAGTAGTGCTAACCAAATTTCCGCTCAAGGTGCTTTTTAAGACAGCAGACTTCGCCGGTAGAATTTTAAAGTGGGTCGTAGAGTTGGGGCAATACAACATCAAGTTCCAGCCGAGCATAGCCATCAAAGCTCAAACCTTTACCGATTTTGTGGCAGAATTTGCCCGAGGCACACACCTTGTTTGCCCTGTGGATTTGGCTAGTGCGGACTTAGTGCAGCCCACGGCTTCAATGACACAAAAAAGGGGTGAGGAACAAGAAATATAATGGTAAGATGAGACCAGGCTAACAGTGAAAAAACCGATGATTTTATCAAAAAACAAGCTCAATAGAAATGTAAGAAAGTATCTGGTCGAGCCGACTAGCACCTCGGATTTGAGAAACTCTCAAAATCCCTTTGACTATTGAAAATTGTTCATTGGTGAGATGTGGAAGCTCTTCGTTGATGGGGTCTCCAACAGATATGGCGTCGAGCTAGGGGTCGTGTTGACATCGCTTGATGGGTTGACTATTGAGCATGCTATCACACTTGGTTTCCCAGCATCTAACAATGAGGCGGAATGTGAAGCCCTCTTCGCCAGACTAAAGAGTGCTTTAAGAATGAAGGCATCAGAGCTTATGGTATTCAGGGACTCCAAATTGGTGGCCAATCAAGTCTCTGGGGAATATGAGGCCAAGGATGATAAGATGGCCAAGTATCAAGCGTTGGTACATGCAGAGGTCAAAAAGTTTGCCGCGATAAGAATGGAACAAATTAACCACGAAAAAAACAGTGAAGCCGACAAATTGGCCAGCTTGGCATCTATGCAAACGAATTTTTCCAACACTTTGATGATAGAATTCTTACCCCGACCGAGCATTGAGGAACCGGAGGCGTCCGAGGTACTCTGCATCGACTTGGGGCCGTCCTAGATGGATCCAATCATCACCTTCCTGAAAGATTGAATTTTGCCCACTGAAAAGAAGGAAGCCAACAAGATCAGGGCTAAGTCAGAGCAGTTTTGGCTCTCTCCATCTGGCGCCTTGTACAAGAAGTCCTTTACTGGGCCGTACTTGAAGTGTGTCCACCCCAGTAAGGTTGAAGCTTTTCTCTTTGAGATTCATGAAGGCATCTGTGGAAGCCATATTAGGAGTAGATCTTTGGCTTACTGAGCAATTTCTCAGGGTTATTGGTGGCCGTGCATACAGGCCGACACGCAAAAATATGTTCTCAAATGTCAAAAATTCGCTCACCAAATCCACTAGCTGGCCAGAGAGTTGCTCCCCCTGACAAGTCCTTCGCCATTTGCACTTTGGGGGCTGGACATTGTAGGACCACTTCCAACCACTCTGGGCAACCGTAAATTTTTCATCGTTACTACTGACAACTTCACTAAGTGGGTAGAGGTCGAGCCATTGGCCACCATCAAGGAAAAAGATGTAAAGAAGTTTGTCTGGCAGAATGTCATCATTCGCTTCGGCATTCCAAAGGCCCTCATTTCGGATAATGGCACACAGTTCGACGGGAAACTTTTTCACAAATTTTGCGAGGAGTTAAAGATTCAGTTTTACAACTCTACACTGGCTTATCCTCAATCAAATGGTTAAGCCGAAGCCTCAAACAAAACTATCTTGGACGGGATAAAAAAGTGACTGAAGAAGGCCAAAGGGAGGTGGGCTGAGGAACTCCCCAATGTGCTCTGGGCATACCGCACTACACCAAGACGCTCGACCGGGAAAACTCCATTTGCCTTCGCTTATGGTATGGAGGCTGTCATACCATTGGAAATCGGCATGCCAACCCTTCGATCTGAAAGTTTTGAACTAGACTTAAACAGTGAAGCTGTAGGGCATACCATTTGAAGGACTTGGACGACAAAGCTATCCCAAGACCATGGAATGCGGCCAATCCCAAACTGTTTTACTTCTGAGGTTGTAATCTTTCTTCCTTTGTATTCAAGTTTGGCCTATTGGCATTGTAAGTAATGTTTATGCGTAATGGAAAGAACCTGTGATTTGTTTGTATCTATGTATTATTTTTTTCCATATATTAGTGTTGTATCTGAGTTGCTGGTTATTAGGGGCATTTCACCTTCAGTTTCAATGACACGCCGTACAGAAGGTTGTCTTCTGAATTGCCTGAGGCATAAAACTGACCTAACTTAGCTCTACCCCAGCCGAGCTGATTTTTGCTCCCTGTGACCAAAAACTAGTGATATCTCCAATTTCTCCATGTGAATCGAGCTATTTTTGCTCGCTTTGTTGTTAGTCGATGTTTTGGCTAATTCCCAATTTGAGACCAAACTGACTTAGTTCAATCCGGGCTGGCTTTGGCCGCTGACCAAACAGTTGATATTTTCCCCAACTGTGACTGCTTGTTCTGAGCTGACTTTGCTTACTCGCTCAAACAGTTGGTGTTTTTTCCAACTTAAGATTGGGAACCGAGTTGACAATGCTCGTTACCTTGAGCGGATTTTGCTCGCCTGCGAGAAGGTTGGTGTTGTGAACGACTTTTGAGGTGATATCGAGCTGAGTTTGATCATTACTCCGAGTTGGTTTTTCACTCTTTCCAAAAAGTTTACGCTTTGAACAACTCATGGATTAATTTTACCTTAAACTGAATTGAAATTTTTCTCGGGGCTTCCCTAATTTTAAAAAGGAACTTCACATTTATGTGCATTTGGAAAGAAATCAGCTCGGCCTAACAGAGATCATTACACCTTGGAGCACTATGAGCAGATTTTCATCTCGGCTGCATGCAAATTTAGCTTGATGCTGTTAAACCAAGCAGTATGTATCTCGGCCGCATTAAAAGCAACGATTTCAATCATTTGACCAAATTAAAGAAAATGAAAGCAACAAAGCAGACAAATTGCAGAAGGCAAATAGGAGAAAGGAAATACACATGGCGAGCAAAAAGAAGTTGATATTGCATTGATGATACTGTTCGGTTACAATAGAGGGGTTCATAGCCCGGTAAAAAAAAGGGGGGGGGGAGGGGACAAGAAACAAAAGGAAAATACAAGAGTGCCTAATCTATGTTCACGATCTCCTCTTGCTTGACTAAGCCTTGCTCGGTTACGTTCAGCGCAGGCTCCTCTTCGGTAATAGGGTTTAGTTCGAGTTCCAGATCGGTACCGCTACCGCTACCGCCCGGTGATTCTTCTTTCTCAATGACTGTCTGTGGACTCTCATTGGTTGATAGAGGAAGTGTTGCTTCAGTCGCACCAGCAGCCGTCGTCGTTTCAATCAACTTCTACTGTATGGCTGCGGTGGGATAAAGGCCAATGGGGGATTCTTAAAAAAATCAATGTCGGGCCCATGGCCAAGCGCCTCTGCGACAGCTTTCCAGTCTCATTGAAATAAGATATCATTCGTTCCCTCCATTTGCCATTCATACACCTTTTCGCCTTCCCGTAACTGCGGTCCTCGGCCTTATCGATTTAGTTATTTAGCTCAGCCTTCTGAGCAGTGCGGAGCTTGCATAGCTCGGCTAGATATCGCTCTTTTTGGCCAGCACTGCCCTTTCCTTGTTAGCTTCGGCCTTCGATAGCTTCTCGACCAGTATATCCCTCTCGACTAACATAGACTAAAGAGAAGCTTGTACCTTCCTCAGCTCGGTTGTTTTGGCCTTGTTGTCAGCAATGGCTTCCCTCAGGTTCTGCCACACAGAAATCATGTGTTCATGGGCTAAGTAGTTTTTCTGTGCGGCTTGCAACACAAGCAGTTAGTACATCGAAACCAACCAATAACTTGGTAATTAAGAGATTCGTTCACCTACCAGCATAATCGACTTCGCCGCCGACCTGAGGACCTTTAGGTCGGATAGCTCCTCATGCTTCTTCATATCTGCTGGGAGCAGCAGACTCTTGGTCATGTTGAAGCCTAATGAGTAATCCTTATCCACATAAATGGAGTCAGTGTTGGTCACAACTCGGCCTTATATTTGAGCTCGAGCGACCACACTGGGGATGAAGAGGTTTGGTGTGATTGACCGGCTATAACTTGCTCGGTCTGCTCTCCCTAATTAGCAAACGGAAGCTCGGAGGAATCTTTGTCAACTAGCCTTTGCTCGGTCGAAGCCCGTCTAGGCCTTTTCTTCAACCAACCTGTAACTTCGCTGGCAAGAGCCAGTATGGGGTCCTTCTTACACGACTGGCCTAAAAGTTTGGCTCCCTGTCTTTTCGGCCGGCTGTGAGTCGCTCAGCTCACCTGTGATCATGGACTTTATGGCTAAGATTTTGGCCATTTCTTATTCTTTTGTCAGTGGTACAAGTTTGATCGGTGGAAGGTTTGGATTCGGCTCTAGAGAAGGAGCACGAAGGAAGTTAGTCACCCTGCTCTTGCACGACACTGTGTGCCGGTAGCTCGGTTCGTATCCGAGCAATTTATGAGACTCACGCTCTTCGATCAGATACTGTAGAGCAACTCTAATAGCCTCCTGGTTGGCACGAGAATAGTCTTCCGCCAAGAGTTTGTAATCTGCAAAAATAACGCAAGCATAAGATCAACAAAGACAGAACATATACAAAATTAAAACCGTGCTGAGCTGCTAACCAGTGCTCCTAAAGTTTTTTCGTATATTCCAGCCCGGTATAAGCACTTCGATGCCTTCATAATGGCCAGACACCCATAAGAATTCGTCGTCGTTCATCTTTTTATCAGGGTTACCCTCTACAAGCTTTGCTCAACCCTTTCTAACCTTTAGGTGCCAACTGAAGCCCCCTTTATTCTTACTAAGTGTGCATTGATGGAATATCTCGGCCAGACCGAGATTCAGACCGAGTATTCGGTTCAGCGCGGCCACACCGTTTATTATTTTGTAAGTGTTGTTGGAGACCTGGGTCGGCCACAACCCAGTCTGCCTCAATAATTCGCCGTCCAAAGGCTGGACCAGGAAGCGTAGACTGCCCTCTATTATAGATACAACGATGAAGGGGCAAGCGTCTAATTTTCCCCATGGAGTGTCTCCTTTTTTGGCCAACTCTAAATAGACGTCATCTAGAATGTTGAATTCCCTATGGAACTTGGTCATAGCCCTAGGTGAGCTAACCATAAATCGGTATTTTCCCATCTTTCCCAGTTTTATTTTGTATGACAAATAGCTCGGACAAAATTGGGTGACTTGTGATCGTTTGCTCGGTCTTTAACCTCATTGACCGTGATGTTGAATGTGCCTGGTCGGTCCTAGTTTGTTTTGCATTATTAAAAAATAATTGCAAGTGTTAGCATGACAGCAAGTGTGCGACTTTCAAAATATGCCTAGATCGGCTACAACAATTCTTACTACGCTATAAGCCTCAACTCAATTGTCATTTTAGCTCGGTCGTGGAGCCTAGGACGTTAGGTCAGTTTTTGGCCTTATCCCTAAGTGCTCGGTCCTCATCTCGGTCGGATCCCCACAAAGCTCCTTGTGCGGTCACTGCCCCTTGGCAGGACCACTAACTAGCTTCAGCCTGGCTCAATCCTATTTTTGGATCTAAAAGTGGGATTCTGCTCGGCCCTATCCAGAATCTACGTTGTTTATCCTAAATGTGAAGTTCACACACAGAAGCTAAGGAAGATGAGGGGCATGGTGACCCCATGTGTGTACTAGATTTCAGTTTTTCCTAATTTTTACAGATGCCTATCGATTTTGCCCTATGAAAGGAGCATTGGCAGCATATCAACAGTCCCAAACGAAGAGAAAAATGAAGAAAAGTGAAGAACACGAAGAACAAAAAAATGGTGATGAAAGTAAAAGGGTCTTACAGATTTGAGTACCAAATCAAGCTCCAATCGACCTCGACCTTCGTTGTGATGCTCATTGAGATGGAAAACACTAGAAATAGTGCAAGTGAGAGCGACGACAATGACGACAATGGCAGATGGAGCAGATACTCAAAGGGTTTAAGGTTTTGCACGAGGAAGATGAACAGCGATAAGGGCGGAAGGGCAGACCTTTCATGTATATATGAATGATGATGAAAGGGCGCCAACTTTTCAAATTTCGGAGGTCGTGGAAGAACTATAAGGCTACATGGAACCAATCAGGGAGGACCACGTGGCATTGAAGTGATGGGTGATCAAAACGGCCGATTGATTGATGATAAGACAACCAGCGTAAGTCTCGATGACTGATCAAACGGATAGCTCGGTCGGAATGGTAATCCCAATCACGCTCTGCTCAGATGGGATTAAGGGACAATTGAGAGGGAGATTTGTGCCGAACAATGGGCTGAGCTACATCAACACGGGACATGGTGTTGGGCCTCAAGAGGAGAGCTTAGGGCACTGAGGTCGAATTGGATCTGTGCTGAATGTGGCGGAACACTAAGTTAGGATTATCCGAGATGTACTTGGCCGAGCAGAGGCAGAACGCGATGTTAGACCGAGCTTGGCCGACGCAGATTATGGTGTTAGGCCAGGCTTGGACAAACAGGCCCACAGACCAGACTGCGGTTGTATTTGGCTGAGTTGTAGGTGGTTCAGACCGCGAATATGAAGATAAGCAATCCACGAGGCCGCGGTGTGAGGCTGAGATGCCGAGCGGCGCATCCCGCGTCTTGTTAGTTTTGATGGATCGGTTTGGTTTTGCTCGGCAGTGGCTGTCCATTATAATGTTTGTCTCTCCAAGTAATAGCTCGATTCAATATGCCACATGGACCAATGGTAAGAAGAGGGAAATCCACTCCTGGTATGCATCAATACCGTTTGGCGGTTTGACAAACACTGTTTGGAAGTTTTGGTGTCTACACATGTAAGAAATGTAGATGAGAGCATAGCCGCCTGCCCAGAGAAGGACAGTAGAGGTAGTGCGCCCACAATCTTTGAGGCTGCATGGCCAGCCTTGAAAATGAGGAGCATGCAACTGTTAGAGGTGAGCGAATTCTATCAACTCTCTCTCTACATTCTTCTTCTTCTCCAAATGTGCTGACTTGATCGTCGGAGGGTTCATCCAGCAACTCACCGTATTTCTGTTCTCGGGTTAAGCAACGCTATGTGAAGCTTGGACTCAAGGAGTACGGAGAACGGAGAATATTTCATCCCCGTACAGCAATAAAAGATTCTTTTGGTTATTTCATGCCTAAGTGAGGAGCAATGTCTCTCAATTTTCAATGTCAACTTAACAAAGGCATTATTTCCGTTCCTTAGCTTGGTTAGGTACATAGATTGAGAAAACTTGAGTCCCCCAACATTTTGGAATGAAGAGGAACTTGTTTTCATCTCTTTCTCTCTAATCTTATGGATAAATAATTGGTTAACAAGGCAAGCATTTTGTAAAGATTTTTACAAAACAATGCGAATAACGGTTTTGAAGGCAGAGTCTCTGATTTACATTTTGGTGCCAATAAGGCCAGCATTTACCTTATTTTGCAGCAACAGGTGTTAATGCCTGGACTTTTGGCACTAATATTTTTCGCTAAAACAAATGGAGCTTTAGCTTTTATTTCATTTTGGTTTTCCCTTTACTTTTCTCCCTTCCCTCCACAAATTCAATTCAGAATCCAAACATATTCTTAATGAACAAAGGACTAAATTAGTGCTAACAATTACACGATTGCAGTAATAATTTTCTTAATTTTCAATTTTGACAAGTTTTCCGACAAGAATACGTCTACTCTTACTAAGAAAATGTAAGTCCAAATTCCATCCCATGCTTTGGAATTCAAATTTTGTTCACACTGTGAGAGCATAGAATAAAACATAAAATTTGATTGATTTAAAATTGTGTATCACTAATTAAAATTGTGATTTTCATTATTTTGAGTTAATTAAAATTTGTGTTTCATTTACACACTTTGATAATATATGAACAAAATCGAACTATGTTTTGTACCATATATCTGTTTGGAAAGTGTTTGAGACTTTTAAGAAAATTCACTCAATTTGACCTATAATAATATGACATTATAAGTGTCAACTTGTTATTTGTTACATAATCATCTAAGGTTTAACTCCCTTGTCACATTATTGAGGGTTTAAAATTATAAGTTTCAACATTTTCCCCCCTTGAATCCCTCCTTTAAATAAACTAATTTAGAATTTTTGTATATAAAATATGTTTGTATAGCATAATAATCACTTAAGTAGTATTTAGATCATAAATTTGAGTAGAAATTTAAAAAGGAAAAAGAAAAATGTGGGTAAAATGTGAATGAAATATAACTATATTTCATTACTTTTTCCCTTTTTCTTTCCAAATCTCTATTCAATCCATGATCCGAACACATCCTTAATTAGACTCATGCTTTTGGTAATGATCAATATTATGGTCATGTACCTGATACAAGAAAACGTTCCGTATCATCAGTCCAAAGAAATTTTTGTCATATAATGATACATCTAAAAAACTATCTTGTGACCAAATAACTACCGGTATTGATATCATTCATTATTGTACTTTAATATACAAATTAGTACTATTAGATAAAAGTATCTGATATCATTATAAAGAGTAATCAAATGAAGTCCTATTAAGCAACATATCTAATCTGCTGAGTCCAAGTCATAACATTTTATTAAGGCACGCAGAGAGCACTAATTTTTATTTTCTTTGAAGAACCACAACAATAGTATGCATCGTGACAAAATCATATTACTCTATATAAAGCCCAGGGACAATGCAGAATTCATTGCACCTCCCAACTCACAGTTTATCCGTCTCCTTTCCTACCTCTTGGCAGAAGAACCATGGATTCCAAAAACCAGCAGCTGTACCAATCCATCTTCTTCGCTTTGCTATTCATTTTGGGAACTTTGGCTTCTCAAGCTGCATCTCGTTCCCTTCAAGAGGAATCAATGTATGAGAGGCACGAGCAATGGATGACTAGCTTTGGGCGTGTCTACAAGGACACTGCTGAGAAGGAGGAACGTTTCAAGATATTCAAGGCCAATGTGGAAATGATAGATTTTTTTAACAACGCCTCAAATAAGCCTTACAAGCTTGGGGTTAATGAATTTGCAGATCTTACAAACGAAGAGTTCAAATTGCGCAATAGGTTCAAGAGTCATGTCTGCACCGTAGCTAAGCGGCTATTCAAATATGAGAATGTGACTGCAGTGCCAGCTACCATGGACTGGAGGAAGAAAGGTGCTGTAACACCTGTTAAGGACCAAGGCCAATGTGGTAAGTAATAATTTTTAGATCGCAATGCATATAAGAAAAGTGACTGTGATGTTAGTTATTTTCTAACTCTTTCATCTGTTATCAACATATAGGATGTTGTTGGGCATTTTCGGCTGTGGCAGCCATGGAAGGAATTAACCAATTAACAACTCATAAGTTAGTCTCGCTATCTGAGCAAGAGCTAGTTGATTGTGACATATCTGGTGAAGACCAAGGTTGCGGGGGTGGTCTAATGGATGAGGCCTTTAAATTCGTTGAACAAAACAATGGCCTGACCACCGAAACAAACTACCCATACAAGGGAACTGATGACACTTGCAACAAAAACAAAGCAGCAAACCATGCAGCCAAGATAACTGGGTATGAAGATGTGCCTGCCAACAGTGAGAGTGCACTACTTAAGGCTGTTGCTAATCAACCTATCTCTGTTGCCATTGATGCGAGTGGATCTGACTTCCAATTCTACTCAAGTGGAGTCTTTACAGGAACCTGTGGCACTCAACTAGACCATGGTGTCACTGCTGTTGGTTATGGGACTGCTGCTGACGGGACTAAGTATTGGCTTGTTAAAAACTCATGGGGCACGGGATGGGGTGAAGCTGGATATATAAGGATGCAGAGAGACATCGATGCTCAGGAAGGCCTATGTGGCATTGCAATGATGGCTTCATACCCCACCGCATAAGGTTCAAAAATGAAAGAAGTTCATACGTAGAATAATATGTATCACTGGTTTATTCTACATTTCTCAGCTCTTGATTTTTCATAGCTATTGCAAAACTTTGTGTATTTCCTATATGGATCAATGTAAGTGTTATTAATATGGACAACATATCAATTTCTTTCCATGAACTCACTTGTTGATATGGTTGTCCTATATCTCTAGAGGGCTTGTGCCCTGGGCAATTTAGAACAAAAGCACTTGAAAAACATCAGTTCTTCGTAAATCAATAACAACCAATCTTAACAGCCAGTCCAAACAACAATTAAAGTAGCTACCAAAGTTACCAGGAGAGTGAAACCAATCATTGCATCCAATATTTGTCCCTTAGTTTGGAATTTAGTGAATCAAAAATTTATTTTCCTTCAGTTTCTAAAGTAAAGAAAAGTGAAACAACCCAGAAAGTTGTTAATGTAATAGAAGGAGAGATCTCAAAGGGGTGAAAGGAAAAAAAGATCATTTTGGACACTGGTGATTTTCCTAGTTTTGAGTAATTGGGATCAACATTTCAAGGTTTTAAAAATAAAAAGGTTCTTGGTTTGAAATTAAGAAATTTCACATTTTCAAGTAAAACAAAATAAGTTTGAAGTTGAGAATTTTCAGACTTGGGATCAAAATAAGATCACCTGCATATGTCATTTCCTTTCTTCATATCATTTCAAAGAGTATTTCTTTTCCTTATGATTTGTTTACAAATCTGAAATACTTTACTGTTTATTTCTTTATATTCAGACTTCATTCTGGGTGATAGACTTGTATGCTCAAAAGCCGTGGAAATCTAACGAATATTCCTTCATGGGGTCAAGTCATGTGTATTTCAATCCTATGTTTTGTAAGAGAGAAAAGACGGAAAGGATAAAAATTTCTTATTTTCTCGTGTTTGGTTGGCTTATAGGTAGAGAAAAAAACATTTAATAGGTGATTGCATAACATACAATAAAACAGTACAAACTAATCCAAAGTAGAGAATCTTCATGAAGATTGTATCAGGATCCTCTGAAGTTGATCCCTGATGTGGGTTCATCCAACGGCTCGAAATGTAACTAACTAAAATACATCATTGTCTCCAAATGTCACATCTTTTCGTACTCCTTTGTTCCATCTTCTTCCTCTCAATCCCATCTTCGCCTAGCTCGACGAGCTCTTCTACTTCGGATTCAATGAACTCAACACAAACATCACTCTCTCCGGAATATCCGAGTTTCAAAAAAATGGCATTCTTCGATTAACCAACGAGACCAGTAGAAAAATGGGTCATGCTTTTCACACCTCTCCATTTCACTTCAAGAACTCCTCCAACGGCTCTGCTTTCTCTTTCTCTACCTCTTTCGCCTTCGTCATCGTCCCCGAATACCCAAAACTCGGCGGCCATGGACTCGCCTTCACTCTCTCTCCTTTCGTAGACCTCCCAACAGCTCTTCCTAGTCAGTACTTGGGCCTCCTCAACGCCTCCGACATCAGAAACTTCTCAAACCACTTGTTCGCAATCGAGTTCGAAACCCGTCAGGACTTCGAGTTCGGAGATATCAATGATAACCATGTTGGCATCAACATCAACACCATGGCATCGAACAAGTCTGTTGCGGCAGATCTGAATCTGAAAGGTGGAAAACTCATCATAGTTTGGATTGAATACAATTCGATTACGACTCTTATCAATGTTACAATCTCGCATTCTTCTTCAAAACCCAGATTGCCAATTCTTTCTTTGAATTTCGATCTCTCTCCAATTCTCCATGAATGGATGTTTATTGGGTTCTCTTCTTCCACTGGTTTGCTCGCTAGGCTCGCATTACGTATTGGGTTGGAGCTTCAAAATCAATGGAGCTTCGAAATCGCTTAGCTTGAATTCTTTGACATCATTGCCTCTAATAAAGAAGATAGACAAACCTCTGGTTATCAGTGCTTCCAAATCTCCTTTTTTTTTAAAAAAAAAATTATTAACCAAAACGACGCCGTTTTGATTAGTTACATTTCCAGCCGTTGGATGAACCCACTTTAGAGATCACTCCAGGGGGAAAACTTCAGAGGATCCTGATACTATGTGCTTCCATCGTGTTAGTAGATCATTTATAAGCATGTTTAGTATATAAGATTTAATTGACAAAAAAATGTTGTTGAAGGCATTATATTTCATGGTATCTTTTAAAAAGTTTTAGTTGGTTTCAACCAGGAGCATTCTCTCAACTGTATGAGAGTAATGATTTTGCTGAATATCATCTAATTGAAATTCTCTTGTAGTTGAGAATGAAGTGATTTTGTTGCTTGCTTATAAGTGTATACACGAAAACAAAGCCAATGATATTGAAATACCTGAAGAAGACAAGTCTATCATGGCTCGTGCATCATTGGACTTGCCCGAACTCGGCCTTCATACATGTTTCTTTGCCATTCTTTCCAGAAGCTTCCTTCAAAGATGACTTTGCTGCCTCTGATGATAATGAATAAGTATGCATCAATTTCAGCCTTGTTAGCACTTCGATATTTACGTGTCGATTGGATTAGACAAGCTGAGATGATTGTTTGCTTGCCGGGGAATTAATATTGTTCCCTTGTCTGTCCCATGGTTAAAATAAAAATGTAACCCCTTTTGGTTGTTTTGAGTTTTCTTTTGCAATAAAAGATTCTTTTGGTTATTACATGCCTCAGTAAGGAGCAATGGCTCTCAATTTTCAATGTCAACTTAACAAAGGCATTATTTCTATTACTTAGCTTGGTTAGTGTTGGCTTTTTTGGCTTTCGAAGGTTAGTATTGTAATTTTAAGCATGCCAGCAAGAATCAATCAGTCCTTACAGAAGATTAATTGCCAACCAATTATCAGATGATTGTGTTTCAGTTCTTTTAGCCTCAATAAAGAGGACTTTTACTGGTGACTTATTTAGGAGAATTTAGTAAACAATAATTAAATGAAGAACAATTGTAACATTTCATTAAGTAAAAATGAAAAACGTACAATGATTTGATACAGCCTTGTAAAGGTTTATAGCAACAAGCTATTCAAAACTACTCCTATGAATAAAGTGCAATACAAGAATTCGAAGTGCAAAAATGTAAAGAATAAGAAATGTAAAAACTGGAAAAAAAAATAAAGTAGATAAAAATTGGTTTCTGGATCTGAGTCTGGGTCCTCTTTTTGGGGCCTTCTCTATTATTTATACTTCTCAATGACAACCGTCAAAACATCCCTCCATGATCGCTGATCATTCTCTCTCACAGTTAGCTCCATTACGCCATGTCTGCAGTTAGGTTTCTCCTTTGATTTTGAATTTGAACCTTGTGAGTAATCGTTAGGCCATATCACCTTATATCCTTCGATCATTCCAGTGCTACACAGACCCATTATTACCAATATGGGTTGACACGTGTCTAACTATGGTTGGCGATTTATATTACCTTCCCAAATTGCCCTTCTCATACCACGTGTTGAATCGAGCTTGACTTATACAATTTATACAGCCAACATTACCCCTCGCACTAATATACCCAATACTTGGTGATATTAGTGGATCAAAACACTTCACCCACATCCTAGGATGTGCATGGGTTTCATATCTTCTTAGAACTGCAACCGCTTACATTAAATTCTCGTCTACACCTTGAACATTTTCCATTATCTGAGCATTTGAAAGGACTGATACAGCTCGCATGACCAAACAAACTTTCTTTGACATATATCGACCATACGAGGAGTTGTTAGATAATAATGTTTGCCCTCGAAAGAATTTTCATGCATTTATTAGCCACTCCTATCCATCTCCCTATATTCAAGTCATAGAAGCTTTTGCAAACTATTGACCTTTGGATTACAAACCCATTGTTCATAATTCTCTAGACCAAAACTTTGCAAACATGGATATTGGAAGCTCTTCTTCTAACCAAAAACCTTCTGCGTGGGATGAGGCTGCAGCTTCTTCTTCTTCTTCTTCTTCTTCTTCTTCTTCTTCTAAGACTTCTGGCTAGGGAGGCTGGCCAGAACCTGAGGAATCCAAGCTGAGAGAGCGCATTAATCATCACTTCGTCGAATTCGCTGATCTTCCATCTTTCCCTCCTATCACTCGGAGCTCGGTGGTTTACCCATATGTATCCATCGATCACCGACGCAGTTTGGAAGACAACTTACTCATAGCATGGTACATATCCTCCATGCCTACGATGATTGTGCAAGCCACTCGTCGTCCAGAGGAAGCACAAGGGTACAACATGTTATTCTTAGCCCAGAGGGAAAAATTTTGCTCTTCTAATTGGTTTGAATGGGTTAACAACCCCCAGTTCCCTTCTTCTTTTGAGATGGATCCTCCTGCACCTCCTCTTCTGCAAAACCCTCATTGGGTGGAAAAATTGAGACTTACTCTTTTTGAGAATTAGTTTCTTCCTTCCTATGAACCTCCAACTCCCTCTACTATATTTGAGCGATATCAAGCTCAGCTTCTGCTTGTGGCCTTTTCTCACTTGCCCTTCAATGTTCTTGAGGGTGATGTTCCTCTTAAGTGCTTTCGATGGGCTTGTGACGTTATGACACGAAGTCATGTCCTTAATCCTATTGCCCAAGCAGAGCTTCACATGTTTTTGGATCAACTCCCACTACTTCTTCATTGGCACCAAACTTCTGTGGCCACCATTCAATCTTTGGACCAAATCTCAGCCCGTCGAATTCATACCCAGTATGAAACGGAGAACCTTATCGATGAATATAATGACTTCAAGAATAAAGACTCTACATACTGGGATGACTTGGATATGGATGAGATAAAACAACGATTGAAGGAAACAGAATTCGAAATAAAAGCTGAACAACTTTTTCATCAAATAAGAGCATATCAGCTTCAACAACCTAGCTTGGAGAAGATAGAAGACAAAATAAAAAGGAACAGAAATTTATTGACCACTATTGGAACAAGTTCCATAACCATGTCATTTTCTCTATTCCTTATTTTTATGAAATTGAATATGTAGCCAAAAAGATTTTCTAATGTAATTACTTTCATCTTAATAAAGCTAGGCTTTCCTTTCTTTATTTGGCATGGTCTGATTTCATTCTATTTATCCCAAAATAAACAAAATCAGAGCTTCGAATTCACCAATTTTGTCCTTTGAAACTAAATTTAAACATATCCAATGGAATACTGGAGACCTAATTTGAACTTCACCAACATATGGCGCGTAATTGACAACCTTTGCCTTAGGTCTTCTTTTCCCAATCATATGGTTAACACAATCAACAGTTTCGAATCAACTATTTTTTCTTTGAACAAACTGTAGACGTCCCCGAATGCCCCGGGAGGGAAATCCCCCCCGTTTTGTTCATTGAGCTCACTACAGTTCAGGACTCAATGTCACGGTCCTGTATCTAATCTCGCAGAGTGCAATGCAAGACCGATGAAATCATCAAAGAGTCCAAATCCGGTAAATCATTTTTGAAAAAAGATTTTTTGAAAGAAGTGCCAAACATGGAATGCTTTGCCAGATACAGAGTCGCCACCTAAATATTTTATTTTGGAAAATATAGGAAACCCTGACTCGTTGCCTAAGGCCACGTGTCCGTCATCACCAAAGTTGCCTCGGCTCGGGAACTTGGGTACGATTGGGGAAGGTCACTTCATGAGCACCCCCGCTCGCCCGATCAAAGATTGGCCTCTCCTAACCATGATATCTAGTTTTGAAAACATTATGCGTTCTTATTCCTTTTATTAGCCTAGATTTACTATGTGATGCGCACAGCATACAAGTATAGACTGGATCGCCTGAATTGGAACAAAACATCTCATGCTTGTTTATTTGAAAATGGTTTGATGGTGCTACCCGCAAGTAGGCTAAGACGTGGATTTGCCACCCTCGGGTGGGCTTAGAAAAACATGATTTTGCCACTATCTAGTGGGCTTTAAAACTCACAATTAATGAATTGTTCCAATTCAAATAACCCAACCTTCACCCACAGGCATTCAGGCAGGTATATCACATAAGCACATAGCCTCATGGTAAGCATGCAATCATGGCAATCACTCACACGCATGCAAGGATGCTAAAGCATAAACACTTACCGAGTACTCCGTACCAAAACAGAAGCTATGTTAGAAATCAAATGCATGATCCTAACTATACAGAAATGCCTAATGCAACACATGCAAAATGCAACTAAGATAGGCTCGGCTATTCTAAAGATGGCATGTGAAATGCTACAGCTAACACGTATTCAATTTGGAATTGAAATACAAATGCAGTTAGTATGATGCGCCGAGCCCGGTGCATGCAAGACATATGAATGAATGCAAACATGCTATCATACTGTATGCTAATTGAAACATGCCCTAATATAACCATCATAAGCTAGTAAATAAAAGGGAGAAAGACGTGGGGTTGGAAAACATACATCACACGTACGCACACTTATTCCAATTGTGCCCTCGCTTGGAGGGTCCGAAAGGATAATACAGTTCGAATAAATAGTACAGTCCGAATAAATAGTACAGTCCAAATAAATACAAAATCCTAATTAACCAACAAATTAATTTAGGAAAGCAGGTAAATTGGCACGCAAGCTTATGGACTGCCTCAGCTCTGTTCCAAATGATGAATGATGCATGCTCGAATTGCCTATGTCGGGAAATTCATTACGATGCCTCGGTTTGCCTCTGTTTGCAATTATTTTCGGAATATTGCGCAACGCTCCAGAAGCCCGCTGATTTCTAATTTACTGCAACAGAGAGCAACAAAGGGGCATAGCAAAGTATTTCACATATGTATGCATGACTACTCTTCATGGAGTGTAGTCCTCGATCCTCGTGCCACCAATCACGCATATCGATGCACGATGGCCGAGGAGCCAAATTGCACGACTCAATATGAGATGAATGCACATGAAAACACAACAAGACCTAAACTCCATCATGGGTAATCCGGAGTGTCGACGACAGGGAATTGAGACACGTTCCGTCACTCGGAGTACGAAACGTCCCTCGTTTCCCGTGATTGGGCTAACTCCTATCCCAAACACAATGCAAATGAGATGGCATACACAATGCGACTAACATACAACATAGTATACTCAATGCTATGAAATGGCATACACAATGCTTGATGCAACATGGTATACACAAAGCTCTAACAGGCAACCTAGCATACGTAAGGCTATGAATTGAAAAGGCATACACAATGCATGATGGACTTATACCAACATGAGTGGACCTCATCCACACTCACATCAGTGGCCATAAGATGAAAATGAGATGACCGAAATGCGTGCACACATGCACGCAAACCGAGGACCGAACCTAAGGCATTAAATGCCACTCTACCAAAACATGGCAAGGATGAAGCATGGCATTCAAACATGTAATTTTCAGCACTGAAACATAATGCTAAATGGTCCCGAAACATGGAAATATGGCACCCGATGCATGGAATAAGCCCCGAAACTCAAAACTAGTCCAATGCATTGAAACACAAGTATACAAAGAAAGCATTATTTGATCATGAAGTCTAAAGATAGAGCTAAGGCAGTCCCAAAACATGCATATTTCCAGTTTAAAGCATGGCCAAAAGATGCTAACATGATGGACTAAAATAGCATGAAACATTGGCTAGTAAGTATGGGTTGTATTACAACTATATGATGCGCATGAGATCTCATCAAACCAGCTAAAAACAGTGAACAAAACATACCAAAATATGCCCAAATAATCATTGAAATGCAGCCAACGCATGCAAAAATGAGGGGCTTCTTTGGAGGGCCATGCAAGGGGTTGTTAAGCACATACAAGATAGACATGAAGCATAGCAAAACCACCTCTGGAAATCGACTATGACAGCCCTAAAACTCAACAAATTGGCCCTGAAATGGGTCTAGGAAATATGCAAAAGAAGGCCCCTTTGAAAGGCCTTGGATGGGATTGCTCTACACATGCATTGTAGACATAAAACATGGCCAAAAAGGCCTTGGATAGAGCCAAGGCAGACCCCAAAACTCACAGAATGAGGCCTGAAACATGAATTTGAAGCATGAAAAATAGGGTCCCTTTGGAAGGCTCAAAAGACCACCAAACAAGACAATGAGAGAGGGGGTCACCCCCCTCTAATTTTGGCCCTCAAAAATACATCTAAGCCACTAAAAATCCACGGGATTTCAGTGGCTAAGAGTCCAAACCATGGCCAATGCAAGTGCTCTAATGCATGGCCCTAATCATGAAGGAATGAAGCATGCATAGGGGAGGATGACCCCAAATAGAAAAATTCCCTTAATAAAACTTTAAGAGGGGCTCAAAATAAGAACTATTTCAGTTTATGACAACTCTCGAAAATGTCCACAAGTAGGGCTAAAATATGATGCAAAAATAGCCCTAAAAGAGAGATAGAGGGTAAGGGGAAGTAGATGACCTCAAATAGCAAAGTATCCTTAAACAAAGTTGAAGAGGGGCTCAAAATAAGAACTTTTTCAGTTTATGTCGAAGCCCAGAAATACTTGCAAGTAGGGCTAAGTAATGAAGCAAAATAAGGCTAGAAAAGGGGAAATGAAGACTTACCCTTGTAGAGCCGACCTCCAGCAGCTTCTAGACCAAGTTGGTGAGCTTTCAACCTCTGTAAATGACCTCCAAGGTGCTAGAGTGAATGAAGGAGGTGGTAGGCTAAGAGATGTAGGGTAAAATGGCCAAGAATATGGACTTTTGAGCACAAAAGAGAGAGATAGAGAGGGATGTATGTATATCTCTTAACCAAAAATCTTGAACCCTTGCAATGGAAGAAGAGGCCTCCATTTATAGAAGAGAGGGGCTAAAGCTTCTTAAAGAAGCTTTAAAACTAGGTTAAACATCCTCCATACACGTGTATGGAGGATGCAGCAAATGGCAAACAGCTGGCACAGCTGGAATACACTCACCGAGACAAAGCTGGCCGACCAGTTCAAAAGGTCCAAGGTGGTCGGCCGACCAGGGGTCAAAAGGTTCAAGCCCCAAAGCTGGTCATCCATGAAGCCCTTGAAGTTAGCTTTCCAATGCCACAAACCGTGCATTAAAATTCCTCCTGTGCAAAAAGTTATGCCTGTTTTGGTGAAGCCGCGCAGATTCGGTCTAACCGGACTTCAACCAACCATATCTCCCCCACCCGGACTTGGCTTTAGGAGATTTTTGAGTGAAAAATGAAGCCCCGGAAGTCTCCTTTCCAATGGAAATGGCCTCACATCTAAATTCCTCCTATGCAAAGAGTTATGCCCGTTTCGGTGAAGCCGCGCAGTTTTGGTCCTCCCGGATTCATGCCGAACCACTTTTGACCACCTGATTTTTCTGGTCTGCCATCAGATTTTCTGGTCGGCCATGTGGCCGTATTGAAGCCCCAGAAGTTATCTTTCCAATGGCACCAACCTTGCATCAAAATTCCCCCTGTGCAAAGAGTTATGCTCGTTTCGGTGGAGTCGCGCAGTTTCAGTCCTACCTGGATTCATGCCGAACTTCTCCCAAACTAGTTTTCTTCTCTCTTCTCCTCTTTTCTTCAACTCTAAACCCCCGAACAAGGTGTTTTGAAATATTTTTCAAAGATTTTATCTCTCTTTCATTCATTTCCACTTTGTCCTTGCTCGGTTTACTGAAAAGCGCAACATTTGACAAAATACGAGCCTTGGAACATCGTAAAAACTTTATTCCAAAAATGTTTTGAAAGAGAGGATTTTAAGGTCTAAAATCTATCCAAAATAGCTTTGGTCCAAAATGGGGTGTGAGGTTGGGACTTGACTCTCCCTTGCCGAAGAAACTGAACCTTTGCCCTGCACACCTTTCTCCATCGAGTAAACCATCAGTCGCGTCCAAGTCTTAAGGGCGGTCAAAAATAGGGTGTCTACACAAACAGTCTACATTTTCCGAAGTATGGAAACTTCCTTTAAGGATTGCACTGTTTTATTATAAAAAAGTGATTCCCTTTGTATTCTTCACTTCTTAACCAAATATTGGTTTTATGTCACTTCGAAGTCTAGAACAAACCAATTCTAACCGCAGAGTATTTGAAACTTTATTTCGAAGGATTTTACTTTTGTGGAGAAGTGGTTTGGAAATACTTTTCAGATCCTGGGGGACGCCCGTGATTTTCAGCTAGCCACCTGAAAAAGAATTAACACTCCGGTTGGGGGTGTCGAAATTAGCATTCTGACGGATAACACTCTCTTGATTGCTTGTATCTTAAGTTAAACATGCTAGTTCTCACATACCTCTTTCTGGTTGATGTTCTTCTATTTATATCTTTTCTTTCTTGGGCCTCGGGATTGGGCCCACTTTCAATTCGCCATTCGGCTTCTTTTGTAGCAAACCGCTTTTCACTCGGCCCCTTGCTCAACCGACTATTTGACCGAATAGGGTAGGATTTGAGCGTGCGAGACAGCGCCGAGTGCTATATATTTTGACTCTCCAAGTTCAACTATTAGGCCTCTTTACAACTCCCAATATTCGGCCCCGACAATTGCCCCCTAAGCACTCCACTAATGACAGTTGGCTAGAGTGTTTGGTTTCGAACTCGAAAAGTCAGAGCCGACGGCTGACCTCATTCCAACGCAGATGTCTGAGCACACGCTTCTCGGTTATCATTTCGACTTCCCGCCCCTTCGTACACTTCTATTTATTGTGATTTAAAATTTTGACATCTTTTCAAATATGTACACATTTTTAGACGTTCGTCGCTGGACTGCCTTCCGAATTACCTCTGCAACTTCCTTTTCTTCACTATCCTCTTCGTCTCTTGTAAGTTTTCTCCATCTCTGCTTTGAATCTTTTTTCCTACTTTGTTTTCGGCTTAGCATATTCCTATAGGCTTAAGGAAATGGCAAAACATGTAAAAGATCTCTCTTCGGATCGAATTTTTGGCTTCCGACGCCATTTCTCCATTCCTGATGATGTTCGTCTGTCACTCGTGACAGACGGCACCCTCAATATGGAGAGGGCTGATGAAACCACGATTGTCTTCCCTCTCCTATCAATCGCAGAGGGTGGAATCCGTTTCCCCCTTCACCCATTCCTTAGGGCTGTGCTTCGCCATTGGGGTTTAATCCCTTCCCAACCCAATGTCAACTTTTTTAGAATTGTAATGGGGATTATAGAGCTAAACTGTCGCCTTAGGATTAACCTCGGCATTCCAGCTATCCGGCATTGTTATGCCTTGGCCAAGTCTTCTGGTCAGCACGGACGTTATTTCCTTATGGCCAAGGACACCGACCATCAACTAGTGACTATGCTTTCCAGTTCTGGGAAGTGAGTCGATGATGTTATGGTCGTTGTCCAAGGTAACTAGGAATTCGACGAAGGCGAGGATCACCTCGATCCTATTCCTAGACAGAGGGGCGAACCAGGTGGCCGTATAGCTTCTTGTGTTTATTTTTTTGTTATATTTATAAAGCTTCATTTATGAGACCTCATGGTTTTGCTTGTGCAGGAAACGATTTGAAGAAAGTTCTGACTTCAACCGACGACGCCGCTCTTTCGGAAACCAAAGTCGCGCTCAAATATTTCGGCCCTCCGAGTCTCCAGAAACAGGGGAGGGCGGCCCACGTTCTGCTTTGCTACGAGCCGACCTATACGACCTTCTCAGCGGCAAAAAATATCCCAATTCCGAAGGGTGAAGAGTCTCTTACCGCTCTTATTTTGATCGACTTCAAAAACTTGCGGCAAGTTGGTTTCGAGGGGTCCGATTCGGAGCGGGCGGAAGTAGCTGAGGTCGCCGAGTCAGATCAGTCCAAAACGGAAGTAGACGAGGCATTGAAGTTGGCCTTTGAGGAAGCCGGCCTTAATTCAGCCGACCCTCCATCCACTTCGGGCCGAGGGGACCTTCTATTTGACAACGTTTTTAACGGTTTAGAGGACCTTCCCGGCGCATACCCCGAAGACATGGCTGGGTTAAACCTCATGCAACTTGCCAAAAAGAGAAACGTAGAAAGGTTGGTCGCGCGGCGAAGAGCAGAGGCCATTCGATCTGAAGTGCCACCTGTCGCCGAATCTCAGCCCTCCTTGCCTGTTATTGAGGAGGAAACGGCAAAAATCCAAAGTGCCAAGTCCGTTGTGGTTGTGCAGGCTGATCAAGAGGCTGAGCAAAGGGCAGAGAAGCGTGCTGCCAAGGTCAAGGCCGGCTCAGAAGAAAACCGTGTTAACAAATGACCTCATTTAGAGGAATCGGATATGATTATGCCTTTTGTCATTCAACCGAAGATAAAAAACATGCCGATCTCCTCTGATGCTTCAGCAATTAAAGATCTAACTGTCGCACTCAGCATGGCTACATACGTCTCATTGTCGGCTAACAAGGCGGCTTTTTGGGTGGAGCCGGATCTGGTTGCAATAGCATTAGCCGCTCAATCAGCTCTTTTGGTATATATCTTGACTTTGTCTTTTCATTTTATGCAAATACTATTTTGGTTTTAATTTCCTGTTTTGCAAACGGTCGGAAGGATAGCCGAGATGGGCCGTCGCCATCATGACATCGTCGAACAGCTTGGCCGTTTACAAACGGAAGTTGAGGGCTAAAGGAGCAGGGCCGGGTTCGAAGCTTTGACGGCGAAGATGGAAGGCGCAAGGGCCGAGGCCGAGATGGAGAGGGCCAGAAATGTAGATGAACTCAGGTTGGTTGCCGAGCAGAGGACGAATGCGAGTGAAAATGTGCTCAAGTTAGCCCAAGAGGCGATCACCAAACTTGAGGCGGACTTGGCGGAATCGAAGGCGGCGAAGGAAGTAGCCAATTCTGAGGCTTCGAAGGCGTATGAGGCTGGGCAAAGCGCTGTCCTTGACAATTACGTGGAACAAGTCCCCAAATTTTAGAATCGGGGATTCAAACACGGCTAGCTCAAGGCCCTTGCTGCTACTAATGTGACATTGGCTATGCCGATTCCATACGAGCAAGTGGATGTTGAGCCACTGGAGTCTGATTCCGAGGATTAAATTGGGCGACGCTTTTGTTTTAGGATTTTGAATGTATTCTTACAGCTTTTCGATTAGTAGTTTTCATGTATTGCTACAGTCATAGTTTTTTGCTAGGCATTTTCATGAGAACTTGTAGCTTTTTGTTTAGTAGTTTTCATATGTAAAATGGCTACAATTTGTGCTCAATTCACTAATGAAAATTCCCTTTGTACTTTGCTATTATTTGTGCTAAATTTTGTTATTGATGAAAGGTATTGTTTTTTGGATAAAACATTCATGTATACTTGCCGATTAGATAATTAGGCAATTTTGATTTATCCTCGTTGAATAGCCAATCAGATTAATAAATCCGAATGCTAATCCAAAAAGCCAATCAGCTAACTAAGAAAATTTAACTCCAAAAAGCCGAATGCTAATAGTTCATGGAGTGGCTATGGCACACATCGATCGGCGTTGGGCTTAGATGCTTGGCCGATCAGATTAATAAATCTGCCTTTGCCCCAGTCAATGCATGAACTCCAAAAAGCCGATCAGATAACTAAGCAAATTTAACTCCAAAAAGCCGAATGCTAATAGTTTATGGAGTGGTTGTGGCACACATCGATCGGCGTCGGGCTTAGATGCTTGGCTGATCAGATTAATAAATCTGCCATTGCCCCAGTCAATGCATGAACTCCAAAAAGTCGAATGCTAATAGTTCATGGAGTGGCTGTGGCACACATCGATCGGCGTCGGGCTTAGATGCTTGGCCGATTAGATTAATAAATCTGCCCTTGTCCCAGTCAATGCATGAACTCCAAAAAGCCGAATGCTAATAGTTCATGGACTGGTTGCGATTCACGTCGATTGGCATCAGTCTTTTGGAGTTTAGCGTTAATGAAATCGCCTCGGGGGCGCTGCAAGCATTAGAAATAAATGAGATGGACTCTTCGCGCCAGTGACTCCACTTATTGTGTTTAGACTCGATTTAAAACAATTTTTTGAGCGAGGTTAGATAAGTGCGAATGTCAAATAGATTGTTCTTCAACAGCAAAGGAGAAGCGCGAACATTGGCTGAGCTTGACACTGCAATGAATTACAGCAACAAACCCATCCATGCAGGAGGTAGGACGTCCAAAGAACGGGAAAAACATCAGCCTCCAAGTCGTCGAAGTAGATCACCCCGAAAGGAAAAACAGCAACGGGAAACTCCCCACGACCGTGACCGAGAAATGAGGTCGACACGACACCGCGACTGTTGAGTTTTGCAGTTTTTGTGGGGAATAAACCGATGACAGAGGCGGACTCCATTGTCAACGACCCAGGTGTAGGGGTCGAGTTTGCTCGACAAATTTTTCTGCCGGAAGTCCAGCAGTCGATGGTTGGTCGACAGGATTTCGAAGTATTTTGAGAGGGCATCCATGGGGCGGTGAAAGGGCTGTATACCGCTTATGAAGTCAGCATGCGCCTGCGCGCCGCGGGATGAGAAATAGAGAAAAAGGACGAACGAATTCGGAACTTGGAGGCTCGTGTGGAGAAGGCCGAGCATGAGCTTAGGGAACTTAGGAAGGCTCAAACCACCGAGCCGCGTGCAGCAGGTCAATCCAACCAAGTCGTGGAGGAGAGAGTGACCCAACGACTGTTAAGTCACGTGATAGCCGATTGAGATATGGCAAGCATGTTTGCCGTGGAAAATGCAAGGACCGTGGGTTATGAAAAAGGCTTCCATGACGGCCGAAGAGTCGGGATAGACAAGACCAAGGAGAAACTCGTAGAGGAGGTGTGCCAATGCGAGAATCGGGGCTTTAGGCACGGGTGGATTAAGGCTCTCCAAGCCTCAGAGGCACTTCAAGGAGCAGGAATTGAATCGGCGTCGCCATTATATCATCGTCACGAATTTCCTTTTAACGCTTTCAAAATTGAGAAGAGAGATGACGAGGGTGATGCCGAGTAGAACTAAACATATATTGTAAACGTTCCAACTAAACGACTTTCCTTGTAAACGTTCCAACATATACTGTATCTGTTGGATAGTTCAATAAAATGTTTTATTTTAAACGTTTGTGTTTGATCTTTAATGTTTACATGCCTAATTAGGCATCTCATTTCGAATGTTTGCATATTTTAATTCGTTATGCGGTTACGCCGACCCAATTTATTCAAGCATTTCATTTTCAATGTTTGTATGCTTAATTTTTATACGGTTTTCGCCGGATTAACTTAACGAAGCATTTCAACTGAACTTAATCAGGCATTTTGCCGGCTCAACTTTCATGTACGGCTTAATTTGTTTTCTGTATGGCTCTGGCTCTGAATTCGGAGTCTTATTCTGCCAATAATTGCCCGCTAATGAGTTTTCGAATCTAGAGTCTTATTCGGCTTATAAATGCCACTGGTATTCACGAAGGGCGCTCCGAATTCGGAGGCTTTATCGGCCAAAAGGCGTCACGCGCCGATGGGGCTTTGAATTCGGAAGGGCGTTCCGAATCCGAAGACTTAAATCTTGGCCAGTCGTGATATCCACGAAGGGCGCTCCGAATCCGGAGGCTTTATCGGCCCAAAGGCGTCATACGCTGATGGGGCTCTAAATCTAGAGACTTTATTCGGCCAATCGTGTGATCCACGAAAGGCGCTCTAAATTCGGAGGCTTTATCGGCCCAAAGGCGTCATGCGCTAATGGGGCTCTAAATCCGGAGACTTTATTTGGCCAATCGTGATATCCACGAAGGGCGCTCTGAATCCGGAGGCTTTATCGGCCCAAAGGTGTTATGCGCCAATGGGGCTCCGAATCCGGAGACTTTATTTGGCCAATCGTGATATCCATGAAGGGCGATCCGAATCCGGAGGCTTTATCGGCCAAAAGGCGTCACACGCTGATGAGGCTCCGAATCCGGAGACTTAAATCTTGGCCAATCGTGATATCCACGAAGGGCACTCCGAATCCGGAGGCTTTATCGGCCCAAAGGCGTCATGCACCGATGGGGCTCCGAATCCAGAGACTTTATTCGGCCAATCGTGTGATCCACGAGGGGCGCTCCGAATCCGGAGGCTTTATCGGCCCAAAGGCGTCATGCACTGATGGGGCTCCGAATCTGAAAACTTTATTTGGGCAATCGTGATATCCATGAAGGGCGCTCTGAATCCGGAGGCTTTATCGGCCCAAAGGCGTCATGCGCCGATGGGGCTCCGAATTCGGAGACTATTTGGCCAATCGTGATATCCACGAAGGACGCTCTGAATTCGGAAGCTTTATCGGCCCAAAGGCGTCATGCGTCGATGGGGCTCCGAATCTGGAGACTTTGGCCAATCGTGATATCCACGAAGGACGCTCCGAATCCGGAGGCTTTATTGGCCCAAAGGCGTCATGCGCCGATAGGGCTCCGAATTCGGAGACTTTATTTGGCCAATCGTGATATCTACGAAGGACGCTCCGAATCTGGAGGCTTTATCGGCCCAAAGGCATCATGCGCCGATGGGGCTCCGAATCCAGAGACTATTTGGCCAATCATGATATCCACGAAGGGCGCTCCGAATCTGGAGGCTTTATCGGCTCAAAGGCGTCATGCGTCGATGGGGCTCCAAATCCGGAGACTTTAAGACTCAATTGCGCGATGAGAAAACGAGAAACTTAGCATTGCAAAAATGAGGTGTACATGGCAAACCGTTCAGAACAAATATCATGCCCCACAAGTCGGGTCAATGATAAAATTTGCGTAAATGCGTGGAATTCCAAGGCCGTGGCAAACTTCTTCCTGACATGTCTTTGAGCCGATATGCCCCTACTCTTGCGACCAAATCAATCTGATACGGGCCGTCCCAGTTAGGACCCAATTTTCCATTAGCTGGTTTCCTGGCAGCTGGAAGTACCTTCTTCAGGACCAGCTCTCCTGGTGTGTAGTGGCGCAGCTGAACACGTTGATTATACGACTTAGCAAGCTGCTGTTGGTACCGTGCCATGGACGCAAGGGCACGGTCTCTTCGTTCTTCAATCAGAATCAAATCCAAAGCCAGCATCATGTCGTTTCGGCCCATATCAAAAACTTACGATTTCAGGGTTGGGTGGCTGATCTCCAGGGGTATGATCGCCTGGGTTCCAAAGCATAAAGCAAACGACGTTTCTCCAGTGGATCGCCTCGGCGTAGTTCGATGAGCCCACAATACACTCATCAATTCTTCGACCCATTTGCCTTTATCTTTCTCCAGCCTCTTCTTGATGCCGTCCAAGATGGATTTGTTAGAGGCTTCGGCTTGACCATTGCTTTGGGGGTACACCGGCGTAGAAAAGTAAGGCCGGATACCATACTTGTTGCACTGCTCTCGGTAGATGCCACAATCAAACTGGGTGCCGTTGTTGGAGATAAGAGCTCTTGGAATGCCGAATCATGTTATGATATTTCTCCATACAAAACGCTTAACATCAGTATCTCAAATGTGCGTTAATGCCTCCACTTCAACCCATTTTGTGAAGTAATCTACCGCGATGATCAAGTATCACTTGTTCCCTGGGGCCCTCGGCAATGGTCCTACGATATCAAGTCCCCACTGGGCGAACGACTAGGGACTGGTGATGGAGCTTAACTCTTCAGCAGGCAGATGGTTAACAGGGAGAACTTCTGGCACTGTTCACATTTCTTCACATAGCATTCGGCATCAGTTCTCATTGTCGGCCAATAATACCCCTGTGTTATAGCTCGATGGGCCAAAGAGCGCCTGCCAAAATGGACACCACAACTGCCTTCATGTATTTCAGTCAGAAGTTCTTCGACTTTGTCCAGGTGTACACATTCCAGGTATGGACCAGAAAGGGATTTTTTATAAAGCTTTCCTTGTGGATCCAAGTAGTATCGCAGGGCTTTGTTTCGCAGTTTGTGCGCTTCTTTTTTGTCCGTTGGGAGCTGTTCGGAAGACAGGAATGTAGCAATGAGGTCCATCCAACTCAGTCCTGACTCTATGACATTGACCTGGATTTCCTCCGAAGGGCCAATGCTCGGCTTTGGGATGAAACCTACTTCGATGGTCCGTTTAATCTCTGAGTTAATGGCGGATGCTAGGCAAGCTAGGGTGTCTGTATGTGTGTTCTGATCACGTGTTATCTGATTCAATTCATGATGGTCAAATTTAGCCAGCAGGGCGCTAGCCGATTTCATGTAAGCTGCCATACGGTCATTTTTGGTTGCGTACTCCCCCTTTAGCTGATTGATCACCAATTTTGAATCGTAAAATACCAGCAAATGCCGAGCACCGAGAAGGTGTGCATTCCTCAAGCCGGCCAGAAGGGCTTCGTATTCGGCCTCATTATTTGATGTTTCGAAGTCGAGTTTGACAGCCTGCTCAATTATTGCGTCGTCGGGAGCCATGATTACTACTCCGGCTCCGCTGCCTCGTTGATTAGATGATCCATCACAGTACAACTACCAAATGTCCTCAACATAAATTCTCCAGTTCGACTTAGGTCGAATTTCATCAGACTTGAAGTCAAAAAGACCCCTAGTGAATTCGGCCACAAAGTCGGCAAGCACTTGTCCCTTGATTGAGGTTCTAGGCAGAAATTGAATATTGTATTGGCCGAGTTCAAGAGCCACTTTGAAACGTGTCCTAATGCTTCCGCACTACATAGTACTGATCGAAGGGGGTAATCTGTTAGCACCCCTATGCTATGCCCCTGGAAGTAATGCATCAGCTTTCTTGCCGCCATGACTAGGGCTAGGATGAGTTTTCCCAGCGAAAGGTAGCGTGTTTCAGCGTCGACCATTGCCTTGCTCACATAATACACAGGCCACTGCTCCCCTAGCTCTTTATTTATCAGTACGGCACTGACGGCCAGGTCAGAAACTGCCTGATATAAAATGAGCGGATCACCTGCCGAAGGTGTTGTCAAGAGTGGAACTGATCGGAGGTAGGTTTTGAGGCCGTTGAAAGTAGCTTCGCACTCAACGGACCATTCAAAAGCCTTACCCTGCCGTAGTGTATGGAAGAATTGTCGATAGCGATCTGTAGACCGACTGATGAACCTGTTGAGTGCGGCGGCCATCTCCATCAACTTTTGAACCTCTTTTACTGAAAGAGGGGAGTCGAGCTCCAAGATTGCTATGATTTGCCTCGGGTTGGCTTCGATTCCTCGGTGGTTGACAATGTAACCTAAGAATTTGCCAGAGCCGATCCCAAACGCACATTTGGAAGCGTTCAGCTTCATTTTGTATTTGCGTAAAATTCTGAATGTCTCTTCCAGATCAGCTAGATGAGTTTGCTCTTCTTTGGACTTGACCACCATGTCATCAATGTACACTTCCATAGTGTGGCCGAGTTGCTCCTTGAACATGGTAGTGACCAGTCTTTGGTAAGTTGTCCCTACATTCTTCAGCCCAAAAGGCATAACCTTATGGCAGTAGGTTCCTCTTGGGGTGAGGAATGCAGTTTTGTCTTGGTCCTCCGGATGCAAAGCGATTTGATGGTAGCCTCTGTAAGTAACGAGGAAGCTCATACGCTGATGGCATGCCATCGCATCTACAAGTTGGTCAATTTTGGGTAGTGGGAAACAATCATTGGGGCAGGCTTTGTTTAGGTCCGTGAAATCAGCGCACATTCGCCAAGTCCCATTTTTCTTCTTCACAACCACAGTATTAGAGAGCCACATAGGGTAGGCCACTTCCCTGATTTCCCCAGCGTCAAGCAACCTGTCAACCTCTTCAACAATGGCGGCAGTGTGCTCTGCGGCTGACCTCCGGCTTTTCTGAATGATCGGCTTGCATTTAGGGTCAACATTCAAACGGTGCTACGAAACAGACGGATCTATACCCGGCATCTCATATGGAGTCCATGCAAAGACATCAAGGTTGCTGAGCAGGAAGGAAATTAGTTGTTGTTTGTCAGCTTGATTCAGGGAGGCGCCGACCATAAAGAACCTGTCTGGGTTTCCGTCGATTTCAACTCGATCTAGGGCTTCCGTGGCCTTTTCATTTGGGAGCCGCCCAACATCGTCGAGGCTCTCCTGATCTGGCACCTCAATAGAATTTACTTGCAATTCCTTTGGCGTCTTTCCAACAAGGAGATAGCATGCTTGTGCCGACTTCTGTGAGCCACGGATTTGCTCAATGCCTCATTCTGTCGGGAAGCGTAGCAGTTGATGATAGGTGCTTGGCACGGCCTGCACAGTATGTAACCAAGTTCGCCCCATGATGAGATTGTATGGCGATGGCAGCTTGACGACCAAGAATTCCACATCCACTGTTCGGGAGCCCACTCGAACGGGTAGTGTGATTTTTCCCTACGGGTACTCTGGATTGGCGTTGAAGCCGAATAGTGGATAAGGGGCCGAAGAGAGATCCGATTCAGAAAAGTCGAGTTTGGTGAATGTCTTGTAGTACATAACCTCCGATGTGCTCCCTGGATCAATGAGTACGCGCTCAACTGTGAATCGGTTTACGCGTAACTCAATTACCAAGGGATCGATGTGGGGAAGTGTCACTCTGGCCAAATTTGAATCATCAAAAGCAATGCTCGCAACTTCATGAGGTCGTTTAGCCAGAGTAAGTTGATTTTGAGGGTCAGGATCCGACTGAATTGTATGCACCGCAGATGACATTGGCAGGCTGTATATCATGTGGATCATGCCGAGTGGAGGGGAATCCTGTCTTAAGGTTATTGCTTTGGTTGAGTTGCCTTTTCAAACGTACTGTTGTAGCCGACCATCTTGTACCAATTCCTCCAAGTGATCTTTCAATGCATAACAACTCTCAGTATCATGGCCATAGTCCTTGTGATACTCACACCGTCTATCCTGTCTTCTCGTGTCGGGAGGCCCCACCATTTTGGACGGCCATTTGAAGTACGGAAGGTGTTGGACTTTGGACATAACCGCGCTGATCGGCTCTGTTAACTCTGTATATTTCTTGTCGGCGCACCTCGTGCGCCTGCTATCAACTTGCAGTTGTTCATTTGCTCGATGGGAGCATTGGTCGCTTAATCGACGGAGATCCTGTCTCTTGTCTCGTTTAGCTCAATGCCGTGGTTCAGGGCTCTGAGGTGGTACAGAATTTATTGGCTGAGCAATTTCAGAAGGGGCCGTCTTGTTGGCCACATTTCTGGCTTTAACCCGCAAGGCGTCATTCTCCACTTTGCAGTATTCCTCAACTTTCTTCATCAACGACCAGACTATTTTGGGAGGTCTTCTAGTCAAGGAACTGCGGAGAGCACTGTCAGGATGCAAACCCATTTTGAAGACGGTGATGGCCATGGATTCGTTGCAAGCGTCATCAACAAGATTAAAGCACTCCCAATAGCGCGTCGAATATGCTCTTAGTGTTTCTCCTTACTGGATCTGCATTGCCCAGAGAGAGTCGGCTTGTTTCGGCTGGATCTCATTGGTGATGAATCTAGCCCTGAAGGATTTTTGTAATTGATGGAAGCTTTTGATCGAAGCCGGTTCCAGTTTATAATACCACCTGACAGCCAGTGGTCCCAAACTGTTGGAAAATATTTAGCACATGAGGGCCTCGTCGTCTGCATGCAATGTCATGGATTGCTTGTAGTGATGGATGTGATTGGTGGGGTCTGATTTTCCATCATAAAGAGTGAACGACGGAGTTTTGAACTTTTTGGGCAAAACCGCCCTTGCGATCCGTTGCACAAAGGGATCATGCTGGTCTTCCTCGTCTGAACTGTTTCTTCTACGCTTATGTCTTCTACGTGGACTCTCTTCAGAGGAACTAGAAGTTTCGAGTTGTCCCTTTTTCTTGGGCTCTAGGGATAATGAGTCGGAGTCGCTATCAGTGTCTTGTTGTCAGGCTCGAGGTCATCGACCACCTGCTCTCAAAGGTCATTCTGGATCTTGGCGTACAGCTTGTTTGGACTTCGCCACTTCCAAGGCCAAATCCTGACGGAGACGTTCATTCTCAGCGATCATGTTCTCCAACCTCTGTTCGTTTTGCTTTGCTTGTTCCATGACCGCTTGCATTGCCTCATGCTCTGAAATCGAGGGTGAGGCAAAGTTCAAAGCCCGTCTTGCGGGGATAGTCTCTAGTCCAAGCATGTTTGTTAGAGTGAGGTTGTCTCTCTGCGTGGTTTCATCAGTGACTATCGAAGGGTCTTCCGTTACGCCTGCCATGGATGTATTTGAGTATTCCCACAGATGGCACCAATTGTGGAGAAGTGGTTTGGAAACACTCTTCAGATCCTGGGGGACGCTCGTGATCCTCAGCTAGCCACCTGAAAAAGAATTAACACTCCGGTCAGGGGTACCGGAATTAGCACTCCGACAGATAAGTCAATGTATACTCTCTTGATTGCTTGTATCTTAAGTTAAACATGCTAGTTCTCACATACCTCTTTCTGGCTGATATTCTTCTATTTATATCTTTTCTTTCTTGGGCCTCGGGATTGGGCCTACTTTCAATTCGCCATTCAACTTCTTTTGTAGCAAACCGCTTTTCACTCGGCCCCTTGCTCAACCGGCTATTTGGCCGAATAGGGTAGGATTTGAACGTGCGAGACAGCGCCGAGTGCTATATATTTCGACTCTCCAAGTTCAACTATTCGGCCTCTTTACAACTCCCAATATTCGGCCCCCACAACTTTCAACATAAAAACTAAAAACAGGTTTTTAATCCTCTTGAAGTAAACAAATACCTGGGCACTCCCGTACTCTTAGGTGTGAAATGTGCTTCGAAATCAACTTCTTGCTTTCAAAGCTCTAGCTGAATGTTTGTCACCTAATTTTGGCGCCAAAGCTTGGCTTCAAAGCCAAACATTTGATTTCGAAGCCAATATTAATATTTGAGATACGTTTCCCTCCCAAATTATCAACATTGAGAGAAACTTTTTACATCCGTACCTTTAGTACTTCTTTATGAATTATATCCACTTAAAACGATTAGGTACTTTTCGGATAGAAAGGTTTAAAAACCCTTTTATTTCGCGCTTCTAATTCACTTGTTCACCCAACACACAAACCCTTCATCTCTAGTGTTTTCTCATTTCCCTTACCCTTACCCTCTTTCTCAACTTCGTCTTCTGAAAAAACTCCTGTCAATGGCTTCTTTCTCCTTGAAAATACCGGTTGTGGAGCGTGTGAGTCCATCTGTAGCCTTAAAAAGGATCGTTGCTGAAGAGTGTGAGAAATACAAAGCTGGGGAGAAAAGTGCTATCGACGGGCGCATCTTTATTCCCCGTCACCATGAACAACAAGAATACGTGCTTGGGCCCATTTTTAAGGAGATTCCCACTGAGCTTCCAGCTTTGTATCCGCATCTGGAGGATCATTACCTCCTTTATGAAGGCGGTCTTGATTGGGGAAGCTGGAGGATGAACCGACCCCATCGTTGCTGGCCCACAGTAAGACCAGAGTGGGAGGCATGGTATGATCTGGTCACCCCTATTAGGACACTGGATCTTCAGGAGCTTTGCCTATTCGAAGTCCTTCAATTATCCAGGTTCACCATTTCAGAGGACCCATTTTTAATACCTACTGCTCTTTGTTTTTGGAATTCCGCTTTCAATTTCTTTCAATTTAGATGTGGGATAATGGCTCCTACTGTCCTTGACATCTGCCATTTGTTAGGATTATCCCCTATTGGTACCCCCATTGGTCCAGACTATCTTAACCTCAAAACCCTTTTTTCTCTCCTCCCTCTGAACTCATCCTATAGTGACTTTGTCAAGGTTGAGAACAAAAGATAAGGCCATGTGACTGATAGGGAATTTTTCTCTTTTTTATTGTATTGGCTTTGCAAATTCCTCTTCTGTACTTCTTCTTAGAGGATTATGCCTGAGTTTGCCCCTCTTGCCAAAGCCTTTGTTTTACAAAGAAAAGTGGCCTTAGCTCCATATGTTTTGGGTCATGTTTATAGAGCTTGTTCCATCTTTTGTGAAAAAACCCATAGATGCCAATTAATGAGGCCCATTTTGGATACTCCAACTTTAGCTTTTTGCATACTTCACTGATTTGCAGTCTAAATGCTTAAAGTTCTTAGTGCCAAACCCTACCACTCATGGTATGAAGTTAGCCAATGTTTCACTTTATCCTTCCAACTTCGCCTTCTACTTTTCTTTTTTTACCAACTCCCAGCTTTCCCTTCTTCTCACACCTTCTACCTCTTCGAAGCTACCAATATTGGTTCAGCCTAGCTGGGGACCTTTTTAAGTGATAGGTCCTGTTCTACGCCTTAGCACAAAAACATGTGGGTTTCTATTTTGATCCCCAGGGAATTATTCATTGGTACTATGAACCCCAGGGCTTATAAGTGCATCTTTGAGCCCTATTGTCCTGCCCAATTTGCTAGGCAATTTGGACTCTCACAAGGGGTCCCTATCCCTCTCTGCAGTCAGTCCAATTTAAACCTTGCCAACAAAGATTTGAAGGTTCTAAGATCCAGATTGGAAGAAACAACTTCCAAATTTATCCAAGATCTAATTGATTTTGAGTACCTACCCTTCATACCTCAAAGCAATATACTGAAAATGTACCGGAACTGGTGGATGGCCAATATAGAGGTGCACTTGGCCATTTTTCCTCAAGATCTATTAATGGTACTAGACGTGCCTCAAGCCAAGTCGAAAGGGACCGGAGTGGTTACTTTCTCCACTGCTCATGCTACCCCAATTCCTACCCTGGCTACTATAAAGTCTACTTCTGCTGCCTCATCTCCTCATAGAGTTACTCGAGCTACTTCGAAGAAAAGTTTGCACTGCTGCTTCTTTTCTTTTCTCCTTTTTATGATACTTTTGCCTTTTAATTATAGTTCCTTCTTTGGTGAAGGTGGCGTAGGCGTCTCACAGGGAGACTCTCCTCAAAGAGCTCAAGCTTTAAATCTCCTTAAGAGCAAACAGAAGCAATAAAGGAAAAGAAAGGTTTTACTTGATCATGAAGAAATGGTACCTGAGGCTTACACGGAGGAAAAGGAAGCAGAAAAAGAGCATGAGGCACCATTAAAAAGAAAGAAGAAAATGACAGTCTCTCTCTCTGATTTCACTAGGTACCCCATTCACGAAGCATCTATTAAAGTAGTGGAAGCGGAACACTCTAAAGAAATCATTGTGTTCCAGACGGCTGAGAATATGAGACAATAGCAAATGCTTAGGGATGAAGCTGCTGCTGCTAATGAACTCCAAAGAGAAACTGCATGGAAACAACAAACTGCTGAACATTATACCCTTCGCAGCTCTCCAACTATTGCTGCCACTTCTGAAACTGGTAACTTCCTTTTGTGTCTCTAATTTCCTTTCTCAAGTTCTTGATACTGAAACTTAACATTACTTCGTATTTCTTCTTTTGTAGCAACAACTACTCTGCCTTCTCCTTCAATAAGGACTTCTTCAGTTTCATCTGAAGTTGAAAGACTATCAGAAATAATGCCTCAAAATATGGAGCCCATTCAAGCAATACTCTCACTCCCTGGTTCTACACTTTTCATTCTTTTTTTGAGGCAAAGTATTCATGTGTCCTTATCCTTTGGCTTAACTCCATACCTTTCTCTCTTATCCTTTAACTCATCCAAATTTATTCTCCCTTCAAGCCTTGCTACTCCTTCCCCTCCTAAGGAAATTCCAATTATTACTTCATCTCCAGTGATAGTTGATTCCCTTAGAGAAGACACTGGTAACTCACCAGTTCCTTGTCCACTAACCCTATCTAGCTCCAGTCCCTCTTCTCTTGACCTACTAGTAGTCAAGACTATGGAAACTGTCAGGGATACTTCATCTTCCTCTCATATCCCTACGCAACCATCTCTTCCTTCTATCAGAGCCCTTTCTGTACCAACCATGTTAACGGAAGAGGTGGACATTTTCGAAGCTAGACTAGCTAGCCTTTTTGACATGCCTTCTACCATTCCAACAGCTAGCAATGAAACTGAGCCATTGGTTTTGGCTGATTCTTTCTTGGAAATTTTTGAGAGCTCTTCCACCACCAGTAGGACTTTCTTGCTTTCACTGGATTTGGATGGCTGTTTGGAGTTGCTGACATTATTTTCGAGGACCCCCTTCGAAGCCTTGCAAAGACCTATTATCAAGAATGGTTTCCTCCAGTGTTGCAAGGTTATTGAGCAATCCAACATGGCTACTTCAAGTCATTTATCTCAAGCAGCAGCTACCATTGACTTTTATATCAACATCTGTCATGCTGCCAAAGCTACAGAGGAGAAATTGTTAAGAGACCAGAAATTTGTTTCTCAGATACATGCTGAAGTGTCTAAATTGAAAGAACAACATTCCTATGTCTCCTAATTTTGAGTCCAACTTTTGGAGAAGAAAGCTGAACTAGAAGAAGAGTTATCAGCAGTCAACCTGGCTTTGGATCGAACTGCCACCAAGCTGCAAATTACCAACCAAGGACTAGCTGATCGAAAGCAGAAGATGACTACGGCCATTCAGTTGTTTCCATCTCTTAAGAGTAGAGAGTCAATTGTAAAGGAACAACTGAAACATTGTACTGACTTCTGGGCCAATCTATGGCTACATGTATTCAACTCCTTATGAAATAAAATCTTTATTTATTATTTGAGTGTTTTCATGATTCTTTTGTTCAGCACTTATTATACTCCTTGTGTTTCCCACACAGTTGGATAATAAGGCTTCAAATATCTGCCATTAATTTTCTTAAGGTGTACATATCCATTCAAATTTCTCAAATGATATGCTCCCCAAGGCAAAACTCTTGAACTTGATATGGTCCTTCCCAATTAGGTGACCATTTGCCAAACTTATGGCTTTTAATCCCTATTGGGAGTATTGTCTTCCATACCAATCACCTTCATCAAAGCTAATGTGCTTGACTTTCTTATTATAGTTTTTGGTTGTTTTCTTCTTTTGGAAAAGAATGCTATTTAATGTCAAAATTTTAGCTTCATCCACATTCTCTAACTCCAATCACATACTCTAATAATACTGCTCAGGAGCTAACTAATCCTGACATCTCATCCTCAAGGACTTGATGTTAATTTCTACAGGTAACACTGCAACATGCCTATATACCAAGGCATAAGGAGTAACTCCTGTACTTGATCTTGGAGAAGTCCTATAAGCTCATAATACATCCAATAGTAAGTTATGTCAATCTTTAGGATTGTCTTCCACAACTCTCTATATTCCTTTTTTCAAGGATTTATTGGATGATTCTGCCTGACCATTTGCTTGTGCATAATAGGGAGTAGAATTAACAAGGCTAATTCCAAATTCTGCCACAAATGACTTTACCATCTTCCCATCAAATACAGTCCCATTATCAGCAGTTATGGTCTGTGGGATGCCAAATCTGTGGATCAGATCTTTAATGAATCCAATAACTTCAGTCTACTCTACAACCTTATGTGGTTTAGCTTCGACCCACTTAATGAAGTAATCTATGGCCACTAAGATGAAACAATGATGTTTCGAAGAGGGTGGATGTATTTTTCCTATCATATCCATAGCCCATCTTCTAAACGGCCAAGGCTTCACAACCACATGCAGATCAGTTATTGGTACATGTCTTATCGTGTCATGCTTTTGGCATGCTTGACAACCTCTAGCATATTCTATGCAATCTTTAAGAATGGTTGGCCAATAGTAGGAATGTCTTCGAAGCAACCATCTCATTTTCACACCAGGCTGATGAGCACCACAGATGCCTTCATGAACCTCAGCCATGGCTGTCAATGTCTCATTTGGCTCTAAACATTCCAATAATAACCCATCTGCTCTCCTTTTGTAAAGAGCATTACCATACATTATGTATTGCATAGATTGTAATTTGATTTTTCTGTTGGCTTTTGAAGATGGGCTAGTTAGGTACCGCATTATTGGATACCTCCAATCTTGTTCTTGTAAGTCATTATGATTGACTTCTAACACTACATTCCTTTTGGTTAAGGGTGGTATTACTTTTTGATATGTCATTTGACTTATGTTCATTTGAGTGTTATCCCTTCTCCTGAAATTCGAAGCTTTCTGAGCCACATCATTGGCTTTGTTATTCATAAATCTTGGGACATAAGTCATTTTTGCTATCTGGAATTGAGAAAGCAAATATAATGCAACAACATAGTATGGCAACATGCTTGCATTTTGACATATGAAATTTTTTTTCACTTGGTTAACCACCAATTGAGAATTTCCAAATATATCAACTCCATGAACTTGTAACCCAATAAGTATTTCCAATCCCATTATTAAAGCTTCATATTCAGGTTGATTATTGGAACAAGTAATTTCATCCACTCTGAAACCATGCGTTGTTTCTACCCCCTGTAGTGACTTAATCACCACACCAATTTCAGTTAGACCGTTGGCTTTTGATCCATCAAACCACATTTGTCATGGTTCAATACTAACCATACCAAGATCCATTATCTCTTCGCTTTCTTCCTGACATAGATGATCTGCCAAGAAATTAGCTAAAACTTGTCCTTTTACTGCTTTTTGGGGGACATATTCTAGATGAAATTCTAATAAAGCTAGTATCCATTTGCCAATTCTTCCTTTCAACATAGGTCTAGACAATATATATTTAACCAAATTTGTGGTTGCAATTACCAAGACAGTTGTAGGCAAAAGATAGTATCTTAGTTTCATTGCTGCAAAATACAATGCAAGACACATCTTTTCTATAGCTGAATATTTACATTCACAAGAATTTAAGAACCTACTAAGGTAATAAACTGCTTGCTCTTTGCCTTCTTTATTGTCCTGGGCTAAGAAAACTCCCAGTGAATCTTCTGCTGCAGCAATGTACAACTTCAAGGGTTTATCATCCTTTGGTGGCATCAGTACTGGAGGCTTGGCCAAGTAGGCTTTGATTCCTTCGAAAGCAGTTTGATGTTCTGTTGTCCACACAAACTCCTCTTCATCTTCCAATCTTAATAAGGAAGAAAATACTTTAGTTTTCCTTACAGTATTAGAAATAAATCTTCGAAGAAAATTAACCTGTCCAAGGAATTTTTGTACTTCTTTCTTACTTGATGGAGGCTTGGCTTCAATGATAGCTTTGGCTTTATTTTGATCAATCTGTATTTCCTTCTTGTGTACTACATAGCCCAAGAAGTTTCCAGCTGATGCACCAAAAGCACATTTCAGAGGATTAAGCTTCAACTTGAACTTTCCCATTCTTTCAAAAGTTGCTTCCAAGTGAAACAAATGTTCCTCCATGAATTGGGACTTCACTACAATGTCATCAATATAACACTCTAAATATTCTCCAATGAGATCATGAAAAATAGTGTTCATAGCCCTTTGATATGTAGCCCCAGCATTCTTTAGGCCAAATGGCATCTTAATCCATTCGAAGGTGCCAATGTTCGCAGGACATCTGAATGCCGTCTTATAGATATCCTCTTCTACAATGCAGATTTGGTTATAACCAGAGTGTCCATCCATCATTGATAAAATCTTGTGCCTTGCTAAACTACCCACCAATAAATCTGCTATGGGCATGGGGTACTCGTCTTTTAGAGTTGTTAAATTCAGGTTTCTAAAATCGATGTATACCCTTATTTTACCATTCTTCTTAACTACAGGCACAATATTAGATAGCCATTCAACATATCTGGCTGTTCTAATAAAGCCTTCCTTAAGGAGCCTAAGAATTTCCTCCTTGACCTTCTGAATCACTTCAAGACTTATCCTTCTTGGTTTTTGCTTGTATGGCTTAAAATTAGGCTTCATAGGGAGCTTATGTTCTACTGATGACCTATCCAATCCTGGTAATTTATTATAAAACCATGCAAAACAATCTTTATAACTCTTTAAGACCATTAGCAACAGGTCCCTGCCAGGAGCACTTAGCCAAGCACTAATGTAGGTGGGTTGCTGTGTAGAACCTTCCCCTAAATTAACTTCTTCCAAGGGGTCTTGTATCTGAGAACTCACTAATGCTTCTCTTTTGATTTCTTCTGTCTTCGAAGCAAATTCTTTGCTTTGTTCTCCTCCCAGTTTCTTTGATTCAACATCTTTGCCCTCCTCCTCATAGACAAAGTCTATCCATAAGGCTTCCTCCTCCTGTATTTCCTGGACTTTTGTTTCGATGTCCAATGCACAGTATTTATCAAAGGTCAACAGTCTGACCTGTTGTTGTTTATGCTTATAGCCAACTATCATGGCTTCCTTCTCTTGTTCCTAAACCTTTTGGACTATTACTTTTAAGTCCAATGCTGTGAACTTAACTAAAGCCAAAGGTCCGATTTCTTGGTTTCACCTT
Organism: Camellia sinensis; assembly: GCF_055761805.1. Classification (NCBI taxonomy): domain Eukaryota; kingdom Viridiplantae; phylum Streptophyta; class Magnoliopsida; order Ericales; family Theaceae; genus Camellia; species Camellia sinensis. The sequence goes on from NC_138968.1 coordinate 142,733,975, forward strand.
CTTGCCTACAACCAGGCATCACTATCATCTTTGATGACGAATTCTTCATCAGCACTCTCCTGTACCAAGTGCTTCAGGTGTGTTACTTCCTCATCAGCTGTCACTTCGGCTGAACCATCAGGTTTTCTCAATATACTGAGTGGTGTTACTCTTTCAGTATACAACTTGGCCTTCGCAAAATCAGCACAAGCGACAAAAGGTTGAGGGTCTGCATTGATCTCCTTTGTCTCTCCATTGCACAAGGCCATCATTATCTTCTGATGTAGAGAGGAAGGCACACATTTGTTGGTGTGAATCTAATCCCTACCAAGTAGCACATTATACTTAGCATTGTTGTCAATAACAAAGAATGTCGTCATGCAATCTCTGGCCCCTATACTCAGGTTGATGGGCAAAATACCCTGAGTCGTCTGTTTATCTCCAGCAAAACCAGCAATGGTTGTGCTCGTTGGGATTAATCTGGGGTTCCTTTTCCCTAGTTTCTTCAAAGAAGATTTCGGAAGTAGGTTCACCACTGCTCCATTATCCACCAATACTATATTCATCTGTATCCCATCGAAAAAAGCCTTGATATACAAGGGCTTGACATGCTGTGTCATGGATGTTGTAGGATACGCAAAAGGATATGAGAGATTACTACTCACCTCTTCCTCACTCTTGTCCCCAGTTTCCATTGTTGTGGCCACTTCGAATTCATCTTGAACCATACTAACCTATTAATCTTCACTAGAAACTGAAATAGGGTCAATCTCCTGACCTTCTTGGTTTTCATCTTCAGCTTGGAACTCATATAGTAGTATATGCACCATATTCACTAACACTGGGGGAAATGAGCCAAATTGAACCATTGGCTGCTCTTGCTTCTTTTCCAGGCCAACTTGCTCAATTACTTCAAAAACATCTTCCATGCTACATTCAGGCACTTCAGTACTAGTGACTTCTTTTGAATGGTCTGTTCCTGCTAGTTTTTCGACCAAAAATGACTGTTTAGCCGTGAAAGCTTCAAACATTTCCTCCTCAACCATCTCTTTCCTTTGGCCTAAGTCAACTTCTCCATCTGTCTCACTGTCGCTTTCCATCAAATCCTTTTTAAGACCTGCTAAACTAGATCTTTCTTTGGCTTTTAGTTTAGAGTGAACTTTAGCCAACTGCTCTTTGCTGAAACTCCTTCTGTCCTGAGGAGTCGATTTTGGACTATGATCCAGCTTTGGACTTTTTCTTCCCTCTGTCTGGCCTTTTGGTTGGGCCAATGAAAAAATTTTCCTACTTTCCTTCAGATCCTTTTTGTACTTAGTGTACATTCGCTGGATCTTCCTCATTTGAGACCTAGAAATTATTGGGACCATATTTGGTTCCTTTGTTTTTGGATGTTTTAGTAACACCCAATTATTTGGAGTCACCAAGGGAGGTTTAACCATCCTACCTTGGTCTCCAACAACACTTATCTGGGTAGGTATTTCCTTAGGCTTGTTCTGCATGATAAACCAATCCGGAACCCCAAATACCCATGAACCCACTAGCTCAGTTGTTGAATTGTATCTTTCTGCCTTCGAAGCCAGTTTCAAAGCTGCCTGTGGAGGCCACTGTTTGGCCCTGTCCCCCTGTTTTGGGCCTAATTCAGGCCTTCCATGAGGGTGGCTACTTTCCATCTTGTGTGAGGTTGGTCTAGGAGGCCAATCTCTGGCTCTGATCCCATAACTTAAGCCCACTCCAGGTCTCCTCTCAGGATGATTGCCCTCCATTCTGTAATAGTTAGGTGGTCTGAACTCATGTAGAAGTCTCTTGCACTTGGAATGCACTCTAGTGGCTGTTGGTCTGGCCAAGAATGGTTGTTGTCTAGGACCAGTTGGGTATGGCCTTTTGTTATAGGCATTAGTTAGTTTAGGGCATCTTTGCACATCTTTATAATACTATTTCCATCAATCGGGAGCCCTTTCAACCATTTGTAGCTTAACCTGTATCTGGGACACATTCTTTGCATGGCAGCTGCCTTCAAGAGTCATCATCCAGTGCCCCCTCATCAGAGTCTTCCCTTTGGTCTGCAAAGCTCTGCTCATTCGCTGGTGAACTTCTAGCATCTTTCTTGATAGTAGTATGACTGGCAACATGAATCTACACATTAACCTCTTCCAATTCCTTCAAGGATAAGTTCTGGAAGTCTAGCAAATAACATTGGCTGTAACTTCTCCAATTTCTGGGAATGGATTAGTATCAATCCCCATAGCTTTGTCTGCTTTAGCTGAGAATTTTAAACTCCCTTTTCAAATTTGTTATTGGATCCTGTCCTGAAAAATAATACAGTTTTTAGTTAAGTGAGACAAAAAATTGTGCCATTTACAATACATTTTTCCTTTAAGTTCTTCTGGAGAAGGAATTTTGACTCCTTTTGGTTACTTTAGGAAATTTGTTGCAAGTAAATGATTAAAAATGTCATCTGCCTTTGTTAAATCGAAAGAATATTTCCTATGAAGGTCTTTCTTTTTAAACTACTGATCTATTGTAGTATCTTTATGAATTAACGCCTCACAGATCACAGGTTCTTTTCCTACAATCTCTGTAGCATCAATCTCATAATTAGGATCTCTATAATACGTCTTGTATGATACATTACTTCGATCTTGTTCTTCCGCAAGTAATGATTCATATCTAGACACCTTATAGGTTAATTCCACTAAGTCTCGAAACTCAGTTAAGTCAAACTTCTTTCGAAGCCTAAACTCTAAACCATTTTGAGCTAATCTCACAAATTTAGGCTCTGGAAGAATGATCCTACACTTTTTTCGTGCTCTTTCGAATCTGGCAATAAATTGAACAGCCTTCTCATCGAGCCTTTGACTCAACCTTTCCAAATCTGCCATAGAAACTTCTGGTTCTGTTTGGAAGAATTGGGCATGAAATGCCTCCTCCATTTGTTGTCAAGTTTGGATAGAGCCAGGTGTAAGGTTAATATACCATACAAAAGTTGCCCCAGTTAGAGAATTTGGAAAAAGTCTTAACTTCATGTAATCATTATTGGTAAATTCACCACATTGGGCAGCGAACCTTAGAATATGTTCTACTGTTGGCTAGTTTCCATTCCCATAAAAAAGAGCAAAGTCTGGTATTCTAAACCCTCTTGGGTATTCATGTACCCTATCTACCCATTCTGGATATGGTTTTCTGTACATAGGAGTTTGAACCCCCCGAGCCATAGGTCCACACATTTCTCTAACAATATCAGTAATTTGGTCCCTAGGAACTATATTTTGTGCTTGTTGAACCACCACGGGAGGAACAAACACAAGATTTGGTGGAAAACCATGTGCCTAAGGTCCTCTTGGTCCATAGGGAGGTATATCTTAGACTAGCTGTCCTTGTGGTGCTGGCTACTGTTGAGGGTATGGTTGACCTCTCTGAGCCTGTCCTGTGAAATGTGCTGGAACTTGTGTCTCTTCCAGCCGCAGGAAACCCTTCCAACCCCCGGGTACAAAATCGAACAAAGAATTAGTGAACCCGCTTGTGCCAGGCATGGCTTCGAACATGGGATTTGGAAACATCCTTATGCCATTTTCTTGTGTTAGCCCAGATCCACCAATTTGCATGGCTTTATTGTTAAGTAATGGCGCATTTTGATTTATCATAGGCCTCGAAAGCGGCTCATACCAAGACTGAGGTGATGGTCTTTCATAATTTTGATTACTAGTTTGACTATTAGTATGTCCATTATTTTGCATAGACTGTTTATCTTTAGCCAATCTTTGTTGAGGGACATTTGAAATTTCCTCTATATGCCTTGTGTTAGTTGGTTGATGGGCATTCATCCGATCCATAAAGGATATTGCCCATCTTTCCATTGTGTTCATTAACTGCTGTCCTATGGCTTCTACTAGGCCTCCCCACGGATTCATTGGTTGAGTAGATGGAATAATGGATGGTCCAATTCCATGGTCTCGTCCACTATTCTGGACACATGGTACATGTTTTGCATTACTGGTCTGTTCGACCATAGGTTCTGATGAGATAGGTGCTTCCATAGGATGTGTTATCACATTATCCTCTGGATCAGGTACCTCTACCTCTTCTTCCATACCTTCTTCTAGGCGTTTATTTTCTCCTTGTCTCCTACGTCTAGCCATTTCCATTTATCCCATTGGGTGTGCCAAAAATATATGTTGGCTTTTTTGGCTTTCGAAGGTTAGTATTGTAATTTTAAGCGTGCCAACAAGGATCAATCAGTCCTTACAGAAGATTAATTACCAACCAATTATCAGACGATTATATTTCAGTTCTTTCAACCTCAATGAAGAGAACTTTTACTGGTGGCTTGTTTAGGAGAATTTAGTAAACAACAATTAAATAAAGAACAATTGCAGCATTTCATTAAGTAAAAATGAAAAACTTATAATGATCTGATCTAGCATCGTAGAGATTTACAGCAACAAGCTATTCGAAACTACTCCTATGAATAAAGTGCAATACAAGAATTCGAAGTGCAGAAATGTAAAGAACAAGAAATGTAAAAACTAGAAGGAAAATAAAGTAGATAAAAACTGGTTTCTGGATCTGAGTCTGGGTCCTCTTTTTGGGGCGTTCTTTGCTATTTATACTTCTCAATGACAACCGTCGAAATGGGCTTCTCACCGTCGAAACATCCCTCCATGATCGCTGATCATGCTCTCTCACAGTTAGTTCCACTACACTATGTCTATAGTTAGGCTTCCCTCCTGATTTTGAATTTGAACCTTGTGAGTAACCGTTAGGCCACATCACCTTATATCCCTCGATCATTCTAGTGCTACGCAGACCCATTATTACCAGTATGGGTTGACACGTGTCTGACTATGGTTGGCGATTTATATTACCTTCCCAAATTGCCCTTCTCATACCATGTGTTGAATCGTGATTGGCTTATACAATTTATACAGCCAACAGTTAGGTACATAGATCGAGAAAACTTGAGTGCCCAAACATTTTGGAATGAAAAGGAACTTGTTTTCTCTCTCTCTCTCTCTCTCTCTCTCTCTCTAATCTTCTGGGTGAGTAATTGGTTAACAAGGCCAGCATTTTGTAAAGATTTTTACAAAGTTATGCAAATGACGGTTTTGAAGGCAGAGTCTCTGATTTACATTTTGGTGCCGATAATGTAAAACCCAAGTTGTGTGTAGAATTATTTTATTGGATAGATTAGTAATTAAATTAATTTATATGGATCATTTAATAATATCAAAGAATTAGTTATGAGATGGCATTATAATTTCTATTACTTAGATGGGTAATTTTTTAATTTTGAGAAATTGGGTTAATAAGCCCACATGTTGTGGCTCTAAGTCCTGGGAAAGAAATAAAAAAAAAAAAAAAAAAAAAAAAGAGAAACAAACAAAACAGAGGCTGGTGAATTACTATGGAGGGTTTTGGAGGCGGCAAGGGTTTGAAAAGGTAAAAGAAAAAAAAAGAAAAAGAAAATAGAGGTTCAAGTGAGGCTGCAATAGGAATTAGAGGCAGCACGTTGGGGATATTCTGATACAACCATTGATTGGGGTAAGATTCTTCTTGTATCACCAGCTATTAATTTTCTATAGATTAAAAAAAAAATTAGCCGAAGCTTTATGTAAACTTATATGTGCCTACTTGGTTTTGAGAACTTGGTGAATGGTCCCCACGTGTGGAGTGTAGTCTAGGTAAAGAGTAGAGACAGTGGGACAGTTTGGGTGGATGTGTTTTGACATTTGAGTTTTGTACTTGGGTAAGGTGTGTTTGGCTATTAAATTGGGTGGATTGATTTTGTGTCTATTAGATTTTAAGCACTATATATATATATAATGGGTTCTTGTTGATGCGTGAAAGACATCAAAATATTAATTTATTTGAGGTTCTATTTATTAGGTTTGTGTGATTGAATTGGTGGAGCTGGGTGTTTGGAGTTAGAGTGGTGGAATATTATTTGAAGCGTTTGAGGTAAGTAACCCTCTATCACTATTGGTTCAGTTTTATTCCTATTGAATAGTTTGAAATTATAAATATTTATTTATAGCCTTCATGTTCTCTTAAAAATAAAATATGGGTCAAGTATAAAACAATATTGGATATTGTTGTAAAAATCATTTGAATATTTTGTGAAACTATTCTGAAAATTATACTAAATATTTAGTCTGAAAATATCGAATATTTTATTTAAAAGTTGTGTATTATTTGAATTTTGAATATCACTCTAGCCAGACTATGATTTGGACCCTAGCCAATGGGGGTTATTTATTGGCACAAAAACTAGTTTCTTTTGGGGTTTCACCACCGACCTAGGTATTTTTTTGGGCCTTGTCACGGACTAAGTGACCATAGTCACCAAGACTTGAGTTTTGTGAATCAAATCATTGAACCATCTGAATATCGAACCATCGATTTGAACAACGAATTTACTTTGAATTATCTTGTTGGCTTTTCAATTAAAATGCATTGTACATTGTTTATTTTCTGCTATGAAACCATCTTACAAATAATTGTTCATTTATTGAATTGTAGCAAAAATTATATTTATTGGTTATCGACTTTTTTTTTTTTTTGTATACTTGATCCAGTTAGCAGTGATGGTTGGTTATTTGCTGGGCTGTCTAGCTTACCCTTATTTTATTTTATTTTCAGATTCCGAGGAGTAGAGCTGCACAAGTTTTTTACTTGTGGGAGTGTCGAGAGTTGGACTACGATTTTAATTTACTGTGGGTTACTAGTTTGTTAGTGGATTATAGTAGTGGACTTGGTGGATAATTTTATATGACAAGGATGGTTTATTTTTTATGGATTTTGGCATTATGATAATTTAAGATTTAATTTGTGTATTTTATATTGTTGATTTATTTGATTGGACTCTTAACCTTGCATGCTCACTTAGATGAGTGTACGGCTTTGTCACGAGGCTTGGGGCATGACAATTTTGTGGTATCACAGCCAGGTTGTAATTTTAAAGGCTGGTATAGAATAGTGGTGAGATTGGGTAGATGTAGGATTGGGAATGCTTATAATTTGGAATATTTTTAATTTTATTAATATATTATAGGGATTTGAGAATGGAATAAGATGATGTTTTATTATTGATGCATATAGGTTGCAATAGAACATGAGAAGACATTGGCAAATATGGCTAGGAATACACGCCAGGGTCAAACGAATTGACGGACTGGTAATAACAACCGAGGGAATGTAACTAATAATGGTAATGGTTCTCAGGCAGTCAGAGGAAATCAGGGGCAAGAGCTAGGACAACAAGAACAAGCTGCAATCTCCAATCCAGATGGGATGATTTAAGTGCTTCAGACTTTGGCTAGGGTGGTGCAACAACAAACCACCATAGGAAATAACTTGACCAAACTTATGGAGCAACAACAACGGATACAGCCAGGTGTTGGGCCATAACCGAAGCCACGTTGTAACATTACTGAGTTTAAGAAGAAAGCCTTGGCATTTAAGGGAGCCGCAGACCCTTTGGAGGCTGAAAAATAGTTGACAGAAATGGAAAAGTTGTTTCCCGTTTTTGAGTGTACGGATGATCAGAAGGTGACCTATGATGCGTTTATGCTACAAGGGAAAGCTAGTGATTGGTGGCAAATGGAGAAGCGCATATATGAGCATGATGCCAACCCATATACATGGGAAATGTTTAAAAATGCATTCAATGGAAAATACTTCCCTAGGAGTGTTTGTCTACAAAAACAGAGGGAATTTTCGAAGTTGGAGCAAGGGAATAATATGGTTGCAAAATACGAAGCTGAGTTTACGAAGTTGTCTAAATTTGCACCAGCATTTGTAGCAGACGAGGATAGCAGAGCATGAAAGTTTGAAAGTGGGCTAAGAACGGACATTATGCAACAGGTGGTTCCTTTCGAGTTACTTACTTTTGGAGGAGTGTTGAATAAGGCATTGTTAGTTGAGAGTGGCCTCACTAGAGCCTAAGAAGAGAAATAAGAGAATTCTATGAAGAGACCTAGTACTTCCAACTTCCAAACTAGTAACAGCTCGAAGGGTAATGCTAAGAGACAAAACATTTCTTCGGTTGGGAGTTGGGGAAGTCAAACTGTGGGTCATAGTGTTGACAAGCAGAATGATCCGGTACAGTGCACTAGATGTAATGGGTTCCATTGGGATAGTGAGTGTTGTTGGAATACTGGGGCTTACTTCTCTTGCGGGCAACAGGGGCACAAGATAGCTAATTGCCCTAACCAGAAGGGGCGTAAGACTGAATAGAAAGCATGGACAGACAAAGTGTCTTCAGGAAATCAAAAGAAAAATGGAGGTCATAAGCCAAAGACTCAGGGCCAAGTGTACGCACTCGCGCAACAAGATGTTCAGACTTCCAACATGGTGGTGCCAGGTACTGTTTTAGTGTCTTTTGTTTATGCACATGTGTTATTTGATTCTGGTGCCACAAATTCATTTGTGTCTATGGGATTTGTTGAGAAACATGGATAGAAATGTGTCTCTAGAGAGATCGACTTATGTGTTGAAACCCCGATAGGAGGTGTTATGGTTGCTAACTTAGTTTGCAAATCTCGTGTGGTTAGTGTAGATGGCAGGAAATTGCTTGTGGACTTGGCTGTTTTAGATATGCGGGACTTTGACATAATTCTTGGGATGGATTGGCTGGCAACCAATTATGCTTCTATTGATTGCCAAGGCAAAAGAGTAGTATTTCAGATTCCTGAGCAGCCAAAATTTTGTTTTGTGGGTAGTGGAGTTAATACTCCTCCTCTAGTAATCTCAGCTTTGCAAGCTAGACGGTTATTGAGGAATGGTTGCGAGGGTTATTTAGTTTATGTGAGAGATACCCGTGAAACTAAATTGAAGTTAGAGGATATTCTAATTGTAAAGGAATTTCCCGATGTTTTTCCTGAAGACTTACCGAGGTTGCCACCAGATAGAGAGACTGAGTTTGCCATCGAATTGATACCCGGCACGGGTCCTATCTCCAAGGCTCCATATCGGATGGCCCAGCAGAGTTGAAAGAGTTGAAGGAACAATTACAAGAGTTACTAGATAAGGGCTTTATTAGGCCTAGTGTTTCTCCTTGGGGTGCGCCCGTTTTATTTGTGAAAAAGAAGGATGGTAGTTTTCGCCTTTGCATTGATTGCATTGATTATCGAGAGTCAAACAAGGTAACAATTCGAAATAAATATCCTTTGCCCAAAATAGATGACCTATTTGATCAGTTGCAAGGAGCACAAGTCTTTTCGAAGATTGACCTTCGTTCTGGTTATCATCAGTTGAAGGTTAAGGCGGAGGATATACCTAAGACCGCCTTCTAAACTAGGAATGGGCATTATGAATTTTAGTGATGCCGTTTAGGTTGACTAATGCGCCTGCAGCTTTTATGGATTTAATGAACAGAGTATTTAAATCCGTCCTAGATCAGTTTGTAGTAGTTTTTATTGATGACATTCTTGTGTACTCAAAGAGTAAAGAGCAACATGAAGAGCATCTGAGAATAGTGTTGCAGCTATTAAAAGAGAATAAATTGTTTGCTAAATTAAAGAAGTGTAAATTTTGGCTAGAGAGTGTATCATTTTTGGGTCATGTGATATCTAAAGACAGGGTGTCTGTTGACCCCAAGAAAGTAGAGGCTATGGTAGAGTGGAATAGGCCCACTAGTGTCACTGAAATTCCTAGCTTCTTGGGTTTATCAGGATATTATAGAAGGTTTATTAAGGGATTTTCCCAAATTTCTATGCCTTTGACTCGTTTAACACAAAAAGGGGTTAAATTTGAGTGGTCTGATGATTGTGAGAAGAGTTTCCAGGATCTAAAGAGTCGATTGGTGTTGACTCCAGTACTTATAGTTCCGTCCGGGGATGAAGGTTTTACCATCTATAGTGATGCATCGAAGATGGGCTTAGGTTGCGTCCTGATGTAGAATGATAGAGTTATGGCATATGCGTCTAGGTAGTTGAAGCCATATGAGCAAAATTATCCCACATATGATTTGGAGTTGGCTGCAGTGGTGTTTGCATTGAAAATCTGGAGGCACTACTTGTATGGGGTAACATGTGAGATATTCACTAATCATAAAAGTTTGAAGTATATTTTCACTCAAAAAGAATTGAATATGAGGCAAAGGCGATGGTTGGAGCTATTAAAGGACTATGATTTGACTATCAATTATCATCAAGGAAAAACCAATGCAGTGGCGGATGCCTTGAGTAGAAAGACCCCGAGTAATTTGGCTACCTTGATCACTGACCAAAAGAATATCTTGGAGGACTTGCGAAGGCTGGATATCGAGATTAGATGGCACAACCATGGAGTGCAGTTACCAAACCTTAGAGTTTAATCCATATTGATTGATAGAATTAAAGATGCTCAGGGAAAAGATCCTCAGTTGCAAAAACTTAAGGTTGAAATGGAAATAAGGCTATAAATAGAATTTTGTAAGCATGAAGATGGAACCTTGAGATTTGGAGAGAGGTTGTGTGTGCCTAATGATTTAGAGCTCAAGAGAGAAATCCTAAGAGAAGCTCACAATTCAGGGTATACTGTATATCCAGGGAGCACTAAAATGTATAAAGACTTAAAGAGGAAATTTTGGTGGAATAATATGAAAAGGGAAATTGCTCAGTATGTTGCTCAATGTTTGGTATGTCAATAAGTGAAAGTTGAACATCAGAGACCTACAAGTAAGTTACAATCTCTTTCTATTCCTGAGTGGAAGTGGGAACATATTATCATGGATTTTGTGACAAGGTTGCCTAGAACCTAAGGTGGTAACAATGCTATTTGGGTTATCGTTGATCGATTGACAAAATCCGCCCACTTTCTAGCTTTTAAGGTGGGGTTCTCCTTAGAGAGGTTTGAAAATTGTATATCAAGGAGATTGTGAAGTTGCATGGTATTTCGGTGACCATAGTGTCTGATAGAGATAACAGATTTGTATCTATGTTTTGGAGGAGTTTGCATACAGCTTTGGGTACTAGTTTGAATTTTAGCATAGCCTTTCATCCTCAAACTGATAGACAGTCAAAGAGAATTATTCAGACTCTTGAAGACATGTTGAGGGCTTGTGTTATTGATCTCGGAGGTTCTTGGGATAAGCATTTGGCCTTAGTGGAATTCTCTTATAATAATAGTTATCATGTGAGCATTCAGATGGCACCATATGAGGCTTTATATAGACGAAAGTGTAGATCACCTATTTGTTGGGATGATGTGGTCAAAAGGAAGTTGTTAAGGCCTGTGATTGTGCAACAAACAATGAGCAAGATTAATCTTATTAGAGAGCGACTTCGCACTGCACAGAGTAGACAGAAAAGTTATGTAGATAATAGGAGACACAATTTGGTGTTTGGGGTTGAAGACCATGTGTTGCTTAAGGTGTCTCCTATGAAAAGAGTAATGAGGTTTGGTGTTTATGGTAAATTGAATCCTAGATTTGTTGGACCATTTGAGGTTCTAGATCGAATTGGAGAGGTAGCTTACAGACTTGCCTTACCACCTTCAGTAGCTGGAGTTCATAATGTCTTCCATGTTTCAATGTTGAGGAAGTACATACCGAATCTCAATCATGTGATTGATCATGTACCATTGCAGTTTAAAAAGGATTTGACCTATGAGGAACACCCTATAAGAATTGTTGATAAGAAGGAGCAGGTTTTGAGGCATCGAGTCATCCACTACGTTAAGGTTCAATGGAGCAATCACTCGGAAAGAGAAGCTACTTGGGAACTTGAGGATAAAATGAGACAAAAGTATCCACGACTTTTTGAGACTCCAGGTATGTCAAATTTCAAGGATGAAATTTCTTTTAAGATGGGAAGAATGTAAAACCCAAGTTGTGTGTAGAATTATTTTATTGGATAGATTAGTAATTAAATTAATTTATATAGGTCATTTAATAATATCAAAGAATTATTTATGAGATGACATTATAATTTCTATTACTTAGATGGGTAATTTTATAATTTTGAGAAATTAGGTTAATAAGCCCACATGTTGTGGCTTTAAGTCCGAAAATAAAATAAAATAGTTGAAGCTTTATGTAAACCTGTACTTGGTGAATGGTCCCACGTGTGGAGTGTAGTCTAGGTAAAGAGTGGAGACAGTGGGACAGTTTGGGTGGGTGTGTTTTGACATTTAAGTTTTGTACCGTGGGTAAGGTGTGTTTGGCTATTAAATTGGGTGGATTGATTTGGTGTCTCTTGGATTTTAAGCACTATATATATGTATATATAATGGGTTCTTGTTGATGTGTGAAAGACATCAAAATATTAATTTATTTGAGGTTCTATTTATTCAGTTTGTGTGATTGAATTGGTGGGGCTGGGTGTTTGGAGTTAGTGTAGTGAAATATTATTTTAAGCGTTTGAGGTAAGTAACCCTCTATCATTGTTGGTTCATTTTTATTCCTATTGAATCTTTTGAAATTATAAATATTTATTTATAACCTTCATGTTCTCTTAAAAATAAAATATGGGCCAAGTATAAAACAGTATCAGATATTATTATGAAAATTATTTGAATATTTTGTGAAACTATTCTGAAAATTGTACTAAATATTTATTCTGAAAATATCGAATATTTTATTTAAAAGTTGTGTATTATTTGAATTTTGAACATAACTTTAGCCTGACTATGATCTGGACCCTAGCCAATGGGGGTTATTTATTGGCACAGAAACTAGTTTTTTTTGGGGTTTCACCACCAGCCTAGGTGTGGTTTTGGACCTTGTCACGGGCTAAGTGACCATAGTCACCAAAACTTGAGTTTTGTGAATCAAATCATTGAACCATCTGACTATCAAACCATCGATTTGAACAACGAATTTACTTTGAATTATCTTGTTGGCTTTTCAATTAAAATGTATTGTACATTATTTATTTTCAACTATGAAATCATCTTACAAATAATTGTTCATTTATTGAATTGTAGCAAAAATTATATTTATTGGTTATCGACTATTTTTTTTTTTTTTTTTGTATACTTGATCCAGCTAGCAGTGATGGTTGGTTATTTGCTAGGCTGTCTAGCTTACCCTTGTTTTATTTTTTTCAGATTCCGAAGAGTAGAGTTGTGCGGGTTTTTTACTTGTGGGAGTGCCAAGAGTAGGACTACGATTTTAATTTACTTTGAGTTACTAGTTTGTTAGTAGATTATAATAGTGGACTTGGTAGATAATTTCATATGACAAGGATGGTTTATTATTTATGGATTTTGGCATTATGATAATTTAAGATTTAATTTTGTGTATTTTATTTTGTTAGTTTATTTGATTGGACTCTTAGCCTTACATGCTCACTTAGATGAGTGTGCGGCGTTGTCACGAGGCTTGGGGTGTGACAGATAAGGCCATCATTTACCTTATTTTGTAACAACAGGTGTTAATGCCTGGACTTTTGGCTCTAATATTTTTCACTAAAACAAACAGAGCTTTAGCTTTTACTTCATTTTGGTTTTCCCTTTACTTTTTCTCCCTTCCCTCCACAATCAAACTCAAAATCCAAACATATTCTTAATGAACAAATGACTAAATTAGTGCTAACAATTAAACGATTGCAGTAATAATTTTTTTCATTTTTAATTTTGACAAGTTTTCCGTCAAGAATACGTCTACTCTTACCAAGAAAATGTTAGTCCAAATTCCATCCCATGCTTTGGAATATAAATTCCGTTCACACTGTGAGAGCGTAGAATAAAACATAAAATTTGATTGATTTAAAATTGTCTATCACTAATTAAAATTGTGATTTTCATTATTTTGAGTTAATTAAAATTTGTGTTTCATTTACCCACTTTAATAATATATGAACAAAATCGAACTATGTTTTGTACCATATATGTTTGGAAAGTGTTTTGAGACTTTTAAAAAAATTCACTCAATTTGGCCTGTAATAATATGACATTATAAGTGTCAACTTGTTTTTTTTTTATCGGCAAAGAAAACTTTATTGATGAAAAATAACTGAATTACATCAATAAAGAGAAGTTTGGAGCTAGAAGAAGCTCCAACCTCCTAGCTGGTGAAAAACCAACAAACAAAGCAAAACAAGACAAGGAAACGAAGGAAAAAACAAAAGAACAACAGAGCATCAAAACAGTAACAAATCTGAAAAAGCATAACAGCATAACAGCTGAGTGGCTACATACACCAAAATCCTACTGAAGCCTTGAATGAGCAACATACCACCAGAAGTAGACTTGCTTCCTACACAGAGCATCCCATCTTCCAGCCGTCCTAAAATCAGCAGACAAGCAATAGTAGGCCACACCACTAGCCTAATACAGCAAAACAGAACAGCAGCCTAACAGCATCAGGCCGAACCAGACATACAGAAGGCCAAACTGCAGCATACTTCAGCAGCAAACAACAAAATACAGAAGGCCAAAACCAGATCAACTTAGCTCTGCCACACACCAGATATAAACCAGAAGCTCATAACACTCAATTAAGAGATAGCAAAACACTAAGCAGAACAAGGCATACCAGATGAACTACCAACAACTCAAGACCAACCATCCAAACCCATTATTAAAACCCGGTCTAATTAATATTAGACAAAAGACCTGCACCCCACCTGAATCTAGAGCACATGCCCGCTGCATTTGAACAACAAACCTCTGAAGTACTGAAACCTTACTGCAATATGATCTGGTAGAGATTGGACACTAAATCATGGACTGAATAATCCACCTTCAAGTGCCATTTGGACCACAAAGCTACCTGCAACTTAACTTGTTCACAGAGTTCTTGGAGATCAGGAAGAGCATCCTTAAATAAGCATTGGTTTCTTAATTTCCATACTGACCATAAGACTACAGAGGGAATAATCTGCCATACTTTGAGTGCCCAAGACTTGAATTTGAACATGCCACCACTGCAACAGGCCTTCTACAGAACCTGGAATAGCCCAAAACTGGTCTCACCACTCTACCATGTGAGACCAGCACTTCCACACCAACGGATACAGCAGTAGCACATGTTCAACAGTTTCCACCTCAGCTTGACAAAAAACACACAAATTACTAGCACTCAAATGAAAAGCCCCAATTCTTTGAAGGTAGGATGAGGTTTTAACTCTGCCACGCCATGCCAACCAACAGAAAAACTGCATCTTTGGAGGGGCCAATTGTAAAACCCAAGTTGTGTGTAGGATTATTTTATTGGATAGATTAGTAATTAAATTAATTTATATGGGTCATTTATTAATATCAAAGAATTAGTTATGAGATGGCATTATATTTTCTATTACTTAGATGGGTAATTTTGTAACTTTGAGAAATTATTAATAAGCCCACCTATTGTGGCTTTAAGTCTTGGGAAACAAACAAAACAGAGGCTGGGAATTACTCCGTAGGCGGCTAGGGTTTGAGGAGGTAAAAGAAAAAAGAAAAGAAAAAGAGAAGAGAGGTTCAAGTGAGGCTGCAATAGGGATTGGAGGCAGCACGTTGGTGATTTTGGGACACCCATTGGTTAAGGTAAAATCTGTCTTTACTGTTAATTATTAAGTTTATATTGAGGAATTTAACAATCAATGCATTAAGGGGATTTGGAAGATCTATAGGTGCCTACTTAGGTTTTGAGAATTTGGTGCAATGTGTAAGTGTAACTTTGGGTGGGTAATAAAAACAATGGAGTTTTGTATCATGGGTAAGGGTGTGTTTGGCTATAAAGTTGGGTTGAATGGTTTGATCACTTGGATATTAAAGCAATACATTAATCTAATATGGTGGGGCTTTTGTGGGTGTATGTAACACGTAAAAATATTAATTTATTTGAGGTTTTGTTTATTAGGTTTGCGTGATTAAAGTGGTGGAGCTGAGTGTTTGAAGTTGGTGTTGAAATATTGTTTTTAAGCGTTTGAAGTAAGTAATTCTCTATCACTGTTGGTTCATTTTTATTCCTACTGAATCGTTTGAAATTATAATTATTTATTTATAGCCTTCATGTTCTCTTAAAATAAAATATGGGTCAAGTATAAAATAGTATCGGATATTATTATGAAAATTCTTTGAATATTCTGTGAAACTATTCTGAAAATTGTACCAATGTTTATTCTGAAAATATTGAATATTTTATTTAAAAGTTGTATATTGTTTGAATTTTGAATATCACTCTAGTCTGATTATGATTTGGACCCTAGCCAATGGGGGTTATTTATTGGCACAGAAACTAGTTTCTTTTGGGACTTTACTACCGGCCTATGTGTGGTTCTGTGCCTTGTCACGGGCTAAGTAACCGTAGTCACAAAGACTTGAGTTTTGTGAATCAAATCATTGAACCATCTGAATATCGAACCATCGATTTGAACAACGAAGTTACTTTGAATTACCTTGTTGCCTTTTCAATTAAAATGTATTATACATTGTTTATTTTTAGCTATGAAATCATCTTACAAATAATTGTTCATTTATTGAATTGTAGCAAAAAATTATATTTATTGGTTATTGACTATTTATTTTATTTTATTTTTTTGTATACTTGATCCAGCTAGCAGTGATGGTTGGTTATTTACTAAGCTGTCTAGCTTACCCTTATTTTATTTTTTTCTGATTCTGAGGAATAAAGTTGCGCGGGGTTTTTACTTGTGGGAGTGCCGAGAGTAGGACTATGATTTAAGTACTTGGATTATTGTTTTGTTAGTGGATTAAATTAGGGGACTTGGTGGACATTTTCATATAAGAATTATTTATTTTTATGGATTTTGGCATTATGACAATTACGGATTTAATTTGAGTATTTTACATTGTGGGTTATGTGATTGGACTCTTAGCCTTGCATGCTTACTTAAATGAGTGTGCGGCGTTGTCACAGAGATTGGGGCGTGACACCAATCTCACCCACACCCTAGTTGGGACTACCAGACCATTTCCACTAGCTGCAGCCCTCCACCTCCACACAAAGGCAACAAAAAACTGCCCTGACTTCTCCACTAACCAAGAGCAAGAGTCCTCAACACCATCTCTGAGACTGGGAGATAAGAACAGCATGCCTAACAGCCTCTGCAAGTCTTCTTCTTCCCAAGCTAAGAGATTCCTTTTGAAATGAAGCTGCCACCCTCTTGAGGCACCAAACTTTGCACTAAGCTGCTGCAAAGAATCCTCCTTTTTTGTGGATAAACTGAACAATCTAGGAAATTCTGCCTTCAAACCTCTGCTACCTAACCAAGGATCATACCAAAACTTTATTCTCCTCCCATTACCAACTTTTATTTTAACCTGTTCACCAAAAAATTCACCCATTTGCTTATTAGCCACAGAAAGTTGCGAGATATCCTTCCAAACTAATGAGACCCCTACTGACTGATTCAATGAAGGTAACCATCCCCCACCAATTTTTCCATACCTAGAGCAGATCATTGATTTCCACAGAGCTTTATCATCACTGCCATACCTCCACCACCACTTTAGCAACAAGCATTCATTTACCATACCTAAGTCCCTAACTCCCAAACCTCCTTGGTTCTTACTTTTTGTGATCTCCATCCACTTGACCAAGTGCACTTTTCTGCTGGTAGCAGAACTTCCCCATAGAAAATTGGCTTGAATTTTAGAAATAGACTTTACGACCACCTTTGGCATTTTAAAGATTGACAAGAAGTAGATAGGCAAATTAGACAAGGCTAATTTGATCAAAGTCAGTCTACCAGCATAAGACAATAGTCTCCTTTTCCAAGAAGAGAGCTTCTTCTGAAATTTCGCCACTACTGGAGACCAAGTACTCTTTCTACTAGGATTCGCCTCTAAAGGCAAGCCTAAAAAATTAATAGGCAATTTCTTAGGCAAACAATTCAACACCTTTGCAAACTCCTTAGTCTAGTCTTCATGATAGCCCACCCCACAAACCACACTTTTGTGGAAGTTTATTCTTAAACCAGAAATCACCTCAAAACACCTTAAAACTCTTTTAATATTCAAGACTTCCTCCATGCCACCTTTCCAAAAATGATGGTATCATCTGCAAATTGGAGATGAGAGATGTCCAGCTGATCAGAGCCTACTGATGCACCGTTAAACATGCCCTTTTCAATAGCCCTACCCAACAAAAGATTAAGGCCTTTAGCTGCTATAATGAACAAAAATGGAGATAAAGGGTCACCTTGCCTTAACCCCTTTTATGGTTGAAACTCCTCCATGGGTGAACCATTAACTAATATAGACACCATAGTTGTTGTAATACAAGTCTTCATCCACCTAATCCACCTAGCCCCAAAGCCGAAACTACCCAACATTGATAGCAAAAAGTCCCAGCTTAATGAATCATAGGCTTTCTCGAAATCCAACTTCAAGATAATGCCTTTCTTCCTAGCTTTGTGCCACCCATCTGCAACTTCATTGGCAATCAACACACTATCTAAAATATGCCTACCACTGACAAAAGCTGACTGCACTTCACTGATCACAGCTGAGAGAACCTGCTTTATTCTTTTGGACAACACCTTGGCCAAGATCTTGTAGATGGAGCTAACCAAGCTAATCGGCCTATAGTCACCCAATCCTGAAGGATTATCCCTCTTAGGAATAAGCACAATGAAGGAGCTATTAATCCCAGATGATAGCTTAGCATTTGTGTGAAATTCATGAAACATTTGAACAATCTCACTTTTCATGACAGGCCAACACTTTTTTATGCATGCCAAATTAAAACCGTCTGGACCGGGGGCCTTGTTCCCATCACAATATTTAAGAGCTACCCAAATCTCATCTTCCAAGAACACTGCTTCCAAGTTAGTTGTTGCCTCTGAGTTAATAACATTGAAAGGGCCTAAAAGCTTTGGCCTCATAGACCAACTCTCCATAAACTGCTTTCTAAAATGCCTCACCACAGCCTGTTTAATCTGAGTAGGGTCCTCAAAGCACACCCCTTCCACACAGACTGAGTCTAACAAGTTCTTTCTTTGTCTCCTGCTAGCCATAATGTGAAAAAACCTAGTGTTTTTATCACCATTTCGAGCCCACAGCACCCTGGACTTTTGATGCCACAACCTTTCCTTATCTCTGCTTAATTTCCACACTAGACTTCTAATTTCTCTTCTACTTCTAATGCCCTCATCATCCAAAGGCCTAGACTCTGCCTTCAAATCCCAATCATGTAACTCCTCTTTAGCGGACTTTAGAAGAGAGTCAATATTGCAATACACCTCATTGTTCCACACCCTTAAATGAGATCTTAAATCTTTCAGTTTCCTCATGAGTTTAAACCCAGCCCAACCTGACACCTGATTATTTTGCCAAATCTGTTTAACAGCAGGCATAAAGGTAGGGTGTAAAAGCCAAGGATTTAAGAACTTGAAGGGTTTGGGACCCCAATCCCTTCATCCTCCCTCAACAGAATAGGGCAGTGATCGGATAAAGTTCTAGGTAAACCCCATTGCTTAAAGGAGAACTTTTCTAGCCACCTAGAATCCAACAGGAATCTATCTATCCTACTCTATCCTTCTCTATCCAGTGCATTACACCAGGTGAACTGTCTACCTAACAAAGGCATATCTGTTAATTCCAATTTGTCAATAAACTCATTAAAATCCTTCATTCCCTTCTCCCTCCTAAAGCACCCTCTCATTTCACTGATGAATCTAATTTCATTAAAATCCCCTCCTCCCCTCCCACACACCAAGGGTTTGGATAATGAGGGTATACATTAACCAAAACCTCCCATAACTTTCTCCTACCCGCAACCTCATTAGGGGCATAAATATTGACTATGGCATACTCAAAAGAAAGGCAAGATGTACCTAATAGAAGAATAACATTCTTACTGCAACAACAGTCACTGAGCTTAAAGACTTCTGGCCTCCAAATGCACAAAAGTCCACCTGCACTACCATCTAAATCCACACCCATAAACTCCATCTCTTCATAAGGCCATATGGACTTCACAAAACTAGCATCCACAGAACTTCTTTTTGATTCTTGTAATAATAAAACATCCACACTCATTTCCCTCACCAGTTGCTTGATTTTCCCCCTTTTTTTCTAACCTTCTCAGCCCTCTAACATTCCAAGATAAAATATGCATGATTAAATTGATTTAACACCCTCATTTCCCCAAATTGCAACCAACTAGCTTCTGTTTTCCCGAACTACACCTGCAAGTCTTTCCACATCATTCTCCTCTAACTCCACTATTTTGCTCACAACTTCTTCCTCTCTACCTTGGTACTGCAGCCCCAGAATTGCTCCTACCTTTAGAGTTGATTGCGCTTCTTCAATTAAACTTCTTCTTCTACTCCTCGATTTACTTTGAAAGAATGACAAGAAGGAAGCTACTGCTGGTGTCGTGGCACTGAAAATGGCAACTCTTTGGAAGCCAAGGCTGCTGACTACACCCATTTGTTTGCTGATGCAACCAGCTATCCTGCTACCCCTCTGTAGACACCCTATTTTTTACCGTCCTCAAGACTTGGATGTCACTATTTGAACACTCGGTGATCATCCATGTTTGTGTTCGTCTTGAGTTCCTAGAGGTCTCGGCCACGTGCCTTGCCTCCGGATCTCTCGACTCGACTGTTTTGTGTTTGGTTTTGCACCAAACACTTGTGTTTTGCTTTTGAGAGGTAGAGAGTGGCTTGTGGGCCACCCCCACACCTCACCAGCCATGGCTTGAGGCCATCGACCATTGTTTTGTTGCCATCGGCCATATGTTTGGTCGGTCGGCACTCTTTATGGTCGGTCGACCATGTATTTTGCCAATTTGTCATTTTTGACTGGCCGACCACTGTGCATCTGCTTTTGCAGATATTTTTATGCCAGCTGTGCTAGCTGGCATACACCTTGCACCCCCTCCATACACGTGTATGGAGAGATTTCACTCTTGCTTAGCTTGTCTTGTAAGCTTTGCAAGAGTGATCCTCTATAAAGGGAGACCTTCTCCTCCCTCCTCAATGGTTAGAGGGTTAAGTTCCAGAGGTCTGGATTAGGGTTAGCCATAGTGTATCTATTCTATCTCTATATCTCCCTCTCTTTGTGTATAAGTGTGTGTTTATCCTTACTTTTGTGCACAAACACCTAGTTTTACACCTTACCTTGGTTGCTGAGGAGCCATTAGGTTGTTCTTGAAGTTTTGAGCTAGTTTTGAGCTAAGGAAAGCAGTTGGAGTGCTGTTCTTGAAGGGGTCTACAAGGGTAAGAACTTTACCTTTAAATGCCCCATTTTTGTATAGTCTTTTTGCCTACCTTGCATCTGTTTTTGAGCTTAGTGTATAACATATAAAAGTCTTTTTTTTACTTGCTTAAAATAATTGTTTAAGGTTGCTTTGAGCTTTGGGGTTGTTTGACCCCTCTTAGGCCTTGTTTGGCCCCCCATTTTGTGTTATTTTGGTGAGCTCCGGGACCATCTTGTTTGGGCCTCCTCACCACTGAAATCTTGAGGGATTTACGTGGTGGGGATAGTGCTTTAAGGTCCTAAGAAGGAGAGGGGCATCCCCTCTCCTTGTTGCCTTCAAAAAGTGCCATTTTAGCCTCATGTGTAAGCACCATTTTTAAGTTCATGTTGGCCATGTCTTAAGTGTTATTTGTGCTTATTTTGTTATGATATAGCACTATTTTTAGTTGGTTTAGACACACCATGCATGCTTAGCATACTTGTCTTGTAATGCTATGAATTTGCCTTAACATGCTTTGTGCTTTGAGCCTTGTTATAGCATGATTTTGGCCAAGCTTTGTGAAACTTTTATGCATGATTTAGTACGCTTTAGCTCTATTTTTAATTGCTTTGGCCATGCTTGACATGCTTTGTATAGCCACCTTGCATTTTGGCTTGCTAGCCTCGGGTGTGTGAATGTTGAGTATACATTGCTTGGCTCGTTTCAGTGGTTTGGCACCACTATAGCATCATTTCAGTCCCCATGGTATGCTTGTATGCTTGCATTTGATGCTCCTTTAATGCTTTAAAAAGTTGTAGTCTTGTGCTCCATGTTTGGCCTCTTTTGTATGCTTCCATGTGTAGGCCACTTAGATGCTATCTAGGTGTGTCCTTAGCTTTGTTTAGGTCTGCCTTGGGACTATTCTAAGTCCTCTTAGCCTTGTGAGGCTTGGTTGGCATGGCCATGGCTTAAGCCCCTTGGCTTACCTTGAGTTTTGGACATCGTTGAATGCTTAGCTTGTCTTGTTTGCTTGGTTTGGCACCTTTTATAACATGGTTTCAGAGCTTAGTATGCATGCCATTAGTCCATGATTGTCCTCTTTTAAGTGTGCTTAAAAGTCGCTCTTTAATGCCTAGGTGTTGAACCATGTGTGCATGCATGTTTGTATGTCATTTTGCCTCCATTTCCTTGGTATTTGGCCACTGTTTTGGGCTTATTTGAGAGCTGCCCAAATTGGTATAAGACCATCCATCGCATGTTGTGGCATGCTCACCTTGTGTGTTGATTGCATACTTGGCTTATCATGTGTTGTTGCATGTTTAAGTGACATTATATTTGGCATGCATCTTATGTTAAGTTGCCTTGCATACTTGCATGTGTTATGCCTCACATGTTGTCACATGATTGAATCAAGTCATACACTTGTTTGCATGCTTGTCCTTGCATCTTGTAATATGCTAGTTGCCTTGGTAGCATCATTGCTTGTTTGCATGTTCATATGGCATGCTAGGCTTGCATGCTTAGGTTGCATCTTCCATGCATTCCTCGCCTCTTGATTAACCATGACAGAGGTTAGGATTCATTGGGTGTTTGGTGTGCATTACATTTGATATCAAATACACAACTTGGTTCCTTAGGCCATCATGCATTGAAATGCGCGATTAGTGGTCCGAGAATCGAGTACTATCCCTCTTTGAGTCATAAACATGATAAGGGGTGTGTTGGTGCACACATTTGCTTGAAATGCATTGCCATGCCTTGTTTTGCCCTCTGCTGCTGTCAAAACAGGTTCTGCAGGAAGCTTTGGCCGGTCGACTACATCAAGTGCCGATCGACCAATTATTGATGGCCGATAACTCCATAGATGGTTGATGACCACTTCTATTTGGCCGGTGACCATTCCTCATGGCCGGTGGCATTCCCCAGTGTTCATAAGGTATACCTTGGGAATTGTGCCATTTTTAAAGGAGCAGAGCAGGGTAAACAGAGGCAGCTTGTACATGGCATTGGATTTCCAGGCGAAGCCAATCCGAGCACGTGTGCATCCCTCTTCCCGAGGTCTTTTAATGCTTTCCTTAGCCTAATTGATTTGTTAATTAATTAGGTGGTCTGTGAATTATTTAATTAGCTTGTAGGTTAATTAAAGTGTATTATTCTTTTGGTCCCTCCGAGTGAGGGCGAATTTGTAATAAGTGTGGGTGCGTGTGTGCATGTCTTCCAACCCCCACTTATTTCTCCCTTTTACTTACCTGCTTTGATGGTTAGTATTAGGGCATGTTTAATTTAGCATCCTTATGCTATGCATTCGTGCATCCATTCATTCGTATTGCATGCACTGGGCTCGGCGCATCATACTAACTGCATAGTATTTCAAATCTAACTTTAATACGTGTTACTTGTTGCATTCCACATGCCACTCTTAGATTAGTCGAGCCTATTCTAGATTGCATTTCGTATGTGATGCATTAGCCATTTAACATGGACTTGGATCATACATTTGATTACTAACATGTTCATTGTTTTGGCTTGGAGTACACTGTAAGTGTTTTATGCTTTAGCATCTCGCATGAGTGTGAATGTTAACATGACAGCATGCTTACCATGTGGCTATATGCTTATGTGATATATTTGCCTGAATGCCTGTGGGTGAAGGTTGGATTGTTTGAGTTGGAACAACTCCTTGAAATCCGTGTTTTAGCATACTTGCGAGTAGCAAATTTCAAACCGATTTTCAAACAAATGGATATGCGATGCTTTGTTCCAAATTGGGCGATCTAGTCTATACTTTGTGTTGTGCGCATCACATAGTAAATCTAGGCTAATAACCGGAATAAGAACGCATAATGTTTTCAAAACAAGATATCATGGTTAGTAGAGGCCGATCTTCGGATCGGGCGAGAAATGGTGCTCATAGCTGACCTTCCCCAATCATACCTAAGCTCCCGAGCCGAGGCAACTCTGGTGATGACGGACGCGTGGCCTTAGGCAAACGAGTCAGGGTTTCCTAAATTCCCCCAAAATAAAATATTTAGGTGGCAACCCTGTATCTGGCAATGCAGTCCATGTTTGGAACTTCTTTACAAAAATCTGTTTTTCAAAACGATTTGCCGGATTTGGACTCTTTGGTTCAGATTAAGAACCGTGACAATTTGAGTCCGAACTATAGTAAGCCCAAATGAACAAATCGGGATTTCCCTCCCAGGACCTTCGGGGACGTCTACACCCTCCTCGAAACAAAGCCTTTTTTGCAAGTGGTAGATGTTTTCTGGTCTACAACTCCATTGCCTTTACTGCTCACACCAACATATTTTCCCAAATTATTCTGTATGGACTGAACCAAATTGGGCCTGAGTCTGGACTGGGCCACACTATCATCCAACTTCAACCTCTCCCTATTATTTGATCCACTAGGCAAAGGCCCAACCTGCACCCCCTCAAGTAATACTTCAAGATTAATATTTGATCTTCCCTCCTCTGGCCCACACCACTTTGTAAAAAGCCCAAAAGAGCCTATAGCCCCGTTTGGAATTTGAATATTGTTCATCATTTCCTGTTGTGAGTTGACTACTTGAACCATACCTTCCTCCTTGGAGCATGCACCTATGCCATCATACCCCGTGCCTCCCTGTAGAACACCTTCGACTACTGCATACTTACCATCATCATCCCTACCCAACACATCTAGTCTGTCTGGCTCTGTCTCCAACACTCTACTCACCTCATCAAAGCCACCCCTCATGACCTCCTCCCTTACTAAAAAAGTTTTCTGGGCACTCCTCATACAACCTCCATTGCCAGATAGCTGATCCACCTCTTCTTGATCTTTGGATGGAAGAAGAACAAGGTCTTTTTCCCTACTAGAACTTGAACTCGGACATAAACAACTTGGTAATTCCTCGCAGACCCTCACAGGATAAAGAGTTCTTTTACATTCCAAGTAAACAGTCGTGTTGATCATCTTCATGCACCTCGTTATTACTCGAACTCTGCCTTGCTGAAAGGTTTGAGGATTATTAACATCCTCTTCAAGTTGGACCACCATCCCCCAATGACTAGCTATATTGCAAAAGGTAATGACACTCCAAAGATTGATTGGGATACCAAAGCAACACAGCCAAACACACCTCTGCTGCTCTACAAAGTGACCTTTCCCCCATTCTTCAACTGAATCACACCATTCCTGGCACCACGTACCCAGCTTAGCCTTCACTTCCTTCATCTGTTGACCCTTTTGTATAACTCTGCTCTAAACTCTTTGAAGGCTAGAAAACTGCACAATTTCACAACTAAGCTTTCGTACCTCCACCCATTTCCTTCCTCGTAAGTCTTGATCACCACCTTCTTCCCTTCACTTGCTCCTCCACTTACCAGTGCCTTAGCATATGACCTCTTTCCTCCCTGAAACTGCCTCTATTGCACTTGAAGTAGCTATTGGATCCTTGTCCCAGCTTCGTTTCTGCAAAGCCCCCTCTGCACCATTGGAACAGAACTTTGGGATTTTTGATACTTTGCTCTTTTCACCATCAAAGCCCTATTATCGCACCACAGACCATCTGCCTTCTGAATCGCTATCTCTGCTGCCATTTCACAATCGTACCTAACAAAACCAAATCTAGATCTTGTTGCTTGCCTTCTTTTCCTTGGGATGAACACATCTTTTACAATACCAAACTTACGAAAAAGAGTGAACAACCCTTTAGGATCCATTGACTCTGGGATGTTATCCACGAAAATGGTAATTAGTCCTTGCTCCTTCCGAGATCCTCTCTACCAACCCGTATTCTTTCTCTTTCGTATTATTGGGTTCCATCCACCTTCTCTCTCGTTTGAGCTCATCTTGTTTGTTAGTGGAGGGGAGGTCTTGTTCAATTGAATCTTTAAATCTATCTAATGTCTCTCTAGAATAGGTGCAATATCACTTCTCATTTACCACCATTAAGTCAATATTGCAACCATTGATGATTTATCATCCAATTCTTCATTCTGTTGACGCAAATAAACAAAAATTCAATATGAACAAATCATGGATTTGGGATGGGGAGAGTTGGCAGCCATTAGTGTGGAAAAAATTGTTGGATACGAGAGAGGGAGGGGGTTGGGGGGAAGTGGATGTGGTTATAAGTGTCAACTTGTTATTTGTTACATAATCATCTAAGGTTCAACTCCCTTGTCACATTATTGAGGGTTTAAAATTATAAGTTTTAACATTTCTCCTTCTTGAATCCCCCCTTTAAATAAACTAATTTAGAATTTTTGTATATAAATTATGTTCGTATAGCATAATAATCACTTAAGTTGTATTTAGATTATGAATTTGAGTAGAGATTTAAAAACAAAAAAGAAAAATGTAGGTGAAATGTGAATGAAATATAACTACATTTCACCACTTTTTCTTTTTTCTTTCCAAATCTCTACTCAATCCATGATCCAACCAAACACATCCTTAATTAACCTCATGTTTTTGGTAATGATCAATATTATGGTCATGTACCTGACACAAGAAAACGTTCCGTATCTTCAATCCAAATAAATTTTTGTCATATAATGATACATCTGAAAAACTATCTTGTGACCAAATAGCTACCGGTATTGATATCATTCATTATTGTACTTTAATCATAAACTATACAAATTAGTACTATTGGATAAAAGTATCTGATATCATTATAAAGAGTAATCAAATGAAGTCCTATTAATCAACATATCTAATCTGCTGAGTCTAAGTCCTAACATTTTATTAAGGCACGCAGAGAGCACTAATTTTTATTTTCTTTGAAGAACCACAACAATAGTATGCATCGTGACAAAATCATATTACTCTATATAAAGCCCAGGGACAATGCAGAATTCATTGCACCTCCCAACTCACAGTTTATCAGTCTCCTTTCCTACCTCTTGGCAGAAGAACCATGGATTCCAAAAACCAGCAGCTGTACCGATCCATCTTCTTTGCTTTGCTATTCATATTGGGAACTTTGGCTTCTCAAGCTGCATCTCGTTCCCTTCAAGAGGAATCAATGTATGAGAGGCACGAGCAATGGATGACTAGCTTTGGCCGTGTCTACAAGGACACTGCTGAGAAGGAGGAACGTTTCAAGATATTCAAGGCCAACGTGGAAATGATAGATTCTTTTAACAAAGCCTCAAACAAGCCTTACAAGCTTGGTGTTAATCAATTTGCAGATCTTACAAACGAAGAGTTCAAATTGCGCAATAGGTTCAAGAGTCATGTCTGCACCGTAGCTAAGCGGCTATTCAAATATGAGAATGTGACTGCAGTGCCAGCTACCATGGACTGGAGGAAGAAAGGTGCTGTAACACCTGTTAAGGACCAAGGCCAATGTGGTAAGTAATAATTTTTAGATCGCAATGCATACAAGAAAAGTGACTGTGATGTTAGTTATTTTCTAATTCTTTCATCTGTTATCAACATATAGGATGTTGTTGGGCATTTTCGGCTGTGGCAGCCATGGAAGGAATTAACCAATTAACAACTCATAAGTTAGTCTCGCTATCTGAGCAAGAGCTAGTTGATTGTGACGTATCTGGCGAAGACCAAGGTTGCGGGGGTGGTCTAATGGATGAGGCCTTTAAATTCATTGAACAAAACAATGGCCTGACCACCGAAACAAACTACCCATACAAGGGAACTGATGACACTTGCAACAAAAACAAAGCAGCAAACCATGCAGCCAAGATAACTGGGTATGAAGATGTGCCTGCCAACAGTGAGAGTGCACTACTTAAGGCTGTTGCTAATCAACCTATCTCTGTTGCCATTGATGCGAGTGGATCTGACTTCCAATTCTACTCAAGTGGAGTCTTTACAGGAACCTGTGGCACTCAACTAGACCATGGTGTCACTGCTGTTGGTTATGGGGCTGCTGCTGACGGGACTAAGTATTGGCTTGTTAAAAACTCATGGGGCACGGGATGGGGTGAAGCTGGATATATAAGGATGCAGAGAGACATCGATGCTCAGGAAGGCCTATGTGGCATTGCAATGATGGCTTCATACCCCACTGCATAAGGTTTAAAAATGAAAGAAGTCCCTATGTAGAATAATGTGTATGGCTTGTTAATCCTACTATTTCTCAGCTTGTTTATAGCTATTGCAAAGCTTAATGTATTTCCTATATGGAATCAATGTAAAATTAATGTTAGTCTTGATTAATATGGACAACTTATCAATTTCTTTCCATGAATTCACTTGCTGATATAGCTATAAGGGCTTGTGCCCTAGGCAATTGAGAACAAAAGCATTTGAAAACCATCAGTTCTTCATAAAACAAAAACAACCAAAACCAATTATAACAGCCAGTCCAACAATAATTAATGTAACCACCAAAGTTACCAGGAGAGTGAAGTCAGTCATTGCATCCAATATTTGTCCCTCAGTTTGAAATTTAGTCAATCAAAAATTATTTTCCTAAAGTTTCTTCAGAATAATGAAAATTGATACAACCTAGAAAGTTGTTAATCTAATAGCAGGGCAGATTTCAGGGGTGAAAAGGTGGGAAAAATCATTTTGGGTACTTATTAGTTTCCTAGTTTCGAGTCATTGGGATCAACATTTCAAGGCTTTGGGGAAAAAAAAATTTGGTTTGAAATTAAGAAATTTCCCATCTTTATGAAATTTCACATTTTCAAGTAAAACAAAATGAGTTTGAAATTGAGAAATTTCTCAGTTTCAAAAAATTGGGATCAACATTTTGCCTTTTGATAGTGAATAATTTATCACATGCGAATTTATTTTTGTCCCAGAGGTCGGACAATTTTTGCCGCAAAATAATTAAAATACCCTCATCAGGATAATTTATCCAGTCATAATCTATCTATGAAACAAACATGACCTTAGATTTAGGCCTTAATGACTTAGTACAGATCCATGCAACCTTATAACTAACATGATTATGAAGATGATAAAAATAAAGCTTGAGGAACCCAAATCATGCATCTGATATAAATTACAATGGATATGGGCATTGCCTGTGATATTCAAGTCCACCTTGTAATGGCATTTTGTGCTTGATTGTTGCTCAAATATGAATGAAATATAAGTTATTTATTTATTTATTCATTTCTCTTTTTCTTTTTAAATCTCTATCCAAATGCATGATCTAAATATAGTGTTAATGATTTCTCTTTGGACTGGTTGGCAATAGAAGTGGATAGACAGATGGCGGTACTATGTTAGGATTTTTGATGAGGTTTAGAGGCTTCAAAAAGGTAAATTAAGGCTCACATATTTTTGGGTGGTAAAAGTAAAAAAATTGAATCAACTTTGGTCTGTAGAGCTCCAAATTATAATAATTTTGCCATTTAATTTTTTACACTGGTTCAATTTTGTCCAATTAATAACATTTGTTAATAAAATGAGACAAAAAATAAAGGACAAAATAGTTCATTAAAAAAAGAATAGACTATTTTAAATTGGATGAGAACCCATCAGTCACTTTGAGGAGAATGAATGAACTATTTTGTTCCTTGATTTTAGTCAAATTTGTAAAAAGGAATTATCAATTGAACTAAGTTGATATAATTTGAACAACTCAAAGGTAAAATTGATGAATTAAAACTATAAAAATCAAATTGGCATACGAGGTAAACTAAGAAGAAAAATGACGACTTTTCTTTTTGAGCTGATAGTGAGGGCATTTCCTTTTTATTTGCGGACACATAAATCAAGCAGAAAAATAAACTAATCATCACCATCTTTGTAGGCCAAGTGGATATGTATTTACCTCAATCTTAATGTCAGACATCCAGTTTCTATGAAAAGAAAAGGAAAAAAGAACATTAACATAGAGAAATCCAATAACAAAATGGAGGTGTGTTATGTTAACCAAATGAAGTATATGTCTTGAAAACCTTTTGCATGTTCTTTTGCGCCTTTTTTTTTTTTGTTTTCCTTATTATTGTCTAGAGGTGCAAAAAAGCTATCATATAGTAGGCCTGTTGATTAAAAAAAATATATTTATTGGATTAGAAAAAATCTTGGTTACAAAACAAAGTAGTGTTCTTGAACTGTGATTTGTACATATTTACGGGTTATTTGGGATGTCCTAAATAAATGTACTTTTTAAATTTTTGGACTAAAAAGTTGAGGAAAAAAATATAGTTGTTTGGGTTAACTTTTTGACTTTTTATGGAAAAATGTGTATTAAAAAATTATGTAAATTAGTGTGTAGGAGAAAATTATGATTGAGAGTTGTGCAGCCGTACTTTTTGATTTTTGGTGAATAGTGATAATTTTTTAACTTTTTGAGTAACTTTTTAACTTTTTAGGCACATGCCAAACTTGGCCTTAGTCATGCACAAGAAGTCAATTTTGGGAACTTAGCAGACACAAATAATAGACATAAAAAGAAGGGAGACTTATTTATAAGTCTTTTTTCAGACACTTATGGTAGGTTAAGTCTTGTGTAATTTTTTATAGTCTTAAGTCCTATATTTAGATAGAAATGTATTTCATAAGATCCTACATAAACGTAACGTGACGTGACACTTGCATAAACATAACGTAACGTGACACCTATATAAATGTAACGTAACGTGACACCTACATAAACATAATGTAACGTGTCACGTTACGTTTCGCAAACTTAATGAGTTTTTATTTTTTTAAATTGAATATGAAAATATTGCTGGTTTATATTGGTGTCACGTTACATTTCATATAAATATGATCTATGGCAACATTCAATTTCCTATATATAGGAAATTGAATGTTGCCATAAATCATAGGTGTCACGTTACGTTTAGGTAGGTGTCACGTTACGTTACGTTTATGTAGATATGATCTATGGTAAATTACATGTTACCATAGATCACAAGTGTCACGTTACGTTTATGTAGGTATCACATTACGTATGGGTGTCACCTTACGTTACGTTTATATAAATATGATCTATGGTAACATTCAATTTCCTATATATGGTTTTACTATTATTTATGATATTAACAACTAATATTGAGAATAAATATGTTAACAAACTTCCCACAGAACTTATGGGAATATAAGTTTTTTAGTAGGATCATATGTAGCATAAGTCTCCCTAATAGGCCTTATAAATAATTTTTCCTATTATATATAACTCATACTTTAACACAACCTTGACAAATTTTTTATATCATGTAATTAATGTGATATTTTCTATCTAATTTTAAAAATTCACCATTAATAATAAAACAAATAATACTTAAATTCAAAAAAAAAATAAAAATTCAAGAAACAAAGTAAAATACTAGACAAACATAATAAAATTTGCCAATTTTATTAGATTGAATGATCATTAGAATTTAATCTGAATAATAATAAAATTTACAATCAAACAATACAAGGTGAGTCCGGAGATTAATAATCTCACTCCTATGTATACTCCGTCCAATCGAAAGAGAAGACGAAGCAGAGCTCCATGGCTGCCTCTGTAGAGATGTGGAGGGTCTGCACTTCTGCCTCTGATGACTCCCTGGCCTAATCAAGATGGCATTTCTAAGTATGTCTTCATTTTTTTCTTTAATTTATTGGATTTTTGTTAAAAAAAATTTCCCTCAATTTATGATTGATGGAGTTGAGGATCTAATACCCAAATCATAAATACCCTGCTATGTGGGCCCTTGTTGAAACTGGTGATGAGAACTTGCTTCCCATTGGCATGAAACTCATATATGAAGTAGAACAAGTCATTCTTTGCTAATATTCCAAACTTCTTTATTTATTTATTTTTGATAAAGGTGAAATTAAACCCATTAGAATCTGCAGCTTCAAACCCATTGCAATCCTTCACAGCTTGAACAATTTCAAATTCTAAAAAAACTTTTGCTATGCTGCTTGTTGATTATCTTCAATACACTGCAACCAAATAGAGGTCTCATCCATGGTGGTTAATCAAATAGAGTACTGAAAAAACCTCAATGCTCTATTTTATTTTATTTTTTAATCTCATCATATTCATCTTGGATTAACTATCCACTTCAATAAATGATATGAAGTTCTTTTTAGGAAAAATTATTTATAAACTATATTAGAGAGACTTATGCTACATATGATCCTACTAAAAAATTTATGTTCTCATAAGTCTTGTGGGAAGTTTGTTGACACATTTACCCTCAATATTAGTTGTTAATATCATAAATAATAGTAAAACTATATATAGGAAATTGAATGTTATCATAGATCATATCTATATAAACGAACGTAACGTGACACCTACATAAACGTAACGTGACACTTATGAAATTGCATGTTACCATAGATCATATCTACATAAACGTAGCATAACGTGACACCTACATAAACGTAATGTGACACCTATGATCTATGGTAGCATTCAATTTTAAGTTTGCGAAACGTAACGTGACACATTACGTTACGTTTATGTAGGTGTCACGTTACGTTTATGTAAGTGTCACGTTACGTTACGTTTATGTAGGTGTCACGTTACGTTATGTTTATGTAAGTGTCACGTTACGTTACGTTTATGTAGGATCTTGTAAAATACATTCCTATCTAAATAGGACTTGAGACTCCATAAGAAATTACACAAGACTTAACATACCATAAGTGTCTGAAAAAAGACTTATAAATAAATCTCCCTATATAATAAAATATTTTTATATTACGTGATTGTTAATATGTGTTTTTTTTTCTAATTTTGGATATAAATTAATTTTTAAAATAAATTGAGAAAAAAATTAAAATATAAAAAGCTAAAGTTAAAAAAAAAAAAATATTTAAAGGCCAAAATTAAAACTACATAGTTTTGAAGAACATATGCCACTAATCTTTTGTGTCCCCTACATTGCTGTTGCAAAAACAAGTCTTTCACCATTATTTATTGAGAAAATTAGTATAAGGTCCCTCTTTCATTTTTAGTAATGGAAGAGATCCACAATATTATTTTATGATATCTAAGGTCCCTCAACCCCACACCCATATATTACAGAGAAATTTAACTCTCTCAAATCAACTCATCGATCTCTACGTCTTTTTCTCTCTCTAAAATCTCTGACTCTCTCTCTCTTTCTCTTTTCCATTTTCTTCATCGCTTAAGTCTTGAAATTTCCGCACTGTTTCAACAATGGCAAGGGGCACATCGCAGTCCCAAATCATTCGTCTCCTCAACCTCCAGCCCCCGACCCTGTCGCTAAAATGGCCCCCTACAGCTCAGCCCTGGCCACCGCAAGTATGCGTTGCCATCACCTCTGCTCTTCTTCCTCCGCTGGATTCAGCGGTGGCGGCACCGAAAGCAACGTCCTCAGGTTTTACAACGTCTTCAGGTTCAAAAGAAAAATTAGTTGGTTCTATCTCCTCATTGTTGATAAATATATATATATATATATATATGCATATATTGTTTGTGTTGACAGCATTGAATTTCTCTGCAAATTCTGATGGTTTCAGTTTCTTGTATTTCTGTGTCAAGGTGATAACATCATCATTATTAATCGGTTCCATTTGCACAGGTGGTGGTGGAGGAGGTGGAAATGGTTGTCTCTGTTGTTGTTGGTTTTGCTCTTGCTGTTGTCTCACCAACCCAGTTAAAGCTTCCACCATTCTTTCTAACCGATCTATTCTGGCATTAGAAGATTCTGACTCATCTACATTCCTTGCATTAGTGTTCTCCATTGGTCTCTAGTACCCATAGCAGATAGAATATTTCATTCTCAGCATGATAGTTCCTCTGTTGTCTCATCATTTACAGTTCTTGTCTCTTTATATATTCAAAAACACACGCACACATGCACATATGTTTATGCCATGCCCTATTTCTCTTCTAGGACACCCTACAGCTCATATGGACACGTGTGTGAGTAAATTAACTCGTGCGCTCTGATACCACTCTGTCACGACCCAAACCCGCCCCGAAAAGGTTGGCATCGTAACCGGCCAGTAATCTTAGATTACCACAGGCCTTTCTGTACAAAACATACATAACCGGGGCTTGCGGAAGCGAAAACAAAACACTAATAGTCCAAAGAGCTGTGCATTTATATGAACATACATTACATGCCAAAAATGTTAATTTACCCACTACATTACATCACATATAATCAAAATTCATATACAAGACATAGGCTCACGCCACATGTACAACCAAAACCAAGCTTCCTAACGGCCTAGCCCCAACTCGGAGGCATCAAAACACCGGGTAGGCTTCAAAACGGCGGCTCAGCTCGGACTCCGCCTAGGCTTGACTCCCAGAGTGCTCACCTATAAATACATATATACAAACAATGAGCTAAAGCTCAGCAAGTAACATTAAAGTAAAGGGGTAGTGAACGAATCCCACATTTCATATATCCATAAAATAAATCATTCATAAACATAATCATCTCATATCAGAACATACATAATGGCATACTCCATAGAACATAACATTTGTCGTCCAACGACTAGAGTAACCGGTCCCGGACACCGATTAAACACATACCGAGATCTCGTAAACTGGTCCACTTAGGACTATCTATGGATGCCATACTAG
The DNA here is from genome assembly GCF_055761805.1 of Camellia sinensis. Lineage (NCBI taxonomy): Eukaryota > Viridiplantae > Streptophyta > Magnoliopsida > Ericales > Theaceae > Camellia > Camellia sinensis. The sequence continues at coordinate 142,768,493 of NC_138968.1, forward strand.
ATTCGCAAACTGGACATTCGTTCACAGAAAACATTTATCATTTCAAAACCATAACATAACGTAGCACTTTTAAACATAGATCATACTAACATATCTTTACAAAAATGTCACTCACAGTGGGTTTCCAAAACCGGTTGCACGGTCCTCGCCTCTTGACCTGCAATTATCAACATGATAACACATTTCTTCAATACACATTATCATTAAATCACTTAATTCGTGCCATTCTATTCTTCCCTTATTAAATTTCATGTTCATGCGGTGCCAAATGATGCCAATAATATGATAAAATCAAGTAATTCATGCCATATATGAACTGAATACAACCTTCAAAATTTTCCTGAAAATAAGTCCCCCGCTCGAGCGCCACTTTGTCCGCTCGAGCGGACTGCACAATTTTCCAAAACTGCTGGAAGGCCGATTTTCACGCTCGAGCGGGAATACCTCCGCTCGAGCGGACTGCGCGAAAATCTGAAATTCTAAGCTCTTCCAAAGCTTTAACCTTTCCTTTAACAAAAACAACTTCAAAACGATGGAAACCAAGCCCCAAAACACTTGAAAACCACTTGATTTAGACCTTACAACTTCTCAACAAAACCCACATGCATCATGTACAAGATCAAACCATGAATTGAGGTGAAGAATCATAACTATTCATGTAAAAGCTTCATTTCTTCATATCCATGGAGGTTCTTCCTCAAGAATGCCAAATATAAACATAAATCATCTATTCATGCCATACATGCTCAAATTAAACATATTTCTCCTTTCAATCCTCTTATTTAACACGAGATCATTGATGATTCAACCTTATTTCAAGAAAGTAGAGAAGAAATTCTTACCTTAAGCACTTAATTGGAGAAGTTGTAGCTTGATTCTCCTTTTTCCCCCTTCTTCCCCTTTCTCACGAATTCTCCTCTCTCTCTCTCTCTCTCTCTCTCTCTCTCTCTCTCTCTCTCTCTCTCTCTCTCTCTCTCTTTTTCTAGATTTTTCTTTTCTTCTTTTTGAGTCAAAGAGTCAACATCCTTATCTATGTATAGATATATCACAAAAAAATAGAATTGTGCCATAATCTTGAGCCAAACAAGGCTTAACGAATCAGACGAAATTCAGTCCTCAATTTATTTTCCCAAATGGGTCTAAAAATTCCCGGTATCACATAGGCGTGCTCAATTTCGTTTTTTGAACCCATTACGGTCATCAATTTCAATCCCAAAGTTGTAGCCTCAGCAGATATTTTTCTAATTCAAACGGATATTCTTCAATTAATTTCATATGAACACATAATTAATTACTGATAAATATGACACATGTTTTGGGGTCATTACAAATATTGTGATACTTGATTGAAACAAGCCTTTTATGTAAAATTTTAGAATTTGTATCTGATTCAGATTTACCCTGTAATATAAATACATATACATATATCAATTATGACTTTTACTTCTTGATTAATAGTTCCGTTCTCTTTTGTTTTGTTATCTTTTAATAGTTTCCTGACTTTGAATAGATGGATCCATGTAGCAACCCTGAGTATTTGGGACAAAGACTCGTTGAGTTGAGTGAAGTTTTCCTGGTTTTGAGCAGTTCAGGATTTATACGTTTTTCACTTGTGGTATTATATTAATAGCTAGTTAAAAAAAAGGACGAGTCTTGGAAAACTATCACTCAAATATGATGTTGAATTACAGGAAAGTGAAAGTGAAGAAGACATTCTTGATGAAAGTGATGAGAAGGCAGATGAAGAGCATAATTAAGAACCAAAGGTCCCAGTACAACCCGAGCCTGTGGTAAATAAGGCCCCTGAAGTTTCTTCAGCACCTAAAGAGGCAACCAGAGAAAATTTCTTCCAACTTCATTCCTCATCTTTCCTAAATTCTCTTGTTTGCTTATAATTATTGTTTTCCTTTTGCTTTTGAATAATAATGAAGCCTTGTAAATGCACCCTGTAATAAATTACAGATTTATAGTCTAGAAAAATTCTCAACAATTCAAATTTATAGTCCAGAGAAATTCTCAATAATAATAAAGCCTTGTGAACTAGAATTTCTCTGTAAAGTCCAGGAAAAATTTGTCTAGAGAAATTCTCTGTGAAGTCCAGAGAAAATTCGTCCAGAGAAATTCTTTAGATCGAATTTTCCCTGGATCGATGTTAAGGAACCTTAGACATTATGAAAATATTGAGTATCCTTTATACTATAAAATCTTTTGCCAGAGATCTTTAAAAAAAAAATCTGCATTTTACTATGATTTATTTTCTATAGGATTTGATGGGAATTAAGCCCAATTATTAAGACCTATAGAAAGTATATTTTAGGCATTTTATGAATACCTACATCGAGTTTAATGATTAAAATATTATTTTTTTTATTGATTTTACTTAACAAAAACAGACAAATGGTTTAAATTAAAATCAAAAAGATTAGAATTTAAATTGATAAAATTAAGGACTCTTGATTTATTTTGTTACATGGCTCAAACCTTGATGTTTTTTATGTAATTGTCTGAAACAACAATTGTCAGATGCCTTTTTGTTCTCAATTGCTGCTCGGGCATCAGTCATTGGGAGATATAGGATTGCTAATTTGCTATATCAACAAGTGAGTTCAAGGAAAGAAATTAACATGTTGCCCATAATAATCAAGACCATGATTAATTTTATATTGATGCAGTACTATAGGAAGTACACAGTTTTGCAATAGCTACAAACAACTAATAACTGAGAAATAGTAGAATTAATAAGCAATATATATTATTCTACATAGGAATGTCTTTCATTTTTAAATTTTATGCAGTGGGATATGAAGCCATCATCGCAATGCCACATAGGCCTTCCTGAGCATCGATGTCTCTCTGCATCCTTATATATCCAGCTTCACCCCATCCCGTGCCCCATGAGTTTTTAACAAGCCAATACTTGGTCCCGTCAGCACCAGTCCCATAACCAACAGCAGTGACACCATGGTCTAGTTGAGTGCCGCAGGTTCCTGTAAAGACTCCACTTGAGTAGAATTGGAAGTCAGATCCACTTGCATCAATGGCAACAGAGATAGGTTGATTAGCAACAGCCTTACGTAGTGCACTCTCACTGTTGGCAGGCACATCTTCATACCCAGTTATCTTGGCTGCATGGTTTGCTGCTTTGTTTTTGTTGCAAGTGTCATCAGTTCCCTTGTATGGGTAGTTTGTTTCAGTGGTCAGGCCATTGTTCTGTTCAATGAATTTAAAGGCCTCATCCATAAGACCACCCCCGCAACCTTGATCTTCACCGGATACGTCACAATCAACTAGCTCTTGCTCAGATAACGAGATTAACTTACGTGTTGTTAATTGGTTAATTCCTTCCATGGCTGCCACAGCCGAAAATGCCCAGCAACATCCTATATGTTGATAACAAATAAAAGGGTTACAAAACAAGAAGCATCATAGTCATTTTTCTTTTATGCATTGCAGTCTAAAAAATTATTACTTACCACACTGGCCTTGGTCCTTAACAGGTGTTACAGCGCCTTTCTTCCTCCAGTCCATGGTAGCTGGCACTGCACTCACATTTTCATATTTAAAAGGTGTTGTCGAGGAGCATTCGTGACTCTTGAATCTGTTGCGCAGTTTGAACTCTTCATTGGTAAGATCAGCAAATTGATTAACCCCAAGCTTGTAAGGCTTGTTTGAAGCTTTGTTAAAAGATTCTATCATTTCCACGTTGGCCTTGAATATCTTGAAACGTTCCTCCTTCTCAGCAGCATCCTTGTAGACACGGCCAAAGCTAGTCATCCATTGCTCATGCCTCTCATACATTGATTCCTCTTGAAGGGAACGAGATGCAACTTGAGAAGCCAAAGTTCCCAAAATGAATAGCAAGGTGAAAAGGATGGATCGGTACAGCTGCTGGTTTTTGGAATCCATGGTTCTTCTGCTAATTAGAGGTAGGAAAGGAAACTGATAGACTGAGTTGGGAGGTGCAATGAATTCTGCATCGGATTTGGGCTTTATATAGAGTAATATGATTTTGTCACAATGCATACTATTGTTGTGGTTCTTTAATGAAAATAAAAATTATTGCTCTCTACGTGCCTTAATAAAATGTTATGACTTAGACTTAGCACATTATTTATGTTGATTAACAGGATTTCATTTGATTACTCTTTATGATTATGTCAGATATTTGTATCTAATAGTCCTAATTCGTATAGTTTATGGGTAATGTACAATAATGAATGATATCAATGCAGCTAGTTATTTGGTCACAAGATAGTTTTTTAGGTATATCATTATATGACAAAAATTCCTCTGGATTGATGGTACGGAACGTTTCATGACACAGCTTTCTTTTATCAGGTACATGACCATACTATTGATGATTACCAAAAAAATGAGGTTGATTAAGGCTATGATTGGATCATAGATTTGGGTAGAGATTTGAAAAAAAAAAAAAAATGTGGATGAAATGTAGTTATATTTATTCATGTTTCACCTACTTTTTTTTCCTCTCTCTTTCTCTTTTCAAATCTTTATCTAAATTTATGATCCAAACCCAACCTGAGTGGTTATTATGCTATACAAATATAGTTTATATACAAAAATTCTATATCAATTTATTTGAAAATGGAAGGGGGGGGGGGGGGGAGGATTTACAAATGAGAAATGCTAGAAAACTATAATTTTAAACCCATAATAATGTGACAAGGGAATTGGATCTTGTATGGTTGAATATGTGGCAAATTACAAGTTGATACCTATCATGCTATATTATCGTGGGTCAAATTGGCAGAATTTTTTTATAAGTCTCAAAACACTTTCCAAACAGATATATGGTACAAAACATGGAGTGCGATTTTGTTCGCATGTACTATCAAAATATGTGAATAAAATACAAATATTGATTAGCTCGAAAAAATGGAAATCACAATTTTAGTTAGGGCCATCACTTACATTACAGGAAATGCCACTTTTGGCGACCAAAATATTGGTCGCCAAAAGCCCCATTTTTGGTCGCCGAAACAATTAGCGACTAAAATATTTTGTCGCCAAACTAGTCGCCTATACCCTGTCGGCGATAGTATTGGCAACTAAACTATTTTTGGTCGCTGAAAGTGAACGTTTTGGCTACTAAACTCTGGTTAGTCGGCAAAGGTTATCTTTTGGCGACTAAAATATTAGTCGCCAAAAGTGAACATTCGGCTACCAAACTCTGAGTAGTCGGGAAAGGGTATATTTTGGCGACTAAATATTTAGTCGCCAAAAGTGTTCAAATAAAATAAATTAAATTTTCAGCGACTAAAACTTTTTGTCGGGAATAAGTTTTAGTCACAACATTACTACATTTAGGGACTAAAGAATTTAGTCGCCAAAAATATTATTTTTCATTTTATTAAACTTTTGGCTACTAACCATTTAGTCACTAAAAGTTCTACCTTAGGCGTGGTGACTTTTGCCGACTAAAACTGTTCGTAGCCAAAAACCTATTAAGATTCATTTCTTTACTTTTTGCCACCAAAAGTTTTAGTCGCCAAATGATACCCTTTTTTCCGTGACTAAAAAATTTAGTAGCCAATAGTTTATTTCTCTCATTCTCAAATTTTTTAGCTACTAATTATTTGGTGGCAAAAACATTTTGGATTATGTTTTTGCTACTAAATTATTAGTAGGCAAAACTTTTGATTACCTATTTGGCTACCAAAACATTTGGTGGCCAAATAATTTTCTGTTTTTTTTTTTTTTTTAAAAAAAATTGTAAACAACCTGTATTCATTTATATTACATGTACCCTGTATAAACAATATAATCCATCAACACTAAAATATATTATCAACCATTAAAGCATTCAACATAATACATGAATAACCATGATTTAAATCCATACATAATACATGAATAACCAACGTCAATAATTTAAATTACAACCTGTAAACATAATACTTTCTATTACATTTGTAATTAATACAGCAATGATACACAAACACCAGAGAAAATCAGACCAGCCACCTACAACGAGGAAGATTAGTGATTTGAAGCAGCTTAATTACGTCCTATAGCACCCAAAGCAAGAGAGATTTAGTCTTCTGTCCAGCTCTGCTCAACAATTTCACGCACCCTCCGGTTGTATTCACGCTTGTTGTCACGCCCCCAAACCGCCCCTAGTAGTTTGGTGCCGTGATGGCCAGTAATCCGAGATTACCGAAGGCCGACTTACGAGAATCAAACACAATCAGAGTATAAAATATGGGGCTTACAAGTGCGGAAGCAACATATATACATATACTGAATCTAAATAGTCCATGAGAGCCGTGCTTAAGTCCAATGAAATGACATACATTTTTACAAAGTCTTACAACTTAGATACAATAAGGGAACGAGATACAAAATACATCTTGACCAAAAGGCTTCTCAAGCCGACATATACAAGTACACATGAATTATAGGCTAAGAAGCATAATCTTCAAGATGGTACAAAATGCTAATCCAAAACACGTCGGCAATGCACCCAAAAACACATCGGCTACACGTCTAGGCCTCATTGCCTTCTTGCTCATCACCTACATATATATAGAGAGGGTGAGCTTGGGTACTCAGTGAATGATATTAGAAATAAAGGTTTTGCATGATTGATATCCAAGATTTCTTTCAAAACAATACATAGCATACTTTACAATCAAGGGGGAAATCAAGTTCATTGCCGGCCTTTCAAGTTCTTTGGATGTTATTACATCTACTTAATACAAGGGGGTGATGACAATTCCAAGACAAGAGTGCAGTTGCATTATAGTCCCCTGCAGCTAAGGACTTTCAAGACAAGAGTGCAGTTGCATTATAGTCCCCTGCAGCTAAGGACTTTCAAGACAAGAGTGCAGTTGCATTATAGTCCCCTGCAGCTAAGGACTTTCAAGAAATGTCATCAAAACAAGATAGTGCTTAATATACAAGTAGGGATAGTCATTCATGCTAGATCAAGTACTTTTCGAAACAAGGCAAGACGAGATTTATGAAAGCAAGTGTAACATAGCTTTATTAAAAATACCACTCACATAGTTCTTCACACGTCGGGGTCGAGACAAGCCGAAGTCCTACAAACACAGGGCAAAGCCTATTGAATGCACTTTCAAACAAGTCTCTTATGTATGCAAATGATCTCGGAAAGCACGCTGGGCACTAACCAGGTCTAGGCCGAGGTTCCACACCTCCTTGCCGAGGTGTGTCCCCGAGGGCCACATGCAAGGAAAAGAGGTCGGGAACTCTGGGTTTCCCTCTGCTGATGAACATGAAGAACATGAGTGTGAAAACATGAAAAATATGAATGTTCAATCATAATCTGTCATCACAAATCTGGGATTTTCATGCTATGAGTTTGAAAACATGGACCTGGGTACCCGTACTTGGAATTTTTGTGGAAATAAACACAAAAACATGATTCTTTATGCAAGCTTTCGGATCAAAACAAGACTTTCTTGAAGAACACATGAATGTCATTTTCTCTTTCTAAAATCGAACTTCAAAACAACGCATGGCTTACAAATCATATCCGATCATGCAATGCAATAACATGAACATAAAGAACATCATGAGCAGATCAAGAATCTAACCTTAGAACACGGATCTAACGGTTCGATCTCTAGGAATCAAGCTTGAAGATCTACTTCCTCACTCTAAAACTCCTTCTTCCTCCTAGAGTTTCTCTCTCTACAAGGCAAGGTTATGATATCAAATGATAGTTTTCTTTACCCGGTTCTGGGGTTAACCCTCTGCTGAGACACGTGGCGGCGACTGGTTGGGTTTACCCTGAAAAGGTGGCTGACAGACCAGACAAAGCATGGTGGAAGGGTGTTCAACAAGTAAAGCGGTATGGGCTCTCTGACGAGGCAATGACATCAGCTAATAACAAGGCGTATTTAACAAGCTACACGGAATGGCACTCCGGCAAGGGGTGACATCGGCTAACAAAAGGACTTCGGCAACTAAGGTGACAATGACCCCGGCTAGGAAGGACAACACTTGACTAAGTTGTGCCACATCTTGGCCTAGATGCGCCACACCTTGGTCTAGGTCATACCACTCCAGGGCGAGATCACTTGGGTGCAAGGTAACATCTCGGCTAAAGTGGCAAGGCGAGGACGGAGGTCAACAAGGGGTTCCAAGATACTTCTAGACTGAGTATGACCTCGGCTTGGGATAACATCGGCTAGCATGACTCAGGCAAGGCGTGACCTAAGTTTCACATCAAGGAAGGAACAAGATAAGCGTACTACACTTAGACAAATCACAAGGCTTCAAAATAAGGCATGGATCACACTCGCTTAAGCGAAACAAGTCACAAACATACACATGCAAGCTTAACAAGCCGTAATCATACAGATGCTCATGAACATGACGAAGACATAAAATGTGGGTTCCTACACTTGTTCGCACTAAACAACAATGCTACTTCTGAATTTGCAGGTGAGTTTGCATTTGGATCACAGAGCATTGACTGAAATGAGAAAAAGGGGAAACCTGCATTTGGGCTTGGGTTTGGGTTTGGATCACAGAGCAATGACTGCAATGAGAAAAATCAAAAAACATCATACCTGAACTAGTGACCAGTAGCTTTGTGGAATCAAAACATTCCTAGAAGTTATATCTATTTGGTATGGTAGAGTCATGCTTGAACAATTGACAAACTGCTGAGTTTATTACATGCATTTGCCAGTTTTGCTCATTTATTTATTAGTAAAATGATTGCACAGTATGAATTTAATACACACCACGCATAAACACGTGCCCCAAGTTGTTATGTTATATCTATGAGCTTGTTAACAATTAATGAAAGGTTGGCCGCTATTTTGCCACACTAAATCCAAGGGATAGTATGTGTGGAGTGGCCAACATGGGTTCAATTCTGCTACCTTATGAAAATTTGTTTAAAAAAGAAAAGTAAAAGTTCTGTTAAATAAAGTGGATAGATAGGTATGCACAAACCAATCAACTTTATTTTGCTGCTCTCAAATATTTTTGTATTTCATTCTAGATTTCTCATATTTTATATTACCTACATAGAGGAAAGTGGAAACCATAAAGAAAAAAAATAAATAGCACAAGAGCCAAAGGAGATATGTTTTGTGCTAGCATACTCTAAATTGGTTGCAGGCTTGACGCCCTTTTTTCTCAAAATCAACAAACACGAGTCTCTGCTAGTTCACCTATGGGTTTATAACTCCATAGGTTAAAAGGCATGCATGGAGACTTATTTCTCATTGCTTTAGGCTATTTTATGCTAGTTCAGTAGACACCTTTCTTGCCTCTGCTAGTTCACCTATGGGTTTATAACTCCTATGGTATATCCTATGTGAGTCGGTTTGCGGACCCTTCATGGGCCACTTTTGACCCACCCATTTCTATTAGGATTTTTCTCTCATTCCTTTTTCCAACAGTGTTTCTCCCACCAACGCAAGTATGGCTGTAATTTCAAATTTCGAATTTGACCTTCATACAAAGAGTGATGCCTTTAATCATGGAGTGGAAGCATTATGTCAGACATTGGAGCAATTTCTTTGACATCTGGCTAAAAGTCTTAGCCTGTCTGAATATTAACCTTGTCTGGTTTGGGCATGACTATGGGCCTGTTAATCTATAGATTTTAGGGACTGAAGAAGTTATGCAGTCAAATAGAATTGGAATTCTTTCATTTTTTGTTTCTTTTAAAGGCCAAGAACTAAAATATAGTTTTTGAAGGAGCTTTTGTTGACTTAAGCCTAATAGTGATAGTGTGCAGAATAGTTTCAGAGAACAACTTTGATAGTTTCTCTTTTTGTTTTTGTTTTTGTTTTTTTTCTTTTTTCCCCTTGTTCTATGGAAATAAATCAGTTGCTTGCTTGTCATTTACATCTACACTGTCTCTCAAGGTAAGCCCTTATTTCTCATATCAAGATGTGTCCATACACAGCTAAAGTGGTATATGCATGATTGAAAAATACATGGTGATATAATGAGATGAGAAAGGCACACAAGAATTTGCAATGAGTTTAAAGCAAACCAGGCTCAACAACCGCTTTGGTTCGCTCACATGGGAAGGATGATTTACTGGAATTGGTAATTCTATATACCCAAAGTGACCTGAAAGGTAAAAAAATGAACAAAACTTTAGCAATACTTCAATGTGTCCAGCGATCATGACCATTCAAACTTCTCAGTGTAATCAGAAAATAAAAAGGATTAAAACATGAAAAATACCTTCGCATGTCCCGGGTTCCGCAGCACCACATGATTCACATTTTCCAGATTCAAGCGGCAAACTAAGGAACGGATTTGAAAGTTGACTAGCATGGCTTATAGGGAAATCACTATTGGATGATGTGCACTAACAAAAAAATAAATAAAAGGAATCATACCAACTTATTCAACCAGAATGGTCACAAGATCCAAAGTTGCACTTAATCAAATGCCAATTGTAGGACAATTTGTTCGGAAGGAGGTTTACATCCATCACAAGATCTAAAATATGTCTGGAACAATATTAGGACTCAAATCTTCTAGGGCCCAGTTTTTTTTTTTAAGAATTTTTAAAACTATAAATGAAAAAACACATCTGAGAACTGTTTTAGTTTCCAAAAAAAAGACAACAATTTTCAATTTCAAAATCTAAAGAAAAAATATTATTTTCAAAACAATTTTTCATTCCCTATCCCCTGCGTACCTCCTCCCTCCACTCACTGAACATTTTTTCTTAATCTCATTTTATATTTTTAAAAACATATGTATGATGTACCAAATATTGTTTTTTATTTTGTTTTATGCAAAAACAAAAACAAAAGAACAAAAACATGGATAGACAGAAAACAGGGCATTACCAAGCCCCACCCTAACAACATGAGTTTCAAAAACAGGATAAGATAGGAATTCTTTATTCAAACTGAAAAGAAAAGAAAAGAAAAGAAGCAAAAAAAAAGATTCAAAATTCCTAGTGATAATCAAACAATTCCACTAACCCCTTTTATAAAACTGAATTATGCAAGCTGAACAAATAACACCAAAAAAGAGATTATGGTCAGACTTTGTCTATGAGCATTAAGACTCTATTTACATTATCAATTACCTTGCCATGAATGTCGTTACCTTGCCATGAATGTCGTTACCTTGCCATTAAGACTCTATTTACATTATCAATTACCTTGCCATGTATCTTCTGGACTCTATTTACATTATGATAAGACTTTGTCTGTGAGCATTAAGACTCTATTTACTGAATTATTACCTTGCCATGAATGTCGTTAGTCATTTGAGCATTAAGACTCTATTTACATTATCAATTATAACTCATTTCTCAATGATTAATTCAACAATTATGTTGATAGAATATATATAAAACCATCTAAATAATAGAAAACACCTATGAAAAAAGAATATATATAAAACCATCTAATCTTTCTAATTTTCTCACTTTACAGCAACAACTAACATCTATCCGATCCGAGTTTGGATAGAAAACAAATTAATACAGTTATTACATAACATAGGTTTAACTAACATAGGTTTTTGCATAGAGAAAAAAGAAAAAGAAAAAAACAATGCCTAGTAGCCTCATTGGGAGCTTAGCTGGTTTCTTGTTCTTCATCATCTAGGAATTGACAGAAAAATGAGCATATTCTCAATGGTAGTGTAAAGAAAGAACAGAGGAAAGCTTAGCACCTAATTGCATACCAAACATAATAATGAAATGAAGATGTGAACTTGTTCATCTCCTCCAACCTTCTCTTCATTTTTTAGTACATTAGTATTGCTTTTGTTTTGCCTTAAGTGGTGATTACATAGTAGATGTGGCTCAATTATTACGCTACTGAAATTTTAGACTAGTGTTAAAATTTCTTCCCATAACATCTTACACCAAGTTCTTCCCATAAAATGTCTTAACATAACATCTTCAATTGTCCTATATTTGTTAGTTATTTCGTCTTTATTATTTTGAAAACAGTACACATCGCAGTGTAGTCAAAAGATTCACCAATTTGAGCTGTAAATTTCTAGTTAATGCCAGCTACACCATCTAACAACATACCTCTCCAGCATAATGGCAAATACCAAAAGCTCCACCTCTTTCTCCTTTAAAGCAAGGATTACCACTCAAGTGTTGCTTAAGCTTATTAGCAAAGGTCAAATCAGTGGCCTTGGGGAAATTTGAATCTTCATCCAACAAAGATATTAGCCCTATAGGTTTCTGCAAAATGCATAGCAGTGAAGCCATTAACACACAATCTACCACGCATGAAGGAGTGAATTTAAATATGAAAACCTATAATTAGGTTTCACATAACATGGTATGATCAAAAAGATGAGAACTTGGTGTATAATTATGCTTAGGAAGCAATATATTCAATCTTTTATTTTCTTTACAACTTCAGTTTATAAGAAACAATATTACAATAAGAACATGGTTTGAATTATGCATGAAAGGCTAACAAAAATAGTCAGAGACCTAGGACGACCTATGTGGTATGGCATCATATGTATATGAAATATAGTCCAATGCTCACATAGATCAGCACAAGGAACTCTGAAAAACTCGACAATGAACATGTGAGTGTGTGTGCGTGTGTGTGTTTGTGTTAAAAACAGAACTACCTTCTCAAAGAGATCCAAACACTCTTGGTTGTCTTCAAAATCTACTTTTGTCCAATCAATTCCATCTAATTCATACTCCTAAAAACAAAATAAACAAGTTGCAACATTAATATACTAAGACATTCAGTTGTCCTCATCCAAACACTGTTGATAACAGATGCAATTAAATTGGAACCTTTATTTATTAAGGTCATTAATCACAAATGCAAATGAAAGACAGGGGAAAAGAAATTAAGGAAAACCTGAATAGATGCAAATGAACTACAAATAATAATAATAACAATAATTGACTAACCATGAAAGAGATTATACAAAGCAATTCAAAATAACTATACCAATGCCATGACCCATGAGCATAACAATTCAGCGAAGTAAATACATTTCAAAATAATGCAAATAACCACAGAGGCATAGCAACATAATGACAATCATAAATGCAAAAAATCCAAGAATATATGGAAACCTAAAAGCATACTCTAAAAACATTAATTAAAACAAAAGACCAAGTTTGAAGCCATGCTCTCTCTCTCTCTCAATTAATCTATAACTAAGCTTGTTTAGTGTCCCAAATACTTGAGAAATAAAGAAATAAAATTTCAAATCCAAATCGATTCATGTAGTAATTTTCCCAAATTCAAAAGAAGAACAAACTCACAAAATTAGGCATAATCATCACAAAGCATCACCAACAAGAGTTACAGACAAATATCATAGGGTTGTGTGTGTGTGTGTGTGTGTGTGTGTGTGAGAGAGAGAGAGAGAGAGAGACCGATTGGGCGTTATGGTTACAGTGCCATTATGCTGTAGTATTCCTATCAAAAAAGGCATAGTTCCTACATATACTCCCCAAAAAATACTAAATGTAATACTGAAATTGATGTTGAACTGAGCATTCCCATAGTGAGCAGTTTAACAGTCATCATAAAATTGGCATGTTAAAATTTTCAATGTATTAAACAAAATGATATGCTAAGACTTAACCACAAACAACCCCAGCCACACTATCCCCATCCCACCAATACCTCTTCTTCCATCACCAAGGTAGAGTTCTCATCCATAAGGCAGGGTAGAACCTCCATAGTTTAAACCTTGGTACTGAAACAAGCAGATTACATGAAACTCTTCTACAACTAAAATCTATATTGATTACATCTTCGTGTCAATGACTAGCCATTGCGAAAATTAATGAAAAGAATAGAGCACACATGCATGTACCATACATAGAAAGAAAGAGAAAGAAAGCAACTCACTTACTTTTCACAAGCACCCTTCCTAAACTTTTCAGCCTGACAAATTTTTGCACCTCTGTCACACCACCTCTGTCACACCCTTCCTAAATGTAAATTTAACAATTCAAATTAAAAAAAAAAAAGGAAAAAAAAAAAAAAAAAAAAAAAAAAACTAACAAAATTAATGTCCCCTATTTATTGTGTTTTCAACATTATAAATTGAATGAATCAAGATATGAACAGGATATATAAGATATTGAATGAATCAACACTATAGATATATATATAGAGAGAGAGAGAGCAGTACCAGTATATATGTATATAGAAAGAACAAAGAGAGTGAAATTTCTACCTTGGCCCCTCCTAAGTATAATTTCTTTGCGTGAACGGAAGAGTTAGATAGGATTCTCACAATTGATAATCTTATTTGGCAGCGGCAGATTATGGTCAATTAGTGTTGTATGTATCGTGGGGTTGCGGAGTCCTTGTCTCATCTTCTTCTTCATTGTTCTGTGGCATATCAACTTTGAGTGTTGATTTTTTCTATGTTTAAAATGGTTTGGGTGCAACAAGGAAGTGTCGAGGGTGTTTTTCACAGCTGGAGGCCAGAGGCTTAGGAAGATGTAGGCTTTGGCACCTCTGTGTTTGACGTGGATGATTTGGTCATAGCGTAATTGGCATATTTTTTAGGGGGTGAATGAATTGGTGGCTCGAATGAAGGATCGGATTTTGGTGATTTTGTACAGTTGGTTTTGGGGAGAGTGTCCTAGATTTGCTTGCTTTTGTGGATTTTTACATACTCTTCGTGCTTAGGTTTGGGTTTTCTATTGATTCTTTTTCATTGTATTCTTCTTTGTTAATAATAGACTTTTATTTGTCAAAGAGAAAATAAATATCTCTATCTTGCAACTGCTCTAATATGTATAAGGGCACTCGTCAACAATCACTAAATGGTTGTAAATATCTTACCTACCCCAATTTTATGATGAAAGTACAACCCTTTTAAAACTTGATAACCACCGTCCGAAACTGGTTAATTTGCCAATTTTCAACACAATTAGACATAACCCAGGTAACTAACTATTCAGACTTTATTTATATGACCTTACTAAGATAGAAATAGAAAATCCAAAATACAAAATTAAATAAGTATACCCAATCCTTTCAAAGTAAATATGCATCCCTGCACAATGCCAATAACCCATTACAAAATCGAATCAGACCCTAGCAAATATGGTTAGAAAAAGCAGAACCCTATTGCTGAAAGAGTAGCTTCTGTCAAGTTTCTAACCCATTTTTCAACCATTAATAAGGTGCATATATCTCAACTACTGATGAGACTAACAAAAACATTTCGCAAAGTTGGCGCGACCTCCTTTGCTTTTGAGAATGCAACAAAATTGTAAAAAAAAAAAATTAAATTCAATTAATAAATAACAACAAATCCCATTTTCCTATTGTTATCCCAAGTTTTCTCACCAACCAAACAAGGAAACAACAGAAGAAGAGAACTACTGCGCTTACCTGATCTTCAACAGAAAATCCCAACGACATCACTTTCTCTGCCTATCTATCTCTGAATCCGAAGCTCAGAACGCAGTGCACAGTTGGGTAATCAAGATCCTCAAACAACTACCTGATCCTCAAAACCAATCGGATAGAGTGAAGCCCTAGAATACCCACATCATATATATGCAATCATTTGAACCGTCTCAATAGCATACAGAAGAACCACACTGAACAAAAACTGTCCCCAAACAAAACAGCGAGAGAGAGAGAGAGAGAGATGAGTCGGCCTCACAACAGGGCTCATCGAAATCAAACCTGAAAATATTACCAAAAAACAATTTTTTAAAACTATTTAAGAACAAGGGTTTTGTGATTTGAGCTGAGAAAAGGCAAATACAGAGAAATGGGTTTTTGAGTAGTACCTGTGGAGAAGACATTGTGAGAAGTGGTGGAAGAGAAGCTTAGAGACCTGAGTGATGAAGTGGGTTTGGGGTGAGTAGAAGAATAAGGGTAATTGAGGGATAGGGTAATTGACGACGCTGCTCCGACGCCGCTCGCCGTCGATCGCGATAGAGAGAGAGAGAGAGAGAGAGAGAGAGAGAGAGAGAGGGGGTGGGTAAGTAGAGATTGGGGATTTTTGGGTTTGACATTAGGGATTTTTTTGGCGGGAATGGGAAAAAGAGGGGGGGTTGTTAGGGAGCGGGAATGGAAAAAAAAAAGAGGGGGAATAAAAAAAAAAAATTTTTTTTTTAGTCACAAATAAAATTTAAATAATAAAATAATATCGTTTATTTTATTTTTATTTTTTTTTGCTGCGGGGGTTGACATCGTCAAAAAATTTTATTTCTTGTTAAAATATATATTTTTTGTAGTTAATAAATTTTGTTAAAAAAATTCCTCTTTTTTTTTAGTTACTAAGATTGCAAATTTATTTGTTTCATTTTTATTTTAATGAAAAAAAATATTATTATTTTTTATTTGGTAGAAGTAGGGGTAATATTTTAATGAAAAATATTTTTCACTAAAATAAAAGTTAATTTTCTGTAGTCAATGAAAAATATTTTTCTGAGGCCTATTTTTTTTTGTTACTAAAAATCATGAACTAATGTTTTGTGGTAGAGGAAAGGGAGCAGCAGTAGTAGTGAAGATGGTGGATAAGAGATGGTGGTGGTGATGGGGATGGCGAAAGAGATTAGTGGTGAAGTGTGTGGTAGTGGTAGTGTAAATGGAGTGGCAGGGGTGAAAGAGAGGTAATGGTAGTAGTAGTGGTAGTGGTGGTAGTGGAGTGGTGGTGATGATAGTAGTAATAGTAGTCGTAGAGGTGAAGTGGCGATAGTGGAAGTAGTGGTGGGGGTGGAATGGCGTTTGTAGTAGTGGTGAAGGTGGTAGTGGAGATGGATGGTGAGAGAGAGAAATAAGTGAGAGACAGATAGAAGAGAGAGAGAGAGAGAGAGAGAGAGAGAGAGAGAGAGAGTGGTGAGCGAGAGAGAGACAAAGTGGTCGCTAAAAGTGTATTTTCTTGTAGTGAATCGATAAATCAAGAGGGAGCTCAGTAAATAGAGAGGATGAGAGTGAGAGAGTGAGCAACGCAAACACAATGGGAAAGAGAGAGAGAGAGAAATAAAGAAAGAGATAGAGAGTGAGAGTGAGAGACAGAAAAGAGACATAGAGAGAAGAGAGATGGACGAGAGAAACAGAGAGATAGAGAGAAGAGAGATGAGCGAGAGAGACATAAAGAGAAGAGAGATGAACGAGAGAGATAGAAAGAAAGATAGAGAGAAGAGAGATGAACGAGAGAGACAAAGAAAGATGAGAGATAAGCAAGAGAGATAAAGAGAATAGAGATGAGTAAAAGAGACAGAGAGAGAAAAGAGATGAGAGAAGAGATAGATGAGTGAGAGAGAGAGACAGATAGACAGACAAACAGAAAGAGAAGAGTGATGAGTGAGAGAGAGAAAGAGAAGAGAGAAAGAAAGATGAAAAAATGAATGAAAAGATATAGACAAAGAGAGAGAGAGAGCGAAAAGAGATAGACGAGAGAGAGACAAAGAGAGATGAGCGAGAGAGATAAAGAGAAGACAGACAGAGAGAGAAGAGAGATGAGAGAGATAAAGAGAAGAAAGATGGACGAGAGACACAGAGAGAGAGAGAGACAGAGACAGACAGAGAAGAGTGATGAGTAATGAGTGAGAGAGAGAAAGAGAAGAGAGACAGAGACATAGAGAGAAAGAAAGAGACAGACAGACAAAGAAGAGTGATGAGTGAGAAAGAGAGAGACAAGAGAGACAGAGACACATAGAGAAAAAGAGAGACAGACAGACAGAGAAGAGTTATGAGTGAGAGAGAGAAAGAGAAGAGAGACAGAGACAGAGACAGAGACAGAGACAGAGAGATAGAAAGATGAAAAAATTGGTGAAAAGAGAAATGTTCGAAAGAGTAAAACAACGTCGTTTTTATTTTTTTATTTATTTTTTGTAACAGAAAAATACCGTTGCATTTATTTAAACCATTTTATGACCAGATATATATGAAGCTGTCTTAAAGCCACAATATATATATATATATATATATTTTTGGCAACGATACGTATTACAATCGCAAAAAACTCTTCTTTTTTTTTTTGCGACTGCAGTTGGTACCGTCGCAAATACTCTTTTTTTTTTTTGTGACAGCAATTTCTGTCGTCGCAAATACTCTATTTTTTGCGACGAAAGTCACATTTTTTGAGACGGCAAGTTGTGCCGTCGCAAAAAGTCATTTTTTGCGACGACAAATGTGCCGTCGCAAAAAGTTCCGTCTCATAAGCCCACTTTTCTTGTAGTGAGAGAGTGAGAAAGAGAGAGAGAGAGAGTCAGAGAGTGAGAGACAGAAAAACGAAATCTGAAATCTGTCCTAATATTTGTCCTAAAATTATAAATTAAAAATATTAAATTATCTTAAATATTTGTCCTAATATTTTTTTTACTGAAAAATATTATAATATATTTTAAAATTTTATATTCTTATATTCTTATATTATTTATATATATATATATATATATATATATATAAAATAAGAAAGAAAAGAAAGAAAGAAAATTAAAAAAAAAAAGAAGGAAAAAAATTTTTTAAAAAATTTTTGAGCCAGCCCAACCCGTGTTTTTTTAGTCACCAATTACTTTTATAAATCCCTCAAATTTAAATTAGAAATGTCTCCCTCCAAATTTAAATTAACAATAGTGTTTGATTATTGTTAACCGTGTATAACGTAAAAATAATTTTAAAAAGTTGAAAAAATTAATTATTAAAAAATTAAGAAAGATTTTAAAATTTGAAATAATATCAATAAGTCTTACAAATCAGATTTATTTACTCATAAGTCATGAGTGAATTTTTTTTATACACTTAGCCCTCGTTTTGATAATGAAATTTTTTTAAAACTTTTTAAATATATGTTTTGTGTCTGTGAAATGATTATTTCATTAGTACTAGTAATAATATTGAAAAATTTACTAAAATGATAAATAATTGGGATATTTTGTCTTTTATTTGTGAATTTTGATTTATTCTTAATTTATTAGTGTTATTGAAATATGATGATGTAAAAAGTATAAATAGTTTAATTGTACTTTTTAAAAATAATAAATTTATTATTAAAAATTAAATTCATCAGACTAACCTGTAACTATGCCTTTAAATTTTTGCAATGTAAAACTATCGACAAACAGACAATAACAAGTTGCCCATTTTAGAATTTAATTTCTTTTTATAATACAATTATTACATTTTAAAAATATTAATTTATCAAAATTACCTTTTGATAGTATATTTTTTTAGAAATATCAATTGTCATAATTGTACTTTTTGTATTATTAATGGATTTAAAAAAAGGACAAAATAAGAAATTCATATTATTTTAATAATCAATTTTTAAAAAAAATTAATATTTTGAGATAATAAAAAATAAAATAAGATATTAATATTTTTGGATGGTGGGTGTACAACCTCTTCATAAAAATAAAAATAAAATAAAATAAAATAAAACAACTATTTTGTTTAGTCAAATTTTCAAGTGGAGACTAATGGTATTGTTGTTAATAAAATAAAATACTATTTTGTTAATTTTTTTATTTTCATTCGGCTACCAAGCAATTTAGTAGCCAAAAGTAGGCCTACAGCGACTAAAATTTGCTTAAAATATTTTAAAAAGTTGAAAAAATTAATTATTAAAAAATTAAGAAAAATTTTAAAATCTGAAATAATATCAATAAGTCTTACATTTTACACACTTAGCCCTCGTTTTGATAATGATATTGAAAAATTGAAAAATTTATTTAAATGATAAATTATTACATTTTAAAAATATTCATTACATTTTAATAATATTAATTTTTCATTACAACCCTACAGAAATTAGCATTACCTAAAGGAACACCTTACCATTATTAAACAATCGGCTACCAAACTATTTAGTAGCCAAAAGTAGGCCTTTGGCGACTAAAAAGCAATTTAGTCGGTGAATCCCAGGTTTTTGGCGACCAAAATTTTGGTCGCCAAAGGTATTTTATAATTTTTTTATTTTTATTCGGCTACCAAACTATTTAGTAGCCAAAAGTAGGTCTTTGGCGACTAAAAAGTAATTTAGTCGGTGAATCCCAGGTTTTTGGCGACCAAAATTTTGGTCGCCAAAGGTATTTTATAATTTTTTTTATTTTCATTCGGCTACCAAAATATTTAGTAGCCAAAAGTAGGCCTTTGGCGACTAAAAAGTAATTTAGTCGGTGAATCCCCAGTTTTTGGCGGTATTTTATAATTTTTTTATTTTGATTCGGCTACCAAACTATTTAGTAGCCAAAAGTAGGTCTTTGGCGACTAAAAAGTAATTTAGTCGATGAATCCCAGGTTTTTGGCGACCAAAATTTTGGTCGCCAAAGGTATTTTATAATCTTTTTTATTTTCATTCGGCTACCAAAATATTTAGTAGCCAAAAGTAGGCCTTTGGCGACTAAAAAGTAATTTAGTCGGTGAATCCCCAGTTTTTGGCGACCAAAATTTTGGTCGCCAAAGGTATTTTATAATTTTTTTTATTTTGATTCGGCTACCAAACTATTTAGTAGCCAAAAGTAGGTATACAGCGACTAAAAGAAATTTTGTCGCCGAAACTTGACATTTGGCGACCAAAAGTTTGGTCGGGAAAGATTAAAAATTAATTTTTTAATTTTCATTCGGCTACCAAATAATTTAGTAGCTAAAGGTACCTTTATGGCTACTAAATTTTTATTTAGTCGCCAATTGTCATATGTTTAGCTACTAAAAATTGTTTTAGTCACCAATTGTAATATCTTTAGCTACTAAATTTTTTTTAGTAGCCAATAATCAACATTCCCCTACTAAAAAAAATTAGTAGCTAAAAAGTTGACTTTTGCCGACTAATATTATTTTTGGTAGCCAATTCCGTGACTTTTGGCGACTAAATTAGTTTTGGTAGCTAAAAGTGGTCGGTAAAAATGCTTTTTCTTGTAGTGTTAGACAGTGTGAACGAAAATTTAAATTCCAAAACAAGGCACATAATTTGGACAAACTAAGGCCTCGTTTGTCAATAGACCACTATAAGTTATCATATCACTCTCTCTACTTTTTTACATATTTTTTTTATAAAAAGTCAAAAAAATAAACAAAATTAGCCAATTTCCAATGAGCTCTAAGTTACATTTTATGAGTAGAAGTATTCTTGTCAGAAAATTTATCAAAGCTGCAAGCCTGCAAATGAAAAAATATTACAGCAATCATGTAATTGTTAGTGTGTGAGTGATTTTCTGATCACACTGCCCGCTTAGTAATCAGCTAGAGAGCACTGGTAGAATAGATGGCTTCAGTTATCCTGCAACAGAAAGAAAAGGCTCCGGCGGTGGCTCCTCCACACAGGGGCACTCCGACGATCAAGTCAGTATATCTCTCAAAGATAATCAAGTGCTAAACTCACTGCTCAAAGCATAAATTGCGTACCTTAGACCCACGGGAGTGCCTTTCTTTTATAGTTTACTTAATCCTAGTCCCACTAGAAGCCTGACTTCTATGGATTCCTGTTCAATACTTACCCTGGACTCTTCAAGAGATAAAGATAAACTTTCTAAAAGCTTTATCCTTATCTTGGCTAAATCTCCTCTTTATTCTAAGACTCTTGTCCCTTATCTTTTATCCTCTTATCTCGGATTCCGATATCTTCGGAGATAACCTCGGCCTTGCCGAGATAACCTCGGCGTCACGACCAGGACACGTGGCACCTTGACTGACACGTCGGCGTCACCTTGCCACGTGTTGGTACTCAGAAAATATATCCCCACAACTGCCCCCTAGGTTTTATTACCTCGGCATTCTGAGGTGATGGAACCTATATCATTCCATTTTTCCAGTACGTCGATTTTCAGTATCTCAACCGAGATCATAATTTTGGCCGATATCTTTTTATTGAAGAACAAGAATTTCAAGAACCCTTCCACGCGTATGAGCTGTCATACACCATAATTCAATCGTTTTTAACCACGCGTTCCTTTCTTACTGGTTCGTACCTGTGACGCGCCCATAAGCCGTCTCTTTCTCACGTGCGCCGTCTGACGTATGCATTCTTCTAGGTGTATTGATTATTTTTGCCGCCGTTTTCATTTTTGACAAAAACTTTTCCCCCCTTTCTTCATTTTTCCACTTTTGCGTCTGATTTCTCTTGCTTTTTCTCTCTCTAAACTCTTTCTTTCGAATCTGCCATTGCTTAAGCTCCAAGCTCTGCAGTTGTCTCCCGTTCTCCCTTCCTGTGAAGCTTTCGTCGTTCTCGTTACATCCGTAACTGTCGTCTGACTCCAGCAATCTTCATACCGGCTTCACTTTTTTCTGGTAAGCTACTGTTCCTTTCGTTTTCAATTCTGTTGATATTCTTCATTACTTGTTGCCTTTACTGCATCTGTTGAAACTTTTAATTTGCGATTCATACACCTGAATGTGTCCTTCCCATGATTGTGCCCTTGCCTATATCTTGAACACACGCATTGTTTCACTACTTCCCTGTATCTTTGTCACTAATCTTGGCCCTGTATTTCTTGTATTTTTTATGCTCTTGATAAACCATCTCTGTCCTTGATTCTGAAATTCCATTCTTGCTTTCTATTTTTTGTTTCTTTTCCAGATCAGTGCCTTTTCCAGATCTGTGCCTTTAATCTTCATCTCCATAGTTTTAGGTTTGGGATTTGTTTGTAAAACCCACGATTTAGGGCAAAACTGAAACATTCCTTACAAATTTCTGTATCAGTCCAAACCTAGGTTTTTGTCGAGGCCCCATCAATAAGAAACATCTTCTTTCTGAATTTCAACCCTTCTAATTCAGGCCGATATCATGGGTATGTGGAGACATAGGGTAGATACCCCGACCAAACTTGATTATTTTAGGCAAGAGTTCTCCATCCCTGCCGATGTCCATCTGAGGCTGGCTGGGGATGATGACTCCATCATGCCTACAGAAAACTCTATGCCCTTTCCCATTGTAGCTTTTACTGAGTGCGAACTCCGGCTCCCACTCAACATCCTTTTTCGTGAGATTCTTCACTTTTATAAGTTGAACCCCATGCAACTGGCAATCAATTCCTATCGAGTGATCTTTGGTGTCATAGCCTTAGCTAAACAAGAAAACGCTAGGATCACCCTAGCCGATATCCAGTATTGCTATACCATGTGTGCCCTTAATTTGAAAGAAAAATGCTACATTTATTACCTTAAGCCGAGGTCTACAGAATTTAAAATCGTAACCGACCTCCCAGACTCCAACAAGGGGGCTGGTGATGACTATCTCATTACCTCGGGAAATTGAGAGTTTGCTCCAGACGAGGACATCCATCTCTACCCTCTTCCCCGATCAGTTTTAGAGGGCAAGGGTAAGAGCCCAGTATTCACCTTTGCTTGTTTTCTTTCGAAGTCTTAAATACTTTGTCTGTTTCTGACATCTGTTCTTCTTGCAGCTGTTTGTCAGCCACCGAAAAATTTTCGCCAATCCTTTGTCCCAAGTAAGGATTTGAAGAAACTTCTGGACTTGTCAGTCCATAAGAGAAAAGCGTATGTGCTTCTCAATTTTATTCCATCATACAAGTCGACTTTGCCCGACGTTCCC
The DNA here is from genome assembly GCF_055761805.1 of Camellia sinensis. Lineage (NCBI taxonomy): Eukaryota > Viridiplantae > Streptophyta > Magnoliopsida > Ericales > Theaceae > Camellia > Camellia sinensis. Next base: position 142,791,950 of record NC_138968.1, read on the forward strand.
AAAAGGAAGAAGAAAAGCCTTTCTCCAACCTCTGCTACAACTCCATTGACTACATCCACATCACGAACAGATCAAGGATCAACATCCGATCCAGCTGATCAGCCATCAACCTCAACTCCATACTTGGTCCCGATATCAGAACGAAAACGTCGGCGGCGACTTGTCCTTACTGCCAAGATGGCCCGCCCTAAGCCTGTTGCAAAAGATCTTCTGGCCAGTATTCCATCATCTATTGATGAGCAGCCAACACAAACCCAACCTCCATCAAAGCCGAAAAGAATAAAGAAGGCTCAACCAAAGCCTAAGGTAACTCAGGTTCAGTCAGAAGATACCCTGCCTATCTCAAAGTTGGTGGAGAGTGACAAACCTCAACCCTCTGCTGGGAAGAGGCGCACGAAAACCCAGCCATCAGAGTCCCCAAAATCTAAAAAACCGAGGTCTTCGTCCGCTATGCCTTCAGGATCCAAGAAGAGCGATGCCCCTTGGTCCCCAAAAATTACTCTGGAGGACAAGCCAGTCTTGGCTACTGACAGTGCCGACGACATCAATGTCGGCGTAGCCCTAAGCACAGCTCTGCTCCTTCCCGGCGACCTTGACCGCAACGCCGAGTTGAGCGAATACGAGAATTATGCATTGATGCTTCAACGCTCCGTTCAAGTAAGTGTCTTCTTCTTGGTAATTTTCTTCTTTCTGTTTTGTATTTAGAAAATTTTGTGCTAATTTTTGCCTTGTGTTCTTTCAGGCAATCCAGCATGCCCACTCTTTTTCTGTTCAGTCCTTTGAAAATCGGCAAAAGCTGGCCGACATGAAGAAAGAGTTCTCTTCTCTCCAAAAGATCAATAAGGGCCTTGAATCAAAAATGAAGAAGCTGGAGGATCAAGCCGAGGCTGCAATTAAATCTCAGAACAATGCCGAAGAGAAGGCTGAGGCTGCTGAGGCTATCAGGAAAGTGGCTGAGTCCCAAAGAAAGGAGGCCGAGGAGAAGATGGTCCAAGCCGAGAAAGAGCTTCAAGAGGCACTGGTCACCAAAGAAGCCGAAATAAAAGACACCGATGAGAAGGCGTATGCCCAAGGCATGGCCGACGTCACAGATGCTTATAAACAGCAAGTGAAGGAGGCATGCAACAAGGGTTTTACCCTTGGTTGGATGTCTCTTCTGAAGAAACTTAACGTCCCAGAGGACTCGCCATTAAGAAAACCTGATGCCATTCCTCTGCCATTTCCTCCAGTTCAACCTCTAAATCAAGACGTCAGTGAATCAGAATCCGAGGAAAATGATGAGGATGAGGATCAGGCCTTGGTTAGAAAATCCAAGGATGCTGATGGGGCCAAGTTCCCTCCCCAGAATGAACAAGTTCTAGACTTGACTCAGGATGAGGAAGGTGATAAGGTTCCCATAGAAGCTGTTCCCGAGAATGCACCAGCCGACATCTCCTCTGCGGACCAGAGTGTTGAAGAAACTCTGCAAGAAATTGATGCCGAGATAGCGGCGGATAAGGCTGCTGGGATGTCTTCTCAACAAGCAATTAATCTTCAAATTCAACCAACTAATGGAGAGGAGTCTTAGCTTCGTGTTTTTCTTTTGCTTACTTGTATTTTGTTGCTCCTTTATCTTTTGGAACAATGTATGCTTTTAGTATGGTCGATGTGCCCTTTTCTTGGTGAATGAATATAACTTTTCTTTTCTAAGTGCTTGCACTCTTGTCTTTTCTTTTTTGTCTTTGCATGATTCTATACTTAGAATATTCTACATATATAAACTCTTCCTTCTTTGTGTACCCTTCTCGGGGTGACTCACCTCAGTTATACCAACCGGTGATCTACCTCGGCAAGTTCTTGTCCTGTAAATTGCTTATAAATTTTAACAAGGATAAACATATACTGGTTTAATCTCAACTTCAACTTGTAAATTGCTACAAATTTCAACAAGTAAAGATAAACAATTATCTCGGCTTAACTTCAACTTGTAAATTGCTACAATTTCAACAAGCGTTAAGTATTACTTCGGTTTAACTTCAACTTGTAAATTGCTACAAATTTCAACAAGTGAAGATAAACAATTATCTCGGCTTAACTTCAACCTGTAAATTGCTACAAATTTCAACAAGCATTAAGCACTACTTCAGTTTAACTTCAACTTGTAAATTGCTACAAATTTCAACAAGCGAAGATAAACAATTATCTCGACTTAACTTCAACTTGTAAATTGTTACAAATTTCAACAAGCGTTAAGCACTACTTCGGTTTAACTTCAACTTGTAAATTGCTACAAATTTCAACAAGTGAAGATAAACAATTATCTCGGCTTAACTTCAACTTGTAAATTGCTACAAATTTCAACAAGCGAAGATAAACAATTATCTCGGCTTAACTTCAACTTGTAAATTGCTACAAATTTCAACAAGCGTTAAGCATTTTTGTCTTCTCTCTGCCCCCAATGTGAACCTGAGTTCCACTTGGGTTCTCATTATTCAGAAACAACATTATGCATTTTTTATCAATTCACAAGTCTTTGGAGAACTCTGCTAAAATTTTATTGATGACGTCGGTAAAAAATAACAAGGAACATCTAATGATAGAAAAATTTCAAATTACAAGTGTTCCAGGGTCTTGGCAATGCTTTGCCCTCATTATCTTCAAGCCGGTATGCTCCATTGCCCAATACCGAAGTGATTCTGTAGGGTCCTTCCCAGTTTGGGTCAAGCTTGCCCTCTTTGGGGTCCTTCTTGTTGCCAACAACTTTTCTCAGGACAAGGTCGCCGACCTGAAAATCCCTTGGATTGACCTTCTTATTGTAAGCTCTAGCAAGTTGCTGCTGGTATGCTGCGAGCTGAATTGCAGCTTTATCCCTTCTTTCTTCTAAGAGATCCAGGTCTCGGGCTAGAAGTATGTCATTAGTCCCATTCTCTACTCCCTGGGTTCTGATCCCTGGGATACCGATCTCCAGTGGGATGACTGCTTCTGTGCCGTAGGCCATGGCAAAGGGGGTTTCCCCTGTTGATCTTCTCGTTGTAGTCCGATATGCCCAGAGTACATTGGGCAACTCGTCTACCCACTTTCATTTTGCTGCCTGCAGTCTCTTCTTTATCCCATCCAAAATTACTTTGTTGGATGCTTCTGTTTGCCCATTGCTTTGGGGAAAACTTGGTGTTGAAAAGTAATTCTTTATCTTGAATTTCGCACAGAAGTTCTTGATGAGTTTGTTGTCAAACTGCGTTCCGTTGTCGGCAACTATTGCTCTTGGAATGCCAAATCTGGTGATGATGTTTCTCCATATGAAGTTCTTGACGTCCACATCTCGGATTTTGGCAAGAGGTTCTGCTTCTATCCACTTCGTGAAGTAATCTGTTGCTACCAGTAAGTACTTCCTTTGCCTAGTTGCTTGGGGCAACTGCCCAATGAGATCCATGCCCCATTGGGCAAATGGCCATGGACTGGATACAGGGTTTAGGTCAGCAGCTGGCTGGTGTATCAAAGCTGCGAATCTTTGGCATTGCTCACACTTCTTTACGTAGGCTTCTGTATCTTTTTGCATGTAGGGCCACCAATACCCCTGGATAATGGCCCTGTGAGCTAGTGATCTGCCCCTAGCGTGGCTTCCACAAATCCCTTCATGAATTTCGTATAGAAAATCTTCCACCTGCAAAGGGTGTATGCACCTTAAAAGGGGGCCAGTGAAGGACCTTCTGTAAAGATGTCCGTCCGCTGTCAGATTGAATCTTGCCGACTTCAATCTGACCTTGTGTACTTCCTTATGGTCTTCTGGCAGTTTTTCTCTTTTAGGAATGCAACAATTACATCCATCCAGCTTGGTCCCAAGTCCACACAAATTGCTTCTTGTTCTGTGATCGGTTGTTCTATACTCGGGCTTAACAGATAGTCAATCATTATTGTCCTTGTTTTTCCAATTTGCATTGAGCTTGCCAAGTTGGCCAACACGTCGGCGTGGTTGTTATCATCTCGGCTAACTTGAAGAAGTCGGCAGTTGCGAAATAAGGTTGCCAGCTTGATGACTTTCTTTGCGTATACCGACATTCTCTCATCTCGGGTTGCGAACTCTCCTGTTGTCTGATTTACTATAAGTTGTGAATCACAAAAAATTATTACCTCATCTGCTTCTGCTACCACTGCCAGCTTTAGTCCTGCATTAATGCTTCGTATTCTGCCTCATTGTTCGAGGCCTTGAACCTTAATCGAATAGACTGTTCCAATATCTCTCCATCGGGAGATATTAACACTACTCCTGCCCTTGCTCCTTGCCGGTTTAAGCTCCCATCGACAAACAGGCGAAAGGAGTCATCGATGTAAATGCTGCAGGGTCTGAGTTTTTCCTTTCTTTGTTCTCTTGCCTTTGGCTGGGCTTCTCCTTGTTTGCTTAGACATTGTTCATCTTGGCTCAATGGAGCCCGATGTTTGATGGATTCTGTCGTGAATTCGGCCACGAAGTCGGCCAAAACTTGGCCCTTAATTGCTGTTCTCGGCCTGAACTCCAGGTCGTACTGGCCCAAGGCCACTGCTCATCTTGCTATTCTTCCTGTTAAGTCTCCTTGTTGTAACAAGGACTTCAATGGGTACTCTGTTAGCATTATAATCTTGTGCACTTGAAAGTAATGGTTTAGTTTCTTTGAAGCCATTATTAAGGCCAGCATCAATTTCTCTAGTGGTAGGTACATTGTTTCTGCATCGGCCAAGGTTTTGCTTACATAATAAACAACCTTTTGCTCCCCTTTTTCCTGTCGGATTAGCACTGCACTTACTGCGTATTCTGAAACTGCTAAATATAAAAACAGTTCTTCCCCAGGTTCAGGTGTTGAAAGGACTGGAGCCGTGGTCAGATATTTCTTTAGGTCGGACAAAGCGGCCTCACATTCCTCAGTCCATAGGAAGTCCATGGCCTTCTTCACCAGGTTGAAGAAGGGTTTACATTTGTCTGAGCTTCTGCTGATGAATCTGTTTAGGGCTGCGGCCCTTCCAGTTAGTATTTGCACTTGTTTTGCCGATGTCGGGCTCTTCAACTCTAGGATGGCCTTAATTTGATCTGGGCTGGCCTCAATGCCCTTTCTTGTTACTAGGTACCCCAGAAACTTACCTGATCCAACTCTAAACGCGCACTTCGATGCGTTGAGTCGGAGCCGGTATGTTTTGAGTATATCAAAGACTTCTTTTAGGTCGACGAGATGACCCTTAGGTTCCTTGGTCTTCACGACCATGTCATCGATATAGACTTCTACTGTTCGGCCAATCAGGTGTTTGAACATTTTGGTTACCAGCCTTTGGTAAGTTGCTCCTGCGTTTTTCAATCAGAAAGGCATTACCCTGTAACAGTACATGCCTTTTGGGGTGATTAATGCAATTTTTTTTTCGTCTAGGGGGTACATGGCGATCTGGTGGTACCCTCTGTAGGCGTCTAGAAAACTCATTCTTCCATACCCTGAAGTGGCATCTACTAGCTGGTGAATTTTGGACAGGGGAAAGCTGTCTTTGGGACAGGCTTTATTGAGGCTGGTAAAGTCTACACAGACCCTCCATTTTTCGTTCTTTTTCTTTACCACCACTGTATTGGATAGCCATGTTAGGTAGTGTACTTCTCTAATGGCCCTGGCCTCCAGAAGTCTGTCTACTTCTTCTTCTACTGCTTCGACGTGTATCAACGTCGGTCTCCTGGCTCGCTGAATTACAGGTTTGGCCAACCTGTCAACGTTCAATTTGTGGCATGTGACCTCGGGGTCAATGCCAGGCATTTCATAAGGTGTCCAAGCGAACACCTCTGTGTTTGCTCGCAGAAAAGTTTCCAGTTCTCTTTCTTCTTCTTCGGCTAATCCCGAGCCGACAAGAAAGAATCGTTCTTCATCATCCTCCTGGACGAGGATTTTCTTCAGTGCTTCTTCACTTTTCTCGGCTGGCTCTTTGCCGACATCATCTAGGACCTTTATGTCCTCGTCTTCAATCTCTGCCTTTTCTGGCTCTCGAGTGTTGCAGGTGGATTTCATTGCTGCCATGGAGCAATTCTTTGCCTGCAGTTGATCTCCTCTGACTTCTTCAATCCCATGCTCTGTTGGGAACCGTAGTAGTTGATGCAACGTTGAGGGAACTGCCCCCATTGCATGCAACCATGGCCTTCCCAAGATGATGTTGTATGGCGAAGGCGTGTCAATCACCATAAATTCTGTCCTGATCTTCTTAGTGTCGGCTTGTACTTCCAAGCTTGTTACGCCCAGTGGCCACGTCAGCGTTCCATTGAAGCCGACCATCGGGCCATTGGATTGCTCCAAGTCATCAGGATGAAGGCCCAGCTCCTTGTAACATCTAACATGCATGATGTCGCAAGAGCTGCCTTGATCAATCAGGATGCGTTTCTGTAGACGTCCCCGAACACCCCGGGAGGCACGAGCTCCTGTTCTGTTCATTTTGGGGTCACTACAGCTCAGGACTCTCAAATTTGTCACGGTTCTAAGTCTGAACCAAAGAGTCCAAATCCGGCAAATCGTTTTGAGAAAAACAGATTTTTGAAAGAAGTGCCAAACATGGACTGCTTTGCCAGATACAGAGTCGCCACCTAAATGTTTTTTAATGGGAAATTTAGGAAACCCTGACTCGGTGCCAAAGGCCACGTGTCCGTCATCACCAAAGTTGCCTCGGCTCAGGAACTTGGGTAAGATTGGGGAAGGTCACTTCGTGAGCACCCCCGCTCGCCCGATCAAAGATCGGCCTCTACTAACCATGATATCTATTTTTGAAAACATTGTGAGTTCTTATTCTGGTTATTAACCTAGGTTACTATGTGATGCGCACAGCATACAAGTATAGACTGGATCGCCTGAATTGGAACAAAACATTTCATGTTTGTTTATCTGAAAAATGGTTTGCTACTCGCAAGTAGGCTTAAAATGCAGATTTTGCCACCCTCGGGTGGGCTTAGAAAAGATGGTTTTGCCACTATCTAGTGGGCTTAAAACTCACAGTCAATGATTTGTTCCAATTTAAACAACCCAACCTTCACCCACAGGCATTCAGGCAGTTATATCACACAAGCAAATAGCCTCATGGTAAGCATGCTATCATGGCATTCACTCGCACGCATGCAAGGATGCTAAAGCATAAAGCTTACCGGGTACTTCAAGCCAAAAAAGAGACTACATTAGAAATCATGCATGACCCTAAGTATACAGACATGCCTAATGCAACACATGTAAAAATGCAAACTATAGCAGGCTCGGCTATTCTAAGATGGCATATGAAATGCTATAACTATCATGTATTCAATTTAGAATTGAAAAATACAATGCAGTTAGTATGATGCGCCGAGCCCGGTGCATGCAATACAGATGAATGATGCAAACATGCTGTCATACTGTATGCTAATTGAAACATGCCCTAATCTAACCATCAAAAGCGGATAAATAAAAGGGAGAAAGACGTGGGGTAGGAAGACACACAACACACACACGCACACTTATTACAGTTGTGCCCTCGCGTAGAGGGTCCGAATTATACAATCCTGAATAAAAGAATATTACAGTCCAAATAATACAGTCCAAATAATATACAAATTCCTAATTAATTAACAAATCAACTAAGAAAATAAATAAAACTGGCATGCAAGCCAGGGACTGCCTTGCTTCTGATGGATGATTCATGTCCGGGTTGTCTTGCGCGGAAATCCACCGGGATGCCCCAATTAGCCTCTGTTTAGCTGTTATTCTTGAAACGCATGCCAAGTCCCGAAAAGTTACTGATTCTTCGTTTTGCTGCAACAGAGAGCAGGAAAGGGGCATAGCAATGTATTTTCACAAATATATGCATGCCTCGATCCTCGTGCCACCAATCACGCATATCGATGCATGATGGCCGAGGAGTCGAAATGCACAATTCAATATAGGATGAATGCACATGAAAACACAGCTAAAACCTAACTCCATCATGGATAATCCGGAGTGTCGGTGACTGGGGAATTGAGATACATTTCGTCACTCGGAGTACGAAACGCACCTCGTTTCCCGTGCCCGGGCTAACTCCTATTCCGAACACGATGCAATATGCATGACATGCATGAAATGCAACTAAGATACAATCCTAACATATACAATGCTATGGAATGAGATGCCTCGAAATGCGTGCACATGGGCACGCAAACCGAGAAAATGACAGAATGCGATCTAAGATACAACCTAGTATGCACTATGCTGTAAAAATGAGATGCCTCGAAATGCGTGCACACGGGCACGCAAACTGAGAAAATGACAGAATGCGATCTAAGATACAACCTAGTATGCACTATGCCGTAAAAATGAGATGTCTTGAAATGCGTGCACACGGGCACGCAAACCGAGGTAATGGCAGAATGTGATCTAAGATACAACCTAGTATGTACTATGCCGTAAAAATGAGATGCCTCGAAATGCGTGCACACGGGCACGCAAACCGAGGCAATGGCATACGCAATGCAAATGACATGAAAACATGATATGGGCTTATACCAACATGAGAGAGCCTCAGCCACACTCACATAGGAGGCCGATGGATGAAAATGAAGTGCCTCGAAGTGCGTGCACACGGGCACGCAAACCGAGGCAATGGCATACGCAATGCAATAGCATGAAAATGGCATACAAACATGCTAATGGAATTTAAGCACTGAGATGTGGGGGAAAACAGCCCCGAAACAAGGCGAAAACACACCCGATGCATGGAATCTCTCCCGAAATGTAAATTATGCGCATAGAATGAACTACAACTATACAAAGCGTGCATAATTGGTACATGGAATGAAAAGACAGAAGCAAGGCAGCCTCAAAATAATCATTTTACCAGTACAAATCATGGCTAAACAGCAAGCGAAGATAGGGCAACAATGGCATGCAAAAATGGCCCTAAACATGAGATTATGAAGCAACTCATAGCTGCTAACTCCAAATAGGTTAGGGCCCTTCAACAACATTGAAGAGGGGCCAAAAATAAGACACTTTATAGAACTGTAAAAACCCTAAAAACAAACACAGGTATGGCTGCACTCCCATGCAAGAAAAAGGGCCAAAAGGTGGCCAAAGAGGCAAGTGGTATATGCAAAGCCCAAACTGAAAAATTCCCTTCTACAACATTGAAGAGGGACCAAAAATATGCATATTTATAGAACTGTAAAAACTCCAAAACAGTATACAAACATGCTAAAAATGCAATGCAAAATGAGGCTCAAAAGGTGGCTATAACACAAAGTATGCAAAGCATTCACCAAAAAGCCAAAGACCCTTAATAAAACATGTTAAGAAGGTCAAAATAAGACTATTTCTAGGCCTGTAAAAAGACCAAAAACAGAAGCATGATAGGCAGCCAAAGCATGCAAGAAAATGGCATTCAAGGAGGATATTGAAGCAAGTGTAATATGGAGGGCTCAAACCGGGTTGAGCCCTTAATGAAACAAGAAAATGAGCTCAAAAAAATGACCTTTTCAGTTTTGGTCGGAGCTCAAATCAATAAGCATGTATGGCTTACAAAAGGTGCAAGAAATGGACCAAAAAGGGGGAAATGCTACTCACCCTTGAAGACCAATGCTTTTGTTGCTTCTTGGACCAACTTTGATGACTCTAAGTTGCTGGAGTTCCTCCCCTTGCTGCTGAAATGGAGTGGTGATGGTGGAGCTTGAAGATGATGAAGAAATGGAGCCCAAAACTTGAAGGAAATTGGGTGATATGTATGTATATGCTCCAACCAATCCTTCTAACCCTCTTTCTTGAGTTGCGAGGCCAGCAATCTATGCAAGAGATGGAGAGAAAACCTTAGGCCAAAGTGGAGGGAATTGAGGCTCTTGTTCCCCCACAAAATATCCCCCGGATATAGATATTTTCTGGGGGATACTGCTGTACAGCTGTAAAGTGGAAGGAGAGAGGACTATGGCCGGCCAGGTATTTTTGTTACAGGTGGCCGGCCGGCCACCCCCCCTAGCCGGCCGGCTAGGGGTCAAAAAGGTCAAGAATGATTAGTGGCCGACCACCACAAAAAGGTGGCCTCACAGGTCTCCTTTTCACAACCCTGTGGTTCGAATTTGGAAACTCTAAAACAGGAGAGAGAACAAGCCATTTCGAGGAGGGGTTCAAAAGGGTCAAGTGGAATTAGTGGCCGGCCACCAACTTTTAGGGTCCTCACATGTGTGTACAACACAAATATGTGGTTCAAAGTTCAAGAAAGTGGCCCAAGGGTGTTCAACATTGGCTCGGAAGGAGGGGTTCAAAAGGGTCAAGAAACATTAGTGGCCGGCCATGAAATTTTAGGGTCCTCCCATATGTGTACATCACAAATATGTGGTTTGGGTTTGAAGAAAATGGCTCCAAGGTGTTCAACATTGGCCCGGAAGTGCGAAAAACGGGTGTCGGAGGGCGAAAATGGAACATAACTGGTTGCCAAGATAGTTGCTGGCCTCCCACCCTTCTACGGCCTTCCTGGTGATAAAACAAAGGTACCTGCCAAAAATGAACAAAAACCGATGCAAAACGAATGCTCGGGGGCCAAAACACGCAGTTCGGGGTCCCAAAAACTACCTGTTAAGCACCGGAAGTGGCATTCGACCACGAAGTGGGTCTCTCAGACCTCAATGTCCCTCAAAAGGGAGTAAATAAGAGGTATGCCAAAAACCGGGGCAAACGGAGATGGTTAGGCGGTCCCGAACCGAGGCACACGGCCAACGATTCCGAAAAACCGGAAACCGGACTCCGAAATGGGCAAAATGACCTACGGCCACGAAATGTAGCCCACGGCCACTGAGAGATGGTCTACGGGACCTCTCCCTCCCCTCGGGAAAAGAAACAGAGAAAATCGAGTCTGGTTCGCAAACCGAGACAAGGCACAGAAGAGGGTTCGGAAATCCGGAGGCGGGGCTTACGGCCGCAACTCTGAGACTTCTGAACGAGCACGATACGCAACGTCACTGAGCGCTCAATCGGTGATGTCTGAGTCTTAAGGTCGGTCAAAAATGGGGTGTCTACAGTTTCACTTGGCACTCCCCAACCTGGAGGGATACTACCAAGGCATCATTATGTAGATGCTGGACCATCTCTAGGTCGGCTTTAGTAAAGGCTATCGTCGGTCCCTGGCATTCTTCAGGCCGAGGTCTTTTATGTCCAACCTAGTTTACATGTTGTAGGTGTTTCAACTTCTGGGTCTTCCCTTGTATGTCGTTTTCGTTCACTTTTAAGTGAATTACATTAACCACCTGTGGTCCTCCTGCTTGTGGTTGCTGTGCTGGGGGAGGCGGAGCTGCTGGTGCTTGAGGCAATCTTGCCTGTTCTTCCATTGTCCTGGCCTCATTGACAAGGTCCCTCAAATGGCCTTGCCTCACCAAGTCTTCTAAGTGTGCTTTTAGGGCTCTGCAACCCTAAGTTGGGTGCCCTTCTTCATTGTGGTAAGCACAACGCCTACTGACGTTTCTTCCCATAAATTCCCCTGGTGTTCTTGTTGGTCTTCTGAAATAGGGTTGGTTTCGTATTTGATCCAGGACTTTGTGGATCGAGACTCGGAATACAGTCGTTACTGCCTATTTAGCCCTCAATTCTGTTTCTCGTTTGATCGGTCCATTGTTACCTCGGCTTCGCTTCGGCGAGCCGTTTCCTTTCTCCTGCTTTGTCTCTTTGTTTCCCGACGTATCCTCCTCGGCTCTGACGTACTTATCGATTCTCGCCATGAGTTCTTCCATGCTTTTTGGCAATGTCTTTGCCAAAGACTTCCGTAGTGGGCCGTCATCTTTCAGGCCGTTCTTGAAAGACACGACTGACACCTCTTGGTTGCATTCGGGTATTCGATTGAACACCTCGTAGTACCTTTTTGCGTAGGCCCTAAGGCCTTCATCCTTGGTGATTTTTAAAGCCATCAGTGTGTCGACCCTCAAGGGCTGTAGTTTATTTGTCACAAACCTGGCCAGAAACATCTCGGCCAGGCCTTTCCAAGTCTTTATGCTTCCTTTTGGTAGTTTATGGAACCAATCTGATGTAATTTCCCCGAAGGATGAGGGAAATACTTTGCAGAGAAACAGCTCGTTTCCACTATATAATGCCATTGAATTCAGGTATAGCCCAACGTGAAAGTTGGGATCTGACTTACCATCATATATTTGGAACCTCGGCATACTGAATCTCTTTGGTGCTTCAAATTTGTCCAGTTCCACCGAGAATGGTGTCTTCGGCTTAACCGGGAAAGTTACTTCGGCTTCAGCATTCTGTTGCTTCCTTTTGAGGTAATCTCTCAAGTCTTCTTTACTCCTTCCTGGAGCTCGGCTATCTTTGGACTTCAATCTTTTCGACACACTACTTTCGGCCTCGTGGTGAGCCCGTTTTGATCTTTCTCCATGGGTTGTGTCAAAGCAAAGCGCCTGCCCTTGAACATGCCGATGTTCTTTGGGCTCTGGGTCCTTCGTGTGGTACGTCCTTCGGGACTCCTCTCGTCTCGGCTCCTCTCGTCCGACTTCCCTGGAAGGTCAGTGAGAGTGCCTTCCGCTTCTGGTGTGCTGAGGGGCTTCGGGGATTGTTTTCCTTCCTCCTTTCTGGGTATTAGTTGTTGGAATCGACGTGTCGTGCAGCGGGTACGGTGGCTGCATGACATTGTTTTGCATCATGAAGTTGATGACCGACTCCAGGTTTGCCAACTTGTTTGCTAATTCTTTTACTTCTTCATCCCTCCGCAGGCACCTATCCCTCCATACCTGGAGGTTATCTTCGTTATAGTACTTGCTTTGGTTTGTCTTCTTCGAAGTGTCGCCTTCCTGGCCGACGTCGTTCTCTCCGTGGCCCTGGTTACGAGTTTCTGTACTATTGTTCTCTCCTTCAATATCAAGGTCGATTGGTCTGCCACTCCCAGCAGGAGTGTCATCCCCAATCTTTTCCTTCTGTCCATTACTGGCCATCTATTCTTCTAACTTCCCACAGACAGCGCCAAATTGCGTGGGTGATTTTCTGATCACACCGCCCGCTTAATAATCAGCTAGAGAGCACTAGTAGAATAGATGGCTTCAGTTATCCTGCAACAGAAAGAAAAGGCTCCGGCAGTGGCTCCTCCACCCGAGGGCACTCCGACGATCAAGTCAGTATATCTCTCAAAGATAATCAAGTGCTAAACTCACTGCTCAAAGCATAAATTGCGTACCTTAGACCCACGGGGGTGCCTTTCTTTTATAATTTACTTAATTCTAGTCCCACTAGAAGTCTGACTTCTATGGACTCCTGTTCAATACTTACCCTGGATTCTTCAAGAGATAAAGATAAACTTTCTAAGAGCTTTATCCTTATCTTGGCTAAATCTCCTCTTTATTCTAGGACTCTTGTCCCTTATCTTTTATCCTCTTATCTTGGATTCCGATATCTTCGGAGATAACCTCGGCGTCACTGTCACGACCCAAACCCGGCCCTATGGGTTTAGCACCGTAACCGGCCAGTAATCCGAGATTACCGAAGGCCTGCTGAACAGTAATACAGTGAAACAGAGTACAGGGCCTGGCGGAAGCCAATACAGTAAATAAATAGTGTCCATTGAGCTGTGACAGTCTGTATGCAAAAAGGCTTTTCATACATTATACAAAAACAGCACAGAACAGTATACACAATATTCACATCCACTTAACTAGGGACTCAACCCCACATAACAGTACAGAAAACATTCCGTCTGTACAACACAGTATACAAAATTAACAGTCACACAGTACAGGGACCTAATCCCTGTATAACAGTACAGTAAACAGTCAGTCTATACAAAACAGTGAAACAGTACAAAAAAGGGGGAAATTCTAAAAGACCCCTAAGCCTTAACAGTAGGCTCGGAACCTCGCAGTGAGGCACAAAGGCTGGCTTGACAAAACTGGAGTAACCCTGACGCCTCTAGCTGCGGTCTGGTGCCTGTACACCTACATATATATATGAGCAGTGAGCTAAAGCCCAGTGAATAACATAAAGCGTAAAGGGGTTTAGAATGAATGTCCTTACAGTAATGAAAACAGTTCATTTCAATCAGTAATTCAGTTGCTCAGTACAGTAAACAGTCATATGTGGTACATCCATTAGCATAACAGTAACAGTAGGTCTTAAAAGACTGAACAGTAATGATGGCCATCAGTCAGTAAACAGTAGTGGTTCCACAAGGAAACCGACAGAGATCTCTGTGACAGTAACAGTAACAGTAAACCGTAGATACTAAGGATGCCACAGTACAGTTCAGAAATAAAGGACATACATTCATTCAGTAAATAATACCAGTTCAGTAAACAGTTCAGTTCAGTATTCAGAAGATAATCAGTTGAACATATCTTTACACAATTGTTACTCACAGAGTTCTGGGCTACAGTATGCTAGAGCGTGTCTCCCCAGTTGCCAACCCTACACAGTTCACAGGTTGAACACACTAAGCTACACAGTTGGGAAATCTCATAACTTAATCCCTAATTTGCCTTGGTGTGTTCTACAATGATATCCTCATCAAGGTGCCTTAAACTAGGCCTAAGAATGCCTAGGATGGGATGAGGATGCAAAAATACACTTAGAAAACATTTCGCAAAGTTTGCTGAAAATAGGAGCCTCGCTCGAGCGAGACTTTCTACGCTCGAGCGTAAGTCCAAAATCAAAGGCTTCGCTCGAGCGAGGAATCCTTCGCTCGAGCGGTCTGCAAAACAGTAAAAGTACTGGATGCTGAAATTTTACGCGCGATGGTCGCTCGATGGTCGCTCGAGCGGAGCCCTGGACAAAGGTGCTCGCTCGAGCGGGGAATCCTTCGCTCGAGCGAGGAAGCCAAATCTGGAATTTCCAGATTTGCCTCCCAAGCTCAAACCAAGCATTCAACCACTCCAAACTCGACCTCTTGGGCCCAAATTCTGGAAAACATCATTAAATTCAATGTATAACAAGTTCCAAAGCTCAATTTATGAATTCAAGCCCCAAAGGTGAGTCAATTAGAACCATATTCAAACCCATTTTCAAGAATATGAAGAACATGCAAACATGCAAGGATTTAAACCAAATCAAAGCTTCAAAGCTTGTTCAAATGAGCTCATTCTTTTCAAAACAAGATGAAAACATGGTCTACTCTTACAACATGGACATGCATGTAACCATTTACCATGAATTCAACTCAAAACTCATTAATTCAACCATGCATGCAAGAAATGAGCTTCAATTCACCATTAATGACCCAAATCATGACTTAGTTCTACAATGAAGCATGAACCATGCAAGAACTAGTTCAATAGCATCAATAAGAAGATAAGATCCTTACCTAGAGCTTGAATTAGAAGACTAGGAGCTCAAATATGCAATCTATACTTCAATTCCTTCAATTCTCCAAGCAAAACCCAAGGTAGAATTCAATTCCTCTCACTCTCTCTCCTCTCTTCCCTCTTGGTCGGCAATGAGAAGGAAAATGGCTGAGGAAATGTTGTTCTTGGCTCAAGTATGTGTGTGAGATAGTGGCCCACTCAATGGCAAAACGGTAATTAAGTCCAACTCTTCAATTGGCTTATTTTAATCTAATTTTATCACACCTAATCAGTTTTCAGATACTTATACCATAAAATCACATTAAATATGAGGGTCACGTAACATCAATCGGTTTCTAGTTCGGCCGCCGATAAGGCCTTCAAATAGCAGTTTAAACATATAAACATGAACAGATAATCAGACAATCAAACAGATAGAATGCAATTAACTAACATATACTCAGTCAATTCAGTTTCAACTTCAGTCAGTCGGTTCAGTATTTCATTCAGTTCGATTATCAGTTAGTTATCAGTCATTATCAGCTTCGTTTAACAGTAATCGGTGATTAACGGTAATCAATCGGTCATAAATCAGTAAACAGTACGAGGGTTGTTACAGTCTCCCCTCCTTATAAAGAGTTTAGTCCTCTAAACTCGAGTTACCTTCATTCTGGAAGAAAACAGGATTCAGTGGAAACAGTTCAGGATATCGTTTAGCCATGTCATCTTCCCTTTCCCAAGTGGCATACACGCCACCATGGTTCTGCCAGTCAACTTTCACTAACGGGATCTCTTTGTTCCTCAGTTTCTTGATCCGTCGGTTTACAATCTGTATAGGTCGTTCCTCGTAAGTGTAGTCATCACTCAACACTACGTGGGTAGGCTCTATTACATGGAAGGGATCCCGGAGATAGTCTCTCAACATAGAAATGTGGAAGACGTTATGCATGTGTTCCATTTCAGGAGGGAGCGCAACTTGATACGCCACCGGATTAATTTTCTCAATAATCTCATAAGGTCCGACGTATCTCGGTGCTAACTTGCCTTTGACTCCAAAACGAGTCTGGCCTTTCATTGGTGTCACTTTCACAAAAACGTGATCACCCACTTCATACTCTCTGTCCCGTCTTCTGACATCTGCATAACTTTTCTGTCTACTCTGTGCAGTTTTCAATCTTTGCTGTATCAGTTTCACTTTTTCAGTTGTTTCATATACAATCTCGGGCCCAAGCAAAGGCCCATCTCCAACTTCTGCCCAGCAAATTGGAGATCTACATTTTCTGCCATACAATGCCTCAAAAGGCACCATACCAATACTCGAATGGTAGCTGTTGTTGTAGGCGAATTCAGCTAAGGGCAAATGGCTTTCCCAGTCTCCCTGAAAATCAAGGACACACATTCTCAGTAGATCCTCCAGAGTTTGGATGGTCCTTTCAGATTGGCCATCTGTCTGAGGATGATAGGCACTACTCAGCCTCAATTCAGTACCCAATGCAGTCTGTAGGCTTTGCCAAAACCTCGATGTAAACTTCGAATCCCTGTCAGAAACAATAGACACAGGCACTCCATGCAGTCTAACGATTTCATCAATATAGATAACAGCCAATTTGTCCGCATTATAAATCGTCTTGACAGGTAAGAAGTGAGCAGATTTGGTTAGTCTATCAACAATAACCCAAATTGAATCCATACCTTTTCTGGAGCGAGGTAACCCAACGATAAAATCCATCGTGATGTGCTCCCATTTCCATTCCGGTATGGGTAAGGGTTGCAGTAATCCGACAGGTCGTTGATGTTCAGCTTTGACCTGTTGGCAATGAAGACATTTGGATACAAAATCAGCAATTTCTTTCTTCATTCCCGGCCACCAGAAATTCTATTTCAGATCTTGGTACATTTTCGTATTCCCCGGATGGATAGACAATTTCGAATTGTGGCCTTCTTGCAGAACTCTTCTTTTCAGTTCAGTATCATTCGGTACACACAGTCTTTCTTGAAATTTCAGTACATTATTCTCAAATTTGAATCCCGGTCTCGGTTTAGATTCTCTTTCCTCGATGATCTTCTTCAAGAAATCGTCCAGTTGCTGTTTCTCTTTAATTTCCTCAATCAGTGCCGGTTGAGCAGAAATAGCAGCTAAGGTTCCACCTTGTTCCTGTAAAACAATTTCAATTTCAGATTTTTCAAGGTCACAAAGCAACTCTTTCTGTCCTGTAAGCAAACATGCTAAGTTTCCAATCGATTTCCGGCTCAATGCATCGGCAACGGTATTGGCTTTTCCTGGGTGGCACAAGATTTGTAGGTCGTAATCCTTTATCAGTTCTAGCCATCTCCGCTGTCTCATATTCAGTTCTTTCTGTGTGAAGAAATACTTCAAGCTCTTGTGGTCGGTATATACTTCACATGTTACCCCGTACAGGTAGTGACGCCAAATTTTCAGTGCAAATACTACTGCAGCAAGTTCCAGATCATGGGTCGGGTAATTCTTTTCATGTGGTCTCAGTTGTCGGGAAGCATAAGCTATAACCTTCCCATTCTGCATTAAAACACATCCCAAACCCTTATGAGAAGCATCACTAAATACAGTATAACCATCCGTACCTGAGGGTAAAGTCAAAACTGGTGCAGTCACAAGTCGAGTTTTCAACTCCTGGAAAGCAGATTCTCGTTGGTCGGTCCAGTCAAATGATGTCCCCTTCTGAGTTAACTGAGTCAATGGTAGGGCAATTTTGGAGAAATCTTTGACAAATCTTCTGTAATATCCAGCCAATCCCAAAAAGCTTCGGACTTCAGTCACATTTGTTGGTCTAGGCCAGTTCACCACAGCTTCAATTTTCTGCGGATCAACAGAAATTCCATCTTTGCTAACAACATGCCCCAAAAACATAACATGGTCAAGCCAAAATTCACATTTAGACAGTTTAGCATACAGTTTCTGTTCCCTTAAGGTTTGTAGGGCAAGTCTCAGATGATGTTCATGCTGTTCTATACTTTTGGAGTAAATCAATATGTCATCGATAAATACAACAATAAAGTCATCAAGGTACGGTTTAAAAACTCTGTTCATGAGGTCCATAAAAGCAGCTGGTGCGTTCGTGACTCCAAAAGGCATAACTAGAAATTCATAATGTCCATACCTTGTTCTAAAAGCAGTTTTATCAATGTCTTCCGGTTTAACCTTCAGTTGATGATACCCCGATCTGAGATCAATCTTAGAAAACACTTGTGCACCCTGTAACTGATCAAATAAATCATCAATGCGTGGCAAAGGGTATTTGTTCTTTACAGTTACCTTATTCAGTTCACGGTAGTCAATGCACAGTCTCAGTGAGCCATCTTTCTTCTTGACAAACAAAACAGGAGCACCCCATGGCGAAGTGCTAGGTCTGATGAACTTTTTATCTAACAGTTCTTGCAATTGCACTTTCAGTTCCTTCAGTTCAGTTGGAGCCATTCTGTAAGGAGCTTTAGAAACTGGTTGTGTTCCGGGAATCACATCAACGGTAAATTCAATCTCCCTATCAGTCAAATCTCCTGGAAGATTATCTGGAAAAACATCTGGAAATTCCCTGACTATAGGAATACAATTCACATCAGTTTTAACACTATCATCAGTAGACACAGTCAGTACAGAACACAGATATCCTTTACACCCCTTTCTAATTAATTTAACAGCTTTCACTGACGAAATCAAATACGGAGGAGGTACTACTCCACTCCCATTAAACACAAATTCAGGCAAACCAGGTGGACGGAAAACAACTTGCTTGGTCACACAGTCAATAGTGGCATGATATTTTTGTAACCAATCCATCCCCAATATTACGTCAAAATGATCAATGTTCAATGGCAGTAAATCAATAAACAGATGCATATCCCCAACAATAATTTCACATGCGGGGTACATATAAGCACATGTCATGGATCCCCCTACGGGTGATGATACGGCTAGCAGATAGTTCATGGGTTCTAAGGGTCTATCCAATTTCCGTGAAAAAGCATATGATACATAAGAATGCGTAGACCCCGAATCAATCAGTACATATGCATTTTGAGTACAGATAGAGAGAATACCTGACACAACGGTCTCGGTATTCTGCACATCTCCCGGTACTAGTGCGAACACTCGGCCTTGCCTCATAGGCTCTTTCCCGGTAGCTTTAGGGTTAGGCTTTGGTGGAGCATTTGATACTGCTGCGCTTGGTGCAGCTTTACCACTGGCTTGTGGAGCAGAGGGGCAGTCTTTAACCATGTGGCCCACCTTGCCACACCTGTAACAGGCTCCAGATATTCTGTAGCAAACCCCTTTGTGCTTCTTGCCACATTCAGAACAGGGTGGTATGAAACCACTCCCTTGGCTGGGGCTAGTTGTCAACCCCGTATTCTGTTTCTTGTTGGCTGGGTTGTGCTTGCCTTTCTTAAATTTGAAACTCTGCCTTTTTCCATGCCATTCAGTCGTTGGTGTTTCAGATTGTTTCACTGCTGCAATGTTCGACTCGGCCATCAATGCCCGGTCGAGAACACCCACAAAAGTCGGTAATTTCAAAACATTTATCCGGTCAAGTATTGCCACATTAAGGCCACCTTCAAATTTTCTGGCCTTCTTATATTCAGTATCCACCATGTGCGGTGCATAACGGGCAAGTTCAGTAAATTTGGTTTCATATTCTGCAACGGACATTGTGCCCTGCTTCAGCTGTTCAAATTCGGTCACTTTTCTATCCCTGACACACTGAGGGAAGTACTTTTCAAAGAAGGACTCCTTGAACTGAGCCCAAGTCATAACAGTGTTTGTTTCACGGATTAACATCCACCACCTTCTAGCTTCTTCTTGTAAGGTGAAGGTAGCTAACAGTACTTTATTCGCTTCAGAGCACGGGAACACCTCAAATAATTTCTCTGTCTCAAGCACCCACGCTTCAGCTTTTAACGGTTCAAGGCCTCCCTGGAAGGATGGCGGTTTCATCTTACTGAATTTATGGGTGAGAGCAATAATATCCCCATCATCCGCATTCGCATTAGGTTCCGGCTGTACCGGAGGAGGAGGAGGAGGAGGCTGTTGGTTCTGTTGTTGTTCCAGTCTAGCAGTTATCAGTTCTATCATTCTTTCCATTCTTTCCATTCTTGCCTCTGTAGATGAGGACTCAGGTTCATTTGCATTGTCCATTTCACTATAAGCAGTTATAACAGTTTTAAACATAAGCAATCATTTGTTTCATAGTTTAACACATTAACAGATATTCAGTCATAACATAGCCACACACTTTTCAAGTTCATGAGATGTCCTAATTACTTTTTCTAGGACCCCCTATAGCTCATTTGGACACGTGTGTGCGGTATAACTCGTGGTAAGTATCGCTCTGATACCACTCTGTCACGACCTAAACCCGGCCCTATGGGTTTAGCACCGTAACCGGCCAGTAATCCGAGATTACCGAAGGCCTGCTGAACAGTAATACAGTGAAACAGAGTACAGGGCCTGGCGGAAGCCAATACAGTAAATAAATAGTGTCCATTGAGCTGTGACAGTCTGTATGCAAAAAGGCTTTTCATACATTATACAAAAACAGCACAGAACAGTATACACAATATTCACATCCACTTAACTAGGGACTCAACCCCACATAACAGTACAGAAAACATTCCGTCTGTACAACACAGTATACAAAATTAACAGTCACACAGTACAGGGACCTAATCCCTGTATAACAGTACAGTAAACAGTCAGTCTATACAAAACAGTGAAACAGTACAAAAAAGGGGGAAATTCTAAAAGACCCCTAAGCCTTAACAGTAGGCTCGGAACCTCGCAGTGAGGCACAAAGGCTGGCTTGACAAAACTGGAGTAACCCTGACGCCTCTAGCTGCGGTCTGGTGCCTGTACACCTACATACATATATGAGCAGTGAGCTAAAGCCCAGTGAATAACATAAAGCGTAAAGGGGTTTAGAATGAATGTCCTTACAGTAATGAAAACAGTTCATTTCAATCAGTAATTCAGTTGCTCAGTACAGTAAACAGTCATATGTGGTACATCCATTAGCATAACAGTAACAGTAGGTCTTAAAAGACTGAACAGTAATGATGGCCATCAGTCAGTAAACAGTAGTGGTTCCACAAGGAAACCGACAGAGATCTCTGTGACAGTAACAGTAACAGTAAACCGTAGATACTAAGAATGCCACGGTACAGTTCAGAAATAAAGGACATACATTCATTCAGTAAATAATACCAGTTCAGTAAACAGTTCAGTTCAGTATTCAGAAGATAATCAGTTGAACATATCTTTACACAATTGTTACTCACAGAGTTCTGGGCTACAGTATGCTAGAGCGTGTCTCCCCAGTTGCCAACCCTACACAGTTCACAGGTTGAACACACTAAGCTACACAGTTGGGAAATCTCATAACTTAATCCCTAATTTGCCTTGGTGTGTTCTACAATGATATCCTCATCAAGGTGCCTTAAACTAGGCCTAAGAATGCCTAGGATGGGATGAGGATGCAAAAATACACTTAGAAAACATTTCGCAAAGTTTGCTGAAAATAGGAGCCTCGCTCGAGCGAGACTTTCTACGCTCGAGCGTAAGTCCAAAATCAAAGGCTTCGCTCGAGCGAGGAATCCTTCGCTCGAGCGGTCTGCAAAACAGTAAAAGTACTGGATGCTGAAATTTTACGCGCGATGGTCGCTCGATGGTCGCTCGAGCGGAGCCCTGGACAAAGGTGCTCGCTCGAGCGGGGAATCCTTCGCTCGAGCGAGGAAGCCAAATCTGGAATTTCCAGATTTGCCTCCCAAGCTCAAACCAAGCATTCAACCACTCCAAACTCGACCTCTTGGGCCCAAATTCTGGAAAACATCATTAAATTCAATGTATAACAAGTTCCAAAGCTCAATTTATGAATTCAAGCCCCAAAGGTGAGTCAATTAGAACCATATTCAAACCCATTTTCAAGAATATGAAGAACATGCAAACATGCAAGGATTTAAACCAAATCAAAGCTTCAAAGCTTGTTCAAATGAGCTCATTCTTTTCAAAACAAGATGAAAACATGGTCTACTCTTACAACATGGACATGCATGTAACCATTTACCATGAATTCAACTCAAAACTCATTAATTCAACCATGCATGCAAGAAATGAGCTTCAATTCACCATTAATGACCCAAATCATGACTTAGTTCTACAATGAAGCATGAACCATGCAAGAACTAGTTCAATAGCATCAATAAGAAGATAAGATCCTTACCTAGAGCTTGAATTAGAAGACTAGGAGCTCAAATATGCAATCTATACTTCAATTCCTTCAATTCTCCAAGCAAAACCCAAGGTAGAATTCAATTCCTCTCACTCTCTCTCCTCTCTTCCCTCTTGGTCGGCAATGAGAAGGAAAATGGCTGAGGAAATGTTGTTCTTGGCTCAAGTATGTGTGTGAGATAGTGGCCCACTCAATGGCAAAACGGTAATTAAGTCCAACTCTTCAATTGGCTTATTTTAATCTAATTTTATCACACCTAATCAGTTTTCAGATACTTATACCATAAAATCACATTAAATATGAGGGTCACGTAACATCAATCGGTTTCTAGTTCGGCCGCCGATAAGGCCTTCAAATAGCAGTTTAAACATATAAACATGAACAGATAATCAGACAATCAAACAGATAGAATGCAATTAACTAACATATACTCAGTCAATTCAGTTTCAACTTCAGTCAGTCGGTTCAGTATTTCATTCAGTTCGATTATCAGTTAGTTATCAGTCATTATCAGCTTCGTTTAACAGTAATCGGTGATTAACGGTAATCAATCGGTCATAAATCAGTAAACAGTACGAGGGTTGTTACAGTCACGACCAGGACACGTGGCACCTCGGCTGACACGTCGGCGTCACCTTGCCACGTGTTGGTACTCAGAAAATATATCCCCACAGTTAGTGCTAATTTAGTTGTTTGTTCATTATATGTTTGGATTTCGAATTTGTGAAGGATAGGAAAAAAAAGTAAAGAGAAAACCAAAATGAAGTAAAACTTAAGGCTCCGTGAAAAATATTAGGGCAAAAAAGTCCAGGCATTAACACCTGTTGCTGCAAAATAAGATAATATTGGCACCAAAGTGTATATCAGAGACTGCCTTCAAAACCGTCATTCGCATGGTTTTGTAAGATCTTTACAAAATGTTGGCCTTGTTAACCAATTAGTCATCCAGAAGATAAAAGAGAGAGAGAGATGAAAACAAGTTCCTCTTCTCTCCAAAATGTTTGGGGACTCTAGTTTTCTCAATCTACGTACCTCACCAAGCTAAGTAATGGAAATAATGCCATTGTTAAGTTGACATTGAAAATTGAGAGACACTGCTCCTCACTGAAGCATGTGATAACCAAAAGAATCTCTTATTGCAAAAGAAAACTCACAACAACCAAAAGGGGTTACATTTAATTTTTACCATGGGACAGACTAGGGAACAATATTAATTTTCCCTAAAAGAGGTCCCCAGCAAGCAAACAATCATCTCAGCATGTCTAATCCAATAAATGTGGAAATGTCGAAGTGCTAACAAAGCTGAAATTGACGCATACTTATTCATTATCATCAGAGCCAGCATCGTCATCTTCCAAGGAAGCTTGTATGATGGCCAAATACAGGCAAGTTCAATGATGCACGAGCGATAGACTTGTCTTCTTCAGGTATTTCAATGTCACTGGCTTTGTTTTCCTATATACGCATATACTTCCGTTTAGAAGAGACTTAAATATGAGCAAGCAACAAAATCACTTCATTCTCAACTACATGAGAATTTCAATTAGCTTATATTGAGCAAAATCGTTATTCTCATACAGTTGAGAGAATGGTCCCAGTTGAAACCAATTAAAACTTTTTAAAAGATACCGTGAAATATAATGCCTTCCAATTACATTTTTTCCCCTCCAATTAAGTCATATATACTAAACATGCTCATAGGATTGCTATATCAACAAGTGAGTTCAAGGAAAGAAATTAACATATTGCCCATAATAATTGAGACTTTGATTAATTTTACATTGATGTAATATAGGAAGTACACAATT
This sequence comes from Camellia sinensis, assembly GCF_055761805.1. NCBI lineage: Eukaryota > Viridiplantae > Streptophyta > Magnoliopsida > Ericales > Theaceae > Camellia > Camellia sinensis. The sequence goes on from NC_138968.1 coordinate 142,816,234, forward strand.
TTGCAATGGCTATAAACAACCAACAACTGAGAAATAGTAGAATTAACAAGCAATACGCATTATTCTACGTAGGAACTTCTTCATTTTTTAATCTTATGCAGTTGGGTATGAAGCCATCATTGCAATGCCACATAGACCTTCCTGAGCATTGATGTCTCTTTGCATCCTTATGTATCCTTGTTCACCCCATGCTGTGCCCCATGAGTTTTTAACAAGCCAGTATTTAGTCCCATCAGTAGCAGTCCCATAACCAATAGCAGTGACACCATGGTCTAGTTGAGTGCCACAGGTTCCTGTAAAGACTCCACTTGAATAGAATTGGAAGTCAGATCCACTCGCATCAATGGCAACAGAGATAGGTTGATTAGCAACAGCCTTAAGTAGTGCACTCTCACTGTTGGCAGGCACATCTTCATACCCAGTTATCTTAGCTGCATGGTTTGCTGCTTTGTTTTTGTTGCAAGTGTCATCAGTTCCCTTGTATGGGTAGTTTGTTTCAGTAGTCAGCCCATTGTTTTGTTCGATGAATTTAAAGGCCTCATCCATAAGACCACCCCCGCAACCTTGGTCTTCACCAGATACATCACAATCAACTAGCTCTTGTTCAGATAGCGAGATTAACTTACCAGTTGTTAATTGGTTAATTCCTTCCATGGCTGCCACAGCCGAAAACGCCCAACAACATCCTATATGTTGATAACAAATAAAAGAGTTAGAAAAAAACAAACATCATAGTCATTTTTCTTTTATGCATTGCGGTCTACAAAATTATTACTTACCACATTGGCCTTGGTCCTTAACTGGGGTAACAGCACCTTTCTTCCTCCAGTCCATGGTAGCTGGCACTGCTCTCACATTTTCATATTTAAAAGGTGTTGTTGAGGAGCATTCATGACTCTTGAATCTGTTGCGCAGTTTGAACTCTTCATTTGTAAGGTCTGCAAATTGATTGACCCCAAGCTTGTAAGGCTTGTTTGAAGCTTTGTTAAAAGATTCTATCATTTCCACGTTGGCCTTGAATATCTTGAAACGTTCCTCCTTCTCAGTAGTGTCCTTGTAGACACGGCCAAAGCTAGTCATCCATTGCTCGTGCCTCTCATACATTGATTCCTCTTGAAGGGAGCGAGATGAGGCTTGAGAAGCCAAAGTTCCCAAAATGAATAGCAAAGCGAAGAAGATGGATCGGTACAGCTGCTGGTTTTTGGAATCCATGGTTCTTCTGCTAAGAGGTAGGAAAGGAAACTGATATGTGAGTTGGGAGGTGTAATGAATTATGCATTGGTCTTGGGCTTTATATAGTGAAATATGATTTTGTCGCAATGCATACTGTTATTGTGGTTCTTTAAAAATAATAATAATAATCGTTTGCTCTCTGCGTGCCTTGTGAAAATGTTATGACTTGGACTCACCAAATTATTAGTTATGTTCTAATTCTGATTTGTATAGTTTATGGTTAAAGTACAATAATGAATTATCAATACTGCAAGTTAGTTTTCTCAATACTACATAGTTTTTCTAAAAGAAATATTTTCTATCAAAACAAACCAAGTTGCCTGTGTTATATCTGAAATATATTGATATATGACAAAAATTTCGTAAGAAACTTTAAAGGGAAAGCTGCCTTCGGATCAATGATACGAACGTTTTGAGGTCGTGTTTGTGAAAGCATTGCCAAAAGAATGATTTCTACCCAATCCTTACCAAAAGAGTTGTGGACTATTTCTTTTTCATTATGATTGATCTTTGTTGACTTGTATTGACTTGTTATTTTCTTTCATCACAGGCTCTTTCTTATAGCGGTTGCCAAAAAAACTTATTCAAAATTATGCAAGGGCTGTGTATCAAGTCAGTAGATCTCCTCGAAACTTTTTGAAAATGTATCTTTCAACTTTTTTGAGCTCAAAGCCGAAACATTTGTTTGACAAACGAGTCCATTTGGCCTTTCAATGTATATTGCATTAATTTTGTGATGCTTTGTGTACTGCATCTATGATTGTGCACAAGTCAGTTTGGATCGATTTTAGAAAAATATAATCAAAGAACCACTCTTGACAGATTAATAATTTTCAATCTGTCACCAACCCATCCATCCTCAAAACCAGGGAGTTGATTGAACATTGTGGTGGTTTTAAACCAACGGTTTGAATGGGTTTGCAGGCGGATTAGAAATAAACAAATGATTAATAATATAAGTGAATATGTCACCTTCACTTCTTTTTTTTTAAAAACAATTGTAGCAGAAATCATATGTTACAAATTAATATACAGAACAAGTAAGCGAAGAAAAAAAAAGCAATGAAAATGTGGGGCAAATGTCATCTGATTAATGGTATCAAGATTAAGGTGAGATTGTATATATTGCATACAGGCAGATTGGGTCAGTTAGTAGGCACGTTGATAAATTTTAATTCGCAAGCCAATTGACCCACCAATTTTTATCAACTCACTCAACCCAATCCGCTCACCTTTTCAAACCACATTGATTAATTTAGGTTAATTTGAATCAATACGTTAATGGATTGACGGGTTTTTTATCATATTCTCCTTCAGGACACACATAAAATCCTCTCAAACAAGTTGTAGCACACAATGAACTCATTTTGATTCATACATAAACTTGTTTCAAATAGGGTCCCATAGACAGAGTCCACGTGAATTTTTCTGAGCCTTTTTCCAAAATTGATAACTATTTTATCAATCTCTCCGTGCTGTGTCATTCATTCCAAGCACCGTTTTCATATCAAAGCCTCTCAAGACATTTTTGTTCTATTCTATAAAGACAAAAAAATTAAAAATTAAAAATTCCTAGCCACTTTCAATTTGTTAAAAATCAAATCAATAATGGATTTCTGTTGAAGCATTTATTATAATGAATTAAACGGCACGCTAAGAAGAAAAGTTCCTTAATTAATTCTTGACAAAACAAAACAAAAAAAGAAAATGCTATACAAACAAAAAAAAATTACAAATTTTTCTTACAAACTGACGTGGCATGGAGTGATACAACTTTGGAATGTGAAATGAGGCTCAACTTACTAATATTCTAGGTGACACATCAGTTTGTAAGGAAAATTTGTTTGAAAATTTTGTTTGGAAACACTTCAATAATAATCTAAATATCACATGTGAAATTCCTTACTTCACAACCAAATTGGCTAACCCGATATGTCCAAATCACAGCGTTTTATCAGGCACGTAATAAATCACCTAAACCAAAAATAGAAATAAAAATAAAAATTATATTATATAGTTGGACAAATTTCTATTCTACATAAAAGCTCATCAAGACCTGTATTGAAGGCTATGAACTGGCTAACTTATTTCATACACTAATCCTATCTGCTAGTAGTACTAAAAATGGTTTCCACAAACCAATTTCCAATGCGTCTCCTTGGCTTTCCTATTCATTTTGGGAGCTTTGGCTTCTCAAGCCACATCTCGCTCTCTCCAAAAGACATCTATGTTTGAGAGGCATAAGCAATGGATGGCTCTTTATGGACGTGTGTACAAGGGCACTGCAGAGGAGGATAAACAATTCAATATATTCAAAGACAACGTAGAACATATAGAATCTTTCAATAAAGCCGCAAACAAGCCTTACAAGCTTGGGGTCAATCAATTTGTTGACCTTACTAATGAAGAGTTCAAACTGCATAATATATTCAAGAGTCAAGTTCGCTCCACAACACCACCTTCTTTTAAATATGAAAATGTAACTGCAGTCCCAGCCACCATGGATTGGAGGAAGAAAGGCGCTATAACACCTATCAAGGACCAAGGCCAGTGTGGCATGTACTGATTTTATAGGTCACATTTATTTTTTTAGAAGAAAATAATAAGAAAAATGTTGAGATTGAGTGTTTTCTAACTCTTTATTTGTTACCACCGAAGGAATTACCCAATTGACAACTGGTAAGTTAATCTCTTAATCTGAGCAAGAGCTTGTTGATTGCGACACTAGTGGCGAAGATCAAGGTTGTTCAGGGGGTCTCATGGACAATGCTTTCCAATTCATCCAAAACAATCAAGGCCTCACTACAGAAACAAACTACCCATATAAGGGAATTGATGACACTTGCGACAAAAACAAGGCAGTAAACCATGCAGTCAAGATAATTGGATATGAAGATGTGCTCACCAACAGTGAGAGTGCACTGTTGAAGGCTGTTGCAAATCAACCAATCTTTGTAGCTATCCATGCGAGTGGATCAGACTTCCATTTCTACTCTAGCGGTGTCTTTACAAGAGCCTGTGGAACTGAATTAGACCATGGCGTTACTGCTATTGATTATGAGACTGGGACCAACTATTGGCTAGTGAAGAACTCATGGGTAACAAGTTGGGGTGAGGAAGGGTACATTCGCATGCAGAGAGATTTGATGCAAAGGATGGCCTCTGAGGCATTGCAATGGTTGCTTCATATCCCACCGCATAAAGTTGAATACTAAAGATAAATAACTGTAAAATAATAGATGTCGCTGGTCAATATGGCTTCCCCACAACTCTTGTAAAGAACTTGTGTATCATGTTCTTGGTACATTTATAAGCCAAAGAACCATATTGAAACCCTTTGAATCATGTTATTGATATATACATGTGGAATATGTTGCGTTTCTTTCCCTCAATTCACTCACTTTCAATACAATCCAACCTACAACTCAACAATTCATAACAATAGGGCCTTTGAAGCAGGAGCTGATCTAAGACTTCTAGCAATGAAACATCAAAATTGTGGGTCCCACTAAATTGCCAATCCAATCTCAAAATTATACCTTGAAAAGGTATGAATGCCTCACTTTCCCAGTGATACCTTCAAAATTATTGTTGCATAAAAGCATTACTCCAAATTTTATTTTCCCAAAATTACAAACACAGTTCATATTATAACGACTCGTTCATTCAACAGAAGCACAACACAAAGCAATTTCCAAATATAAAATCAAAAAGTCAGAAGTAGACCAGACAAATCTTTTACGGTGCTCCTACAATTTAAAGAAAACTTCTCCCTCAAACATCTCCCTTAAACAGAAACTAGCTACAGCACAAACTAAATGTTCTCCATCAACACCTAGTTGCTAGACTGGCGCAACTCTGGCCGAACAAAGTCAGCATCAGCAGGCACGGAGATGTCCACAGTAGGTCTCAGTCGAGCACAAACTTCCATCGCCCCATGCACGGGATCTGACAAGAAGTTGCTGATGAGGTCCTGGTTGATGGGAGCACCGTTGTCTACCGCCACCAAGGCTTGCTGGGTCAGAATGTAGTCAAAACGCGGGGCCCACTTCCTTGATCCTAGCCGAGCTGTAGTTGAACAGTTATCAACCATGAACGAGACTCCACGGGCATGCATGAATGGATTCAAAGAATCGACAGCCTCAATTACACTTTCGTTGATGATCTCAGAGTAGGAGTGTCCTTTCTTCCTCAGAACCTCAATCTGTTTTTACAAACATATAATTTATAAAGATTATGTCAGACCAAATGGTTGAAGATAACATAATTTCTCAGTGCATTATTAGTGCTTTACATTATAAATATCTTTCTTTTCACCATGTGAAGTTCCAGAAGAAAAAAATCAGACACGAATTCAAAAGACACCATTATTTGATTCACTATGACAGTGATCTATCCAATAAACCATGCTTCTTCTTTGACCGTGATTAAATGAACACTATTTTTAAAAGCAACCCTAGCAATTGAAGTACGGTGCATGGTGACTCCATTAGCAGTACACAAAATCAGCATACTAACGTGGAACGATGCTTACCTGGGCCATCATTAATGCCACATAGACACCAGCTGTAAAGGGACATAAAGGGCCTAGGTCACCTGCTGGACGTGTTGCTCGAACCCGTTCACCTACTTTCCACATCCTCGTCTGATCAATTTTACCCATTGGGAAAGCTGGCAACCCATCCTTTTCCTGTAATATTTGAGGGAGGTGGGGAAGCAATAGGCATTCAGCAACACAAGTAAGAAAATAACTCATATCACTAATAATTTTTTGCAACATTATAAAGAACACAAAGTTTCACAAGCCTACATATGACATAACACGCATAGTACCCTATTTGACATGTATGCAAAAAATAGAAAACATACATAAAAGCGACGCCCAGCCAGGACAACACTCCGGATCTCACTACAGCTGGCTACATCCTCATAGCACTCATATAATATATCCATGGAGGGATAGTAAGAGGCACTGTATGCAGCCTCAAACTCCCTTTTGCCATCTTCAGACAATGAATTATACACAGCCAACATACCCTGTTAGAGGGAAAAAAAGCAAGCAACTGGTTAGGGAGACATACTCGTTTTGAAAAGATAAAAAGGGTTTCAAAACTGGTAAAGAATCAGGGAACAAAATAAAATCCAAGATTTGGTCACTAACCTGAGTTGATATGGTCTTCGAAATATTCCCTGTTATGCACTCAACAGTATTCTTGTAAGCCAAATCTTCACTCATTCCATTTTCAGTATACCTTCTGAACAAGGTCTCAACAATTCCATGCACAGCACCGAGTAAAATACCTATGAATCAAAACAAACAGATATTGGGTATAGCATTGTGATGAATAACAAAATAAGAATGAAGAACACCACAAGCACCTCGCTCGCCAAATATGTCACTCTTGTATTCCTGTTCCAGTGTAGTGGCAAATGTAAAAGGGGAACCAAGGGCAACTGACCATCCAAGGGCAACATCAGTGGCCCTTCCATCAACATCCTGTCCACAAAGATGTTGAGCAGCTAAAGTCGAATGAAACACAGAGAGGCAATAAGAAAGCACAGAGGGTTTTGATATATATATATACCTGGTGTACGCCAAAACTAGAATTTATTCCAGCACCATTTATCTCCTTTCCTTGAACATAGAGTCTCCTCACAGACGGACCCATTCCCTTGGGACATACAGCTATCACACTCATGTTCTTGGGGAAATCAAGACCCATTGACTGCAAATGGCCAAGAAGAAACCCATGGGACAGCCCAAGTATGCTGTTTGGCTTCATGTGGGAGAATACTTTCTCATAATTATCAGCCTGCAATTAATATTGAAATTAAGAACAAAAGAACTAAATAGAATAAAGAACACAACAGACGCTAACATCTTGTTAAAATGTACAAATCATGTAACCCACAGCATTATATTTATCATTACTAGGCTTAAATTGACTACACTCCAACTAAGTCTCATAATCTTCTTATTATTATGGCAAGTCACTTCTTTTTCGTTTTCCCTTTCTTATTTTTATATTTGACAAGTCACTTCAACACCCCCTAAGGCACTGCAGCCTGCAGGCAATTAGTAGGTGCATGATTTGTTTATATTTACCTCTATTTGGCCTTCACTTGCACTGAGTTGTATTTCTTTTGCTTTTCTTCCTCTTTGAAGGATATCCTTAATCCTTCTTTCCATGAATTCCGTCATAATGATAAATATTCTGGCTTTTTTTTTTTTCTTTTAAAATAAATTATATGCAAGCCACTAATATCAATTTAAGATTTTATAGATCTCTCTAAATTAGACCTCATCTCGCATTCATATACTCCACTGCAATCAGGGCATATAATTGAGGAGATTCATTAATCATCACTTTACCTATTAGGGCATCCACAATGGGATGGCTAAAAAAGTGTATCAAGGTGTGTGTTATATGACAAAAAGTAATAGAAGTGGGGCCCAAAAATGTTTGTTAAGATGCGTTAAGAGTTTGTTCATTTTAGAGAGTTAGTGGTGGTGCAATGGATATGTTAAGGGGTGTGTTAAGATGTGTTAAATATATATATATATATATATGTGTGTGTACATAATAAATAAAATAAATAAATAATTTAGTTTAATCAAAAATTTCAAGCCCAAAATTAAATTTCAAGTCCAAAAAAAAATTCCAACAAGTAAAAAAAAATAAAATAAAATAAAAATTTGCCGTTGACCGGTCAATCAGCCAGACATCCGGCTGGTCAACCCGTAAGAACACAAACACACTCCCCTCCATTAGCTAAAACCATCGCTGCAGATAACAAACAACTTAACACACACACTAACCGATCCACTGCAGCACCAAACAACAAACCTTGCTAGTTAAAACTTACCAACTGACACTAACACTCTCCTTAGCAGCTCCACTGTGGATGCTCTTACACAAGGCACAGAAAGCAAGACTAGAAAAAGGAGAACTTGATAGCTTTCTGGATGATGCAAATTATTTTACACCCGGCATCAGGAGCAGCAGATTTTGCAGAATTAAATATCTTCTAGATACAGCATTAAAATGAAAGTGCAGAAGTTGTGAATTCATAGATCATGTTATCTCTTAAACCCCAATAGCATCAAAGGCAGGTTTAGGAAGAAGTATTCATTAACTTTAATGCTATACTTTTATTTTGAGGCACAAAAAGCAAGAACAGAGAAACTAGTAATATTTTTTGTATGTAGTGATTTCTTGTACATTCAGCAATAGAAATAAAAGATTCGCTAGACTTCAAATTTCAAGAGGACACAATTTCATATGCAGCATTAAAGAAGCACAAAAAGTTAGTTACAGTTTTAGGCTCATATTCTCAATTTTTCTTCCTTAAAACCCTGATAGCTGCAATGGAAAAAGCATCGGAATGTATAACCATAAGCTTTTTTTTCCCAAATTAGTTGGGATCTCTGAGAATTTATAACCATGTAGCAACACATCACCACAGCAGTACGATCTACAAACCTGTGCTGCATCAGAAATCAAGAGCAGCACCAAATCACTGCCAGATATTGTCTCCCATATGTCACCAAGGGTTCCATTCTCTTCACTAAAACCAGCAGCTCGTGCCTCAGCAAAGGAACGAGAACCCTTCCTGAGGCCAATCTGTATTACAAAGCAAACACAACAAAAATGTTGACAGAGACCAATTCACAGAACAAAAAGGGGAAAATAAATATAATATCAGAAGTAATGCAAACATCACCTTGACCACAATGTCTGATTTTGCTTCTGCAAGAGAATCCCTCAGATTCTGAGCTTGAGCAGGGCCCTATAACGAAAAAGAATGATGTTTCTCATTATGTTAACAGATATCCTTATTAATGATGTTCATCTATTAAAATTCCACATTCAAGACAGCACCAATAAAATGAATTTAAAGTATGAAAATTCATTACTCCAACCAAATAGAGGTGAAATGTTGCAAATTTAGACAGAATTACCAACATATCCCTTCACTCACAACAATATATCCCTTCCTCAGTCCAAAATCAAATCAATAAAAAATAAAAACAAAAACAGGTCTTCTTTTCTTTTCTTTTCTTAATAAAATAGATAGCTCAGTTCATTTCTGAAGCAGATCACCATTTGTAAAAACACTATTATCCCCACTGGCTCAGAGAGAGAGAGAGAAAAGAAAGAAAAAAAAAATTCAATGTTTGTTCTTTCAAATTTGCAGATTCTATGAGTCCATTCATGAAAATTTACCCCCACCAAATAAAATTAAAAAATATATAATATCATGAATAGAAGTAAACACAAAATTAGAACAATGCTGCATTGCATAACAACGATATAAATTATAAGTTGACATCAAAAAGATACAAAGCTTAATGCACCATCTATTCCAATAGAACATGGAAAATGTTAGGATCATGAAAAGAAATGCATTTAGACAGATAATCAAGGCTGCACCATTTTATAGAGTTTCAAATAGTTGGTTAGAGAATTCACACAAGGCAAGTGTATGATGAAACTACATGTTTCTGATGGTGATACTATACACACAACATAAAAAGGTAAATAAACACATTTTCCAACTTCCAAAATGTTTTGTAATAAAACCTAATGTTGTGTTTGGATCATGGATTTAAATCGAAATTTGTAAAAAAAAAAATGGAAAAGTGAAAAGATGACAACAATGTGAATGAAATAAAAGCAGCTAATTTTTTTTCTCATCTTCAAACTTCGGCAAAAACACAAAACATGAGTTAAAAATTTGAAGCTTAGAGTTATATGTTGCTTGCGGCAAGGAGATATCTAAATTAATGTTTTAAAACCCAGACTGGAACAGCTGGTTCAACTGGTGACCGGTCTTAGCTTCGGTCCGAATCACCCATGGAAACCGTCCTTAGGAGAAAACCAGAGTATTTTTGCAAAACCACTTGAACCAGTGGTTTAACCGGTAAACCCACTGAACCAGAAGCGGTTCATCCTAGCCGGCCAATTTGGACAAAATTTCAAACATATAGTCAAATCTCCCTGCTCTCTTTTCATCTCTTGTCCCGGTCACTCAACTTGTGATCCTGCAAAATCCAACTCTCAGTCCATCGATTCCAGCAAACGACACAGCCAACAAAACAAGGCTACGATCAAAGCTTTCTCTTGATTTGGGACACAAGCTCTATCTCTCCGTTGCTGCCAAACAGCATTAGTGATGACATGAAGGCCTTGGGCAGCAAATAGAGAAATATGAATCACCTGGGAATTTCTTTGTTATATTTTTGTGCTTTGTTATAAGGCATGGGGAAAAGGGGCCTTTTTCTAGTGGTATTAAGGGCCATTGCCTTGTGTGTTGCGCCACTGGTGCTTTGTAAGTTGTACTTGCATAAATTGATTCCTCTCCTCTTGGTTGTCGCGATTAGTGTTTGGTTTTAAAATTTTCATTATTTTGTTAAGATTATTTTGTGTATTTAAGATTTTTTTAATTCATAAAAAAATATTAAAAAATATACATAAGAAATTTTAAAAAATATCAATACTGGTTGATCCTACTGTTGAACCAATAACCAGAGGCATTTTACACTTCATTGAACGGTCTAAGTGTCAGAACATTGATCTAAATCCTCCATTACATGGCTTAAGCAAGTTTATCCTTTTAGAAACAAGTATTTGAATTTCCCTTTTTCCAAATCTAAACAATATATATGACATTCATTTTCCTTCCCGTTCATTTTTTTTTTTCTCATCATGCAGTGTATAAACATCAAATTCTATACTGAATATTATTTTATTTTCCTCCAATGCCTGTCACTCTAAACTACAATACAATAATCGCATTGAAAAAAATAAAACAATAATAATCAGAAGTCTTACAAGATCAAGGTAATGAAGGATACCTGTGAACCCCAACCAATAACACCAATTTGCTTAATGCCCTTGAAGGCATCAGGTAGCAAAGGAAACAGATCCCTCCCTCCTCTCACAATATACTACAAATCCACAAACCAATCATCACAAATCCCATATATAATATATATAGAGAGAGATTTAGAGAGAGAGAAAGAGAGGAAATGGGAAAACACCTCGTCGTGACCAGCGAGAGTAATTTTCTCCTTGTTGAAAACTGAACTGTCGAAATCAAGCGAAGTCAAGGGCTTCATCGCGGGCGTAGAGACCATGCGAGCTCCGAGAGCTGAGCCCGAACCAACCTTATTTCCAGGCAAAAATCGAGATGCTTTGAGAGATTTCAAAGCTGTCTTCGAAGACGAAGACGAGAGAAACCCAAGATTGAGAGGTAGGGTTTTGGAAACTGGCTTTAGGGTTTTGGATGACGAAGATGCAGAACCACCGGCAGCAGCCACTGAGGCAGAGAAGGAAGTAGCAACCGCCGACATTGATGACTCTCGAGAAGAAATCTGCAAAGGGGAAAATGCGGCAAACGATAGGTGTCATTTTTATAGGACCCCTAAATTTGATATTTCTATGCTGCGCACTGTGCGTCGTGCGCACCTCTTTTTTTTTTTTTTTTTTTTGCAAAATTACTTTAGAGCTCTAATATAGGAGCTCTAATAGCTCTAATGAGAAGATAAGTCCCACCTTAATTTGATATTTGTGTCTTATTTTATTTTATTTTATTTTTTTTTTACTTTGACACATTATTAGAGTTCAAATTAGAACTCTATATTTAAAATTCTCTATCATTTTCTTTTTGGGGAGGCGTCTGCGTTACACCGTCTCCGTGCCACATGATCCACGAGCCTTTCAAAGCAGTGTTTGGTGAGATTTTAAGGCCGTGCATTTTGTAGTGCACCTAAAATGTCTTTTCAAACAATGATGTTATATTCATATTTGAAGAATAATGTTTGGGAGCACTAATTAGTGCTCTCACTAATTAGGTGGCAGTGGGTCTCGTCAGTAATGATGTGATATTTTGGTCTTGGAGTTATATTTTTTTTTTTTTTTACTTTTTTAATACATTAGTGCTATTAGTGGTGATGTTTTTAATGGGATGAATCATTGTTGCATATTTAAATATAATGTTTGAAATGAATTCTTAAATTATGTTTTCAAAATTTTATAAAAAATTCTGTCTCAAACGCGGCTTTTGAAAAAAAATTTCTCAAATTTGGTTTAACCGGACATCTCACCGGTCGTTCAGTCGATTGATCGAAACAGTGTAATTTTTTTTTTGGCAATTAACATATGTTAATTTTTATATATTCAAAAAAAATATTTTCTAAATTTTTAAATTTTTTTTATGTGTTTTAATAAAATTTTGAATTGTATGTTTAATTATGAGTTATAAGTTTTTGTATCAAATATCATGTCACATCAAGAAAAATTTCATTCAATTCAAAACTCTTTCACCAAACAAATTTTCTACACTCAAATCATAATTTCAAAACTCACAAACTCAAAATACAACTTGTGTGAGTCGATTTCTGACCACACTGCTAAACTAGTATTCAGCTAGAGAGCACTAGCAGAATAGATTAAGCTCGAATGACCTGTCACAGAAAGAAAAGATTCCGGCGGTGGTTCATCTACCCAGGGGCACTCCGACGATCAAGTCAGTTATCTCTCAAAGATAGCAAAAGTGTTTAACTCATTATTCAGAACATAAAAAATGTACCTTAGACCCCATGAGGGTGCCTCTCTTTTATAGCCAACACAAACCCAATCCTATTAGAAGCCTAACTCCAATGGATTATGTCTTAATGTTAATCTTGGACTCCCAGTTAGATTGGGATAAACTCTCTATGAGTCTTATCTTTACCCAGACTGAAGTCCTCCCCAATTCTTGGACTCATGTCCCTTATCCAAGGACCTTGGATTCCGGTATTCTCACAGATAACCTCGGCCTAGCCGAGATTACCTCGGCATCATGTCCAGGACACGTGGCACCTCGGTTAACACTTCGGTGCCACCTCGGCTACGTGTTGCCATTCAAAATTTATGTCCCCATAACTGCCCCCCTAGGTTCTATTACCTTGGCATCCTGAGGTGATGGAACCTATATCATTTCTTCCACCTAGCACGTCGGCTAAGCTCGCTTTATCTTTCATTACCGAGGTCATCATTCGTTCCCCTCATATGACCAAGACCTATGATCTATTTTCATCAATGCCTTAGAACAAATAACCAAGTCTGTTCAAATTATTTAGCCGAGATCATCCTCCTAGCCGAGGTCTTTGCTTTATTAAACCAAGAACTTTAAGAGTTTCAACACGCATGTAAGCTGTCACGCACAATACTTCAACCGTTTCTGCCACGCATCTTTCCCTTACTGGATCGTACTTGACACGCGCCTTTAAGTTGCCTTTCGTCTGCGTGCGCCGTCTGACAAGCACGTCGCCCTAGGCACATTGATTGTAATTTTGCCGTCATTTTGTGGTTTTGATCAAAACCACTTCTCTCTCTTCATCTTTTCACTTTTGCATCCTCAACTTCATGCTAACTTTCTCTCTCTACTCTCCCAAATCCACCATTGTTTCAAGCTTTCAAGCTCTGCAATCACTGTGTTCACCTCATCCGGTGAAACTTTTGCTACCCTTCTCTGATTGTTACCATCATCTGACTTTGGCGTACCTCACACCGGCTTCATTCTCTTCGGTGAGTTATTTCTGTCCCCTTCGTTTCAATTTCTTGTTGTACTTCAAAGAACTCTGCTGCTTTTGTGAACTTGCTCATGTCTTTGATCGTTTAATTTGTATCTCGATTTCCACCATGTATTGAGCATGTTTGCTTCGTGATTTTGTTTTTGCCTAGTCCATTCTTGAGTATATACACACTGCTTACATATTTGTTGATTTTTGCCACTGTTCTTGGCCTTACACATCTACACAAACTTTATCACTATTCTTGATTCTGAATCATTGTTCTTTGTTGTTGTTTTCTGTGTATTTTTCAGATTCTTGCCTTCAATCTTTATTTGCCTAGACTTAGGTTTGAGATTTGTCGTAGAACTCACGAATCTTAGGGAAAAGTGAAACGAATTCCCTTTAGATCCTCACAAATTCTTACCCCAGCACACATTTAGGTTTTAGCCGAGGTCCCTTAAACCCCTACAAAACACTTTCTTCTAAAATCCAATACTTTCCCCCCAAGCCGACGTCATGGGTATGTGGAGATATACGGTAGACACCCCAACTAAGTTAGAATATTTCATACAGGAGTTTTCTATCCCGGCCGACGTCCATCTGAGGTTGGCTGGGAAGGATGACTCCATCATGCCCACAGTCGACTCCATGCCCTTCCCAATTGTAGCTTTTATAGGGGGTGTTTGGTGGGGCTTTTTTGAGCCAGCTTATGGCTTCTGGCTTTTAAAAAGTTATTTTGGACTATTTTGTTAAACTTATTTCAAACAGCTTCTGATTCTAACAACTTATTTTAAATCAAAAAAATTGATTCTGATAAGCTGCTCACCCCTTGCTTCTGATTATCAGCTTCTGCTGTGGACATGTTAATTCACAGTTATTTTATTTTTTATTTTTTTAAAAATAGAAAAAGACCCAAATGGACTATAAAATATTATTATTATTTTTTATGAAAAATGTAGACAAATAGTGAATAATAAAAAATAAAAAATAATTAAAAAAGTTACTTCACAGCTTATTTAACAAACACTACACAGCAACTTAAATCTATAATCCAACAGTTATACCAAACAGATTAACAGCTTCTGATTAAAGTCATAATCTATAATCTGTTAAGCTATAATCTATAATCCGTTTTAACAGCTACACCAAACAGCACCATAGAGTGTGGACTCAGACTTCCACTTGACATCCTTTTCCAAGAAGTCCTCCACTATTATAAACTTAACCCAATGCAATTAGCCATTAACTCTTACAGAGTCATCAATGGTATCATAGCCTTAGCTAGCCAAGAAAAAGCTTGGGTAACTTTAGCCGACATCCAATACTGCTACACCATGTGTGGCCTCAAGTTAGAAAAAGGCTATATCTACTATCTCAAACCAAGGTCCACAGAATACAAACTTGTTGCTGACCTCCTAGACTCCAATAAGGGAGCCGGGGACGATTACTTCATTGTCTCGGGCAATTGGGAGTTCGCTCCAGAGAAAGACCTTCACCTCTACCCTCTTAGCCGAACAATATTCATAGAGGGTGCACGTGTCTGGTCCCTCGCAATGTGTCAACATATTGTCCGCTTTGGGGTTGGGCCGCTGTGAGCTTACCCTCTCATGGTTTTGTTTCTCCCCCTAGAAGAGGGAAAAAGGCCTGTTGACAGATAGAAGGGGGCCAGTACGCTTATAAGGTAGACGAGGAGTCCCTCTCGAGTCGATGTGGGATAGACCCAACATAACCCCCCAGCGGACTGGGCCGCGAACAGCGGGAGAGCTTGCCGGACGCCCTCCTTCTAGCGCCAATGCACATGTCTAGTCCCTCATGGTGTGTCAACATATTGTCCGCTTTAGGGTTGGGCCGCTACGAGTTTGCCCCCTCACGGTTTTGTTCCTCCTCCTGGAAAAGGGGAAAAGGCCTGTTGACAGATGGAGGGGGCCAGTACGCTTATAAGTGTCACGACCCAAACCCGCCCCTATGGGTTTAGCACCGTAACCGGCCAGTAATCCGAGATTACCGAAGGCCTGTTTAATAGTAAGACAATAAAACAGAGTACAGGGGCCTGGCGGAAGCCAAAACAGTAAATAAACAATGTCCAATGAGCTGTGACAGTCTATATACAAAAAGACTTTTCATACATATATATATAGCGCAAAACAGTATGTACAACATTTACAGTCGATCAAAACAGGGACCTAATCCCCGTTAGACAGTACAGTACAGTGCTATCGGTCTATACAGTTATTACAAAACAGATACAAAGACAGACGGGGGAAGTTAAAACACCCCTAAGTCATAGCTTGATAGGCTCGGAACCTCGCAGTGAGGCACAGTGGTTGGCTTGACAAAACTGGAGCTTACCCTGGAGCTTCTAGCCGCGGTCTGGTTCCTGTACACCTACATATATATATGAGCAGTGAGCTAAAACCCAGTGAATAACGTAGTGCGTAAAGGGGTTTAGAATGAATGTCCTTACAGTAATGAAAACAGTTCGTTAATTCAGTATATCAGTCATTCAGTCATATGTGGTACATCCATTAGCATAACGGTACAGTAAACAGCAGGTCTTAAAAGACCGAACAGTAAATGATGGCCATCAATCAGTAAACAGTAGTGGTTCCAACAAGGGAACCGACAGAGATCTCTATAGCAGTAACAGTAAACAGTAGTTGCTAAGGATGCCACAATACAATTTAGAATATAGGACATGCATTCGCTCAATTAACAGTATCAGTTCAGAAAGCAGTACAGTTCAATTGTTCAGAAGATAATCATTTTGAACATATCTTTGCACAGTTGTTACTCACAGAGTTTTGGGCTACAGTTAGGCTAGAGCTCGTCCCCAGTCGCCAACCCTACACAGTTTACAGATTGAACACACACTAAGCTACACAGTTGGGAAAGACAATAACTTAATCCCTAATTTGCCTCGGTGTGTTTTACATCTATATTCTCATTAAGATGCCTTAAACTAGGCCTAAAAATGCCTAGGATGAAATGAAGATGCAAATATGCACTTTAAAAGCATTTTCAGAATTTTCAGAAAACAGGGGTCCCGCTCGA
Source organism: Camellia sinensis (assembly GCF_055761805.1). Classification (NCBI taxonomy): domain Eukaryota; kingdom Viridiplantae; phylum Streptophyta; class Magnoliopsida; order Ericales; family Theaceae; genus Camellia; species Camellia sinensis. The sequence continues at coordinate 142,833,080 of NC_138968.1, forward strand.
GCGTAGGTTAATCCACTCGAGCGGACATGCAGACAAAGGTTTCCGCTCGAGTGCAGACTCAACCGCTCGAGCGTACTGCAAAACAGTCAAAAGTGCTGGATAGGTGAAATCTACGCTCGATTGGGCGCTCGACACCCGCTCGAGCGTAAGACACAAGGTCCCGCTCAAGCGTAAATTACCCCGCTCGAGCTGACTTAAAAACAGAACAAAATACTGGGAGCACAATTTCCACGCTCGAGCGCCAGTCACCCCGCTCGAGCGTGAGTTCAAAATCTGGAATTCCCAGATTTGAACCTCAAGCTTAAATTCAACCTACAAATGTATCAAATTCGATTCCTTTAGGCCCATTTCCTGGAAAACTCTTGTAAACACATAATATTACATGGCTCAAAGCTCAATTTGTGAAATCAAAGCCCAAGGGTAATTCAAACAAACCCAATTTCAAATCAATTTTCATGACAACAATTCAAATGAACATGCATGAGTTTTAAATCAATTCAAAGCTTTAAATACAAGCTCAAATGAGCCAAATCTTTCAAAAACATGATGGTTTCATGAACCTTAGCTAGAACTTGTACATGCATGCAAGAATTATCCATGAAATCAACTTAAAACTCAACAATACCAACATGCATGCCTAAAATGAGCTCCAACTCAACATTATTAGACTAAGACATGACTTAGCTCTCTAGAGGCTCAAGAACCATGCAAGAACAATCTTAAATACATCAATGAAAAGGTGAAATCCTTACCTAAGTCTGAATTATAAGGTGCAGGAGCTCAAATTCACAATTATCTTCTAAAATCTCCAAGTCTACAAGCAATTATCAAGGAGGAACTCACTTTCTCTCACTCTAACTCTCTTGGTCGGCAAGAACAAGGGAAATGAGCTGAGAAAATGTTTGATCTAGGTGTAATGAGGCTCAAAGGTGGTCTTAGATAGTGGCCACTCACAATGGCAAAATAGTAATTAAGTCAACAATGCAATTTAACCCATTTTAATCTAATTTAATCATACCAATTCAGTTTTCAGATAAATATGCCATAATTTCACATTAATTCTAACGATCATAGAACATCAATCGATTTCGGATTCGGCCGCCGATAAGGCCTTCAATTAACAGTTTAAACATAAAAACTGAACAGATAATTAAACAGTCAAATAGATAAACATGCAATTAAACAGATACAATCAATCGATTCAGTTTCAGATTTCAGTTAGTCAGTTCAGTATTTCAATCAGGTCAATTACCAGTCATAATCAGTCTTAGTTTAGCAGTAATTGGTAATTAATCAGTAATTTATCGGTAATCAGTGTGAGGGTTGTTGCAATAAGGTAGACGAGGAGTCCCTCCTGAATCAATGTGGGATAGACCCAACAGAGGGTAATGGTAAGAGCCTAGTGTTACATTTACTTGTTTTTCAAGTCTTCAATACTCTGTTCTTTCTATATGTTCTAATGTCTGTTTTTCTTACAACTCTTCCACAGTCGCCAAAAGACTTCCATAAGTCCTTCTTCTCTAGCAAGGACTTGAAGAAGCTGTTGGATCTGCCAATTCAGAGGCGGAGAGCTCCCTTACTACTCAACTACATCCCAACCTACAAATCCGTTTTGCCTAATGCTCCGAAAAAGAAGGGCAAGTCTCCTCCTTCCGCCACAACTCCACTAGCAACTTTATCACATCGGCCAGATTAGGGATCAACTTCCGATCTAGCTGAGTAACCATCAACCTCGGCTCCACATCTGATCCTTCTGTCTTAACGCAAACGCCGACGCCGAACTACAATCGCTGCCGAGCTAGATCGCAAGAAAGCAGTTGCAGACGATCTTCTAGCCGACATCCCTGACACTGTCAACGCACAAACAGCACCATCCCAACCTCAGCCAAAGTCGAAACCAAAAAGGCTAAAGAAAGCCCAACCCAAGGCAACGGTGACTCAAATTGACACTAAGGACACCTTGACGATTTTAAAATTGGCCGAGAGCGAGAAAACCTCCTCCGCTGTCGAAAAGAGGCCCGCCGAGACCAAACCATCCCAATCAACTCGGTTGAAGAGGCCGAGGTCTGAATCAGCAACAACCTCGGGCTCTATGAAATCTAATGCCCCCTGGGCTCCCCCCATTACAATTGAAGACACGACGGTTAGAGCTAGCGACAGCGCCGATAATATTGAAGTCGGCATTGCTCTCTCTACTGTGCTGCTCCTCCCCCAAGATCTCAATCGCAATGCCGAGATGAGCGAGTATAAGAACTTTACTCTAATGTTGCAACGCTCCGTCCAAGTAAGCCCTTAACACTTGGTACTTTTTCATTTTCTGCTATTTCATACTTAGAGAGTTTTACTAACTTGTTTTTTCCATTTCTTCTAGGCGATCCAGCATAGCCACTCCTTCGCGATGCAGGCCGTTGCCATCAAAAAGGAGTTGGCCAACAAGACCAAGGAGGCTGCTGGCTTGCAAAAGACCATCAACAGGGCTGAGGCAAAGATGAAGACCTTGACAGATCAGGCCAGCGCAGCAAAGAAGGCTCAGGACGAGACCGAGGAAAAGGCTGACGCTATAGAGGCCATTGCCAAGGTCCTTGCGGCTGAAAAGAAAGAGGCCGAGGCACAGATGGTCGAGGCTTAAAAAGAGCTTCAAGATGCCCTGGCCACAAAAGAGGTCGAGATCAAAGCGGCTGATGAGAAGGCGTACGCTGAGGGGGCAGCCGACGTCAAAGAAGACTACAAGAAACAAGTCAGACAGGCATGTAACAAGGGCTACACCCTTGGTTGGATGGTTGCTCTGAAGGCGTTGGCTGTCCCTGAGGACTCTCCGCTTAAAGATGCAAGCAACCTCATCCTTCCATTCCCTCCAACTCCAAGACAATCCGAGGCTGAGTCCGAGGAGGAGGCTGAGGCCGAGAAAACGGTAGAAGCTGCTGGGGCCAAGTCCCCAACTTTGAATGAGCAAGTCCTAGACTTGACTCAGGATGAGGATGAAGTCTCCAAAGGTACCTCCTCCCAGAAGACAACTTCCGAGGTGCTGCAGACACCCCATTTTTGACCGTCCTCAAGACTTGGACGTCACCGTTTGAACACTCGGTGATTATCCATGTTTGTGTTTGTTTGGAGTTCCCGGAGGTCTCGGCTCGCGCGCCTTGCCTCAAGATCCCCGAACTCAACCGTTTAGTGTCTGATTTTGCACCAAACACTTGCATCTTGCCCTTGAGAGGCAGGGTGAGGCTTGTAGACCATCCCCACCCACCACCGGCAGTGGCTAGAGGCCATCGGCTGGTGTTTGATGCCACCGGCAATGTAGTTTGCCGGCCGGCACTATTTGTTGCCGGTCAGCACTATTTTGTGCCGGTCGGCACTCTTTTTGGCCAAGATGGCATTTTTGGCCGGCCGATTGCTGTTCATCTGCTTTTGCAGATATTTTTAGACAGCTGTCTTGCTTTTGCTCTCCTCCATACACGTGTATGGAGAGATCTCCCTCTTGTAAAGCTTGTCTTGTAAGCTTTACAAGAGATATAGAGAGAGGCTCTCTCTTGTAACAAAGAGAGAGGACTTAGGTTAGAGAGAGAGATATTTTGGGAGCAAAAGACAGCCATTGTTGAGCTCTTGTTCTAGGGTTTGGGTGAGATACATTTTCTATCTCTCTTTCCCTCCCATTTGTTCACTAGGTGCTTTGTGTCTTACTATTGCACACAAACACCTAGTGTTTCACCTTCCTCTTGAAACTAGGGTTCTAAGGGCTTGTTCTTGAGTTTCTTGACTGGTTTGGAGCCAAAGGAGGCCATTGGAGCATCATTTGTGAAGAAGGCTTCAAGGGTGAGAATCTAGTCCCATTTTTCCCCATTTTTGCATTGATTTTATACCCATCTTAGAGCTGTTTTTGTGCTTATTGTATAACATAAAAAAGTTCTGTTTTTAGACCCTCTTTGTTGTTTATTAAGAGTGTTTTGTTGTTTGAGGGTTGCTGACCACCCTTAGGCCTTGAAAGGCCTCTTTTTTGGACCATTTTGCGCTAGCTCCGGGATTTTGGTGTTGGGGTCTCTTCACCACTGAAATCTTGAGGGATTTCAGTGGTGAAGATGATGCCTTGAAGTCCCAATAAGGAAAGGGCCACCCCCTCTCCTTGTTGTCCTTGAAAAGGGCATATTTTGGCCTCTTAAGGAAGCCTATGCTTGAGTGTGTGTTGAGCATGTTTGGTTTGTTTTTCATGCTTATATACCTATAATATAACATGATTTTAAGTCGGTTTTGGAACTCCATGCATGCTTAGCATAGTTGCCATGTAATGCCTTATTTATGCCTTAACATGTTTTAGGTTGTTAGCCTTTGTTGGAGCATGTTTTAGGCTTGCATTTGTGAAGATTTTGTGCTTATCTTGACATGTTTTAGGTTTGTCCCTAAGTGTTTGGGTTGATTTCGGCATGCTTGATATAGCTCCTTTGTATTTGGGCTTGTTAGCCTTGAGAGTGTGCATGTGTAGCATGCCATCTTTGCATTGTTTTGGTGATTTGGGATCATCCTATATGCCATTTCAGTCCCATTTCCATGCTTGTTTGATTGCCTTGCATGCCTCTTTACTGCTTTGGAAGCTTGTGTAGCAATGCTCCATGGTTTGGTGCTTATTCATGCTTTTGTTTTGAGTCATTTGAATGCAATTTAAATGATTCTTGAGGTTTGTTTTAGCATGATTTTAGAGCTCATGTTGCATGTTAATTGTTCATGATTGTCCCTTTCAAGTGTGCTTGAGGGTTGTCTAATTTGCGCCTAAGTGTTGGGCCTTAATCGTGTATACGTGTGCATGTGTTTTGGCTTCTTGTTTTGGTCATTATGGCCACTGTTTTAGGCCTTATTAGAGCTGCCTAATTCATGTATAAGCCCATCTTGCCATCCGTTTGCATTGCCACATGTATGCTTGCATAATTGCATAAGTTCATTGCCATGCCATGTTGCATTCCTAGCTTGTATGCCTAGGTTGCATTGCATCTTGCATGCATTCCTTGTCTCTTGATTTGGTGATAGGGATTAGGACTTTGGTTTGATTTGGTTTGCATGCATTTGAAATCAAAGTTGCATACTTGGTCTTTGGGCCATCATGCATGGGAATGCGTGATTGGTGGTCCGAGAATCGAGGCGCATGCCCCTTTGAGTCATTATCATGATAAGGGACATGGTTGGTGCATGCATGCCTTGAATTGTGCTGCCATGCCTTGTTTTGCCCTCTGTTGCTGTGAGTTGCAGGTTCTGCAGGCTTTCTTTGCCGACCGGCAGTGTAAGGTGCCGGCCGGCAATCTTTTCTCTGCCGACAGCTTCAATTTTGTGCCGATGGCCACATACCAGTGCCGGTGATGATCCCACTCAGCCGGTGGTACTCCCCAGTGCCCAGGGATGTAACCCTGAGGTTTTGACAGCCTCCAGAGGAGTGAAGGAAGGAAAACAGAGGCAGCTTGTGCATGGCGGCGCGCTTCTCGAGGCGTTTTACTTTTTTTTTAGTCTATTTAACTTGTTAATTAAATTAGGCAATTTGTAATATTAATTAGCTTGCGTAGTTAATTAATTTGTAATATTTATTCGGTCCCTCCGAGCGAGGGCAAATCTGTAATAAGTGTGCGTGAGTGTGTGTATGTCTTCCAACCTCACGTCTTTCTTCCCTTTTATTTACCTGCTTATGATGGTAGATTAGGGCATGTTCAAATTCAGCATACCTTATGCTATGCATGCGTGCATTCATGCATTTTGTATTACATGCATTAGGCTCGGTACATCACGCTAACTGCATTCGTACTTCAAATCAAAAAGTGAATATGTGATAATTGTGCATTTTCACATGACATGTTTAGGATAGCCGAGCCTATTCTAGCAACATTTTGTATGCGATGCATTAGACACTCAACATGGACTTGGATCATGTATGTTTGCTAACGAGTTCTTTGTTTTGGCACGGAGTACGATGTAAGTATTTCCGCTTTAGCATATCGCATGAGTGTGAATGTTGCCATGACAGCATGCTTAACATGTGGCTAGATGCTTATGTGTTATAACCTGCTTGAATGCCTGTGGGTGAAGGTTGGATTGTTTGAGTTGGAAGAACTCATTGAAATCCGTGTTTTAGCCTACTTGCGAGTAGCAAATTCCAAAGCATTTTCAAAACGAACGGATATGCAATGTTTCTTTCCAAATTAGGCAATCTAGTCTATACTTGTTTGCTGCGCGCATAATGTAGTAATTCTAGGCTAATAATTGGTTTAAGAACACATAAAGTTTTCAAAAACGGATATCACGGTTAGTAGAGGCCGGTCTTCGGACCGGGCGAAAGGGGGTGCTCATAGCTGACCTTCCCCGATCGTACCCAAGCTCTCGAGCCGAGACAACTCCGGTGATGACGGACATGTGGCCTTCGGCACCGAGTCAGGGTTTCCTAAATTTCCCATGTTAAAAAATATTTAGGTGGCGACTCTGTATCTGGCAAAGCAGTCCATGTTTGGCACTACTTTTTCAAAAATCTGTTTCTCAAAACGATTTGCCAGATTTGGACTCTTTGGTTCAGATTAAGAACCGTAACACAAATCGAGAGTCCGAACTGTAGCGAGGTCCCCCCGCGGGCTTGTTACAGTTTCTGGCGACTCCGCTGAGGAGTTTTTAGAGAGCTTGACTCGAACTCATGATATCCTGTTTTGATCTCATTTATGTGTTTCTTTGCATTGCATGTGCATTGGTGCGCCTAGGAACACAGTGTTTGCCATCTGCCATTCCTGAACGGTTTGCCGGAGGCTTGTCTTGTCAAGGCATGTCCATAAGGCTGACTGGCTATGGGCTCTGACAGTATGGGAACACAAACCCCGGTTTACCGGGGCACCCTTTTTGACCATCCGACCTAGTGCATATTCGGAATCCATAGTGACCATTCCCAGCTAGGACAGGTTGCTTACCCGATTATAGGTTGTTTGAAACCGCCGCGTGCGTAGTGAAACCCTAGCTCCTGACAAAATAGGACAGGGAAACCCTACCCCAACATAGGGGTGATTGAGCTCTCTTTATTTGCTATGTGCTTTTAGAGTGTATCTCTACAGGAACGCATATACCAGTTTGCAAGTTTGAGTATCGGGCCCGAGGGCACTAGAATCAGTATTGTTGAGAATCAGTTATCAAGAATCAGTTATCCGCGGGTATCAGATTCAGTATTTTGGGAACAGAAATCTGGGAAGAGTGATCAGCAGTAGGGTACAGTTGTTTGGCTACGCCCGTATCCGATCAGTTTAGGCTGAAATGCTGTCTGTTTTTTCTTTCAGTTCAGAGAGTTGCAGAGTTGATACAGAATAGCCAGTGTCTCCCCTTGCTGAGGCAGGATTTATGGCGGCACAAAATTCAGAAGAAATTGTGGTTATGACGGCTGCATTGGAGCAGGGGACCGCTCCGCAGAGTGAGGCCAGCATCAGTATGTCATACCCGCCCAGGTCGCCCGTTGTGCACCCGGTTTGGGCTCCTCAGTTATACCAGGCTCGTGAGCCCACCACCTTCGAAATGATGGGAATGATAGGTGACCTCCAAAGGTCTGTGGCAGACCTCGCCTATGGAATGTCGGCTTCACCGCCAGCGGCGCCATGTGCCGGGAATTTCGTGCCACAAGAACCCCCGCTACTGGGGCGGATCGTAATAGAGCTTAGCCAGCCAGAGGTGGCTTCCAGCTACAGCCGCGACATGCCAACATCAACCCCAACCCTTGATCAGGCTAAGGCCAGGGGAAAGGACAAGGCAAAGGTAGACGCCGACCCTATTGAACAACTGTTGTGGGCAGTCGAGGCTCTGAAAGTCAGAGGGATGAACAAGCAACAAACATCCGCAATCGTGATCAAAGCTGTGGAAGATGCTTTCCCCGCTCCAATCAAAGGCAGTTCAAGCCAGGCAGAAACCGGGATGGGCCCCGTCATGCCCAGACAATTCCTGTCACTCCCAACCCTACACCGGGAAAGGTTCAAAAAGCCAAGGCAGCGCCAGCCGATCCTTTCGCTAGCGCATCTGGCAAGAATCCTCAAACTGCAAAGTACCTGCCCCGAGGGCGCAGGGTCTTTCACGACCTCCACATGCCTTTGTCTAGGGCATTGCTAATATTGGCGAAGAATGGGCATCTTAAGCCTTTGGAGCCCGGCCACTCCCGAAGAATCTCCCCGCCACTCATGATGCTACCTTGTACTGCGCGTACCATCAACAGTCCGGTCACAGTACCGATGGATGTTCCCGCCTTCGTCATGAAGTGCAGGATTTGATCGATAACAAGGTTATCCTACCACCCACCTCAGGCAAGCCCGTCACCACTCAGTTGTTGGATTTTGAGGGCTCAGATACTGCAAGTATGTAAAGTGAACCGCCTGGGGGCAACATTTGGTATATTTTGGATGAAGCGTCTGGCACGCATTTTTGAGCATCAGTGAAACCGAGTTTTGTAAATCCTAGCTTGGATATCGAGTCAGTCTTTTGTTTTGAGTCTGTCTCTTTGTCTTGAGTCAGTCTTTTTTGCTTAAGGGTCTGTCTGGTTGTATCGAGTCAGTCCCCGTTGTATATAATACTAGGTGATTCTGGGGTTGTTATCCCGAACACCGTTTTGTTTTGAAATTATCTATTTTTGTTTTGAGTCTGTTTCTGCCAAGGGGCCAGTTGCACCAACAGATCCGGATGAAACAGCTGTTGCTATCTCAACTTCATGCTCGCTTTCAGCATAAGTGCCAGATAATTTGATTGGGTTGACAGTACATCTCGCCTACTCTCCTGCGCGCCAAACTCATTGCATTAACCTAAGTTTTCCAAAAAACAAACTTTTTGAACACTGCGGTGATGAAAACGAAGAGGAAGGAATTCCTCGGGTTTTGCAAAATTTTGATCATTTTGAGAGAAAGAGAGGCGTGCTAAGCCTTTTAATGAGTGAGATCATGCTTGTCGGCGTGAGTACTGGGAAGGATCCTGGCCTGATCCAGATTGATTCCACACTATCTTCGGCGCGAGCGAGTTGTCACTTTCTTAAAAACTTTCAAAAGCAAATGTTTTACGCAGCCCTGTGAAGACTTGTGTGGAATCCCTCTTGAGGTCGCGCAGCCTAGGATCGCTCCCAGCCTCAAGATTCAACCTATTCGTTTTCCGACTTTGAACCCGTTCAGAACGTTCAAAAAGTTCAACGGACAAACGCCGTGAAAGGTCTGTGTGGCCAGTTTCGAAGCAGCCCTCGAGTAAGAGGCACCGAGGCCGAATCAGAAGGAGTAGATCTCACCGGAAGAAGCTTGTGGAGTAACCGGGATGGATTCTCCGCAAATCAGTGCAACAGCCGTTCTCCTAGACACAGAGAGGCTTCAATTCAAAAAACCATTTGGCATGGACTTGCTGCACTTTTACCCTTTGAGAGGCTCGCTGGGCCGAAAACCCGGAAGGGCGACCCAGGCAAAAGTTAGAGCAAAAGAAAAATACAAAAAAGAAAAAATGCAAAGAAAAGAACAAAAAAAAGAAAATCAAAAAAGGGAATGAAATGAAAAGAAATGAAAAGAAAAGAAATGAAAAGAATTGAAAAGAAAAGAAAAACAAAGCTCGCAAGGTCAAAAACCCGCATCGGGCGCCTTGGCAAAAGTTAGAGCCTAAAAAGGAGAGGTTAAATACCCGAGTGTACCTTAACCCCAGAACTACGTAAGGCTTGATTCCCATGTTTGGGATACGTAGGCAACTTCATCGTGAAGTCCAGCCCCCAACGCTTTCATAGCGTTTCAGTCCATGCAATGGTTTCGATTTCATCCCCAAAGTCCAGTGGCCAACACCCTTCAAGGTGATTGTGTCCATATATGTGCTGTAACCGTCTTCGTCATCGCTGTGTCTGAGAGTTCGACCATCGCCAAATGAAGACTGTTTACAGATTGCTGCGGCACCATCCCAAACAAGGGGCAACTTTCAGTCGCCACAAGCCATTGTGAGACGCCATTCAAACTAGGGGCAACTTTCCGTTGCCTCCCACTCCCCTTCAAACCAGGGGCAATTTTCCATTGCCTTCGATCCGAGGTTGCGCATCTTGAAGAGTAAGTTCTATGCTTGTTGAGCATCAGCTGTTTGCAAAAATAGTTTTTGAAAATTTTTACTGAGGTTGACTATTTTCTCGTAAACTATTTCATTTTCCAAAACTGGACCATTGTCTTGGACCCCAAAAAAAGGAAAATTTTCAGTGCTTGCTGCCTGACTTGCATGCTTTTCAAATCAAAAAATCGAACAAGAACGTTAATCCGACTCTCATTTCGATCAAAACTGTTTTAGTAGAAAACAAAAACGAAAAGAATGGTTAAAATGATGAACTAGGGGCACAGTTGAGTCAGGCGTTCTGTTTTTCCCCCGTCATCGACGTACTTGCCAAAAGGGCGCTCTACCCGCCGGAAGAAATAGGCGTGAGCTAACGACATCGGGCGTGAACCCGCAACTTCCTGTTCATTCATCAATCACCCCGGGGAGGGATGAAAAATGAGAGAATGAAGAATGGAGAGGTGTAAATTGAGAGAAAAGTGAGGAAAAGGGTTTTGAGAGAAAATCCGAGCTCGAGAGCCGAGTGATGTGAGAATCACAAATCAGAAGGGGGCGGGAAACAATACCCAAATTGAACTGGCTCCTCGCGATCCGAGGTCCCCATCTTCGCTAACGCGTCTGTGTGTCGTGTCTCTTTGGTTTGACGCTCTCGTCTTTTGTTTTTAGTCTTTCCCGAGCGTGTCTCGTTGTGTTTAGGTCGTGCACCTATATTTGAGTCCGTCCCGCTGTGTTCAGTTGTAGGCTCGACATCCCGGTCTGAAAAACCCTCATTCGATTTCAAAAATCATTTATGCTCAAGAATGCTGTGCCATTCTCTACATTTGAACGTGTTTTCAACTCCAACCGGTTCCATCTTTGAGGTCCGTCCTGTTAGATTGGGCCATTTGTTCAGAATTTTGCCGTGTACAGAATGAATCGAATATTGTGTTATGGGCTGTATGCAGATTAATCCCCCAACAGAGCAAGGGCTGTGTGTCCAGAATCAGGCAGTGGGTTGCTTGGGTTATTTTCGCCATTGGCTGTTTAAGTTATCTGATTATTACCAGTGCAAGTGTTCAATTTTCAGATAACCAATCAATTTCATTTACATTGAGGTGTAACATGATGAGATGCGATGCAATGCATGAAATGTGTAAATGTAAACACTTTTTCAGATAAAAAGTCCGTTTCATTTCATTATCTTTTCGAATGTACAAGTTTTGGAAACAAAAATCTGCCTGCGGCAGTACAAGGTAATCTATCTACCAACAAAAACAAAAGTACAAGAAAGAGAAAGATAACAAAAATCCGCATCTCTGCCGAGCACTCCAAGGGCTGTCAGTCCGTCCTGGTCCTCTTCCTGGACGAGGGTCCAGGAGCATCATCAGCATCGTCGTCAGAGCCCGAGCTAGAACCGCCTCCGGTCTCCTCCTCCGACGACTCGGACTCCGCCTCGGCCTCCGCCTCTGACTCCTCGTCGTCGTCATCGTCCGGGACTGGAGCTCGCGAGCTACTCCCGACATGAGTACGCCCTCCCCTGGTACGGGGAAATATCCTGCCCCCCTCATCTCTCCCCCGAGCAGAGACAGAAGGTCCGGCTGGAGCACCTCCTGCCATGGGAATCTGGAAAGGAGGCTGAAAAGGTACACAAAAGGGAAATGCATCAGTATACTGTAGACAGTTTATCAGTGCAGAATGCAATGCAGAGTACAGTGTAGGAATGCTGTGAGCAGTCTATCAGTGCAGAATGCAGTGTGCGAGTACAATATAAGAATGTCGTGAGCAGTTTATCAGTACAGAGTACGGTGCAGAATGCAGTGTATGCAGTGTGTCAGATGCTGTGAGATCAGTGTATCAGGGGTTGTGCCGTGCATCAGATTATGCAAAGCAGTGTATGAGTGGTTTGAGGCCAATGTTAGAAGGACATACCGGTATGCTGTAGAGGGCTAGGAGATCAAATGTCCGCTGGAGCATCCCCATCATCGAGGCATTCATCGCCAACGACTGACGGGTGTACCCAGAAGAAGCCTGCAAAAGTATTAGACGCGTTAATATTCCGTGGAATATCAAATAAACTGAAATGAATAACTGTACAGAAAGACAGTAGTACATACCGGAGGTAAGTCGGGGACATCGATGAACTCGTGACCAGCCGGTGGAGGGGCGAAGGGGATCTGATAGGTCGACCCACCCTGCCCCTGGAAAGTCAGTACAGCAGGCAGGGCAGGCCAGCCAGCTCCCCGTCCTCCCTGCACTCCACCCCTACCACGGACCCGGGCCCTCCTCGAAGATCCAGCCCCTCCTCCCGCTCCGGCCCCAGCCGCCGATGCCACTGGCCTGGCCCCCTCTGCTCGACGGCCGCTTAGGGGGCGCATCAGGTACGTCTGCACGTACTCCTGATAGTCTCCAGTGCCTCGGAAGCCGGTCTCCTCCCAGCCGATGGAGTAATCATCCAGCTGCTCAGTGGTCAGCCCCTCGGTCTCCCTCATGTCTGCAGGAGGGGGAACCGGGACTATCTGCTCAGGTAACCCTAGGGTCTGGCGTAGAAAACGCTCCCCCAGGTACCAAGCCCGACAGACTGGGCCCTCAAGCAGAATTCGGAAACGCGAGGTCTCCTCCGCACCAGGGAACCGACCCCGCATCGCCGCCGGCATAGGAGCCCACGGCCGCCAAGTGATCTGAAAATGGCAGACAGTTTGTTATCTACTGTTATTGAAATATACAGTTGGAAAGTGAAGCTTAAATGAACTGTAAGTAAAGCATACCTCCGCGGGGGTGATGGTGTCGAAATATCGGCGGAAGAAGCCGAACGTCTCCCGTGGTCGCCAGGTGCATCTCCCGTCGAAGCGACTCGAGAAGGGAACGGCCAGGGGAGTCTCCGCAACTGGCACGGGGGCAAGCCTAGGAAAGTAGGCGTAAACCCACAACTGCAAAACAGATGTCAGTATGACCATCAGATAAAGCAGGATATACAGAATAAAGCAGAAATAGCAGAGCCGTGTGTTGTGCAGTGTATTGTTTGCAGTGTACAGTGTGAGCAGTGTACAGTCAGTGTAAAGCAGAATGTATGTGTGTGCCATGTGTACAGTATACAGCAAGTATAGAGCAGACTACAATGTGTGCAGTGTACAGAGTACAGAAAGTACGAGACAGAAATGAAAAAAGCGGAGAAGAAGTGTACCTCCCAAGTTTTTTTAGTTTGTTGTTTAGAGGTATTGCTAGAGCTGTTTGGGTTTTTTGGTGGGTTGATTTTGTGGGGAATCATGTATTTTAATTTCTGTTAAGTCCTTCTTAACTTTTATGTTTAAAAAAAAAAAAAAATCGTGAGGCCAAGGGGTTGGTTGTATGGTTGCGAGTAGCAGTAGTAGGGGTATTTTGTACCTTCCGAATCTCTCTCAGTGCATTTCATCTTCCTGTACCTTTAATTTCATATTGATTAATGAAATTTTTCTTTGCTGATCAAAAAAAAAGTGTACCTCCCAAGCCCGCCAGTAGCCTCCGAGTAGCTGGCCGCTGCCGCGCGAAGCCGAGCTCATATATCCATAAAGGGTGGCAAGAGCAGCACCGCCCCAGTCATAGTGCAGGATGTCCCGGACGTCCACCAGTGCGCTGAGAAGACAGAGAGGCACGGTGTTCGCCCGGTCGGCGAAGATGGTAGTCCCGAACAGGAACATGAGGAAGCCGCGAGCATACCTCTCCTCATCCTCCGGGGTCATCTGCGCCTCCTCCTCCAACACGGGCTGGACTCGAAACTGGACCTCGAACCAGGAGTATCGGACGAAACCTGGGCGAGCTAGGGGTGGCGCCTCCCCCAGTAGATGGACCTGAGCGGCGGTCCACTCATCCATGTCTGTGTCAAAAGGGATCGGATCCCCCCTACCCCGATGCCAGTAAGCATCGAGAAATCATGAGGGGTCATCGTCATATCCCCTGCAGCAGAGAAATGAAAAGAATCGGTGGTGTCCCACCATCTCTCCGCCAGAGCGGCAAGGAGAGGTCTGCATGTGGACAATCTGGAGAGCCCTCGGCAGAAGGTCCCGAAGCCCGCTCGGTCTACGATGCGTCGGACTGCGTCAGGAAGCTCATCATACCACTCCCGCGCACCAATATTCCCATACCCGCGAATGGTATGGGAACCCTCCTGTAAACAGAAAATAACGGTGGCAAGACAACATTCAAAATGCAGTTTTGAAAGGACAGATATAGCATGTATGCAAGTTTGTCAGTTTCAGGCAAATACCGGGTGCCGGTGTGCTCACAGTGAAATACGTGTGCTGTGTCAACGTGCTTGGGTGTTTCAGAACAGATATAGCATGCATGCAGGTTTGACAGATTCAGACAAATACTGGGTGCCAGTGTGTGTGCAGTAGAATACAGTGAGTGCAGTGTGTTTGAGTGATTCAGGGCTAGTGTAGTGTGTGTGCATGTGTCAGTCTCAAACAGATATCAGTTGTATGTATGTTTACAGTCAACTACGGTCTACGGTATATCAAATTCAAGCAGTTAAAGAGTACAACTAACTATGACAGTTTTGGTATCCTACATTGCGAAAAGTAAAACAGAAGACAGAGAATTACCTCAGAAGTGCCGAATGAAAGGTGGGAGGTAGGCTCACGCAGCAGTAGCTTAGGCGCCACATGCCTCTCGAAGCTCCGGAACTGACGCAGGCCGTCGGGGGGCAGAATATGGATCGCCGGCCGGTAGGTCGCCGGGTCGAACGGGCGCTCGCTCAGTGGTAAGAGCTCGACCCCGGGATCCATCTCGTGGTCCGGGGGAGTCCCGCCACGTGGAATGTCGTCCGCCATGTAGAGAATGATGTGAAAATGGCCCGGAAAAGGGAAACCGGGTCGGAATACGAAGAGTCAACCAAAAAGTCAACTCCCGAGAGGGTCGAAAATGGCCGGGAAGGCCGGAATGTGAAAAGGCACGGAAATGAAGAGGAAAGTGAGGGGAACAAACCCCGAAAAGGCTAGAACGCCAAACGAGGCACCGAAACGAAAATGTGATCGGTGGGAAATGTCCGAAACGCGAAGAGAATCGCGAATCCGACGACGAAACGAGTGTAGAACGCGAAAAAACGGGCGAAAAACGAGAGAGAAACACTCTAGAGAGAGAGGGCAAGAGTTTTCGGCGGTAGGAAAGTGAGGAATAGGGTTTTGAAACCCTATTTTATAACACCCAAGGTGAAAAGTCAAAACTGCCCCGCATCAGCAACTGCTTGCCGGTCGGCAATGTTTTGTGCCGGCCGGCACTTTTTTGTGCTGATAGAATTGTTTTTATGCCAATGGCCAGCCGGTGGCCTCCCCTTTCGGCCGGTGGGGTTCCCACAGCCTTGTTTAGGCCATTTGAGTTGTTTTTGGTCTTCATAGCTCAAGAAAGTGCAAGAAAGTGCATCTCCGACGCTCAACCGGCCTCCGTTCTGACCGCGGGCCGTGTCTCCAGTGCGTGGCACTCGAATTCGTGCAAGGTGTATCCTTTTTGTATCCTTTTAAATTCAAAAGTTGCCCCATGTGTGTTGCACGAGTTCATCACACTACTTCGGTGCATTACATCGCGCTGTCATGCGCCACACATTTGCATTGTTATGCACGTGTTTCATGCATTGCAACACGCACCCCTTTGCATTGTCGTGCACATTTCTCATGCATCATCATTGCATTTCCATTCCATGCATTGTCATGCATTCCGGAACACGTGCGTTGTTGCGCATTTAAGTCTTTTTTGTGCATTTCAAACTGTCACACTGTTTTGTGCATTTCAAATTGTCGCACTGTTTTGTGCATTGTATTTCAATCGCGCTGTTTTGCGCATCGCACTGTTTCGTGCACCTCACTTGCATCTTGCATGCATCCATTCGCGCTATCTTGCGCACCTCGGTTGTACTTGTTAGTACATTGCATTGTTTTGAATACAAACCGGCTTCGCGTAGCGTATAAGTCCAACTTTCAAAACCGGCTTCGCGTAGCGTATAAGTCCAACTTTCAAAACCGGCTTCGCGTAGCGTATAAGTCCAACTTTCAAAACCGGCTTCGCGTAGCGTGTAAGTCCACTTGTATCATTTTGCATCTTATGAGACACACGTATCTCATTTGTTTCATCTTGCATTCCGTGTGGCATGTGTGTCACACTTACATTTTGTGCACGGTCTGGCGAGACCTTAAACACGCACGGTCTGGCGAGACCTTAAACACGTACGGTCTAGGAGACCTTAAATCCTTGGAAGGTGCAAGACCTTTAATGCATTGGTGTGCACACTATTGCTTTGTACATATCTTAAGCCGCGTGTTGTCGCGCATTCCATGCAACACGCATTTCATACCTCATTTGCATTTCAAAAAACAAAAAAAAAAACATGCATTGTCATGCATACCATTTTGCATCCCGGTCTAGGAGACCTTAAATCCTCTAAAGGTGCAATTCCTTTGGTGTTTGTCGTGCCCGAACGACTTTCGGTGGTCTGGTAAAGCCACCTGCCTATGTTTGCGATGAGTTCCTAGAAGACCAACTGGGACGGTGGAAACTAGAGTTCGAACGGCTGATGCCTAGAATGCAAAGGTTCGGGAGTTCCGAGACTAAAGTCTGGTTTAAATACCCAAGGGTTTACCCTCGGCTTGAAATCTGTATGGAAGCCCCATAGGTTGAGGCGGCATGTCTACGCCTCAATTCTGGATACTGAACCAACCTAGTATATCGCCCTGTTGGTAAGATAGGGAAAGTTGCAATCATAGTCATTGCATCATAGTGCATTGTCATGCATTTCCATTGTAGCTTGCATGCATCCATTGCATTTTCCCCAGTAGGTCGCATTGCACTGCATTGTCATGCATGTTGTAAATATCCATTCCATTGCATATTTGTAGATATTGCATTGTAGATTGCATGCATTCATTGCATCACCTTCCATCCATGGCTTGCGCCTTTCCAGGTTGAGCTTGGTCCGGTATGTGCCCTTACTTTTCATGTTAAAACACAGTTCTGCATGTGTATCGCGCCGATTCCACGCTGATATGTTGGTTGAGGGTTGCGGCACCTTTTCTGTGTTACACATGGCCCGTATGTGTACATGCCTTTCCTAGGCAAAATTTGGTTTGGCTTGTATGCCATATCCATTGTATCCATACCCACTCCATTGCATATTTGTAGATATTGCATTGTAGATTGCATGCATTCATTGCATCACCTTCCGCCTATGGCTTGCGCCTTTCCAAGTTGAGCTTGGTCCGGTATGTGCCCTTACTTTTCATGTTAAAACACAGTTCTGCATGTGTATCGCGCCGATTCCACGCTGATATGTTGGTTGAGGGTTGCGGCACCTTTTCTGTGTTACACATGGCCTGTATGCGTACATACCTTTCCTAGGCAAGATTTGGTTTGGCCTGCGTGCCATATCCATTGCCATCTTCCTAGCATATTCATCCATGTATTACATTGTAGTGTAATTTTTGCATCCGGCATTAGGATCGTAGTCCTTTCTCCAGCGGGTCGTTTCCCCACTTATGTCAATTCCACCCAATACTTGTTCTCGCGTCTGTCTACAATACTCATAGTTCAGTTGACCGTTCTATGGTAGACAGACTTGTTATCTCCATCAATCTATTTGACATAGGTGTGGTTTCGAACCGTTCGTGATTGGATCACGATTCAAATGCTTTGCATGTAGTTTGCATTGTTTCAATTACATTGCATCTTCATTTGCATTATTTATACATTGTTTTGTATATATTGCATATCGTTTTGCATCCACATTCGCATTGTCATGCATGTTGCTAACGATTTTGTACCTGTTAAGTTGTTTTCTTTGCAGGCACGATATTGTATGTACGGTTCATTTGAAGCTGGTGCAACCAGACGAGCCGCACAGGTATTGTATCCTCCGAGTGAGACGTATTGAGAATTCCATAATTCTCTTACATCCTTTCTGCATTGTAGTGTAGTTTGGTATGCTAGCTTAAAACTGTCGCATGTTTGCTTCATTACAGCTTTCTTTGCATGATCATAAGTTATGTCCGGCTCTCTGCATTGTCTTGCATTTTGCCCCTGCCTTCGGGCGCATATCTTGATTGTCTTGCATGTTTGTCTAAGTCTTCGGCCTTGTCAAAAATGGGTCGTCTCTGGGCTTTGACATTCACTTCCGTCATTGTTATGACTTTCGAGTTCTGTCAAAGAGGGGCAACTGTAGACACCCCATTTTTTACCGTCCTCAAGACTTGGACGTCACCGTTTGAACACTCGGTGATTATCCATGTTTGTGTTCGTTTGGAGTTCCCGGAGGTCTCGGCTCGCGCGCCTTGCCTCAAGATCCCCGAACTCAACCGTTTAGTGTCTGGTTTTGCACCAAACACTTGCATCTTGCCCTTGAGAGGCAGGGTGAGGCTTGTAGACCATCCCCACCCACCACCGGCAGTGGCTAGAGGCCACCGGCTGGTGTTTGATGCCACCGGCAATGTAGTTTGCCGGCCGGCACTATTTGTTGCCGGTCAGCACTATTTTGTGCCGGTCGGTACTCTTTTTGGCCAAGATGGCATTTTTGGCCGGTCGATTGCTGTTCATCTACTTTTGCAGATATTTTTAGATAGCTGTCTTGCTTTTGCTCTCCTCCATACACGTGTATGGAGAGATAAAGCTTGTCTTGTAAGCTTTACAAGAGATATAGAGAGAGGCTCTCTCTTGTAACAAAGAGAGAGGACTTAGGTTAGAGAGAGAGATATTTTGGGAGCAAAAGACAGCCATTGTTGAGCTCTTGTTCTAGGGTTTGGGTGAGATACATTTTCTATCTCTCTTTCCCTCCCATTTGTTCACTAGGTGCTTTGTGTCTTACTATTGCACACAAACACCTAGTGTTTCACCTTCCTCTTGAAACTAGGGTTCTAAGGGCTTGTTCTTGAGTTTCTTGACTGGTTTGGAGCCAAAGGAGGCCATTGGAGCATCATTTGTGAAGAAGGCTTCAAGGGTGAGAATCTAGTCCCATTTTTCCCCATTTTTGCATTGATTTTATACCCATCTTAGAGCTATTTTTGTGCTTATTGTATAACATAAAAAAGTTCTTTTTTTAGACCCTCTTTGTTGTTTATTAAGAGTGTTTTGTTGTTTGAGGGTTGTTGACCACCCTTAGGCCTTGAAAGGCCTCTTTTTTGGACCATTTTGCGCTAGCTCGATTTTGGTGTTGGGGTCTCTTCACCACTGAAATCTTGAGGGATTTCAATGGTGAAGATGATGCCTTGAAGTCCCAAGAAGGAAAGGGCCACCCCCTCTCCTTGTTGTCCTTGAAAAGGGCATATTTTGGCCTCTTAAGGAAGCCTATGCTTGAGTGTGTGTTGAGCATGTTTGGTTTGTTTTTCATGCTTATATACCTATAATATAACATGATTTTAAGTCGGTTTTGGAACTCCATGCATGTTTAGCATAGTTGCCATGTAATGCCTTATTTATGCCTTAACATGTTTTAGGTTGTTAGCCTTTGTTGGAGCATGTTTTAGGCTTGCATTTGTGAAGATTTTGTGCTTATCTTGACATGTTTTAGGTCTGTCCCTAAGTGTTTGGGTTGATTTCGGCATGCTTGATATAGCTCCTTTGTATTTGGGCTTGTTAGCCTTGAGAGTGTGCATGTGTAGCATGCCATCTTTGCATTGTTTTGGTGATTTGGGATCATCCTATATGCCATTTCAGTCCCATTTCCATGCTTGTTTGATTGCCTTGCATGCCTCTTTACTGCTTTGGAAGCTTGTGTAGCAATGCTCCATGTTTTGGTGCTTATTCATGCTTTTGTTTTGAGTCATTTGAATGCAATTTAAATGATTCTTGAGGTTTGTTTTAGCATGATTTTAGAGCTCATGTTGCATGTTAATTGTTCATGATTGTCCCTTTCAAGTGTGCTTGAGGGTTGTCTAATTTGCGCCTAAGTGTTGGGCCTTAATCGTGTATACGTGTGCATGTGTTTTGGCTTCTTGTTTTGGTCATTATGGCCACTGTTTTAGGCCTTATTAGAGCTGCCTAATTCATGTATAAGCCCATCTTGCCATCCGTTTGCATTGCCACATGTATGCTTGCATAATTGCATAAGTTCATTGCCATGCCATGTTGCATTCCTAGCTTGTATGCCTAGGTTGCATTGCATCTTGCATGCATTCCTTGTCTCTTGATTTGGTGATAGGGATTAGGACTTTGGTTTGATTTGGTTTGCATGCATTTGAAATCAAAGTTGCATACTTGGTCTTTGGGCCATCATGCATGGGAATGCGTGATTGGTGGTCCGAGAATCGAGGCGCATGCCCCTTTGAGTCATTATCATGATAAGGGACATGGTTGGTGCATGCATGCCTTGAATTGTGCTGCCATGCCTTGTTTTGCCCTCTGTTGCTGTGAGTTGCAGGTTCTGCAGGCTTTCTTTGCCGACCGGCAGTGTAAGGTGCCGGCCGGCAATCTTTTCTCTGCCGACAGCTTCAATTTTGTGCCGATGGCCACATACCAGTGCCGGTGATGATCCCACTCAGCCGGTGGTACTCCCCAGTGCCCAGGGATGTAACCCTGAGGTTTTGACAGCCTCCAGAGGAGTGAAGGAAGGAAAACAGAGGCAGCTTGTGCATGGCGGCGCGCTTCTCGAGGCGTTTTACTTTTTTTTTAGTCTATTTAACTTGTTAATTAAATTAGGCAATTTGTAATATTAATTAGCTTGCGTAGTTAATTAATTTGTAATATTTATTCGGTCCCTCCGAGCGAGGGCAAATCTATAATAAGTGTGCGTGAGTGTGTGTATGTCTTCCAACCTCACGTCTTTCTTCCCTTTTATTTACCTGCTTATGATGGTAGATTAGGGCATGTTCAAATTCAGCATACCTTATGCTATGCATGCGTGCATTCATGCATTTTGTATTACATGCATTAGGCTCGGTACATCACGCTAACTGCATTCGTACTTCAAATCAAAAAGTGAATATGTGATAATTGTGCATTTTCACATGACATGTTTAGGATAGCCGAGCCTATTCTAGCAACATTTTGTATGCGATGCATTAGACACTCAACATGGACTTGGATCATGCATGTTTGCTAACGAGTTCTTTGTTTTGGCACGGAGTACGATGTAAGTATTTCCGCTTTAGCATATCGCATGAGTGTGAATGTTGCCATGACAGCATGCTTAACATGTGGCTAGATGCTTATGTGTTATAACCTGCTTGAATGCCTGTGGGTGAAGGTTGGATTGTTTGAGTTGGAAGAACTCATTGAAATCCGTGTTTTAGCCTACTTGCGAGTAGCAAATTCCAAAGCATTTTCAAAACGAACGGATATGCAATGTTTCTTTCCAAATTAGGCAATCTAGTCTATACTTGTTTGCTGCGCGCATAATGTAGTAATTCTAGGCTAATAATTGGTTTAAGAACACATAAAGTTTTCAAAAACGGATATCACGGTTAGTAGAGGCCGGTCTTCGGACCGGGCGAAAGGGGGTGCTCATAGCTGACCTTCCCCGATCGTACCCAAGCTCCCGAGCCGAGACAACTCCGGTGATGACGGACATGTGGCCTTCGGCACCGAGTCAGGGTTTCCTAAATTTCCCATGTTAAAAAATATTTAGGTGGCGACTCTGTATCTGGCAAAGCAGTCCATGTTTGGCACTACTTTTTCAAAAATCTGTTTCTCAAAACGATTTGCCAGATTTGGACTCTTTGGTTCAGATTAAGAACCGTGACACAAATCGAGAGTCCGAACTGTAGCGAGGTCCCCCCGCGGGCTTGTTACAGGTGCCAATCGCCGAGAGGAGTATCGATTAAACTCTACGGGAGATCGACGCCGAGCTCGAGGCTGAGAAAGCTGCCGAGAAGTTTTCACAACTGTCTTCTAAGGGCGAGACACAGGCCGCTGCCAACACCGAGTAGTTTCGTTTATGATCTTTTTTCTTTGTACTTTGTTTATGTAAGCTTTTATTTGGCCGATGTGCCTTTGTCTATTCTGAACAAGTAATCTCCAATATCAGGCCGAAGTGCCTTTTTGTATTTGAACTTCCTTATTTGAATGCAAGTATAACTTTCTTCTTTCAATGTAATTGTATGTTTGTCTTCCTTTTACTGTCTTGTATGATTCTATACTTAGAATGATTTATATGTTTTCAACATACACCTTAACTGTGTAATCTTCTCGGTGTGGAACACTTCAATTATACCCACTAACAATTTATCTCGGCTTTGACCTAACACTTGAAAACATTTATAATATTTTCACAAGTGTTACTTATAACTTGCCACTTCGCTCAAGACCTCTATCTTCTATTATAACCTTGGATTAACTTCAACTTGTAAACTTTTCTTAAAACTTCAACAAGTGTTAAACTAACTTCCTTTAACATAATCTTGACTTAACTTCAACTTGTAAATTTTTCTTAAAATTTCAACAAGTGTTAAGCCAACTTTAGTTTGTAAATTCCAACTCCCAAGCATCACTCTCCAGCCCTCTGCCCCCTAATGTGAACTTGGGTTCTTATTAAGCATATGGCTTTGACCCTGTCGCCGAGGTCAGATTCAAACAAAGACTGGCCGAGGTTACCAACCTTAGTCTCTTTGTTAATCTGACTGATATGCACTTAGTTCCAATCTGTGTCTGACTCTGCTGAGATGGCAAGCCCAAGTTAATCCAACTTAGTTAAACTCTATTATATGCAAGTATAATTCAACTCTGCTATATAACAAGTCTAAGTGTTCGTCATGTTTTAATCAGAAACATCGCCAACTTACTTCAACTCTATTATATGCAAGTATAATTCAACTCTGTCATATAATAAGTCTAAGTTATTCGTCATGTTTCAATCAGAAACATCGCCAACTTAGTTCAACTTTATTATATGCAAGTAAGAACTCTGCCATATAATAAGTCTAAGTTATTCGTCATGTTTCAATCAAAAACATCATCAACTTAGTTCAACTCTATCATATGGAAGTAGGAACTCTGCCATATAATAAGTCTAAGTTATTCGTCATGTTTCAATCAGAAACATCGCCAACTTAGTTCAACTCTATTATATGCAAGTAGGAACTCTGCCATATAATAAGTCTAAGTTATTCGTCATGTTTCAATTAGAAATATCTCCAACTTAGTTCAACTCTATTATATGCAAGTATAATTCAACTCTGCCATATAACAAGTTTAAGTTATTCGTCATGTTTCAATCAGAAATATCGCCAACTTAGTTCAACTCTATTATATGCAAGTAGGAACTCTGTCATATAATAAGTCTAAGTTATTCGTCATGTTTCAATCGGAAACATCGCCAAGTAACTGATCAATCATACTACACAAGTTAAAAAATCAAGCTAAAACTTTATTATTACTTCGACTGATAACAAAACAAAAGAAAACTTAAAAAATAAGAAAATCTAGTGATAGAAAAACTTCAGATTGCAAGTATTCCAGGGTCTTGGCAGCTCTTTGCCTTCACTGTCTTCAAGCTGATATGCCCCATTGCCCAAGATGGAGATGATTCTATAGGGTCCCTCCAAATTCGGGCCAAGCTTGCCTTCTCTAGGATCCTTCTTGTTGCCGACGACCTTTCTCAGGACGAGGTCACCAACTTGAAACTCTCGCGAGTTCGTCTTTTTATTATAAGCCCTGGCAAGCTGCTACTAGTATGCCCCCAGCTAAATTGCTGTTTTCTCCCTTCGTTCCTCTAGTAGATCCAGATCTCAGGCTAAGAATGCCTCATTGGTCCCATTTTCTACTCCTTGGGTTCTGATTCCTGGGATGCCAACCTCCAGTGGAATTACTGCCTCTGCGCCATAAGCCATGGCAAATGGGGATTCCCTAGTTGATCTTCTCGGCGTAGTCCGATATGCCCAGAGTACACTAGGCAACTTATCCACCCACTTTCCTTTTGCTACTTGTAACCTCTTCTTAATCTCATCCAAGATAACTTTGTTAGATGCTTCTGCTTGTCCATTGCTTTGAGAAAAACTTGGAGTGGAATAGTAATTCTTGATCTTGTACTGGTAATGATGTTCTTCCATATAAAGTTCTTTACATCCATGTCCCGAATTTTTGCAAGGGGTTCAGCTTCTATCCACTTTGTGAAGTAACCTGTTGGCACCAGCATGTACTTCCTTTGTCCAGTTGCTTGAGGCAATTGTCCAACAAGATCCATGCCCCATTGGGCAAATGGCCAAGGGCTGGATACCGGGTTCAAGTCTACTGCTGGTTGATATATCAAAGGTGCAAACCTCTGGCACTTCTCACACTTCTTAACATAAGCTTCAACATCTTTCTGCATGTAGGGCCACCAGTGCCCTTGAGTAATGGCCCTATGAGCAAGTGATCTGCCTCCAGCGTGGCTTCTATATACTCCTTCATGTATCTTATACAGAAAGTCTTCAACTTGTGCAGGGTGCACACACCTCAAAAGGGGTCCGGTAAAAGATTTTCTGTAGAGATGTCCTTTTGCTGTCAAGCAGAACCTTGCCGACTTCAGTCTGTTCTTGTGCGCCTCTTTATGATCATCTGGCAATTTTCCTTATTTAAGGAATACTATTATTGCATCCATCCAGCTTGGTCCTATTTCCACACACATTGCTTCATGCTCTGTGTTCGGTGGTTCTATACTTGGTCCTGGCAAGTAGTCAACCATTATTATTCTTGCCTCTCCTAGTTTTATTACACTAGCCAGGTTGGCCAAGGCATCGGCATGACTGTTGTCATCTCGACTAACTTGCTGTAGACGGCAATTCTAGAATAAGGCTACCAGTCTGCCCACTTCCTTCACATAAGCCGACATCCTTTCATCTTGGGCTGCGTATTCGCCTGTTGCTTGGTTGACGATAAGTTGGGAGTCATAGAAGACTATTACCTCGTCAGTTTCCATTGTTGCTGCTAGCTTTAATCCCGCGATTAGTGCTTCATACTCTGCTTCATTATTTGAGGCCTTAAACCCCAAACGAATGGATTGTTCCAGTATCTGCCCATCTGGAAATACTAGTACTACTCGTGCCCCCGTTCCTTGTCGGTTTGAACTCCCAGCGACAAACAGCCAGAAAGAGTCGCCGATGTAAATGTTGCAGGGTCTGAGTTTCTCTTCCTTCCTTTGCTCTGCTATCCCCAGCTGGGTTTTTCCTTGCTCACTTGAACCTCGGCTCAACGGAGCCCGATATATGACGACGTCTGGTGTGAACTCGGCCACGAAGTCGGCTAAGACTTGGCATTTGATTGCTGTTCTGGGTCTGAATTCCAAGTCATATTGGCCCAAGGCCACTACCTATCTGGCTATTCTGCTTGTCAGATCTCCCTGCTGCAACAGGGACTTCAAAGGGTGCTCAGTTAATACCACAATCTTATAGGCTTGAAAGTAATGATTCAGCTTTTTGGAAGCCATCACTAAAGCCAGTGTTAATTTCTCCAAGGGTAGGTATCTGGTCTCTGCATCTGCCAGGGTTTTACTTATGTAGTAAACTGCCCTTTGCTCTTCTTTTTCTTCCCTGACTACTACTGCACTTATTGCATGCTCTGAAACTGCCAAGTATAAGAACAGCTCCTCTCTAGGTACTGGATTTAAGAGAACTGGAGCTGTGGTCAGATACTTCTTCAAGTCGGCAAGGGCGACTTCGCACTCTTTTGTCCATAAGAAGTTTGCGGTTTTCTTTACTAAGCTGAAGAAAGGTTTACACTGTCAGAGCTTCTGCTTATAAATTTGCTTAGGGCTGCTGCCCTTCCAGTCAACATCTGCACTTGCTTTGCCAATGTTAGGCTCTTTAATTCTAGGATGGCCTTAATCTGATCCGAGCTAGCCTCAATACCCCTTCTGGTAACCAAATATCCTAAGAACTTACCAGACCCAACTCCAAATGCACACTTCGATGCATTGAGTCGGAGCCGATATGTTCTAAAGATATCAAAGACTGCTATTAAGTCTTCCACACGACCCTCAGGTTCCTTGGTCTTCATGACCATGTCATCTATGTATATCTCCACAGTTTTTCCAATTAGATGTCTAAACATCTTTGTCACCAATCTCTGGTAAGTTGCTCCTGCGTTTTTCAATCCAAAAGGCATCACTCTGTAGCAGTACAACCCTTTTAGGGTGATAAATGCAGTCTTCTCCTCATCTGGGGGGTACATGGCTATCTGATGGTACCTCTTGTAGGCATTCAGAAAGCTCATCCTTCCATGGCCTGAAGTGGCATCTACCAATTGGTCAATTTTGGGTAATGGGAAGCTGTCTTTGGGACAAGCCTTGTTCAGGCTGGTGAAGTCTACACAGACTCTCTACTTCCTATTCTTTTTCTTCACCACTACTGTATTTGATAACCATGTCGAGTAATTTACCTATCGAATGGCTCTGGCCTCCAGAAATCTATCTACTTTCTCTTCTACTGCCTCAATATGCGTTAATGTCGGCCTCCTTGCTTGCTGGATGACAAGTTTGGCCGACCTGTCCACATTCAGTTTATGGCAAGTGAACTCGAGGTCAATGCCAGGTATCTCGTATGGTGTCCAGGCAAACACCTCAATGTTTGCCCTCAAGAACGTCTCCAACTCTTTTTCCTCTTCCTCAGCCAAGCCCGAGCCGAGAAGAAAGAAGCGTTCTTCATCTCCTTGTTGGACAAGGATTTTCTTCAGGGCTTCTTCACTTTTCTTGGCTAGCTCTTTGCCGACGTCCTCCAGGACTTTCATGTCCTTGTCCTCGATCTCTGCTGTTTCTGCTTCTCGTATGTTGCAGGTAGACTTTATTGCTGCCATAGAGCAATTTTGTGCCTGCACTTGATCCCCTCTAACCTCCTCAATTCCATGCTCTGTTGGGAACCGCAATAACTGGTGCAATGTCGAAGGAACAGCCCCCATTGTATGCAGCCATGGCCTTCTCAGGATAGTATTGTAAGGTGAGGGAGTGTCAATTACAGTGAACTCAGTTTTAATTTTCTTGGTGCCAGCCTGCACCTCCAAACTTACTACTCCCAAGGGCCATGTCGGCGTTCCATTGAACCCGACCATAGGACCATTGGATTGCTCTAGATCGTCTTGATGAAGGCCAAGCTCCTTGTAACATCTGACATACATGATGTCACAAGGGAGGTGTTTGGTAGGGCTTTTTTGAGCCAACTTATGGATTCTGGCTTTTAAAAAGTTATTTTGGACTGTTTGGTTAAACTTATTTCAAACAGCTTCTGATTCTAACAACTTATTTTAAGTCAAAAAAGTTGATTCTGAGAAGCTGTTCACCCATTGCTTCTGATTACCAGCTTCTGCTGTTAACATGTTAATTCACGGTTATACTCTTAATTTTTTTTTTTTTTTTAAAATAGAAAAAGACCCAAATGGACTATAAAATATTATTATTATTTTTTATGAGAAATGTAGACAAATAGTGAATAATAAAAAGTAAAAATTAATTGAAAAAGCTATTTCATAGCTTATTTAACAAACACTACTCAGCAACTTAAATCTATAATCCAACAGCTATACCAAACAGATTAACAGCTTCTGATTAAAGCCATAATCTATAATCTGTTAAGTTATAATTTATAATCTGTTTTAACAGCTATACCAAGCAGGACCAAGAGCTGCCCTGGTCGATTAAGATGCGCTTCACTTGGCACTCTCCAATCTGGAGGGATATTACCAAGGCATCGTTGTGTGGATGCTACACCATCTCTAGATCATCTTCTGTAAAGAACACCACTAGTCCTTGGCACTTGTCTGCCCTAGGTCTTTTCTGACGAACCTGGTATACATGTTGTAAGTGCTTTACCTTCTGAGTCTCCCCACGGATTTCGTTCTCATTGACCTTCGAGTGAATCACATTGATCACTCAAGGTCCGCCTGCCTACGGTCGCGGTGTTGGGGGTGGCGGTGCTACCGGTGCTTGAGGCAGTCTTGCTTGTTCTTCTCATGTCCTGGTCTCATCTACCAGGTCCCTTAGATGACCTTGTCTTACCAGGTTTTCTAGATGTGTCTTGAGGGCTCTGCACCCCTGAGTCAGATGCCCATTCTCATTTTGGTAGGCGCAGTGCTTCCCCAGGCTTCGTCCCATAAACTCACCAGGAGGCCTTCTCTGGTGCCTTATAATATGGTTGGTTTCTGATTCTCTCTAGGACTTTGTAGATCGAAATCCGGAATATGGTAGTGACTGTTTGTGTAGCCCTCAGTTTTGTCTCGAGCTTATTGTATCCACCATCACCTCGGCCTCGTTTCGGCGAGCCGTTCTTCTTCTCTTGTTTTGACGTCTTTGTCCACGGCATGTCCTCCTCGGCCCTGACATACTTTTTTATCCTGGCCATAAGTTCCTCCATACTTTTTGGCAATGTCTTTGCTATTGACTTTCGAAGCAGGCAATCATCTTTCAGGTCGTTCTTAAAGGACACGACCGCCACCTCCTAGGTACATCCTGGTATTCAGTTAAATACCTCGTAATACCTTTTGGCATAGGCTCTAAGGCTTTCGTCCTCGCCAATTCTCAGCGCCATCAAGGCGCCCACCCTCAATGGCTGTAATTTGTTTGCCACAAACCTGGCAACAAACATCTCGCCCAGGCCTTCCTAACTTTTCACAGTTTCTTTCGGCAACTTGTGAAACCAGTCTGATGCGATCTCTCCAAAGGATGAGGGGAACACCTTGTAGAGCAACGATTCGTTCCCGGTGTATAATGCCATTGAGTTCAGGTACAAGCCGACGTGAAAGTTTGGGTCCGACTTGTCGTCGTATATCTATAACCTCGGCATATGGAACCTTTTCGAGGTCTCAAATTTTTCCAATTCCACCGAGAATGGTGTTCTCGGCTTGACCAGAGAGGTTACTTCGGCATCTTGTTGCTTTCTCTGGAGGTAATCCCTCAGATCCTCCTTGTTCTGTCCAGGAGCTCGGCTATCAACGGATTTCAGTCTTTTTGGTGTGCTACTCCCAGTATCATTATGAGTCCTCTTGGACCTTTCTCTATTAGTTGTGTCGAAACACAACTCCTTTCCCTGAAAATGCCGATGTTCTTTGGGGTCAGCTTCCTTGGTGCGATGTGTCCTCCGTGAATCTCCCCTTCTTGATTCTCCTTGCCCGACCTCCCTTGAAGGTCGGTGAGAGTGTTCCTTGGTCCTATTGTGCTGAGGAGTTGTAGGAATTATCCTCTGCCCCCTTGTCTGGGCATCTTTTTTGGCTGCTGGAATCGGTGTATCTTGTAACGGAAATGGTGGTTGCATGACGTTATTCTGCATCATGAAATTGACGACCGATTGTAGGTCTGCCAATTTGTTTGCCAGTTCCTTCATCTCGTCGTCCCTTCGTAGGCATCTATCTTTCTGTACTTGGAGGTCGTCTTCGTTATAATACCCGCCTCGGTCCGATTTCTTTGTTCCATCGCCTTCCTTGCCGACGTCTTTTTCTCCGTGATTCTTATCACGAGTCTCTTCGCTATAGTTGTCTTTGTTGACGTCAAGGTCAATATGTTTCCCACTCCCAGTAGGAATGTCGTTCCCAACTTTCTCTTTCTGTCCGTCGTTGGCCATTTATTCTCTTGTCTTTCCCACAGACGGCGCCAAATTGTGTGAGTCGATTTCTGACCACACTGCTAAACTAGTATTCAGCTAGAGAGCACCGACAGAATAGATTAAGCTTGAACAACCTGTCACAGAAAGAAAAGATTCCGGCGGTGGTTCGTCTACCTAGGGGCACTTCGACGATCAAGTCAGTTATCTCTCAAAGATAGCAAAAGTGCTTAACTCACTATTCAGAACATAAAAAGCGTACCTTAGACCCATGAGGGTGTCTCTCTTTTATAGCCAACACAAACCTAATCCTATTAGAAGCCTAGCTCCAATGGATTCTGTCTCAATGTTAATCTTGGACTCCTAGTTAGATTGGGATAAACTCTCTATGAGTCTTATCTTTATCCAGACTGAAATCCTCCCAAATTCTTAGTCCCTTATCCCTTATCCAAGGACCTTGGATTTCGGTATTCTCGCAGATAACCTAAACCTAGCCGAAATTACCTCGGCTTCATGTTCAGGACACGTGGCACCTCGGCTAATACTTCGGTGCCACCTCGGCCACGTGTTGCCATTCAGAATTTATGGCCCCGTTTGTTTTGGGGGATTAGAGGGGGATTGGGATTAGGTTAACTGTGGGTCCCACTTAATACCCTGTTTGTTTATAGAGATGAGGGACGGATTGATAAGCCGAACGGCTTCATAAAGGCCTTGCAGAAGGGATTCACAGTCTGCCCCTGATGTTGGTATTCAAAGCTAGTCCGTTGGTATTAAGGAGTGTGATTACTTCTTTACCCATGTTGCCCTAGCACTAACTCATCAGAGTAGCAGCAGCAAAAGGAAGAGGCAACAGAAGCTCTTTTTCTTCTTCAGATTCCCAATCTCGTACAGCAAGCTCTCTCCAAAAGCTCTTCTTCTTCTTCAGATTTTCAATCTTGTTGGTGTTGCAGGTGAGAAAAGCTAATTAATTTATTAATCTTGTTGGTGTTTAATTAATCTTTAGATTTTCTGTTCTCAGTTTAATTAATTAATCTTGTTGGTGTTTGGTGTTTCAATCTTGTTCTCAGTTTAATTAATTAATTAATTTATTTCTTTTATTTAGTTCGATTTAGTTCATCGTTGCTTGGATCTAAACTTGCATTCATCTGTGGCTTTTCTATGCTCTGTATAATAGATACTTGCATGCTTGGGTATATGTCAGATTGGGTTTTGAGTTTTACGAACAATTTTGTAAAAGCAAAGGCAAAGAGGGCCAAATTAGATGCTCAGGTGAGAGAGTATGAGAGTTGTGTTTGTTTAGAAACGTCTTGATAAATATGGCAGAAGGATCTGATATAAAACTCTCTTCCAAGAAAATTTCACTTTCCTGCAATCAATCATTGCAAAAGGAAATTTTGATAATTTGAAATGGCAACTGCTAGGTGGAAGAAATGGAGGGATGTGAATGATGTAATGGAATGACATATTTTTGAGCAACAATGCTAAGAACCCAAAAAATTTTACCTAAAAAAGTACTTAAAAAAAGTAATAATTGGTCCAAATTCATTCTAAATGCAAATTCCACTACATAAGAGTTGATTCTAAACTATATCATTTTTATCAGTAAATTTCTAGTTAAGTTTACTGGTCAATATGTTCATTAATTTTTTTGTAGTTCAAAGCAACATAGGGTAAATACCTGAGGGATAGGGGAGCTTATCTGGTGTCTAAGGCTCCAAACCATTTTCACAATAAGTCTCCATCTGCTTCTTCAACAAATCCACATCCCTCCATTTCTTCCACCTAGCAGTTGCCATTGCTTCCTCCATAGTATGAACATAATATGGATGTCTAGATAAAGCAGAATTTTTTTAAAGAAAAGGGAACACAATACACCTATAAATTTGAAAACATGTCGAGAGCATTTTGAATACTCCAAAGAGGTAGTGAGCAATGACAAACCAAATATCCTATCAGCCTTTACGTAAAATGTATGATAGGTTGAAGCCTTTCTTTGCTGCCATTTTCTTACAAATAAGTGCATAAGTTGTCATCTTTAAAAGTCTATGTGCAGAGACTTATTACAACATTTTCTTTTTTATTTTTTATTCACTTTTTCATTATCACTCATTACTTGGTCCCCCTCATCAATTCCTTTTTTTACCCTTTCAACATCTCTTTGCTTAACAATAATGTTAGAAGTAAAAAAATTAAACATAAAATCATGAATAGACAAAATTTATAAAACTGTTTATCTAAATCATATCTATATTTTTTTATAGGTTTGATTAACGAGTGTTTAAGGACATTAGTTAATAATATTTAAATTGATTATACATTGAATGTTACACGTATTTCCATACATTATATACAAATATTTTAAGTTTCTTATCAAACTCACTCTACTATGGCTTTTTGGCCGTTACAATCTGTTTTATCATATTAAACACTTTCTATTATCTATTATTTGTTATACTTTTTGCGCTAACTTTAGCTGCTTATTGCTTATTCATTTTTTGTAGATGGATAATAATTATGCCACTAAGAAAAGGAGAAAGGACCTTATAGAGGAATTTGTAGCCCTCCAACATATTGTTTCATCCATTAATTATGCATGTGCTATATATATAGTGATTTTACATGCTGCATTCAAGAAGAAAGAAATTAGGTTGCAACTACCTAGATCACCTCACCCCTATGGAAAACAAATTGACCATTTGAATAGATTGGTCAATGATAGTGACATAAATTGTCATGACCAACTTCGGATGAATAGGCGTACTTTCATGCTTTTATGTGGGTTGGTGCGAAGTGTTGGATTATCTGATTCAAAGTATGTCGTTTTAGAGGAGCAAGTAGCAATGTTTTTGAATGTGATTGCACATCACACTAAGACCCGCAAAATTAAATTTAATTTCATGCGGAGTGGTCAAACAGTTAGTAAGCACTTCAATAATGTTCTGAAGGCTGTGTTGCGCTTCCATGGTCTCCTCCTTAAGAAGCCTGAACCGATAACTGCTAATTGTACAGATGATAGGTGGAGTTGTTTTCAGGTACAATATTTTTACAATTTCGCTTAATTAGCATATTATATTTTTGTATTACCTATATTAATTTTATAATTTTTTTTTTTTAGAATTGTCTTGGTGCTTTAGATGGAACCTATGTTAAGGTTCTTGCCCCTGTAATAGACAAACCAAGGTATAGAACAAGAAAGGGAGAAATTGCCACAAATGTATTGGGTGTGTGCTCCCAAGACATGCAATTCATATATGTCTTGCCTGGATGGGAAGGATCTGCTTCTGACTCTAGGGTACTTAGAGATGCTGTCAGTAGACCCAATGGGTTAAAAGTCCCTACTGGTATGATAATTATATATTGTTCTAATTATGGGTACACTATATCTATATTAAGCAATTCTTTTGTTATATACATAGTGAAACCATCTTACATAATTACAGGCCACTACTATCTCGTAGATGCGGGTTACACAAATGGGGAGGGTTTTCTTGCACCATATAGAGGACAACGTTACCATCTTTCTACATGGAGAGAAGGGGGTGCCCCAACAACTCCACAAGAGTTTTTTAACATGAGGCACTCTTCTGCTCGTAACGTCATTGAGAGGTGTTTTGGACTACTTAAAATGAGGTGGGCAATATTGAGGACTTATTCTTACTTTCCAATCAAGACTCAATTTCGTATTATCACTGCATGTTGCCTTCTCCACAATCTCATACAACGTGAAATGCCTATGGATCTTGATGATGATGAGAACGAGGAAATGAATCCTCCTCCTCTAGCTACTGAATTAGGAGATGAAATGATTGATGTAGTTAAAGCATCTGATCAATGGAGTGAATGGAGAACTGCCTTGGCAACCCAAATGTTTAATGAATGGCAAGCAAGCAGAGGTCAATAAATTAGTATTGGATGATGTTTTTTTATGTAATAGTGAGAGTTTATTATGCCATGTAATTCGAACCTTATTTGTTTAGTTTTTGTGTGGTATTTGTAACAAATGTTGTGTAAGTTGATTTGTTATTTATGATTGACATATGTGTTATGATTTAAACTTATGATATACATATATATAGGTATGGATGACACAGGTACCACTAGTTCTCGTAAGAAGGCGAAACCTCGAAGGTTTTGGAATCACCGTGAGGAAGTATTCCTCATTACAACCATGAAGGATGTAATAGCAAGTAATCCCAGGTGGAAGCTTGATAATAATCAGTTTAGGGCAGGCTTCTACAATGAATGTGAGAAGAAGATCTTAAGTGCCTTTCCTGGAACTGATCTTCGAGCCAGTCCCCACATCGACTGGAAGATTAAATTTTGGAGGAAACAATATAATGCTTTGCAAGATATGTTAAATATGAGTGGTTTTGGTTGGAATGATGAACAAAAGATGGTGCTTGTTGATAGTGACGACGTATGGCAGAACTATGTCCGGGTAAATCTCATTTTTATGTTGTTTATTTGTATGTGTATGTACTTATAAATCAATTTGTTCTTTTTTAATAATAGCATAACCACTTGTGTAGAGGGTGCCAGATGCAAAAGGGATGCGAAATAGGCCATTCCCATTCTATGAAGATTGGCTTATTCTATTTGGGAAGGATAGGGCGACTGGTGAACTGGCTGAGGATCCTGCTGATGCAGTTGCAGCCATGGAAAAAGAGGATGCCAATGCAACTACAGAAGAAGGAGAACAGTCTCCTGTTGAACAGTTTAGTATGGACATGGGTGATACCGATTACTCAATGTCTACTGCAGGTAATGTTCCCAACCGTGCTGACTCAGCTAAAACTGGGAAAAAGCGGGCTCGACCTACTGAGGGGATACCCACTGAACTATCAGAGATGGCAAAAAATCTTGGATCATTCATTGAGAATACTAATACTACGATGGTGGAGGTTGCTCATAGGATAGGATATTCACATGACCTATCCCAACAGAGGAGGTTGGTTAATGCAGAACTTCTGAAGTTGCCAATGAGTAATACTCAAAGATTGATGGCAGCATCTATGATAGTGAAGGATGAAGACAAAGTTGACTTGTTTTTCAGTTTAGATGAGAATGACAAGATGGAGTGGGTTTCTTTGCTATTGGAAGGTCATATTTAAATGTGACATCTACTGTATGATGGTCTTTTTGTTTCCCACATGACTTGTAATATATTATGTGATGCATAAATATTATAGGTTAGGTAGTTTCTGCTGCTGCAATACTTTATGATGGTCTTTTTGTTGAGTAAATGTTGCTCCCGTGTTGGGCTGGTTTTTGTAACTTGGTAGTGTAAAATCTGCAGTTCATGTATTATTGTTGTTATGCAGCAAGGCTTGGAACTATAAATATTATAGTTCATGTATTATTGTTGTCATAGATCTTACTGCTGTTCACCAATTAAGTAATGCGTTTTGCTCACAGATTTCAAAAGTGTCTGAATAAATTCAAACTCATTGTTTGGAATTGTGTACAGGTTTAAGTAATGCGTTTTGCTCACAGATTGTGTGAATAAATTAAGTAATGCATTTTGGAATTGTGTGAATAAATTAAGTAATGCGTTTTGCTCACAGATTTCTCAGAGTAAATGAGTTTTATATTTTTATGGAATTGTGTCACAGGTTTGTAATTAAATTAGAATGGATGTGATTTTATTTATTTAGGTATTATGACTTTGCACTGCTAACACAAAGTTCATCAGTTTTAAGATTTTTTTTCCCTCAACCATAAAGTTTGTATTCTTTTTCATAAGAGATTCTGGCTTTGTGGACCATTTAGTCATTAAATCTGCTGAATGTACAATTTGAAGGGTTCTACAATTTAAGTAGTTCAGGTGTGTGGACCATCAGTTTTAAGATTAATTTATTTCTGTTAAGGTGTGTGTTAAACATATATATATATATATATATATATATATATATATGTGTATATAATAAATAAAATAAATAAATAATTTAGTTTAATCAAAAATTTCAAGTCTCAAAAAAAAAAAAAATACCAACAAGTATAAAAAAAGAGGTATCAAATGGGGTGCAAATTTACTATTTGGGTGGCAAATCTGCTTTGCTATTGGACTCATTAATATTAAAAAAAAATTAAAAAAAAAATTGAATAAATAAATTTGTTGATAATTAGATTCTTGAATATTAAAAAAAAAAAGAAGAATAATAATATTGAGTACAAATTTAATTATTCTTTACTTGGTATAAGTCCAAATTTAATAATATGCAATAAGGGTATTTGTGGAATTCCACATGGTTAATCCTATCCCTATCTCTCAAAACAAACATAAACTATTACTACTCCATTGGTTATCAAACAAACACAATTTTACTAATCCCCTCACTATCAATCCCCTCACTAACAATCCCCTCACTATCAATCCCCTCCTTCCTATCACTGAAAACAAACGGGGCCTATGTCCTCACACAACTCATACTCTCAAATCATATTTACAAAACTCTACCAAACACAACCTTTTGAATCGAATATCATATAATATAATATAGGATAAATTATAAATATATTTTTTGAGATTGGATCAAAAATAGTCTCTTAGGTGTCGTTTGGTAATACTTACGTTTTTAGTTTTCAATTTATATTTACAAAAATTTTAAAAACTCAAATAAAAACTTGTTTGGTAAATTTTTGATTTATAAATCAGTGGTCTCAGTTTATAAATTTGGCCAAAAAATGTGTTTTCGTTTTGAGTTTTGAGTTTTTTTTTTTTTTACCACCCAACACTAGCTACCACATGTCACCATTTTCCATCACCGTCTTCTGCCACCATCACCCACTACCTATCCCCCATCACCACCTGCCACCACCACTCACCACCCACCTGCCGCCACCACCCGTTACCAGCCACACACCACCCACTCGTCACCACCACCCACCCCTCGCCACCGCCACCACCACCACCACCACCACCACCCACCACCGACCCGCCACTACCACCCACCTGCCACTCACTCGCCACCACCGCCGGTACCACCACCACCACCCACCTGCCACTCATCCGCCGCCGCCACCACTACCACCCACCTGTCACCCACCCGCCGCCACCACCACCACCACCACCATCACCCACCACCCACTGCCCACCCGCTACCACCTCCCCCACCACCACCACCACCCACTCGCCACCACCCGCCACCCGCCACCGTCACCCACTCACCTACTACCACCACCACCACCCGCCACCTACCCGCCGCCACCACCACCACCACCACCACCACCATCACCGCCGCCACCACCACCACCACTACCCACCCGCCACCACCCGCCATCCACCCACCCATCACCGCTTTCCACCATCGTCTTCTGCCGCCGCCGCCGCCGCCGCCACCACCCCACTATTTGTCACCACTTTCCACTACCGTCTTCTGCCACCATCACCCATCATCTGCCACCATTTTTCACCACCACCACCCGCCATCATTTTCTACCACCGTCTTCTGCCGCCACCACTCGTCACTCGCCACCACTCGCCACCACTTGCCATTTCTCACTCTTTTTTATATTTTTAAATTTTTTTAAACATTTTGTCTAAACCAAACGCATTTGTAGTTTATGTTTTTCTAAAAATAAACAAAAACCAGTTTATAAAATTTTTGTAAATATAAACTAAAAACGTAAACGTTACCAAATAGGCTGTTATAGTTTTAGAAATTATATTTCATCTTTGAGATTTTTAATTTCTTAACAAATTATCTATTTTATTAATAAATCATCAAATTAATTAATTTTTTAATAATATTAAAAATATATTAATTAATTTTTTAATAATATTAAAAATATGTTTCAATTAATATTTTAGATAATTTTATTATTATATAGAAGAGTAATTATAAATTTTATTTTTTTAATTAATTTTGTTAAATAAATTTTTTTAATAAGAAGGTATTTATAATTTTTTAAATTATATGAAGTAATCTATGCTTTCAATAAATTCTGGAAGTATATTTGTAATTTACTTTATAATATAGCATTATATGATTTGAAACCAATCTTGCAGTAAACAAATAAAAAATCATACTAGAAAAGTAAAAATCCAAGGCTAATGAAGCTATGCGCAGGTGAGAGGCGCCGCTGAACTAAAGGATCATGTGCCGTTATGAAGAACTCTTTCCCTTTCGTTGTCGCCGTTACAGTCCAAGGCTGAGTGAGAAGATAGACAGAAATGTGAGAACGTCAGAGAGATACAAACGTGAGAGGAAAAAAAAGGTTTCGTTTGGTAAAATTTTAGAATTATAATTTAATAATAGAATTGTATTTTAAGTTTATAAATTTTAAAATTATGATTTGAGTGTAGAAAATTTATTTGATTATAAATTTTGAAATGAGTTTGGAATAATTGATGTAATATATGATATTTGATTAAAAAATTTACAACTCATAATCAAGCATACAACTCAAAATTCTATTCAAAACTCAAAATATTTTTAAAAATTTAAAAAATATTTTTTATTTAATATATAAAAAATAATAGGTGTTAATTGCCAAAAAAAAATTTACACTGTTCTGGTCAATCAGTCGAACATCCAGGAGAACGATCGAGTAAACCAAATTTCAAAATTCAAATCCTGAAACGAGTTTTTAAAAGTGGTGTGAAATTAATTTTTGAAAATTGTAACTAATGACCATATCCAAATATGAGTGTGGAGTTATGATTAAAACTCCATATCAAACGCAACCAAAATTTATTTAAGACGATATCATTTTAATAATTTCTAATTTAGACCCTTCATTTTCCTCACCTTACGATGGGGTACACCCTTTCATTCAAGGTCATTTAGGATGTAGGTTAATTTTTTAGTTTTTTTGACTTTTTAGTTAATTTAGTTTAGGGTTAAAAAGTCTTATTTGAAATAGATCATTTAACTTTTTTAACTTTCATAAAAAAAAAAAAATTAATTATAAATTAAATGTGATATTTTATCATATTTAACTAAAATAACTTATTTTATCCTATATAATTATTCTAACCCCAAACTTTATTCTAAACGAGGCCTCAAAGCACTACAGATTACACTACAAACTTGCACTACCGGAAATTTACTTGTGTTTGATTGGGAAAAGAAAAAATGATTTTTTTCTTATT
The DNA here is from genome assembly GCF_055761805.1 of Camellia sinensis. NCBI lineage: Eukaryota > Viridiplantae > Streptophyta > Magnoliopsida > Ericales > Theaceae > Camellia > Camellia sinensis. Next base: position 142,871,636 of record NC_138968.1, read on the forward strand.
TATTTATTTATTTCATATGAGACAGGTATGTTAAAGACTTTTTGAGAATTTTCTATCTCAATGTGTATAGGAAGAGAGTTCTATTACGTTATGTTTTGCCTTTAATCGGTATAGATAATTATAAATATTTTTTTTTTGAACTGATAATTATATATATTATTGATTTTGAGATTAAATTTTGTTTGGTTTGGATATTCAAGTTAGTATGGTCCATTATGGATTTATTTTAGATTAGTTTCAATTATTTAAATAGTTTATTTTGTAATATTTTTTTAAAAAACACATATATATTAAAAATCAAATCATTTAAATTTTGAAATCACTCTATGAAATCACTTTTGTCTAAAAATAATTAACAATACACTATTGACTCAAGTGTCCCACGTTAAAAACAATTGTCCCCAATAATTGTAAAGATATATATCTATACTATTATATATGTGATCACATGACTTGCATCTAATAGTGTGGTCGCTTCTCCTTCTACCACGTGATAAATTTTTTTATTCTAAAATAAAAAAATATTATTAAAAAACGTGAGCAAAATTTGAACCTAAGATATTGAATTTTATTAAAAACACTCTTACTATTCAGACAACATATATATTATGATATTAATTTCTTTATTATTTGTTTTTATGCTTACTTATCTGAATTGCACACGCATTGCGTGTGCCACCCACTAGTATATATATATATATATATATATATGTATATACAGTAATATTACATCTATCAAATTTGGACTCGCCTGAATTGTTCGAATTTGTGCGTGCAAGTTATCTGGCCGATCGTCTGGGTGAATGCCAGTTGACACATCGGTTGACAAGAGTGACGTTGGTCGTTTGACTTACGTAATTTGGACAATTTGAGTAAGCCCAAATTCGGTGGATCAATCACAATTATATATTCTTTGATTCATCCACACAATTTTGCTTTCCCAAATCTCTCAAATGACTTGACAAATAAAATTTTAAAAATTGACCTATATTCTAATATTATCTCAAAACTCTCATTACATATATATTGTCTTGACACCTTATTCAAAAAATTATGAAGAGAAAAATTATGTGAATGTAACACTATTGATATATATATATATATATATATATATTCAATGGTCATGGACATTTTCAAGATTGAAGCCCATCTGGTGCATGTAGTGTCTATTTGAGATGTCATGCTTTGAATTTGAAGTGGGCTTTGCAATGAAATTGATGGTCAGACTTTTGTTAATTTATTGCCACTTGATCAATAGGTAATTCAGTGCCACTTGATCAATGGTTCTATGAGTAGCAAAATTTTGACCCAACACGCCAACTGGGCCAAACCTGACTCTTACTTCTAAGGTTTGGGTTAAGATTTTTGGCACGTTTAAATAAATCGTTTTCTAGAAATTTTTGTCTCCCTATCCATGGATCAAATGGATTAGGTTCAGGTTCACCCTCCAGAATCTGATCGGCTGTTTTACTTTCATTTGATACTATTGTACAAAGTAAAACCATGATACTTATTGATTTGGACTTCAATACATTATTTTATCTTGTTATGATAAAAAAAAATTAAAAAAAAGAAAGATAAATTATAAATTCATTCCTTAAACTATGCTTAAAATATAAATTATCTCATGTAATTTAAAAAATTATAAATATCTCATTATCAAAATTTTTTTATTTAACAAAATTAACTGAAAAATAAAATTTCTAACTGCTTTCTGATATAATAATAAAATTACCTAAATTATTAAAATTTATAACTGCTCGGCACTGAGTATCCAAACAAACTTCATATGTTTGGTGTTAAGTATGTGGACAAATATATTTTGTTCGGCACTGTGTATCTATATGAAACAATTGCAACCGATTTTCTTATGTTCGGCATTGAATATCCGAAAAAACTTTATATGTTTGGAATTAAGTAGCCGGACAAATATATTTTGTTTGGCATTGAGTATTCATATGAAATAGTTAGAACTAATTTTCTTGTGTTTGACGCTGAGTATGTGGAAATCGATATAGCCACCGATAGATGTAGAGTGAGAAGAGACCTTCGTTGCTTGGAATCCATATTCGGCTCTGATGAACCCTCTTTGTTGATTGAAAATCTCTTATGATTTTGTTCCTCTATTTATGGGTAATAAGGTGTACAAAGTAGATTTATGTAGGGTTTTAGGGGTAGTATAAGTATTATTTGGGGTGTCTAAACAAATAAAGAAAATTTCAAATTTATTATTGAGATGCTTAAAATAATGAGATGTCCAACTTAATTCTAGGGTGCATTTAGAGCCTCTAATGCAGCGCAAATATTGCCACGAAAGAACGTTACATCATGTACATTTATGTATAAATTTAATAAATTAATAAAATCTATATTTTGTTTTACAAATTATTGACGGTCATATTAAAGTAATTTTAATTCAAAATACAAATTAAAAGCATTCCATCAAAAACGACTAACGGCAATTCAAGAGGGGTGAATTGAAATTCTTAGGTACCGTTGGGTAACGTTTACGTTTTTTGTTTATATTTACAAAAATTTTATAAACTGATTTTTATTTATTTTTAGAAAAACATAAATTACAAACGCGTTTGATTTGAACAAAATGATTAAAAAATAAACTAAAAAATATGTTTGTTCAGGCCTAAAATATTTATATTTATTTTTACTATTTATGACAATGGGATCACACACATTATAATTAAAAAAAATTAATTAAAAAATTAATTGAAAAAAAATTAATTGAAAAATAAATAAATTGAAAAAAAAATAATTGAAAAAAATTTAATTGGGAACAAAAATTAATTGAAAAAAAAAAGATTAATTGAAAAAAAAATAATTGAAAAAAAATTAATTGAAAAAAAATTATTTAAAAAAAAATTATTTGAAAATAAAAATTGAAAACTGAAAATATAAACTCATTTTTTGAGTTTACGTTTTTTCCTCAAATTTATAAACTGAGACAACCATTTATAAACTAAAAAAATTATCAAATAAGTTTTTATAACAGTTTTTAAAATTTTTGTAAATATAAACTGAAAACTGAAAACTAAATGGTTACCAAACAGACCCTAAATAAATCGTCAAATTAAAAATTTAACCCAAATGATAAATAGATAAATTTGCTCAACAATATAAAATAGAATAATGAAATAAAATGTGCAAAGAGAAGAGAAAACAAACTTAACGATTTATAGTGGTTCGACATGCCGGGCCTATGTCCACTCCCCAAGTATCCTCCTCGGAAATTTTCTCCACTATTCTTCAAATAGTAATTACACCACTAGCTTCACGGGTGCTAACAAACATTTACAACAAGTGGCCAATCCCGATCACTCTAACTAGTTTAGAGTCAGGTACCTAGCCATGTATAACCCAAATGATTTTATCTCAAAAATCACTCACAAAAACTCTCTTTTTTACAAGAATAATATGAATAGGGATAGAAAACATTTTTACAATTTTGCTCAAACTCTTAATAAATTTTCTCACAGAAAATATAATTCAATGAAGCACACAATACAATATTTGAGAATATTTCAATATCACAGATTTTTCTCTTTTTCACTTTATTACTTCTTATTTTTCTCCAACTAAAATACTTCTTATATAGCCAAAACATATATCCGTTGGATGAGGGGAGGCGCTTGGAGACGTTGCAGCTCAGACACGCTAACACGCGGAGCACGAGCACCAATCATTTTCGAATATGGCAGGCGGAGGGATTGAAAATATAGACAACGGTCACTTTCGATAAATAGTAATTCAATTTTTTCAATCATTTCTCGTAAAAAAACAAAGAGTGTACAATAACTTGTATAGTATCTTTTCTATTAAAATATTTAATTGTACAGTAACTTCTCTATTAAAATATTTGTATGCATAGTAAAATCTTTTTAAATAACATTTATATCAGATATGAAAATATATACAATTTTTAAAATCTTTGTAATTATTGTAGAGGTTTTAGATACACTCTAATAAAAATAACTTACTAACCCATGTGAGTATATCAAATTTTGTCAAAAGAAAACAATTCACCAATATCACATTTGTCAAAAGAATACAATCAATCAATATCAAATTTGTCAAAAGATGAATAGTGACCAACCGTATTTTTCAAAACGTGAACAGTAAATTTTATAATTTTTTTTTTTTTGTAAAATCAGATCTTGCACAGTAATTTTGATTTGAATAATATTTATAAAAAATACATCATGCAACATATATTTTAAATAGATAACATTTTGTATCAAAGAATATAAAATATGTATATTAAAAAATCACAATTTATCTTATAATATTTTAAATATCGTCAAAATTAAACCATATGATTAACACCATCAAATTTTATTTAGTTTATTTAATCTAAGTTTGAATTACGACAATGAATTGAAGTATTTAAAAATATTAATTATTATATTACAATTTTTGTAAGGAAAATTTTAATTTAAAAACACCACAAACACATACAATTAGGCATACACATGCTCACATAGTATAATAAAATTTAAATCATGCTAAAAAAATAATTTACGCACTACTAAAACCGATCTCTCAAAATATAACATTTTGACATTATATCATATTAAAATATGATATTAACATGATTAGAATAGCACAATCAACTAGAAATAATCTAGCATAAAAGAATGTAAGGTCCCTGTTTTGGTACAAATTAACTAAGCCTCGTTTGGGAACAGGCCTTTTCAGTAATTTTTTAGATTTTTAGTTAAAATATGATGTAAAAAAAACTAGCCTCTGTTTGGAAAGTGGGTTGACTTTTTGATTTTTTAACTTTTTTTGACTATTTTAGCCTGGGCTAAAAAGCTTGGTTTGGGAAGGACTTTTTAACTTTTTGACTTTTTTTGTTTTTGTGAGAGAAGAGTGTAATGATTATGGGTTAAATGTGATGTTTTGTTTGTTATGGCTAAAATAGCCTATTTTATTTTTTATGGCTAAAATAGCCCCAAACCTCCTTGCCAAACGGATTGGGATGACTTTTTGACTTTTTACAAAAAAGATGTGCAAAAAGTAGAGAGAAAAAAGAATCTTTGACTTTTTTTGTATGGGTTGTTGGCTTTTTGATTTTTTTAGTAATTTTTTGACTTTTTGACTAAAAATGACACTTGCCAAACGAGGCCTAAGTATCCTAACTCATATATGTATAACAAATAAGAATAATGTTTTGTAGCTCGAAACTTTTCTCCTCGAATCCCCCGAATGTCCAAAACGACGTCGTTTTGGGCATTTTCCTTTCTTTTTTTTTTCCCCCTTCCATTTTCCAGTATGAAACGCAGAGAGGAAGAGGGAGAGAAAGAGAGAAGAAGAGGGGAAGAGAGAAAGAGAAGAGAGGTTCGCTAATCGCCGATTGTCGATCGTCGCCCAGCCCGATCGTCGTCGCAGCCTAACTCCGTCGCAGCCCAGCCCCGTCGCAGCCCAGCCCCGCCGTCGCCTCCGCCTTCACCCCCCGCCCCCACTTCTGCCTCCCCCTCCTCTGCTTCCGCCTCTGCCTAAGCACCTCTCTGGTTGATGTTGGCCCCTCCTTTCCTTCTTCTTCTTTTTAAATTCGGGGGATTTGGGGAGGGCTTTTTCGAGCTACCAATCAAGATTCAACAAATAAATATATCCTAACATGCTCAATTCTTTTTCACAAATTTTTAAATTGAAAAAAAAACAAGAAAAAAATCCAATCAAATAAATCCAAACCAGGGTGTATAAAATTTGAGTGGGTTCGAGGCACCTGAGTGTGTTCAGCTTAAAGGTTGACTTCAATTTCATATGTGTTGGGCAGGTTGGGTTAGTAAGTCTTCCACCTCATCATGAATCACACATACTATTAAGTGGCATTTGATCAATGTCAATTTTATATTTCATTTAATTCTTGATAATGTTGACCTTCTAATAATAATTTGAACTTGTGAAATTCAATAATTCAATAAGCTTTTAAATGTTGAATTTTATTTTTTCAAATTCAACATTTAAAAGTAAGAGTGTATATAATATGTTTTTTTTTTTTTTAAAGATGTGTACATTAATCATTGCCCTTGTTTAAATATAGTACACATTATTTTGTGGAGAAAATTTCATTTTTATCCGTGTACTTTGCTTCGATGATCAATTACACTCTTAGATTTCGAATAATTTTAATTTTACCTCTAATACCTTTGGTTAAATATTAAAATTGAAATTATTTAAAATCTGTGGGTGTAATTGATCATCGAGACAAAATGTAAGGATAAAAATGAAATTTTCTCTATTTTTTGAGAAGAAGTTCATTACTCCTAAAGATAATTTTTCTATTCTAGGTACATCGGAAAGTATCCTAATGATAAATATGCATGTGTCATTTGAGTAATGTTGTGGCGACCAAATTTTTGTATTAGATTTGTTTATTTTTAATGTATCATCACGACTTTGGTTTAATGGATTTTATTGTTAAGAATTAATACACTTAATCATGATTGATGAGCCGCGAAATACAGACAAATACAAAATAAGAAATGAAACAAACACATGTAAATATAAAAATTTATGTAATTCATCCCAGTGTTACGTTCTCGACTACTACAATTTTCACTACGATTATGAAATTATAAGATACAAAGATAGTAGTCTCCCTTCAACTATAAACACATAAAAATTAAGACAATAAGACACAAGTTCAAAAATATCATAATACCCTTACTCTAAAATTTGTCAAGATCCATGCTACCCTAACATTTACCTTTCATACACATTAGATAATGGTCTTGTTTGGGAGTTGACTATTTTAATTAGCTTTTTAATTATTTTATGAGATAAAGAAAAGTTGTTTTTGGAATGATTTGTGAATTTTTTTGTAATTAAATACGTGATTGTGAGAGAAAAAATGATTGATTAATACGTAGGATGTAACATTTTGTCTTATTAACTATTTCAGTTTTTGTTTTTGTGTTTTTTTTTTGTCGTCTTTATTGCCTATTTTTGCCAAAAAAAAAGTATTCCCAAACAGGGCCCATAAGTAAATTTACTATAAACATTTAATCGTATGATATTCATGCATTAGAAAAGGATCACTTGTTCATAGTTTTGTTATGTTAAGAAAGCATTTGACTTGAAAAGAAATGAGAAATATAGGTACAACATACGATAAGTGGTGCCGTAGATGATGAGGAAGAGAAACAAGTGTCTAGATCGCATGGCGTTGCTTTTGTTTGACCTCTCTCTATAATTAAAATGTGATATTAGTTGATGCTATTGTCATTCTCTTTTAAGTAGCTAGCCTATACCATTAAATTAATGTTGTCAATGTTTTTGTTTGTGTTCTCTCTTTTCTTTCTCTCACTCTCTTCTTCTACTTCTGTCTCATGTTTCTTCTGCGCATGCATGAACTCTTGTTTATCTAATAATAATAATGAGAGCCACATTTCCATGTCTTGGTTTGTTTATCAGTATATGCACATAAATATATATACAATATATATAATATGATTACATTGTTGGATGAAAGGGAACACTTTCATATTTTTATTTTTATTTTTGATAAACAGGGATTAGGGAACACAATAAGTTTTGTAAGTACTCGCAACCAATCACAATTAAGTATGAAATGGATGCAATACTGGTGTGTGGAATTGGTTAATGCAAGTTTTGGTCTCATTCTCTGTTTACAAACCATCTTTGGGAAGAGCGGAATGCATTGAAACAAAGCTATCAACAAAAATGAAGCAAGCAAACGAAAACATGAAAAATCGATAATAAACAATATAGAGGGTTACTAATAGTTTCAAAATAATTGTTATAGGACTATGCCCTCCATTGAGTTGGCTCTAACTTAAGGTAGCTCATTTTAAGAGAGCGTTTACGCATTCTCTACAAAGCTGCATCTATGAGTCCATTTAAGCTTCTCATATCTAACTCTTCAGTGGTCATAATTTTTGAAAAATATTACGTTTAGAAGCAGTTATTATGTGTTCGCTAGTTCCTTTCACTATTTTTACTATAAAAATAAAAAAAAAAATAAAAAGTGCTAATAGTTGTAAGTGCAGGCCTTCAAAAAAAAATATGTTTGGTATTTTTGGAAAAAAGTTTAAGAGTTGCGACTTGGTTTTAAGGTTAAAAAAAAAAAAAAAAAAAAAAAGAAAGAAAAAGAAAACAAAAACAAAAAACTAAAAACAAAAACCTTAAGTGCTACTTGACCTACAAAGGGGGCAAGAAAAGGGAAAGGGAATGGGAACGTCATCTAAAGCCGATGATCCCTCAAAAATACTGACAATTAAAAATATTATTTGTTTGTTTCTTTTTGTTGGAGGTTAAATTTACCCTTGAAAAAGGGATTTATTTTTGTCATCATTTGCTAAGAAGATGGATAACTGATGTATGAAATCTAACTCCAATAAATATTTCTCAATCTTTTAAGTGATCATTAGTTGAAGCTAGATACATAGAGGAACACAAATATAAAACTTGATGCTCATGTTTTGGATACTTGTGCTTTTGGAAATATGAGGATCTCCATGAGACAGATGATGACAAGAAAAAACATCCATAGCCTCTATAAAATGTAATTAGACATTTGAGAGTCTAATCATCAATTCACTGGTGGAATACTAATGTATCCAAAAAGGGGTTGGTACTATATGCCCTGATTGGCTCTTGCTAAAGAAATGAGCTGGTCCCCTATCTCCTTTGTCTGATGGCCTAACTTTACCAATACAAATTATTACTTTAAAATTCAAAATATACATATGACCAAGAGGAGACATAAGAGCACAGTGGAGGTCAAATTATGTGTTGCACTTTTGTTATTCTAAGACATGGGTACTTCCATGCAATACTCTTCCACATTCAAAATAATCTTCAATGAAAAAAAAAAATAGTAAATATTATTAAATTTTTATTATTTCAGCAATTACTATAGAAAAATTGATCAGCATTTAAACTAGTTGGGAATAACTTGTTGAGCAGAATCATTGCAACTCACTATAAGATTAATGATTCATGTTTATTTATTTTCTAAAATATAATAATTAAATTGATATGTAATTTACTTGTAGTTTGAATGTGAAACTAATAGTATATAAGTCTTGTTTAGGTTTTAAGTGTTTCCACTGATTTCATTTTCGTGTGTGATAAATTTCTGTGCGTAGCAAACTACACAAATTGACTAGTCTAAAAATTAATCCTCTATACCATTCATGCACTGCATGTTTCAAATTAAAATAATTAAATGGTAATGTGTATGTAAATTTGGGTTTGTTAGGCACACTTGTTATGGTGTCACTGTCACTCATCTATTTTATTATGGGTGCCTCTGTTGGACTGAACCACAAATATAGATATATTAGGGTTTAAGTGAAACTTTTCTTTCAAAAGGGCTCTCTCCTCTATATTCTGTACATAGATTATTTTACTTTACTTTGTCAAGTTTTTGAATTTTGAGAGTTTCTTCCCAATTCTCAAACTGGGTACCCTCCAGAGATGTTCCAATTCAAGATTATCAAGAACAAAGAAAAGAGATGTCTCTGTTTTCTTGTTAAACCCAGTTACTCAAACAACTCACTCTCTCTTTCTTTCTCTGTCTTGAGTGATGGAAACTATCAAAAGAACCAAATTTAGCAAACCCAATTCAAGAGACATCTCTTTGGTCATCCCCGACCAATCGCCCTCCTGGTTTAGTGTTATTCTGAAACTCTGCAATTATAGCCTGTCCTCTGTTTGATTTTATTCCTGTATGAGATAGTTCGTTAGAAAAAGATGGAATTCTCGAGTTCTTTTGATGGGGTTTCGAGGATTTATGGGTTTCAGGATATAATAAGAGGTGGGTCGTCGTCTTCTTCGTCTTTGGTGTTGGATGGTGAGAGGGGAGAGCTTGTGAAGGCTATGGTGACGGCTGGGCAAAAAGGGGTAAAAGCAGAAAAAGCATTGGCTGCTTTGAGGAACCATAGTGAGGCAGAAAGGCGGCGGAGAGAGAGGATTAATGGTCATCTCGCCACGCTTCGAAGCCTAATCCCTGGCACCAATAAGGTCACATTTTGCTTCTTGATTGATTATCTTTGTATGCTTGAGTAATGTCTTTACATGCTAGTTTGAATGGATGATGATATCAATCATGCCAGGACTTATAATTGTTGTTGAGCTCAAGTATTTGTGAACACAACTAAATAAGAGATGAGAATTTGTCAATTTTGATAGAACTAAAATTGTCATGCAGTTATGGATTCTCAATAACCTTGGTTGCTTGTTGATAGGAATAGATTACCTTTGTTGAATTCTAGTGGTGCATACACAAGTAAAAATGTGAACGGGTGATTACGTTTTTGTTAAATTCCTAGGTAGATATGGGGAAAGGTTAAGAGATGTTGGAATAGTTATCTCCCTTTGTGTAAGATAAAAAGAACTTGGTGTTTTATTTATAAATATTGATGTTGTTAAAGGAAGCAAGGTCTTTGGAACATTCACCTTAAATAAAGCCACATAACACTTTGTATTCCAACATACCCATGTTGAACATAGCAATATTGATGATGAGAAAGAAGAAACATTGCAAGCCGGTGTTTTCCAAAAATGGCTTGTTAAGCACTCCTAAAAGCTTCCCTAGATTGGTATTATGCAATTGAAGGTAGTGAACTGATGTTATATGGGCCTTGGGCCCCGTTGTTCAATGCGTTTCATGGTCCTTTCTTTAAGACTTTAACATATGTGGGTAACTGATAACTGCCTTCTAAGTGTTTGTCCGATTCATGAGAGTCTATGTCTTGGAAATGGTTTCATTGCAGAAACTGATAGGAACATTACCTAGTCTAGTTTCCCTGTTTGTTTGAATCATGTGAGTCACTTGTTTGTGGCGCCCAAGAAAATTGATTTCCCTATACAATAATGTATGTTGTTGCTACCATAATATATATGTCTCTATCATGAGCATGTTGATATTTAAGCTTCATTTTGCATTTACAGATGGAAAAGGCATCATTACTTGCTGAGGTTATCAACAACTTGAAAGAATTGAGAAGAAATGCGGCAGAAGCTACAAAAGGTATTCTTGTACCAATGGATATTGATGAAGTCAAAGTTGAACAACAAGAGGATGGATCAGATGGTGCTTCTTGTGCTATCAGGGCATCTCTATGTTGTGATTATAAACACGAGATTTTGTCTGATTTGAGGGAAGCTCTCGATGCCCTCAATCTGAAAAAAGTAACAGCAGAGATTGCTACCTTGGGAAGCAGGATGATTTATGTTATTGTCATAGCTTGCTGCAAAGAAGGGAAGGCGGAAGATAATGAAGGATGCCAGCTTCTTGCAAGTTCTATTCGCCGCGCTCTGAGGTCTGTGCTCGATAAATTTTATGCCTCAGAGGAAATTTCATCAAGAAATACACTTTCAAACAAGAGAAGAAGAGTTCCATTTTTTGAGTCTTCACACTCATCTTCATTAGGAGATTTCTGGTGAAAGAAGATGATTCTTTGTTATTAGATAATTTGTATGTGTTTCATTATGTTAGTTTTTATGTTCATATGCTTTGGCAAATGAAATGGTTATACAAAAGTTGATAGCATGTGTTATATCATGTATTTTCCAACTCAAGAGGAAGTAGATATGTATGCAACTGTCGGGCACCTGATTTGCATATTACTGAATATACTCTACTTTCTTTGGTCGATAGTTATGTCTTATTGTTAAATATGAGAAATGGGCGGTGAAACAGTTTTAGGCTTAACTTCAGATTGAAAATTCACGGAGAAGTGTATAGAATAGACCAATCAATGCGTCATTCAAATTTATTTTTAGTGTAGTGAGGATTACACCTATACTGAATATGAGTTGCACAGTAATTTTTGTGCACTTCTATTTGCATTGCAAAACTGCAATTTAGTATAGAAAATGTCACTATTATGAAGATATACAACTTTTGAAGGTGATTAATAGCTATAGTCAAATAATAAGGTTATATAATTTCCTCGCTATTCAATTTTGGCATTTTCAACTTCCAAAGGTACAGTTGAACATGCTTAATATAACGGAAAACATTATTCAAAACACAAGAATTACATAGGGTACTAGGTGCACACAACAATCCTTTGTGTAGACATTCATATTAACATCCAACTTGTGAACTTTTATATTAAAAAAAATTGCCGACATTTTGCAAAACTAATATATATGAAAGCCGGCATTGACTACGATGCTATATAAACAAATTGACAATTGTTAGGTCTCTCTCTCTCTCTCTCTCTCTCTCTCTCTGTGTGTTTTCCTTCTGTTAGAGAAATATATATCGGAAGGGGAAACTCGTCTGCACAAGGAAAAGATAACATTAACACCTAGTCACACTAATACTTAAAACATGGAATGTAGTTCTAATTAATTAATTCATCAAGAGAATAAGCTGCATTAGTATTTTCACTGAGTGGGAGGCTAATAATATGTCTAATTCGGTAAAATTTCCTCAAGTTTTAAGAAATTTAAGCTCGAACAGAACAACAAAAACAAAAATGTTGGTAGCGCATGTTTTCTTTAGTGCTGTTTGTTCCCATCTGTTTATGTAGAACCTACTTCTTTGGGTAGAACAAAAGTCTATTGAAGGCAAAATTATGCTCATATCTTTTATCTTGTCTGTCCATAGAGAAGGGGAAAGCAACTTCCAATGTAACATGCATAAATTGTTGGTTGTTGAAACATGTTCTAAAGAACTATTGAAAACTGATTCGTATTAGATAAATCTAAGGTTTCTTTGAAACATCAGAGACTTGTATAGGATGTTATTATTAATCTAGCAAAACAATAAATAAAATATTGAGAACAAATATTATGATAACTATAACATAAAATATGATAGCAACTAGAATTTAAATTAGAGTTGTGTTGTCTGTAAAATTGATTTTCTTCAGCATTGTGAAAGTGTTAACGGAGTGAAGCAAATTCAAGATAAAACTCAATGTGCAGTGTCTCTCATCCAACCACTGGAAGACTTGAACCAAGTCATGAATCAGAGTTGCCCAAAAAAAATGAAAGTAGTATTTACATTATTAAGATGATAGAACAATAGAGGGACAAGAATAGTAATTAAAGACGACTTTTGTTTCTATATGAATCAATATTATTACATTCCAATTCCTTCCCAATAACTCCTAAGAAAAAGAGCATTGATAGAGATCCCCTCCAATCACCACCCCACAACCCCCACACACACGTGGCGGATCGTGATTGAAGGAGAAGGGAAAAAATAAAAAGTGAAAGAAAAAGTAACCAATCAAAAAAGAAAGAGGGTCTTAAACATTTTTAAAATAGTAACCACCTAACAAAGTCTTATGAAAACAAATAAATAGAAACGATCTGCAATAAAGCTCATAATGGATGGTTTCATATTGGTATTGATTATTGAAATAAATTTTGTAACTGATTTATTAAATCTGTTAAACGTATTTTATTTGTATTTAAATATTCTAACAATTATAAGGTGCTAGTGGAAATCATTTGCAGGTGACAAAAAAGGGAAAATATTTTAGAATTCTGTTTCACAGATACTGAATGATACAGCCACATTTTGCTGTGTATGCAGAGCACTTTAAAAATGTTTGAAGTGCAACATAGCAACACTCAAAATCAGAAGATAATCACATGATAATTGAAGTTAGCATAAAAAACTTAATAAAATCTGTTAGGCAAAAATTCTCAACTCTGATGCGGTGTTAGTAATTGCAAAACTGAAGTAGATTGAAGATTGTTGAAATAATAATAAAGAACAAACACATCCTTCTAGCTTTTGGTTCTGCAAGATCTGTACCACAGAATCAGAAAACAAAGTATTCTATACCCGATAACAAAAACCAACATCACAACTAAATTCATCCATTTTTCAGACTCTTTCAAACCTTGTTGCATCAAGAAGCCATTGCCATCCAACATGCATACTCCTTGCACACTCTCCACACATCTCCCTCGCCCCTTCTTTCCACCATACTCGTTTATCAATAAACACTCAAATGGGTATTTGAACAAACTCAAGTAATACATAAAAATCCAGTACTTCGGTATGTCATCTTTTGCTATGAAGAACCCAGAAAAGAGGAAAAAAGCTCCCATAACCCCCGCAATCAAAGAAGCCCCCATGATGAAATTTGGAACCAGTGCACTAAAACATGCGACAAAAGAGTTTGACATCAAAACAACTAAGCAAACCACAAGAGAGAAATAGAGGAAACCATCAATATCTCTTCTTAATCCGACTAGCCAATAAACCGTGGTTGTGTAGAGAAGAGCCACGGTTAGAAGGAAAGGAATGAAGACGAGGGTGTTTGAGATAACGTAAGAAGAGATTCTGTAGACTCCTCTTGATGTCTCTCTCATTAAAATTCTCCTCTCTTGTAGGAAGATTGGAAGGGCTTCTGTTGTCGAAGACAACAAGAAGGTGAGACTGAAAGCAAAGAACCCGATTTGAGTTTGAAGCTTAAACCTCTTCGGATCATTGTTCACATTCATGAATATCGTCCCCAGTAGAATCCCTACAAGGAATGCTTGTATTGTTCTTGCAGCAAACAATTGTTTGGTCCTGAAAATGTTTTTGCAGAATCTCTGGCTCAGTATTAATACTTCGCTGAATTGCGAATTTGGGTAGGAGATATGATTTACTTCTAAATTGCCCATGTTGGGCGTGTTCTTATTTTCACTCATTTCAATGTTGTTACTATTTTCTTGGATATCTATGAACAGGCTTTCCATGACATCAATAGAAAACTCAAGCACGTTGACATGTCGAGGGATGGAATGGCCTGCAAGCTTAAGCCTCTCCTCCAGTTGATGCAACGATCCATGGTGGTGAACAATGCCCTTGGATAACAGAACAACATGATCAATCAACTCAAGGATTCGAAACCCGGGTTGATGAATTGTTAGTACAATTGTCTTACCTTGATTCTTCGCCATGGATTTAAGCAGCAAAACCACGTGAAGAGCCGACGCTGAGTCAAGTCCTGAGGTTGGTTCATCTATCAGAAGAACATCAGGGTCATGAACGAGATCAGCACCAATTGAAACCCTCCTCTTCTCACCACCCGATATGCCACGCCTTGATTCACTCCCGATTCTCATGCCAGCGATGTTTTCTAATTCGAGTTCCTCTAACAGCTCTCTCACTCTCGCAGCAGCCTTGTCAAGCCTACCTTGCAGCCTTAGACGCGCACTATACATGAGAGTTTCTTCAACAGTCAGAAGCGGAAAGAGAGCTTCATCTTGAGTCACGTAACCCGAGACTCTACGAAAGTACGCACGACTCATTGGCTGGTCATTTACAAGAACATGGCCAGAGACTCTACATGACATGGCCATTCCGGCCAGAATATCCAACAATGTGGTCTTGCCAGCTCCGCTCGGGCCCGTGATTGCCGTGATCTGCCCGGGATTGGCTTCACAGTTGACATTCCTCAGAATGTACCTATTTGAATCAGTAGCCCCTTCCCACCACCACCCAACCCAACCAAGCTCGCTATATCGCGGACATAATTTGCACGAGAGGTTCTTGGTTTTAATCCAGTATTGGGTTTTCTGACCATCGGAATCCTGTGACATCACCCGCAATTCCATGGGAAGGTAGAGGGGGGAAGACTAAAAGACAGTATGAAGAAGTAGAGGGAAGAGGATGAGCCAACACACCAAACTGGCTCTTCTTTATTTATATGGCTACAGAGATTACATATATGGTATAGTACACATGCCCTATTGTGTCTTTGGTTATTTTTTTGGGAGTTTAAAAAAAGTGGGAATAGATTGTTGTGATGATGCAATAATTAGTCAATCAGAGGGAGTGTGGACTCAACTTGAGGACCCCACATCACTTTAGAGAGTCACTTGGTCTCAAATGAGGCATGTTTTGAACCACTATTGCATCATGGTTTTGGTTGTGCATCTTGACAGTTTCAAAACAGTTTGCAGTGAACAATAAAATAGTAGATAATATGAAAATAATAGAAAATAGGAAAAAATTGACCTACAAAATTGAAAGGAGGGTATAGTCAGTGTCTTAAAATTGTTATTTTTGTCTACGCGAGAATACAAATGGAGAGTATGTTTACAATTTATCGTGCTTAGAAAGAATATGAACAAATTAGGTATCTGGCAAAAAAATCTCTCATATAATTCTTTGTATATCACTATTTTAATGCACCTAAAATAATAGATATATCCTTTATACATCTGTGAAGTTTTTTTTAGGTATCACTGACTTGTAAAATGTCATTTATATAGAGAGAAGGCATAATAATATGTCGAAGAATAAAACTATATGCACCAATTGGTATATTAATTAGTATATTAATGAAATATTTTGAATTTTTGTAATTTGTATAATAGATAGGGTATATAGTTTTGAAGTAATAATGTCATAATATATATTAGTACACTAATTGATATACCAATTGATACATATAGCACCACTACATATCAAATAATGTCCCCTATTAAAATGAATTCGGTTTTTTATTAAAAGGTATAAAAGCTGTAATAACATGTTTGTGAATGAATCAATTATTAAAAGGTATAAAAGCTGTAATAACATATTTGTAAATAAATCAATTAAAACCAACATAAATTTTGTGGGGTGAACAACAAATTAATTAAATAATATATGATTTTTATTAACATATTTGTGGACTCTAGAAAGGTAATGAATTAACTTAAACCAATATAAATTTTGTATTAAATAACATTTTATATTTATTAGCATATTAATTCTAGGAAAGTAATGAATTAATTAAAACCAACATTAATTTTGTAACAGTAAACAATAAATTAGTTAAATAATATTCATTTTGGGGTTAGATTTTGGATTGGGGAGGCACTGTTGAGACTCATGAGGTCATAATGAGTTTTATTCTATTGATTTAAATTGTTCAATTTTTTTTTTGGAGAGGATCGCAATAAAATAAAGTTGCTATAATTATTTGATTGATTTAATTTTTTTTTAGAGGTACTTACGTGTACATCCTAATAAATGAACTTATTGTCTAATAGGTCTTATGGGAAAAATTTGTCATAAAAAAATGTCACTAATTATAAGTTTTAGCAATAATTTATAAAAATCATGACAAAAAAGTCACTAATTATTAATTTTTAGCAACATATAAAAAATTGTTACAAAAAAAATATTTTTAGCGACAATTCTATCAAGACTTATTTTCAATAGGACTTGATAGAAATTAAGTCAAACTATTATGATGTATTAGTATTTTACCCTTTTTTTTTTAATATATAGATGATATACCTGGAGAGTTCACAATACTAAAAATAAGGTTATTTGTAATAATATCACATACATATAGAATTAATCGTATAAAATAATTTTGATTGCATATATCATATAATTGAATTTATCATGAAATATATAATTTCATTTAAATTGTGGTATTTATGTTTTATGTGATTGATTCGCGTCAATAGATTTATGATATTGCACGCTTACACTGACAAAAAGTGAATTGCAGTTGAGCAGCCGTTAAGTGGAGTTTGGTAATACCAAGAAATGTGATAAGGTTGGCTTTTCAATGGGAGACACTAAAAATAAAAAATAAAAAATCACATTTATTTGGTGAATACTGATGAATAGAACGCCCTTCATCTTTTCGGTGCTGTGGCAATATATGAGGCCAAGATTGGACACATGGATAGCATGCTCCAGGACAAGTGCCTTTGACTCCAGTTTTTGCCAAGAAAATGCTTTGTGAAAAAATAAACAAATAAATCGAAATAAGAAATAATATAGCATTTAACTAGCGGTGCTCACAGATCTGGTTGAGTTGGATAACTCTATCTTCATTATCTGTCCGAACTTAAACGTATTGAGAAAAATCAATTTGCATCCGTTTACTTAATAAACAAGTGTAGATTGAGCAAATAATGGAGTTTTATGGGTAAATGTAATTTGGGTTTTGTTTTCGAACTATTTTTTAGTAATGCACACAAAATTTTTGATTGCTCACTTTTTATATATAAAAAAAAAAATAAAAATAAAAGAGCCAACTTTCATATTTCATAAATAGCAAATATAAATACTAAGTAAAAGTTTTTTTTTTTTTTAACACAACATAAAAAAAAAAAAAAAAAAAAATCGTAATCTTAGGAGTGTTAGTGAATCAGGTTGAGTTAGATGACCTCCCATTTGCTATCTGTCCGAACTTAGGTGAATTAAGAAAAATACATCTTCATCTGTTCGCTCGAACCATTAAAATCGTCTATTATGTGATGGATTGATTCAGAGCATTCAATTTTGATGAATCAAATGAATACTTACTTAGCCCTACATGCAACAATAAAACTTCAAATTTTGAAATGGGTTTAAATAAATTAGCAAGATACGGGCCACGTGAGTTATAAAAAAGGAAAAAAATTATAAATTAATAGTAGAGAGAGAGAAAAATATTATGTATTGTATATATTCAATCTATCAATTACAATGGGGGAAGCCTGTATATATAGCCCAAGAAACCTAGGTGTATAGGAAACCTAGTGTAGACGTCCCCGAATGCTCCAGGAGGGATGAGTCCCCCGTTCCGTTCGATATTGGGCTCACTACAGTTCGGACTCTCAATTTGTCACGGTTCTAAATTTGAACCAAAGAGTCCAAATCCGGCAAATCGTTTATGAGAAAACAGATTTTGAAAGAAATGTCAAACATGGACTGCTTTGCCAGATACAGAGTCGCCACCTAAATATTTTATTTTGGGGAAATTTAGGAAACCTTGACTCGTTTGCCTAAGGCCACGTGTCCGTCATCACCAAAGTTGCCTCGGCTCGAGAACTTGGGTACGATTGGGGAAGGTCACTTCGTGAGCACCCTCGCTCGCCCGATCAAAGATCGGCCTCTACTAACCATGATATCTATTTTTGAAAACATTATGCGTTCTTATTCTGGTTATTAGCCTAGATTTACTATGTAATGCGCACAGCATACAAGTATAGACTGGATCGCCTGAATTGGAACAAAACATTTCATGTTTGTTTGTTTGAAAATGGTTTGATGGTGCTACCCGCAAGTAGGCTAAGACGTGGATTTGCCACCCTCGGGTGGGCTTAGAAAACATGATTTTGCCACTATCTAGTGGGCTTAAAACACACATTTGATGAATTGTTCCAATCCAAATAATCCAACCTTCACCCATAGGCATTCAGGCAGTTATATCACATAAGCAATTAGCCTCATGGTAAGCATGCTATCATGGCAGTCACTCACACACATGCAAGGATGCTAAAGCATAAAACTTACCGAGTACTCCAAGCCAAAACAAAAACTAATTAGAAATTCATGCATGATCCTAATTATACAGAAATGCCTAATGCAACACATGCAAAAGTGCAACTATAGCAGGCTCGGCTATTCTAAACATGACATATGGAATGTTACAGCTAACATGTATTCAACTTGGAATTGAAAATACGATGCAGTTAGTATGATGCACCGAGCCCGGTGCATACAAAACAGATGAATGAATGCAAACATGCTATCATACTGTATGCTAATTGAAACATGCCCTAATCTAACCATCATAAGCTGGTAAATAAAAGGGAGAAAAACGTGGGGTTGGAAGACATACATCACACACACGCACACTTATTACAGTTGTGCCCTCGCTCGGAGGGTCCGAATAAATAATACAGTCCCGAATAAATAATTACAGTCCAAATAATTACAAAACCCTAATTAATTAAAAAATTAAATTAGGAAAGCAATAAATTGGCATGCAAGCCAGGGACTGCCTCAAATCTGTTCCGGATGATGAATGATGCATGCTCGGGTTGCCTTGTGCGGAGAATCCCTCGCGATGCCCCGGTTTGCCTCTGTTTGCAATTGTTCTTGGAATGCATGCCAAGCTCCGGAAGGCTGCCGATTTCTGATTTGCTGCAACAGAGAGCAACAAAGGGGCATGGCAAAGTATTTTCACATATGTATGCATGACTACTCTTCAGGGAGTGTAGTCCTCGGTCCTCGTGTCACCAATCACGCATATCGATGCATGATGGCCGAGGAGTCAATTTGCACGACTCAATATGAAATGAATGCACATATGGACACAACAAGGCCTAGACTCCATCATGGATAATCCGGAGTGTCGGCGACTAGGAATTGAGACACGTTCTGTCACTCGGAGTATGAAACGTACCTTGTTTCCCGTGCTTGGGCTAATTCCTATCCCAAGCACAATGCAATATGCATGACATGCATGAATGCAACTAATATACAACCTAGCATGCACAATGCTATGAAATGGCATACACAATGCACGATGTAACATGGCATACACGATGCTCTAATATACAACCTAGCATACGCAATGCTATGAAATGAAATGGCATACACAATGCATAATGGACTTACACTAACATAAGTGGACCTCAGCCATACTCGCATTAGTGGCCATTAGGTGAAAATGAGACACTCGAGATGCGTGCACACATGCACGCAAACTGAGGACCGAACCTAAGGCACAACATGCAACTCTAACTAGGCATGGCAAGGCATGAAATATGGTATGCAAACATGCAAATTTCAGCGCTGGAATATGATGCTAAACAGCCCCGAAACATGGCAACATGGCACCCGATGCATGAGACGAACCCCGAAACTCAAAACTAGGCATGCGCAATGACCTATAGCTATACAAAAAATGCACTATTTGATCATGAAGCATGAAGACAGATTCAAGGTAGTCCCAAAACATGCATATTTCCAGTTTATAACAAGTCCCAAATATGAACACAAATAGGGCTAATCTATCATGCAAAAATGGCCCCAAAATAGAGATTAAACACAAAGGGACAGCATCTGCCCCCAAATGGCAAAGAGCCCTTCAACGAAGTTGAAGAGAGGCTCAAAAAAAGGTATTTTACATTTTATATCAAGCCACGAAAATAATCACAAATAAGGCCAAACTATCATGCAAGAAAAGACCTAAAAGAGGGGTAAAGAGACAAGTAGCAGCTACTGTTCTCAAACAGAGGAGAGCTCTTCACCAAAGTTGAAGAGGGGCTCAAAAAAAGACATTTTACAGTTTATGGAAGAGTCCAAAACAGCTTACAAATGAGCCTAAACTACCATGAAAAAATTGGCCCAAAAGAGAGATAAAGAGGCAAGTGGCAGTAGGGGACCTCAAACAGATAAGAGCCCTTCAACAATGTTGAAGAGGGGCTCAAAATAAGACTATTTACAGTTTGTATTGGAGCCCAGAAATGATCAAAAACAAGGATAATATATCATGCAAGATTAGCCCCTAAGAGAGAGATAAAGAAGCAAGTGGTAGTAGGAAACCTCAAACAGTAGGAGGTCCTTAATAAAACATGAAAAGAGGCTCAAAATATGACTATTTACAGTTAGGGTGGGAGCCCAAAAGTGTAAGAAAGTATGGCTTAGATATGGAACAAAACAAGGCAAGAAAGAGGGAAAATGGGACTCACCCTTGTAGAACCAAGCTTCAACGACTTTTGGACCAAGTTTAGAAGCTCTTCACCTCTGGAAATCAGCTTCAAAGGTCTGGAATGGAGTATGGAGGCTTTGTGCTATGAGGTAGTGTAGAAATGCTGTAGGAAACTTGGGGTTTTGGAGCTTGGAATAGAGAGAGAGAGAGAGAGAGAGAGAGAGATATATATATATATAATACAAGAGCCTTAAAGAAAATTTTGTAACCCCTGAAAACACAGCTGGGGGTGCTGGTTATATAGGCAAAGGAGTGGAGGAAAAGGGGGGGAAATGAAATTCAAATTTCCCCCCAAAAATAGGCCTAAAAGAGAGATAAAGAGGCAAGTGGTAGCTGCCGGCCTCAAACTGAAGAGAGCCCTTCAACAAAGTTGAAGAGGGGCTCAAAAAAAGACATTTTAGAGTTTATGACCAAGTCCGAAACAGCTCACAAATAAGCCTAAAATACCATGCAAAAATAGGCCTAAAAGAGAATTAAAGAGGCATGTGATAGTAGGAGACCTCAAACAGTAAAAGGTCCTTAATCAAACATGAAAAGGAGCTCAAAATATAACTATTTACAGTTTGGGTCGGAGCCCAAAAATGCTTGCAAGCAAGGCTTAGATATAGAGCAAGATAGGAACAAAAAAGAGGGAAAAGAAGCTTACCCTTGAAGACCAATGGACCAGCAGCTCTTGGTCTGAGAAATGGTGCTCCTAAGCTCTGAAAAACAGCTCCAAGTTGTTGGAATGGATGGTGGTGGGGTGTATACCAAAAACCGGGGCAAACGGAGGTGGTTAAGCGGTCCCGA
This sequence comes from Camellia sinensis, assembly GCF_055761805.1. Classification (NCBI taxonomy): domain Eukaryota; kingdom Viridiplantae; phylum Streptophyta; class Magnoliopsida; order Ericales; family Theaceae; genus Camellia; species Camellia sinensis. Next base: position 142,893,865 of record NC_138968.1, read on the forward strand.
ACCAAGGCACACGGCCGTCGGCTCCGAAAAAAAACCAGAAATCGGGTTCCAAACGGGAAAAATGGCCTACGACCACGAAACGTAGCCTACGGCCACTGAGAGATGATCTACGAGACCTCTTCCTCCCTTCGGGAAGAGAAAACAGAGAAAACGGAGCCTGGTTCGCAAACCGAGGCAAGACACGAAAGAGCCCGGAAGTCCGGAGGCAAGGCTCGCAACCGAGACTCTGAAACTTCTGATCGAGCACAATATGCACCATCACCGAGCGCTCAATCGGTGACGTCTGAGTCTTAAGGTCGGTCAAAAATGGGGTGTCTACAGTTGCCCCTCTTTGACAGAACTCGAAAGTCACACGTGACGGGAGTGAATGTCAAAGCCTAGAGACGACCCATTTTTGACAAGGCCGAAGACTTAGACAAACAAGCAAGATAACAAAGATGTGCCTGCAGGCATGCCCGCAAGCAGGGGGCAAGATGCAAAATGATATGCAGGAAGATTTTGATAATTGGACTTATACGCTACGCGTAGCCGGTTTGAAAATTGGACTTATACGCTACGCGAAGCCGGTTTGATAATTGGACTTATACGCTACGCGAAGCCGGTTTGAAAATTGAGGATTCATGCAATGCACTGTAATGTAGTGGCTAAAATGCAATGTAATAGCTAAGAGGTAAAGGTACCTTACAGGGGCAATTGGCAATGACTTTCCTTATGCTGCTAGGGATTTTTCGCTTCTCCTTGGTTGAACCGCAAGTACTACTTTTCTCCCTGACTATGGTTGCAGCTTTCCCTATTCTCCAACAGGGTGACAGATTAGGTTGGATCAGTATCCAGAATTGAGGTGCATACAGATGCTATCTCAATCTATGGGGCTGCCATACAGATTTCAAGCCGAGGATATACCCCTGGGTATTTAAACCAGACTTTAGTCTCGGAAATCCCGAACCTTTGCGTTCTAGGCATAAGCCATTCGAACTCTAGTTTCCACCGTCTCAGTTGGTCTCCTAGGAACTCACCGCAAACACAGGCAGGTGGCTATACCAGACCACCAGAAGTCGTTCGGGCACGACAAACACCAAAGGAATTGCACCTTTAGAGGATTTAAGGTCTCCTAGACTGGAAAGTGCACAAGACGGTGCGAATAAATGCAAGTGCGATGCGCAAAACAACGCGAATGATGATGCAGGATTTAAGGTCTCCTTAGACCGAAGAGTGCATAAGACAGTGCAAGTGATGCAAAAATACAATGTGCACAAGACAGTGCGATGCAGAGTGAATGCACAAAACAGTGCTAAACAGATGCACAAAATAGTGCGAAGCTAAAGGTGTACAAAACAGTACGAGCAGGGTGAATGCACAAAACAGTGCGATACAGATAAGGTGCGCAGATAGCGCGATGCAATGCATGCACAATGCAAGTAATGGTCACGGCACAAGATAGCGCGATGCAATACACTAACAAGTACAGGTGAAATGCGCAAGATAGCGCGATAAAATGCATGCACAATGCAAGTAATGTGCACAAAATAGTGCGATGCGCAAAATAGCACAAGTGAAATGTAATGCATTAATAAGTGCAGGTGGGACGCGCAAGATAGCGCGAATGATACAATGCACAAAACAGTGCGATACGCTAAACAGCGCGATTGATTTGAAATGCTCAAGATAGTGCGAATGATAAACTGCACAAAACAGTGCGATTGAGGTGCGCAAAAGAGCGCGAATGTAAACTGCACAAAACAGTGCGATTGAGGTGCACAAAATAGCGCGAATGATAAACTGCACAGAACAGTGCGATACGCAAAGTAGCGCGAATGATTAGAAATGCAGAAAACAGTGCGATACGCTAAACAGCGCGATACGCTAAACAGCGTGAGTGATTTGAAATGCACAAGACAGTGCGATACGCTAAACAACGCGAGTGATTTGAAATGCACAAGATAGTGCGAGTGAGATACAACCACAAGATGCACAAGACAGTGCAAGTGAGATACAAAGTGTAAGTGCACAAGACAGTGCGAGTGAGATAAAATGCACAAGAAAGTGCGATAAAATGCATCTTCCATGCAAGTATGGGGGCATTTTCCATGCAAAAGATACAAGCATTTTCTATGCAAGTATGGAAGCACATTCTATGCAATATTGAAAGCAAGCATATTCTATGCATGAAACAAGCAAAGCATATTCTATGTGGAATCGCAAGCAAGCATATTCTATGCATGAATCATAACGATGCACGGCACGCATGCAACAACAGTGTATATGAAAGTTCACATTCTATGCAGTAGAGGAGCATCAAATATGTACTCTGGTGCCTCTGATTTACCTCTTAGAGGACTTTGCAACACACTCAGCTTAAAAAGGGCACACCCTGTTCATATTGGCGAGAGATAACATCTGCTGCTGCTTTAATTGCCATTCTGACTTGAAGCATGCTTAAGCTTGGAGTAGAGGCACACTCATTCTTCGGAGCACTGACAAGGCCTGAAGAGGTACATATGGAATGCAATCTTAGAATTTTCTGAAGGTGAAACACACTCAGATGCTCAAAATTTTCCCTCTTTTCTTTTTCTTTGCAGTCCGGAACTTATATAAATAGGTCCTTGTTTTACCGTTCACACTTATCGGGGGTAGACCCTACAGTTTTATGAAAGAACAAATCCTGTTTTGCACAAATGTGGAGAATGGCACAGCATTCTGAGCACAAGATGATTTTTTTGAAATTGAGAAATGAGTTCTCGACCGAGTATTGAGCCTACAACTGAACACAGCGAAAAAGACTCAATAATGGAAAACAAAAGGTAAACAACCTAAACACATCGAGACACACTCGGACTGACTCAAACCAAGAATCGAGACAAAACAAAAGACACAACACTCAGACGTGTTACAAAGACGAGAGACCTCTTGGTGCACAAGGAGCCAGTTTCTCCGGGTATTATTTCTCACCCTTTTCTTATTTGTGATTCTCACATCACTCGGGCCTCAGGCTCTGTTTTTCTGAAAAAGCCCTTTCCTCACTTTTTCTCTCAGCGCACATCTCTCTATTCTTCAATCTCTCATTTTTATCCCTCCCCTGGGTGGTTGATGGATAAACATAAAGTTGCGGGTTCTTGCCCAACATAATCAGTTCGCAGCTATTTCCTCCGGTGACATCTGTCGATGCGCCGGATGAGGGAATGGAGTATCTTGATCCGTTCCAATCTTGTGCTTCGCACTTGGCTTGATATCTCGCTGCTTGGAGGATGAGAGAGCTTTCAGCCCTTTCGCTGTCGCCTTTAGTTGTGCGTTTTCTGGCAGGTAGAGTGCCCTTCTTGGCAAGTATGGCGCCTTTTCTGGCATGTATGTTGACAATGGGGAAAAGACAGAACACCTGACTCAACTGTGCCCCTAGTTCATCATTTTGACCATTTTTTATTTTTAGCTTTCTACTAAAACAATTTTAACCAAAATGAGAGTTAGATTAACATGCTTGTTCGATTTTCTGATTCAAAATCATGCAAGTTAGGTTATGAGCACTGAAAATTTTCCTTTTTTGGGTCCAAGAAAAAGGTCCAGTTTTGGAAAAATGGAATAGTTTTCGAGAGAAGATCAGTCAACCTTAGTAAAAATTCTCAAAAACTATTTTTTCAAACGACCACTGCTCAACAAGCATAGAACCTACTCTCGAGATGCACAACCTCAGATTCGAAGGAAAATTGCTCCTTGCTTGAGGGGAGCTGCATGGCAACGGATAGTCGCCCCTTGTTTGAACGGCACTGCAGCGCATTGAATGGCAACGGAAAGTTGCCCCTTGTCTGAATGGCACCATAGCGCATTGAATGGCAACGGAAAGTTGCCCCTTGTCTGAATGGCCCCGCAGCGCATTGAATGGCAACGGAAAGTTGCCCCTTGTCTGAATGGCCCCGCAGCGCATTGTAGTCAGTCCTCAGAGTGACGAACACAACCAAATTCTCGGATACAGAGAAAGCGAAGATGATCAAAACCATTACATGGGCACAATCGATTTGGAGTGTTTTACGGCTGGACTTCAGAATGAAGTTGCCTACGTATCCCAAAGATGGGAATCAACCCTTACGTAATTCGGGGTTAAGGTACACTCGGGTATTTTGACCTCTCCTTTTGCGCTCTAACTTTTGCCAAGGCCGCCCTTCCGGCTTTTCAACCTTGCGAGCTATGTTCTTCTTTTCTTTTCTTTTCATCTTTTTTCTTTTTCTTCTTTTTCTTCCTTTCTTTTTTTATTCTTTGCGTTTTTCTTCTTCTTTTTTTTTTGTTCTTTTTCTTGCTCTAACTTTTGCCTGGGTCGCCCTTCCGGGTTTTCGGCCCAGCGAGCCTCTTAAGGGTAAAAGTATAGCTTTGTCCATGTCAAATGGTTTTGAGATCCCGAAGTCATCTGAATCTAGGAGAATGGCTGTTGTTCGCTGACGATGCAAGAGTCCATCCAATGGAGGGTGAATTTGTCCCTAGTGTTTGTGGATAGGAACTCGGTTGTCCTTCAACAATGTCTTCTTCTTTCTTCCCTTCTGGGGTTTGGCATTCTTGCCGATCTTCACCTTGGACTCTTCGAGCACATTTGAAATTCTTGCCCCTAGTTCGAGGGGTGCTCCTGATCTAGCTTCGCAAGCTTCTTGATCTGACTTTGTTGCCGCTAATTCACGGGCTGCTCTGGATCCAGCCACACAGGCCTTACATTGCAGTTGACCTTTGAACTTTCTGAGTTCTAGTCTAAGGTTTGAAAATGAGGAGTCGAGTCTCGAGGCTGAGAGCGATCCTAAGCTGCACAATCTCAAGAGCGATTCCACACAAGTCTTCGCAGGACCGCGTAAAACATTTTTTTGAAATCTTTTAAGAAAACGACTAATCGCTCGCGCTGAAGACGGTGTGGGACCAATTTGGATCAAACCAGGATCCTTCTTAGTACTCACGTTAACAAACATGATTTCATTCATTAAGGGCTTAGCACGCCTCTCTTTCTCTCAATTTGATCAAAGTTTTGCAAATCCCGAGGAATTCCTTCCCCTTTGTTTTCATCACAATGTTTAAAAGGTTTTGAAAAACTTAGGTTAATGCAATGATTTTCAAAGCACAGAAAAGCAGGTGAAAAGCACTGTCGTTTCATTCAGAACTTCTGGCACAACTGGCACAAGGCAGAAGCGAACACAAGAATGTGAAAATCACTGCTGTTCATTCAAATCTGTTGGCATTACTGGCTCCAAGACAGAAACAGACTCAAAAGAAAGAAAAAAGACAAACACAAAACAAAACAGTGATGCCCGAGGTAACATCCCTGGAATCACCTGACTCTAACAAAACAGGACTGATTCGGTACAACAAGACAGACCCAACTGACTCAGTAAGAAAAGACTGACTCTGTACGACACAACAAGACTGACCCAATACCCAAGTCAGAAAGCACAAAAACTGGTATTTGCATATTGCTCAGAACAGTGCATGCCATTCCCACGTCTGGAGTTAATCGAGCGCTACCTGCAGGTGGTTCATCCCCCGATCACATAACATTATCCCCCCAAATTCATCGATCCAGTGCCGATAGACTTTGCTGAGCTCGGAGGGAGGATGACCCCATTGTCAAAAAGATCCTGTACTTCATGGCGAAGAAGGAAACAGTCATCGGTAGTATGGCCAGTTTGTTGATGGTACGCGCAGTACTGGGTAGCATCATGTGTAGCCGGAAGAGGGTTCGGGAGAGGCCGAGGCTCAAGGGGTTTGAGATGGCCTTGTCCAACAAGGATTTGGAGAGCTTTGGACAAAGGCATATAGAGGGCATGGAAGACCCTCCGACCTCGGGGTTGGTACTTCAAGGTTTGTGGATTTTTGCGAGTAAAGGGATTGGCAGGTGCTGGCCTGGTTTGTTGATCTCTTCTGAGTGCAGGATTATAGCTGAAAGGAACGTTTCTGATACAACGACCCTTCTCCCGGCTTGCCCCTTGATTCAAACTGCCCCCAACTTGAGTGGCGAAAATGTCATCCACAGTTTTTGCAACAACTGCGAGCACTTGCTCTTTGTTCAGTCCCTCGACTTTCAAAGCCTCAACAGCCAACAGAAGATGTTCATGGGGATCCATGTCTGCCCCTATCTTGTTCTCTCCACTCGCCTCCACTTTGCCAAGGGATTGGCATTCCTCAAATACAGCCCGTTCCAAGACTGGGGAGCCTTTTGACACGAACTCCCTGGTATGTGATGTGGTTAATGACGGAGCCAATGTCCCGGAGGCCAAATCTGTCACAGTTCTCTGAAGATCTTCGATCATTCTCTTCAGCTCAGAAGTAGTGGGTTCACGGGTTTGAGATGATTGAGGTTCAAGTGCACCCATCATGCATAAGTCCATGCTTTCTGGGATAAACACCTCAGGCTTGGGTAGATGGGCTGGGGTGATGTATATGCTGGGGTCATAGGTGGATGGCAGTATATGGATAAGATTGAGGTAGGCAGGAGATGTTCGGTCATTGGGGTCTGAAGGTGGAGCTATCGTCCGATTGTCGATGAGATTTTGGACCTCGTGGTGAAGGCGGTAGCAACGGTCGGTGCCATGACCGTGCTGCTGATGGTACACACAGTACTTGGAGGGGTTATGTCTGGCTGGGAGTGGGTCAGGCAGAGGTTGAGGATCGAGGGGTTTGAGATGCCCTCTTTCCATCAGGACTTTTAGTGCGCTAGTCAGGCTCATATAGAGAGGGGTGAAAGTTCTGCCCTGAGCTCGGGCTAGGCCGACGGTTTGTAGGCTTGGTTTGGCAAAAGGGTTGGTTGTGGTGACTGTATTGATTTCAGTGGGTTCGGGAATAGTGCTACTTCCAGCATTGGTACTCCTTGAAATCATCCTCCTTGTCGGTTCCCTTGTTCTGGGAATGATCCCACTGTTGAATGCATCCTCGACCTGAACCCCCAGTTCATGTAGACTTTTGAAAGTGAATAGTGGAGCGACTATCAACTTTTGCAACATATCATGCTCGAGGTTTTGCACCATCATCTGCACTTGATCCCTCTCAGAAGGGCGACGATCTGTCATTTGTGCTGCATTTGCTCTCCACCTCGCAACGAATTCCACAAAAGGCTCTGTTGGGTTCTGGCGAGTTGCTTCAAGCTCTTGGATGGTGATTTCAACTTGGGTATTGTAGGAACACTGATCGACAAAGGCCTCAGCCAATTCTTTCCAATTTTGCTTCACTTTGTCCTCCAACTTAGCATATTAAGTGGCTGCTACACCCGACAGGGTTCTTCCATACAGAGAGAGTTTTTGTGGCTTAGTCAGACCCATCGGCTTCAGGACATCCAAGAAAAGTCGGATATGTACCATTGGATCTCCAGACCCGTCGAAACGGTCAATATGTGGCATCTTGAATCTGTCTGGGAGCCGTACGGCAGACTCCGTGTGCCCATCCTCAATGTCGGGAATGGAGTTAAGGCCATGTGCCTTTTTGAATTGCTTCTCAAGGTTTGCGATTTTCACCGCGGTCGGATCGAGGTCACTAGCATCAAGGAGATAAAGCCTCTCATTAGGCTGCACCAGGGGTCTAGAAACTCGGGCTTAAGCCAACCCTTTTCGAGGATCTGGACCGTGCAAATCTTCAGCTGGCGGAAGTGGGTCAAAGTTCGGCTAGGGTCCCAAAGCTGGATGTGAGGCAGATGCCCCAGATGGGCGCTGCGTTTCAATACTGGTCTCAGCCTGCATGGCAGTTCCCTGATTTAGCGCTGCTGTCACGGCCACAAATTCTTCCGAACCCTGTGCCATCACGGTCTGCTGAGTCTGAACAAAGGTGATGTGACTGGCGACTGACGGATCAGATGAACCGGTGAGCCCTGACTGGCTTTTCTTTGCCTTGCCTCAGCGAAAGAACACTGGTTGCCCTTGAATTGAATCTCTGACCTAACAAAGTCTATCAGCACTAGTCCAATGTACCCGGGGGATATCGAAGCTTTCTGAAGCTATAGTTCCAGGACTACCCTAGCAAAAGAGGAAACATGCAGCATCTCAGCCTGATTTCACCAAAACAGATATGAGCATAACAGGATGACTGTGCCCTCTACTGAACTCTGCCCCAAAATTCGGCCTGTAAACTGTTACCCTTTGGTAAACCGAATCCCAAAATGCTGAACTGGTGCCCACAGGCCTGATGCCCAAACTTGTAAACTGATACATGCATTCGTATAGAGACGCACTCTAAAGCACATAACAAGCAAGTGAGAGCCAAAACACCCCTATGTTGGGGTAGGGTTTCCCTGTCCTATTTTGTCAGGAGCTAGGGTTTCACTACGCATGCAGCGGTTTCAAACAACCTAAATCGGGTAAGCAACCTGTCCTAGCTTGGAATGGTCACTATGGATTCCGAATATGCACTAGGTCGAATGGTCAAAAGGGTGCCCCGGTAAAACCGGGGTTTGTATTCCCATACTGGCAGAGCCCATAACCTATCAGCCTTATGGTCATGCCTTGACAAGACAAGCCTCCGGCAAATCGTTCAGGAATAGCAGATGGCAAACACAGTGTCCTACGCGCACCAATGCAAATGCAATGCAAAGAAACACACAAGTGTAGTCAAAACAAGATATCATGAGTTCGAGTAAAGTTCTCTAAGCTCCCCAGCAGAGTCGCCAGAAACTGTAGACGTCCCTGAACGCCCCGGGAGGGATGAGTCCCCCGTTCCGTTCGATATTGGGCTCACTACAGTTCGGACTCTCAATTTGTCACGGTTCTAAATCTGAACCAAAGAGTCCAAATCCGGCAAATCGTTTTTGAGAAAACAGATTTTGAAAGAAATGCCAAACATGGACTGCTTTGCCAGATACAAAGTCGCCACCTAAATATTTTATTTTGGGAAAATTTAGGAAACCCTGACTCGTTTGCCTAAGGCCACGTGTCCGTTATCACCAAAGTTGCCTCGGCTCGGGAACTTGGGTACGATTGGGGAAGGGCACTTCGTGAGCACCCCAGCTCGCCCGATCAAAGATCAGCCTCTACTAACCATGATATCTATTTTTGAAAACATTATGCGTTCTTATTCCGGTTATTAGCCTAGATTTACTATGTGATGCGCACAGTATACAAGTATAGACTGGATCGCCTGAATTGGAACAAAACATTTCATGTTTGTTTGTTTGAAAATGGTTTGATGGTGCTACCCGCAAGTAGGCTAAGACGTGGATTTGCCACCCTCGGGTGGGCTTAGAAAACATGATTTTGCCACTATCTAGTGGGCTTAAAACACACATTTGATGAATTGTTCCAATCCAAATAATCCAACCTTCACCCACAGGCATTCAGGCAGTTATATCACATAAGCAATTAGCCTCATGGTAAGCATGCTATCATGGCAGTCACTCACACGCATGCAAGGATGCTAAAGCATAAAACTTACCGAGTACTCTAAGCCAAAACATAAACTAATTAGAAATCCATGCATGATCCTAATTATACAGAAATGCCTAATGCAACACATGCAAAAGCACAACTATAGCAGGCTCGGCTATTCTAAACATGACATATGAAATGTTACAGCTAACATGTATTCAACTTGGAGTTGAAAATACGATGCAGTTAGTATGATGCGCCGAGCCCGGTGCATGCAAAACAGATGAATGAATGCAAACATGCTATCATACTGTATGCTAATTGAAACATGCCCTAATCTAACCATCATAAGCTGGTAAATAAAAGGGAGAAAGACGTGGGGTTGGAAGACATACATCACACACAAGCACACTTATTACAGTTGTGCCCTCGCTCGGAGGGTCCGAATAAATAATACAGTCCTGAATAAATAATTACAGTCCAAATAATTACAAAACCCTAATTAATTAAAAAATTAAATTAGGAAAGCAATAAATTGGTATGTAAGCCAGGGACTGCCTCAAATCTGCTCCGGATGATGAATGATGCATGCTCGGGTTGCCTTGTGCGGAGAATCCCTCGCGATGCCCCGGTTTGCCTCTGTTTGCAATTGTTCTTGGAATGCGTGCCAAGCTTCGGAAGGCTGCCGATTTCTGATTTGCTGCAACAGAGAGCAACAAAGGGACATGGCAAAGTATTTTCACATATGTATGCATGACTACTCTTCAGGGAGTGTAGTCCTCGGTCCTCGTGCCACCAATCACGCATATCGATGCATGATGGCCGAGGAGTCGATTTGCACGACTCAATATGAAATGAATGCACATATGGATACAACAAGGCCTAGACTCCATCATGGATAATCCGGAGTGTCGGCAACCAGGAATTGAGACACGTTCCGTCACTCGGAGTATGAAACGTACCTCGTTTCCCGTGCTTGGGCTAATTCCTATCCCAAGCACAATGCAATATGCATGACATGCATGAATGCAACTAATATACAACCTAGCATGCACAATGCTATGAAATGGCATACACAATGCACGATGTAACATGGCATACACGATGCTCTAACATACAACCTAGCATACGCAATGCTATGAAATGAAATGGCATACACAATGCATAATGGACTTACACTAACATAAGTGGACCTCAGCCACACTCACATTAGTGGCCATTAGGTGAAAATGAGACACTCGAGATGCGTGCACACATGCACGCAAACTGAGGACCGAACCTAAGGCACAACATGCAACTCTAACTAGGCATGGCAAGGCATGAAATATGGTATGCAAACATGCAAATTTCAGCGCTGGAATATGATGCTAAACAGCCCCGAAACATGGCAACATGGCACCCGATGCATGAGACGAACCCCGAAACTCTAAACTAGGCATGCGCAATGACCTATAGCTATACAAAAAATGCACTATTTAATCATGAAGCATGAAGACAGATTCAAGACAGTCCCAAAACATGCATATTTCCAGTTTATAACAAGTCCCAAATATGAACACAAATAGGGCTAATCTATCATGCAAAAATGGCCCCAAAATAGAGATTAAACACAAAGGGACAGCATCTGCCCCCAAATGGCAAAGAGCCCTTCAACAAAGTTGAAGAGGGGCTCAAAAAAAGGTATTTTACATTTTATATCAAGCCACGAAAATAATCACAAATAAGGCCAAACTATCATGCAAGAAAACGCCTAAAAGAGGGGTAAAGAGACAAGTAGCAGCTGTTGTTCTCAAACAGAGGAGAGCCCTTCACCAAAGTTGAAGAGGGGCTCAAAAAAAGACATTTCAAAGTTTATGGAAGAGTCCAAAACAGCTTACAAATGAGCCTAAACTACCATGAAAAAATTGGCCCAAAAGAGAGATAAAGAGGCAAGTGGCAGTAGGGGACCTCAAACAGATAAGAGCCCTTCTACAATGTTGAAGAGGGGCTCAAAATAAGACTATTTACAGTTTGTCTTGGAGCCCAGAAATGATCAAAAACAAGGATAATATATCATGCAAGATTAGCCCCTAAGAGAGAGATAAAGAAGCAAGTGATGGTAGGAAACCTCAAACAGCAGGAGGTCCTTAATAAAACATAAAAAGAGGTTCAAAATATGACTATTTACAGTTAGGGTGGGAGCCCAAAAGTGTAAGAAAGTATGGCTTAGATATGGAACAAAACAAGGCAAGAAAGAGGGAAAATGGGACTCACCCTTGTAGAACCAAGCTTCAACGACTTTTGGACCAAGTTTAGAACCTCTTCACCTCTGGAAATCAGCTTCAAAGGTCTGGAATAGAGTATGGAGGCTTTGTGCTATGAGGTAGTGTAGAAATGGTGTAGGAAACTTGGGGTTTTGGAGCTTGGAATAGAGAGAGAGAGAGAGATATATATATATATATATAATGCAAGAGCCTTAAAGAAAATTTTGTAACCCCTGAAAACACAGCTGGGGGTGCTGGTTATATAGGCAAAGGAGTGGAGGAAAAGGGGGGGAAATGAAATTCAAATTTCCCCCCAAAAATAGGCCTAAAAGAGAGATAAAGAGGCAAGTGGTAGCTTCCGGCCTCAAACTGAAGAGAGCCCTTCAACAAAGTTAAAGAGGGGCTCAAAAAAAGACATTTTAGAGTTTATGACGAAGTCCGAAACAGCTCACAAATAAGCCTAAAATACCATGCAAAAATAGGCCTAAAAGAGAATTAAAGAGGCATGTGATAGTAGGAGACCTCAAACAGTAAAAGGTCCTTAATCAAACATGAAAAGGAGCTCAAAATATAACTATTTACAGTTTGGGTCGGAGCCCAAAAATGCTTGCAAGCGAGGCTTAGATATAGAGCAAGATAGGAACAAAAAAGAGAGAAAAGAAGCTTAGCCTTGAAGACCAATGGACCAGCAGCTCTTGGTCTGAGAAATGGTGCTCCTAAGCTCTGAAAAACAGCTCCAAGTTGTTGGAATGGATGGTGGTGGGGTGTATACCAAAAACCGGGGCAAACGGAGGTGGTTAAACGGTCCCGAACCGAGGCACACGGTCGTCGGCTCTGAAAAAAAATCGAAAACCGAGTTCCAAACGGGAAAAATGGCCTACGACCACGAAACGTAGCCTACGGCCACTGAGAGATGATCTACGAGATCTCTCCCTCCCTTCGGGAAGAGAAAACAGAGAAAACGGAGCCTGGTTCGCAAACCGAGGCAAGACACGAAAGAGCCCGGAAGTCCGGAGGCAAGGCTCGCAGCCGAGACTCTGAAACTTCTAAACGAGCACAATATGCACCATTACCGAGCGCTCAATCGGTGACGTCTGAGTCTTAAGGTCGGTCAAAAATAGGGTGTCTACACCTAAGTGTACAAGAATACAAGAGTCCTAGGTATAATAGGAATAGATAACAACTAACCCACCCTCCCCCAAGCTCAAGGTGGTAAGGCAGATAGTAACTTGAGCTTGGCGAAAAGATCAGAGAAGCGTCCTGGAAGATGAGCTTTGGTGAAGAGGTCGGCGGTCTGTTCAGCAGAGGTAACAAAGAGAAGACGAACAGTGTCCCGAGTAACATGCTAGCATATGAAGTGGCAATCTATCTCAATATGCTTGGTGCGATCATGGAAAACATCATTATGTGCAATCTGAATAGCACTCTGGTTATTACAATAAAGATTGGTGGCAGAAGAATGAGAAACTCCCAAATCAGAAAGAAGCCAACGAAGCCACACAAGCTCCTGAGTAGTGTCAGCAAGAGCACGATACTCAGCCTCAGTACTAGAACGAGCAACAAGAGTTTGTTTCTTACTACACTAGGCAATAAGAAAGGTGCCCAAGAAGAAGCAGGACCCAGTAATGGAACGACGGTCAGTAGGATCCCCCGCCCAATCTGCATCAGAAAATGCATGAAGCTGTAGAGAAGACTGTGCGGAGTAGTGAAGACCATGAAACAAAGTGCCTTTCAGATAGCCCAAAATGTGAATCAGAGCATCATAGTATGGAAAACAGGGGGCAGCCATGAATTGACTGACAATGTGAACATCATAAGTAATATCTGGACGAGTAACCGTGAGGTAAACAAGACTGCTAACTAGCTAACGATATTTGGTGGCATCAGACAATAGGGAACTTCAAGAGGTGTAAGACTAGTCTGAGGATCAACATGAGTAGTGGCAGTCTTGCAATCGGTAAGGCCAGCACGAGCCAAGGGATCAGAAGTATACTTAGCCTGGGTAAGAAAGTAACCAGATGAATCTTGAGAAATTTCCAAGCCTATGAAGTAGCTAAGAAAACCCAAATCTTTCATCTCAAACTGGCGACAGAGAAACTGTTGGAGACTAGAAATACCCGCGGGGTCATCTCCAGTGATAATCATATCATCCACATAGAGGGTAAGGAGAATAGTACCATGCTCTGTCTTACGTATAAACAAGGCAGAATCATAGGCACTGAAGGAAAAACCAAAGTCACAAATGGTAGTGCTGAACTTGGCAAACCAGGCACGTGGAACTTGTTTCAAACCATACAAAGCACGATGAAGTTTGCAAAATTTGTTTGATGGAAGAGAAGAACCAAAAGGAGGTTGCATATAAACTTCCTAAATGAGATCACCATTAAGGAATGCATTCTTGACATCCATCTAATAAAGACTCCAGTGGCGAGCAATAGCCACTGCAAGTAAGCTGTAAACAGAAGTAAGACGAGTAACAGGAGCAAATGTTTCTTCATAGTCAATGCCATACTCTTGAGTAAACCCTCGGGTGACAAGGCGAGCTTTGTAATGCTCAATGGAACCGTCGGAATGAGTTATGAGCTTGTAAACCCATTTGCACCTAACAGTTAGGGATGTAATCGGTTCGGTACGATCGGTATTTAGATAAAAAAAATTACACCGAACCGATAATGTCGGTTTTATTATTTTGAACACCGAAACAGACCGCTTTTCACATCAAACCGCACCGAACCGAACCAATTGAAAGGATTCGGTTTGGTGCGGTTTAATCGGTTTAGAATTTTTCAAACTTGAGCCATTTTTAAATATAATCATTAATCTATATAAAAATATTAACAAAAATAACTTGAGCCATTTCAAACATATCCAATCCATCCATTTAATACATACTTTTTAATTCCTAAATTAACAAAAATAAAAACAAAAAAAAAAGTTTAAAAATGCTAAGGTTTCAAGAATAATGAGTTAGAGTTAAGATTATATACAATAAGAGTTTTCAAACTTAAGTTATAAAGATGATAATGTTAATTAATTAAGATTAATAATTTATTATACTTATTAATATCATTAGATTATTAGATTTTATATATATTATAAATACAATGGCTTCGTTTGGGAAGCCATGGTTTGGGCTTTTTTGGCTATTTTAGCCACAAAAAGCAAAATAGGCTATTTTAGCCATAACAAACAAAACATCACATCCAACCCATAATCATCACATTCTTTTCTCACAAAAAAACTCAAAAAAGCCAAAAAGCCAAAAAGCCAACCCACTTCCCAAACGGAGGCAATATATGTTGAAGCGGTCAGTTTCGGTTTAGATCGATGCATAAGGTGCTTAAACCGATATCGAACCGAAAATTGAAAAAATTCAAATTTAAAAACCGCACAGACCGATTCTTGTTAAAAAACAGACCAAATATAGCCGATTTGGTCCAGTTCAGTCGGTTTGGTCGGTTTTTTCAATTTTTTTTACATCCCTACTAACAGTACTCTTGCAAAGAAGAAGATTAACCACATCCCAGGTATGAGTTTTATCGAAAGCCTGCAGTTCATCAGTCATAGTTTGTTGCCAAAGAAGATTAGAACAAGCTTCTTGATAGTAAGTAGGTTCATGAGAAAAAAAGACAGTGGAACCAACAATATAATCACGGAGAAGAACAGAAGGTTGCCTTACCCGTGTGGAATGACGCTCTGGTAGAGGAGGAACCACAACAAGAGAAGGTGTAGACCATCAGCAGACACAGGATCCTCAGGATGGACAATAGGCATAGGCGGTTGTGAAAGCATGGAGTCAGAATCTGCATCAAAGTCATCATAAAACAAGTCTATAGAGAGATCAGTAAAGATCGGTGAGTGGGTGGACTGTGGTAAGTGAAACTTGGAAAGATTTGAGAACATTTTGTGTTCCCAAAAGACCACATGACGGGAAATATGAAGTCGCTTGGAGATAGGATCCCAACAACGATACCCTTTATGTTCTATACCATACCCTAGAAAACAGCAAAGACGAGAGCGAGGTTCTAGCTTAGTGTGTTCGTGAGACTGAAATAGAACAAAACAAGCAGAACCAAAAACTTTAAGAGTGGTTTAGTCAGGAGGAGAACCATACAAGCGCTTATAAAAAGAAATATTAGCTATGACAGGTGTAGGTACACAATTTATGGTGTGGATGGCAGTGAGGGCAGCTTTTCTCCAAAACTACTCAAGACAAGAAGATGAGATGAGAAAAGGCCGGGTAATGTCTAGAATATGACGGTGCTTCCTTTCGGCTCGTCCATTTTGTTGGGACATGCCTGCACAAGAGCAATGAGATACGGTACCATTAGCCCGAAGAAAATACAGAAATTCAGAATCCAAGTACTCTTTAACATTATCAGAATGAAATATTTTAATAGTATGAGAAAACTGAGTGTGAACCATGGCAGAGAAATCATAATAAATCTGTTTAAGTTCAGATCGATTTTTGAGGAAAAAAAAACCAAGTATAACGAGAAAAATCATCAAAAAAAATCACAAAAAATCTTAACCCCCCCATGGTCAGTGTGGGGGAAGGCCCTCAAATATCTGAATGCACAAGATCAAAATGAGTAGTAGACATAGAAGTACTGTTATTAAAATATAAAGCCGGTTGTTTAGCAATTTGACCAGATAAACAATCGACATCTTCAAGACAGACATGACCTAACTGACCACTAGAAACTAAAGTTTTCAAACGACTAAAAGAGACATGTCCTAAGCGACAATGCCAAAGCTGTAAACAAGGCAATGAGGACGTAGATGCAGTAGAGGAAGCAATGAGAGTAGCTGTAGATGATGTGAGGAGAGCAACAGTAGATGATTTGTGAGGAATGCAAAGATGGGTAAGCTCGAACAGACGTCCATGTTTACGGCCTATCCCAAGGATTTGTCTCGTTTGAGGGTCCTTCACCAAACAACCATTAGCAGAAAAGGTAACGGTTAGACCAAGTTCACATAACTGACCAACAGAGATAAGGTTCAAGTAAAGAGCAGGAATGTGATAAACATCAGAAAAAGACACGGTAGAAGTAAAAATGTGACCAGTGTGACAGACAGTCATATGAGAACCATCAGTAGTGTGTATGATGGGGACAGAGGACAATGATGATAGAGAAGAAAACATAGTGGAGTCAGAAGTCATATGATTACAGCATGTGGAATCAAAATACCAGGGAGAATTACCTGAAGTAACTGAAAGAGCAGTAGAGGGAGGAGTACCAGATTTGGTAAGCACTTGTTGGATGATGGACTGAACATCATCCATAGAGAATGAAGGAGTAGCAGAATCAGTGAAGTGGTGAGGAGAAGAACCCCCAGAGGCAACAGCAGTAGAGTGAGAACCTTGGCCAGATTTAGACTGATACCCAGAACGAGAAGATCCTTTCTTAGGTGGGGCTCGAGGACAATGGCGTTGGAGATGACCAGGAGCAATCTTACGGCAAGTAAAGCATTCTTGAACCTGGCATTGAACAAAAGAATGAATAGCTGGCAGGCCACAGTTGGAACAATGCTGGCATGAACTAGCGGGCTGTGAAGATGAGGAACTTTGTAAGGATGGCGTAGCAATAACAAAATCCATATGTTGAGATTTGAGAGTCCCAAATCGAGTCTCCTCTGATAATAGTTTCAGTAATGGCTTTGCTCTAAAGTGGGCAAGGGTAAACGATAGAGCAATGAAGCACATATGGGCTCAAAAGTGCTATGAAGAGCCATAAGGAACTGTAATAGTCGCTCAGAATATGCCCATGTAGGCTCATAAAGAGCTAGCTGGTCCCAAACAGACGACATCTGGGATAAGAATTCATTGATAGACTGACCGTGTGCCTGGCGCATGTGATGAAGAGTCTATAACAGTTGATTTTGATGAGCATGACCAGTGGTCTGATAACGGTCCCTCAAGAAATCCCAAATTGCTTTGGCAGGGGAAGTAATTTGAGCATTATCTTGGAACCGGCCAAACTAGAGATGAATGGAGGGAACTAAGGTAGCTCGGAACCAGACGATAATTTGATAATTCTTACTTTTCCATTCGTTAAGACGGTCATCGAATGCAGAGTCAATCTCATCCGCTTTCTGGTTAGGTTTAGGAAGAGCACCAGTAATGATATGCCAAAGGCGTTTTCCTTTGATAAAGCTAGAGAGAGCTTGGGCCCAGCTAACATAATTTAACCCATCAAGGATAACAGAAACAGAGTAGATGTGACGTCCTAAAATTCGGGAACATCAGATAATATACTAACCATTAAATACAGGGTTTATCTAAGGTTACAAGAGTAGGGAACGTCACTAATGAGTCCTTTGGATAATAACCAAGCAAGATCCCAGGAAGGTCAGAGGAGCCAAAATAGTCTTCCTTCAAAGTTCAACCACCTTAGATAGCAAAACTACCTTTTTGACAGATCTTGACAAGGTATTAACACAAGCCCTACATGAGTTGACGGGGTATAAGGATAGGTTACAAATGTTATATACATCCAAATTACAAAATCATGTCTTAAATACAACATGGGATCTATCACTTGCAATCTCAAAACATGTTTACAAACTAGTTTGTAATCCTCCTAGGGTAGCCGTACGTCCTCAAATGCTTCAGCTTTGCCTTTGACCGGTCTAATAGTCTTCAATACCTGGTGAGAGGGAGAATTGCGCCGAGATAAGTACGGCCGAGCTACACTAACGCAAGTTATCACGACCGAACTGTTTGCTCGGTCGGAGCGGCTCTACGGGCTGTCATGCAGGGCCAAGCTGGATTAATCGACCGGAGCATGGGGTCATTCGTGTTCCTGACCGAGTTGTGATTCGGCTAGGCATTTGGCTGGGCATTCGTATTCCTGACTGGGACTGGACCAAGCATAGCCCAGAATGAATTTAGACTAGGGCGAAGGCTGGTGCGCCTCAAGGCCAGTCAGTCCGGAAGGACCGACTTCTTACAGCTCGGCCGTATTGACCGTAGCTCTGTTTCTTCAAGGGATAGGTCGGTCTTGATATCCCGGTTGAGTGTGCCACCTGGGCCAACGATGTGGTGGAGGCCAAAACTCGCTCCAAGCCGCGTCAATACCGTTTGACAGTTCTATACGTACTGTTTGGAGGTTTTGGCCTTTACATGTGTAAGGTGGTGAGAGGCGAGCACTGCCACTTGTCCAGGGAAGGATAGTAGAGGTAGCGCGTGCACAATCCCTGAGGCTGCATGACCAGCCTAAAAAAAGAAAGGAAGGGGAACGTTGGAGGTAAGTTGTCTAAACAACTCTCTCTCTCCAAAAAGATCTCTCTTCTTCTTCAAGTGATCTGACTTGATTGTCGGAGGGTCTATCCGGCAACACACTGCCGGGCAGCTCATCGTTTCTTTGTTCCAGGTCAGACGTCGTTATGTAAAGCTTGAGTTCAAAGAGTACGGAAAGCAAAGGATATTTCGTCCCCGTACAATTGGCGCCGTCTATGGGAAGCATTTGATATACAAACCTTGCTCTTCAAGCTTTTTTGATCGTTTCATGGCTAACAACAACGAAACTTCACTGTTCGTCGTCGATGGTGTCACACCAGAGTCTGTTCGGGGGAGAGAAGGCCCACCAAATGTTCCAGCCATGGCGGGCCTCGAGACTTCTTCGAGAGCTGCACGAGACAAACGCAGGAGGAGTACTAATCGCTCGAAGAGTCCAGAGGGCCATCAACGGCGGGGGGAGTCCCATGCACAACGCCTGGAGCACAAACTCAAAGACCAGGATGCCCTCATTCGTAAGATGGCGGCTGAGATGGAGATGCTGAAATGCCAGATTAAGGGGAAGGGTGTTGCTGGAGAGGGTAACCTCAGTGAGCGCACCCCGTCTCCTCATTCTAGCAGTCATCGCCAGGAAAGGACGCACTCTCTCTCTATCACCAGGAACTACGGGGTTGGAGACTCCGATCCAAGGGAAGGCAGGTCCCTCACTCGCGACAGCACCTACCGTCCCTCGCGCCCATCGTCGACATCGCGATACTCTTTTTCCACCCGTTTCGGAGACTTGAGAGATGTGTTGAAGGAGAGGGCGCGCCGTAGAGAGACTCACAGATTGCCGGCGTTGCAAAAGCTGAGCACCCAAATCCATTGTAGTGAGGAAGTGGCAATGCCAGCACCCAGGGTAGTGGCCCCTGCGCTAGTGGACAAAGAGCTGGCGAGACTCACGGTTACGCCGCTGTCTCCAGAAATCGAGAGTACACCACTCCCTGCTGGATTCCACCAGCCTAAGTTCACCTTGTACGACGACAAAACGGATCCGTACATGCACGTGAGTCATTACCGGTAAGTAATGGCTGGACACTGGCGGAATGACTCTTTGATGTGCCTGATATTCCCAGCAAGCTTAGGAGAACTGGGCCTAAAATGGTTCGAAAGGCTTCCGGAGGGGAGTATCGAGAGGTGGCAGCAATTAGTGGAGGCCTTCGTCAACAGATTCAAAACCAACACTCGAACACCGAAGGAGGTCGATCATCTTTTGGGCGTCAAGATGGAGTTTGGGGGTTCGTTGAAGGCATACAACACGAAGTACTGGGAAACTTACAATGAGATCATTGACTGCCCCACCAATCTGGCGATCACATAATACAAGCGGGGTCTCCCAGTCGGACATAGGCTGCGACATTCGCTTACAATGCACCAGCCCACAACCATGGAATCCTTGATGCAACAGATCAATGAACACATTCGTGTGGAGGATGATGCCGCTTCCACGACCGAGAAGGCTAATTCGGTCGCTGCGGATAGGAGGGTTGCGGGGAAGGTTCACTCGGTTGGGCAGGAGGGCAACCGCCCGAACGACCGGCCAAAAGATTAATGTCGTGGCTCAAACCGCGATGATAGAAACCAAGGTCGCAGAAGCGACCGAGATAACGCTCCCCATGACGAGGAGGAAGATGCCAAGAGAAAATTGAAGGCGCGAATCGGTATCACCACGGTCTTTAAAATCCCTATCTACCGCATCCTGAGTGAAATCCGAGGTGAGCCCTTCGTCCGCTGGCCGGCCAAGTTGGGAAGTGCAGAGAGAGGCTTCAACTCAAGATATCGCTGCACCTTCCATGAGGAACGGGGGCACCGAACGGAGGACTGCTTGCCGCACAAACAACATTTGAAGGAGTTGGTGGCGGCGGGACGTCTTGACCAATACATAGATGGGGGTATAAAAGCTGCTCCACCGGGCAAAACCGAGCCAAACGGCCTAGCCTCCCTTGAGGCAGCGCCCCAAGGCATAATCAATGTCATCCATGGCATCATTGAACCGGCAAGGGTCTGCGAGCTAAGAGGAATGATTAAGAAAGCCGAGCACATGAGGGAAGTACTCTCTGTTCAGCTCGCTATGAAGAAAGGAAAAACCGAAGAAAATGATATCCTTACCTTCTCAAGTAAAGACTTGGAGAGAATTCAGATGCCTCACAATGACGCTCTAGTAGTGACTCTTCGCGTCAAAGACTTCGACATCAAGAGGATCTTGATTGACCAGGGGAGTTCGGTCGAGATCATGTATTACGACGGGTTCAAGCAAATGAAGTTACAGGACAAGGACTTGGCCCCTGCGACGTCTCCTCTGGTTGGCTTCAACTCTCAGCCAGAATGGCCGGTAGGAAAGATCATACTGCCGGTCAAGGTGGGCTCGGTCATAAAGCAAGTTGAATTCTGGGTGCCCAAGGTCCCATCAACCTACAACTTAATCTTGGGCAAGGGTTGGTTGCACGCCATGCAAGCAGTAGCATCGATCTACCATCAGGTTCTGCGCTTCCCGGCGCCAATCGGGCGGATAGAAGAGGTCTGGGGAGATCAGGTGATGGCAAAACAATGCTTCGTCGCGGTGAACGGCAGCCGAGCCGCCAAAGAGTTTGTCCAAATGATAGAGGGACCAGAGGGAAAGGAAGTCTTGGAAGACATGGGGAGAAGGGCCGAAGAGAAATCAATTAAAGATTTGGTGGAGGTGCGTATGGACGAGAATGATCCAAATAAGTTCTTTCTCTTGGGCTCGTCCCTGTCCAGCGCAGAGCGGCATGAGTACGTTGACTTCCTGATTTCCAATATGGAAGCCTTCGCATGGACGCCTTACAATATGCCTGGCGTCAACCCAAATTTCATTTGCCACCGGTTAAACGTCTTTTCGAATGCGCGGTCGGTCATCCAAAGGACACGCCGCTCGGCCATGCACCATGCCAAGGTAGTGGCGGAGGAAGTCAAGAACTTGCTGGAAGCAAGGGCAATAGAAGAAGTGCAATACTCTCGGTGGATATCCAACACAGTGGTAGTTCCGAAAAAGAACGGCAAATGGCGGGTGTGTGTCAATTATAAGACGGTCGACCGTACGTGCCCAAAGGATAGCTTTCCCCTCCCACGAATCGACCAGTTGGTGGACTTGACTGCTGGCCATGAGAGGTTTAGCTTTCTGGATGCATATCGCAGCTACCACCAGATAGCCATGTATGAACCAGACCGAGAGATCACATCGTTCACTACTCCTAGAGGCCTGTATTGTTATAAAGTCATGCCGTTCGAACTGAAAAATGTCGGGACAACTTTTCAAAGGATGGTGACCAAGATGTTTGCTCCCCTTCTGGGCCATACCATGGAGGCCTACATCGACAAAATGGTGGTAAAGAGCAGGGAAAAGTCTCAACACCTCGCCGACCTAGCAGAGATGTTCGCTACACTAAAACATCATAAGCTTCGTTTGAATACTTCCAAGTGCACCTTCGAAGTCGGCACTGGAAATTTTCTGGGTTTTCTGGTCATGAACCGAGGGATTGAAGTCGACCCATCCCAAATCAAGGCTAGATAAGAGCTGGAGCGACCAAACTCCACGAAGGACATGCAACATCTCGCCGAGATGGCAGCCGCGCTGAATAGATTTATAAGCCGGTCCTCGGATCGTTGCAAGCCCTTCTTTAAAACGTTGAAGGCCAAGTTCTTCTGGGACGACGAATGCAACCGTGCGCTGGCGGATCTAAAAGTGTACCTATCCTCGGTCCCTATCCTGGTTACGCCACAGTCGGGCGAAGAACTGTATCTCTACTTAGCGGTCTCTCAACATGCGGTTAGCGCGGTTTTGGTCTGTGTTGAAGGCACCCAGCACCTTCCCATCTTTTACGTAAGCAAGACCTTGCTCCCTGCTGAATCGAGATATCTGCCGCTAGAGAAATTAGCCCTGGCCCTAATGATGGCTTCTAGAAAACTGGCACACTATTTTCATGCCCACACGATAGTGGTGTTGACCGAGTTTCCACTCAAGGTGCTCTTTGAAAAGGCAAACTTTACAGGGAGAATTTTGAAATGGGCCGTAGAATTGGGGCAGTACGACATCAAGTTCCAACTGTATACCGCGATCAAGGCTCAGGCTCTTGCAGACTTTGTGGCGGAGTTTGCCCCTGGAATGCATCCAGTTTGCCCGGTTGATTTGGCTAGTGCGGATTTGGCACGGCCCATGGTGCAGGCAATAAAGATGAGTGTTGGGTCACAAATGGAAGAAGGACAAATGGCAGCCGAACTGGAAAAGCTGGATAACTCATCGAAAGACAAGCCTGACCGAGGCATGGAGGAACACCAGAACGAACCGACCGGAACCTTGGAGTTGAGAAGCTTGCAAAACCCATCGGATTGCTGGAAGTTGTTCATTGGCGAGATATGGAAGCTTTTCGTCGATGGGGCTTCCAACAGACATGGCGCTAGGCTGGGTATCGTGCTGACTTCCCCGTACGGGCTGGTTATCGAGTACGCAATTACACTCGGCTTCCCAGCGTCCAACAATGAGGCGGAGTACGAGGCCCTCCTTGCCAGACTAAGAAGTGCATTGAGAATGAAAGCGTCAACCCTTATGGTATTCAGCGACTCCAAGCTGGTGGTCAATCAGGTCTCTGGGGCGTATGAAGCCAGGGATGAAAGAATGATGAAGTATCAGGAGCTGGTGCGCGCAGAGATCAAGAAGTTCGCTGCCATAAGAGTGGAACAAATCAACCGTGAAGAAAACAACACAACTGACGAACTAGCCGGCCTTGCATCTACGCAGATAGCTTTCCCTAATCCCTTAATGATAGAATTCTTACCTCGGCCAAACATTGAGGAACTAGAAGTATCCGAGGTACTCTGCACCGACTTGAGACCTTCCTGGATGGACCCCATCATCGCCTTCCTAAAAGATAGAATTCTACCAGAATAAAAGAAGGCGGCCAACAAGATCCGGGCTAAGTCAGAGCGATTTTGGCTCTCTCCATCCGGAGCCTTATACAAGAAGTCTTTTACCGGGCCGTATCTGAAGTGCGTCCACCCCGACAAGGTGGAAGCTTTCCTTTATGAGATCCATGAAGGCATCTACGGAAGTCATACTAGGGGAAGGTCTTTAGCTTACCGAGCAATTTTTCAAGGTTATTGGTGGCCATGCATACAGGCGGACTCACAGAAATACGTTCGCAGGTGTGAAAAATGTCAAAAATTTGCTCACCAAATCTACCAGCCAGCCAAAGAATTGCTCCCCCTCATAAGTCCTTGGTCGTTCGCGCTCTGGGGATTGGATATTGTTGGACCGCTCCTAGCAGCTCCGGGCAATCGCAAGTTCTTCATCGCTGCTACCGACTACTTCACCAAGTGGGTTGAGGCCGAGCCATTGGCAATCATAAAGGAAAAAGATGTGAAGAAGTTTGTTTGGCAAAACGTCATCACCCACTTCGGTATACCGAGGGCCCTTATATCGGATAATGGCACTCAGTTCGATAGGAAACTCTTTCACGGATTTTGCGAGGAGTTAAAGATTGAGTTTTACAACTCAACACCGGCCTACCCTCAGTCAAATGGTCAAACAGAAGCCTCAAACAAGACCATCTTGGATGGGCTGAAGAAGCAGTTAGAGAAAGCCAAAAGGAAGTGGGCTGAAGAACTCCCTAACGTGCTATGGGCATACCGCACTACACCAAGGCGATCGACCGGGGAGACACCATTCGCCTTGGCCTATGGCATGGAGGCCGTCATCCTGCTGGAAATTAGTATGTCGACCATCCGGTCTGAGAGTTTTCAGCTGGACTTGAACAATGAAGCGGTGGCATTGGAGCTTGACCTAGCCAAGGGAAGAAGGGAACGAGCTCTAATCCACATAGCAGCTTATCAGCAGGAACTCTCCAGGAAATACAACAAGGCTGTACATCTAAGGCTATTCAAGATAGGGGACTGGGTCTTGAGAAAGGTGATGGGCAACACGATAGTCCCCGGCGAAGGAAAACTTGGCGCAAATTGGAAGGGGCCATATAAGGTGACTGGCCTGGCAGGCAAAGGGGCATACCATCTGGAAGACTTAGATGGTAAAGCTATCCCCAGACCGTGGAATGCAACCAACCTCAAGATTTTTTACTTTTGAAATGTAATCGTTTTTGTTACATGGCCTTTCGAACTTTTAACCGTTGGGCATTTGATGTAAGGATAGCGCTGGTTTTTGTAATGAAAAATAGCCCTACTTCTTGTCTTATATTATGTCTTTCTGTACAATGGCATCGCAAGGATATTGGGCCACTGTGGTTGCCAGGGGCAAAGAGACCAACCTGCACTGGGCAGAACTGATTTTCTCTCGCCGAAATAGAAAGAGACCGTACAAACAGTTGGTGCATTGTCCAATTAAACAGTTGGTGTATTGTCCAAATTAGACAGTTGGTGTAATGTCCAACTTGCATAAGGGCCGAGCTGATTTTTGCTCACCCCAAAACGAAATGTTGGCGTTTTGTCCAACTTATAAAGGCCGAGCTGATTTTGCTCGGCCAAATGAAATGGAAAGGTGTTTATCCAACCTATAAAGGCCGAGATGATTTTGCTCGGCCCCTGGAAATATTGGTGTTTTGCCTAATTTACAAGGCCCAGCTGAAATTTGCTCGGCCGAAAGAAGTATTAGTGTTTTATCCAACTTATAAGAGCCGCGCTGATTTTAGCCCACCCAAAATGGAATGTTGGTGTTTTGTCTAATTTAGAAGGGCCGAGCTGGTTTTAGCTCGGCCGCTTTGATTTTTGCTTGCCCAAAATGACATGTTGGCATATTGGCAGCATCTGAGAGCCGAGCTGCCAGTTGTGATTCATGAACATTTCAAATCGAAAGAAATTTTGCACATTGCAACCACGCAGAAATAGTTACGTGACGGGCGAAAAGTAGAATTTTCATTGATAAAGTAAGCTGGGTTACAAAAGTGGGGCCAAGCCCGATTACATTCAAAAAAAAAAAAAAGAAGACAGAAGAGATCAATCTAAATCTAGAAGGACATTTTGTTCGGCCAGGCCCACCTTGGCATCTTCTGTCTCGGCATCAGCAACCGCGACAACCTCTTGCTCCGCCTCACGGTCCTCAGCCCCTTCAGAAGCTTCGGGGGGATTTGGCTCGGCTGGTTGTACGGCGGATGCCTCTTCCTCAGCTGCCTTCTTCGCCTCTTCAATAAGTCTTTTTTGCACGGCGCTAGCGTAGGCTTGCATATAGGCTGGGACGTAGGCGGCAGGCGGGTTTTGGAACATCTCGGCGTCTTGACCAAGGCCAACTTTTTCCACGGCAGCTTTCCAACCACACTGGAAAAAAGATGTCCTTGGTCGCTTGAACTTGCCGCTCATAAGTCCTTTCACCCTCTGCATACCCGCAGTCTTCAGCATCATCTACTGCCTTGTCCCTCTTGGCTTTGTGGGCATCCCGAAGCTTTCGCAGCTCGGCGAGGTAGCGAGCCTTTGTCAGCTGAACGGCCCTCTGCTTGTCTTCTTTAGCCCGAGCCATTTTCTGACTTAGTGTATCACGCTCAGCCTCTGCCACCTCCTGCGCGGCCTTCAGCTTAGTCAGCTTGGCCGTCTTGGCCTTGTTGTTGGATATTGCATCCCACAAACTTTGCCGCACGGCGATCATTCGCTCGTGGGCCAGGTAGTTTTTCTGCGCGGCCTGAAAGCAAATGGAGATTGTTAGAATTCACAAACAGAGCAAAAACTTGGTGAACAAATTAGTCTCTCAACTTACCAACACAATTGTTTTTGCTGCCGAGCGAAGCACCTTCAGGTCGGACAGCTCATCGTGCTTCTTCATGTCGGCGGGAAGGATCAGCTCCTTGATCATATTGAAGCCGAGAGAATAATCCTTGTCTGCATAGACTGAATCGGCCGCAAAGACAGCCCAACCCTTGTATTTGAACTCAGGCGACTAGACCGGGGGGGCACTTGGGCATTTGGATGGCCCGAAGATTGGTTGCTCGGTCTGGTCCTCCAAGTCAGTTGAAGCTTGCTCGGTTGGGTCCTCGTCCGCCAGATGCTATCCGGCCATATCCTTCCTCTGTCTCTTCTTTAACCAGCCAGCTGCTTGTTCGTTGGCCAGAGCTAGCACAGCCCCCTTTTCTGGCGTCACCGGCGTGGAGGAAGTCCCCCCAGATGCCTCCGGTGGCTGGGACTCGCTAGCCTCACCGGTGATCATGGACTTAATTGCTCGAATCTTGGCCATTTCTTGCTCGGCTGTCAGTGGGACTAGTCTGATCGGTGGAAAACTTGGATCTGGTTCTGGAGATGGCGCACGCAGAAAGTCAGTTACCCTGCTCTTGCGCGGCGCTGTGTAATGGTAGGTCGGTTCAAAGCCGAGCAGCTTTGGTGATTTTCTCTCCTCGGCTGGGTGACACAGCAAAACCTTTATGGCTTCCTGGTTAGCGCGGGAGTAGTCATCTGCCAAAAGCTTGTAATCTGCAAAAAGATGAAGTTTTAGATCGGCAAGAGAAAAACCAATGCAGAGAGAAGATAATACGGTTCACCGAGCTACTCACCAGCACTCCCAAAATCTTTCCTAATGTACCAGCCCGGTATGGGCGCCTCGGTGTCCTCATAACGACCGGACACCCACAGGAAATCGTCGTCGTTGATTTCTTTGTTAGGATTACCTTTAATGAGCTTTGCTCGGCCTTTCCTGACTTTTAGATACCAGTAAAGCCCACCTTTATTTTTGCTAAGGGTATATTGGTGAAATATCTCGATGAGGCCGAGATTCAGATCGAGTATTCTATTTAGCTCGGTCACACCATTTATTATTTTGTATGTATTGTTGGAGACCTGGGTCGGACAAAGCCTCGTCTGCCTCAAAAACTCGCAGATCAAGGGCTGGACAGGGAAACGTAGTCCTCCTTCCACTATGGACACGACGGTGAAGCGACACTTGTCCAGCTCGCCCCATGGGGTATCCTCTTTTTTGGCCAGCTCTAGATGAACGTCATCCGGAATGTTATACTCTTTACGGAACTCGGCCATTGCCCTGGGAGAACACACCATGAACCGATATTTTCCCATCTATCCCGATTTTAATTATTGGGCGATTTATTTCATACCTCGGTGAAAAGTTTGTGTTAGCTCGGACTTTGAGCTTCACCGGTAGTAATGCTGAACGGTCTTGGTCGGTCCTAGTTTGTTCTGCATTGTTAAGAAACAAATCCAACGGTTAGCGCGGCATAAATCGCACGGCTTCAAGGTGGAAGTCCCTAGCTCGGTAAAAGGTTTCTGGGCATTTGACCGGTTCGACTCCTACCTCGGTGCGATTCTCTGGCCGATTTGGCCCTCCTTGTTCGGTTTCTGATTTTCAGCTCGGTCGAGGCCCCAGAAAGAGGCCATAAACGAGATTTTGCTCGGCTAACTCCTATTTATGGATCTAAACGATGAATTCAGCTCAGTCTTACGTAGGGTTCTAGCAGTTTATCCTAAATTCGAAGTTTGTGCATGGGTACTTGGAGAAACAAGGGGCATGGGAGCCTACCTACTTCTCTGATTCCAGTTCTTCCTAGGGTGTGCTGGTGTTGCCCCAAAGAGGGGGCACCAGTAAGATTCTGGCGGTCTAGTTGAAAATTTGGAGAAGCAGAAATGAAGAACACGAAGAACTCAAACGTAAAAAGACGAAGGGGGGTAGAGAGACTCACCGATATCGGGTACCAGGAAGAAATCGGCCAACCACGAGCTCGATTGTAGCTTCTAAAGGCGAAGGGTTGTAATGGTAGTGATGGTAGAGACTTGGTTGCTAGGGTCTTGCTCGAGAACGAATATGAACAGTAATGGCGTAAATGACCCCTCGTATGTGTATAAAAAATGGTAGGAAACCCAAAAGGCGGCAGCCGTTTGAATCTTGCGCATGAGGAAGACAGCTGTGGGGCTGTACAGGGCCAATGGTGTGAAGCCACGTGGCATCGAAAAGATGTCCCTGTCTGTACAGTTGTGCGATCAATGACAAGACTACTGGCTCAATTCAGAAGGCCGACCAAGTAGTACCTCGGTCATGATGGTAATCCCAATCACGCTCGGCTCGGACGGGATTAAGGGGCAATTAAGAGGGAGAATTGCGCCGAGATAAGTACGGCCAAGCTACACTAATGCAAGTTATCATGACCGGACTGTTTGCTTGGTCAGAGCGGCTCCATGGGCTGTCATGCAGGGCCAAGCTGGATCAGTCGACCGGAGCATGGGGTCATTCGTGTTCCTGGCCAAGCTGTGATTCGGCTAGGCGTTCGGCTGGGCATTCGTGTTCCTGACTAGGACCGAACCAAGCATAGCCCGGAATGAATTTAGACCAGGGCAAAGGCCGGTGCGCCTCACGACCAGTCAGTCCGGAAGGACCGACTTCTTATAGCTCGGTCATATTGACCGTAGCTCTGTTTCTTCAAGGGATAGGTCGGTCTTGATATCCCGGTTGAGTGTGCCACTTGGGCCAATGATGTGGTGGAGGCCAAAACCCGCTCCAAGCACGCGTCAATACTGTTTGGCAGTTATACACGTACTATTTGGAGGTTTTGGTCTTTACACGCGTAAGGTGGTGAGAGGCAAGCACTGCCACTTGTCCAGGGAAGGACAGCAGAGGTAGTGCGCGCACAATCCCCGAGGCTACATGGCCAGCCTAGAAAAAGAAATGAAGGGGAACGTTGGCGGTAAGCTGTCTGAACAACTCTCTCTCTCTCCAAAAAGATCTCTCTTCTTCTTCAAGTGACCTGACTTGATCGTCGGAGGGTCTATCCAGCAACACACCACCGAACAGCTCACCGTTTCTTTGTTCCAGGTCAGACGTCGTTACGTGAAGCTTGAGTTCAAGGAGTACGGAAAGCAAAGGATATTTCGTCTCCGTACACCTGGCATGAAACGCCATGAGTTTTGAATGCCCAGTAAACGCACACACACCTCGTCCCTTTTTCCCAATCCAATACACCATCACATTCATAGCAAGTAAGTAGTGAAACATGATATTCAAGTCAATAACAGCAAATTTCAATAATAAAGGAAATGAACATATCATTCAAATAGATAACAAAGGTTATAATGTTAGTGGTTAGTATTCTAGAAATCCCCCAAAGAGATTTCATCCTCCCAACCACAAGAGTTGGATACTAGACTATTCGGAACTCCCCATTTTGCTGCTTTGTTGCAGAACTAACCTCGGATGCCTACCAACGGTTATTTACCGCGTAGCGCCAACCGCAGGGCCTCAAAAGGGACAGCGAAAAGAAAAATGTTTTATCTCCTGAATCCGAGCTTATCCTTCCAAAAAAGTTTTATCCTCCTAAATGTCCCATCCGGACCCAACCTTATCTCACCCATCAAACCATTACAAAGAGTCCGAATACGTCCATTCTATTCTAGGGTTTACGCGACAACCGCTTGCGCAAGACTTAACCTCCAATTAGGGAGCACATCCCATCAATCCATACATAACACATTATCATCTCTTCAATATCCAAGTGATCGAAGACCCAATACCACCCCAATTAAGTTTCCCGTTGAGTTAAATGTTTTAAATTAAAGTTAGAACAAATTAACAAGGTAGTAATATCCGCATAAGCATGAACATCATCAATTGAAGAAGATAAGAAACATAACCATAACATATGCAATATCATACTAAGACATGATCACGTACTAATAAGCATATTCATGAACACAAAAGCATAAAACACCCATGCAGAACTAAATTTCCAGATTCAATACCATTTAAAGATTAAAATCAAAAGGGATATTTCAGATCTTTCCCGAACCTAGCCTTCCTATGGTTCGTAGAGAATTTAATCTAGTTTTCAGAACATGTTTTGGAAATGTGACAGTTTTTTCTAGATTTTTAGTTATTTAAGAAATGTTTCAACCCTGTCCAAATTCGTCGACCATTACGAAAATTGGATTTTCTTACAAACCGCTCACTCTTTTTCAATGAAACCAATTTGCCTTGAAAGCTAACTCCTTAAGGAAGAATTGGTCATAAAATTGAGGTCCAGAAGATTTTTATAAATTTTTCTAAAATTTTGGAAAGTTGGCTATAAAATAGATTTTTCTAGCACAGTTCTTACAACAAGAAAGTTGGTGAGAAAAGAGGTCAACTAGGGGAAAATTTTCACTTATCTTGTGATGAAAATTTGATAAATAATATGTATTAAACTCAGAAATTTAAGGTGAAGGTGTGCCTTTGGAAATTTTGAGAGTTTGATATGGAAAAAGGTAGTCTTATACTGATTAAGAGAAATACAAGAAGGGTAGAATCAAGGCTCAACTCCTTTCATTTTTAACACAAGAATACCATTAGAACACATTTGAAAAATACCATTTTAAACTTCTAATAACATGTATTTGGAAAAGGAAAATGAAAGAGAGAGTTGTGTTGTGGCTTACTTGATTGCCTAGTGACGTGTTTGCACAATTGTCTCCTCTTTTCCTCTCCTCTACTACCAAAGTTCACTCTTTTCCTCTTCTTTCTTTCTCTCAACTGAATGTGTAGGTGTGCAAGTGTATGAGATGTGTAACATGTGGAGGGTGGTGGTGTTTTTATAACAAAATTGGTGTAAAAGGTCCAAAATGCCCATTGGTTGGAATGGAATGGAATTGAGATGTATTTAGTTGGAATGTAATGGAATGAAGGATCATTTAGGAGTGTAATCATGTATTAAGGCATGATCTAGTTAGGGTTAGGCTTAAGTAGAACCAAGATAGTTACAAGTACAAGACAATTTTCTTTGAATTATGGTACCAATGTCAAATTTTCCTCCATGAATCATGCAATGTTGCCTCCAAAAATACACAACAAGTGTATATGCTAGGGTGGCTGGCCATGTGCCAGATTTGGGGAGATTTTTGTTGATTTTATATATAGATATGAAGATATTTGTGTATAAAATTATTTATTTAAGAAAGGTATAAGTATATATATGTATATATGTGTGTAATGGTACTAGTTTGGGGTCAAAATGTGATTTAAGAAAAATATGAGGGCATTGGGTTTAATTTATGAATTGGAACATTTATTTTAGTGTAGAATTAAATTAAATTGCGGTTAGAGAGTCTAATTCGGTTTGGATTTCTTGTTTCGAACAAAAACGCAATTAACCGACGAACGTGATAAAGACCGGAAAAACCTAGGGTTTCGAAGTGATAATTTCATATTTAGGGAGTCAATTAGAGTATTAGAAATCATTTCTAAGTTTCAGAAATCGATTAGGGTTTGCGGGTTTTTGTAGGCGCATGTGTTTTGATCCTAGGGTTACAATTAATTAAGAAATTGAGGGACTTCAAGGAAATAATTTAAAAGTAAGGGACTTTTAAGAAATTAAAATTTTCAGGGGCCTCACAATGGATGTGCTCAGTACGATCCACAATGCTCAAACAGTGCAAAAAAAAAGAAGATTGTGCTTTTTAGAGGCTGATTTTACAAAAGCAGAACACACCAGCGGATTCAGGAGGCCGAAAATAAGTAGGATAGGGTTTGAACGGACCAAAAACATGACCACAAAGGTAGCAAAGCGGCTGGTCAAAGTCGTTTGACCAAAAAAGAAGTACCAACACAAGGGCTGACGTCACAGCAAGGAGTGCTGACGTCAGAAATGCGCGGCGCACGTTAGCAGAGGTGCACACGGCACATGATAGTAAGAAGCAATAGCGGTGCACAGTCAACCAGGGCTGACGTCAGCGATGATGTTAGAACACGCGGCTCACGTTAGCAGGTGAGGCCATAGCGCAAGATAGCTCGTGATTGAAGCAGAGGCGCGCGAATGCGTATAGGAGACGGAACATTGCGTGCCTGATCTTTTAGCGGTGTATTTGACGGCACGTGGAGACGATTCATATTCGTCTTAAAGAGACGAAGATGATCGTATAGTCTAATCGTTGAAACAAGAAAGGACGAGATACGCAAAAACCAACATGAGAATGAATCAATCTACCAGAGAAGAAAGAAAGAAAGAAAAAAAAGGTGATGAAGACGAAGAGGAGGCTAGGAGAAAACCCTAGGCTCTAATACCATATTAAAATAGTAGAGAGAGAGAAAAATATTATGTATTGTATATCTTCAATCTATCAATTACAATAAGAGAAGCCTGTATATATAGGCTGAGAAACCTAGGTGTATAGGAAACCTAGGTGTACAAGAATACAAGAGTCCTAAGTATAATAAGAATAGATAATAACTAACAATTTGTATAACATTACTTCATCACACTACACGCATGGCTTAAGGTGACTTTGGGATGGAATAAATAGTGAGTTATATACTATATATTGTTTAAAAATTAACAACTCTTACAATGTAGTCTTTGGTTACAACTCAAAATGATATGTAAGGGTCGCTTGAGATATTCTAAATAAGTGTACTTTTTGACTTTTTATATAAAAAAAATGTGTAGAAAAGTAGAGAGTAGATGTTGATAGATGTGACCCAAATAAGTATATGTATGCAAAAAAAGTACACTTTTTTAGTGCATGCCAAACACCTACTTAATTACGTTCTAAGTATTTTTTCGATTATGCCTATGAGTGATTTTTGAATTATATATTAAAATAATATTGGTTATATCTAGGGCTGGGCATAGAGTTATCTGAACTACACAGCCCGTCCAATCCGAACTGATCCGCATACAAATGGGTGGTTTCGCAGATACAATGCGAGTAGAGACAATTTGGAATATGGCATGATTGCGAGTTGCGGGTTTAACCCATACCAGCAAGAACCCGTTCGCACTCAGACATTTAAAAAAAAAAAAAAATTTAAACCGTTGTTATTTTATTATTGCATTTTGGATGAATGTAAAAGTTAATGAAGAATTACTTTTAGATAAGTTTAGGATTTTGAATGATTTTATTTTAATTGTATTGTTGGATAATAGATAGTGAATGAGATTGATGATCTAGTTTAGGATTTTGAAAGATGTGCTTGTATTAGTTTATGATTTGATTTAAAAGTTTAGGATTTTGAATGATTTGTTTGTGATAGAAATTAATTTTGTTGTGTTTTTAGTTTTATAAGTTTTAATTAATTAATTATTAATGTTAGAGCATTTTAGAAAATGGGAGGAAAATGGCTCAAAATAAATATTTACAAAATGAAAAAAAAAAGAGCTCCAAAATAAATTTTTAAAAGAAAAGAGTCTAATCTCCGAACCATATTCGCATAAACTGTGAAGCCCCTGAAATATGTATTCACTTTAAAAACCCTAATGATTGAATTATTTTCTTAAAGCCCCCGGTTACTTGAATTAATTCGAATCTTGTCGGTTAGCATTACTATCTTTTATTTTATCAAAACAGGAATTACCCTAGCTGGATTAGGTTTCCTAACCTAATTTGATTCTACATAAGTTACATGTATTTAACTCCAAGCCCTCACTCTTTATTTAAATTCAAAACTTATCCAAAAACTAGTACTTGTACCTTGTACCTTGAAGTACCATCAATCATGTAATATATATATATATATATATACACCTTGAGGAGTGTGCCCTAGGACCAAAATTAATAAAAAAAATGCCCCAATCACCCTTCCCAATGGCCGGCCCTTCTAGGAGAAAGTGAGGAGACCATTTTCAAAATATATTATCATGAAATTCTAGAAAAAAACACAACCTAGTGCCCTAGACCTAGGATGCAAATTCCAAAACTAGTTCCATTTTAACTAAGTGTTGCCTAATCCTTGAGTAAGCCCCTCCCAAATCACTTCTATTCCTTTAAACTTCAAACAAATCCTAAACTTTTCATCCATTTCCAACTAATGGGCTTTTAGGACATTTTACATCAAGAATTGTCTATATATACCAACATCCCCTAGCTTGGCAAGCACAAATAACACACTCACACACACTTTCGGCTAGGGAGAGGGAGGAGAGCAAGAGAGAGAAGTCTAGAGAAGAAGAGGGAGGAAGAAGAGAGCCTTCTTGTGCAAAGCTTAGTAGGTAAGCCACAAACACAACCTTCTCTTTCATTTTCCTTTTTTCAATACATGTTCTAAGGGTTCTAAATAATAGTTTCAGATCTGTTATTAATGAGTTCTTATGTTAAAAATGCTAAGGGTTGAGTATTGATTCCATCTCTCTTGTATTTTCTCCATTTTGGCACAAAACCATCTTTTTCTATACTAATCTCTCAACTTTCCAAGGGCACTCTTTCAAACAAATTTTATGAGTTAAATATATGTTATTTAGCTTGTTTTCTTCACAAAAGAAACGAAAACTTTCCCTTGGTGGAACCCTTTCCTCATAAAACTTCTTGTTTTGGGCATAGTACCTTAGAATCTGTTTTTTCAGCCCACTTCCAGAAATTCTAAAAAAATGTATAAAATTATTCTAGACCTCTATTTCATGTCAAAATCTTCCTTGAGGAGTTAGCTTTCAACTAAAATTGGTTTCATCGAAAAAAATTAAGCGGTTTGCAAGAAAATAAAATTTTCGTAACGGTCGTCAGATCTGGACAGAATTTGGACAGCGCTGGAATATTTTCTAAATACCTTAGAATATGGAAAAGCAATCCCATTTCCGAAAAATGTTCTAGAAACTAGATCAAATTCCCTACGAACCATAAGAAGACCAAGTCCGGTGGAGGATCTAAAATAGACCTTTCATTTTAATCTTTATGCGATACTAAATCTGGAAATTTGTTATGTGTGGATGTTTTATACCATTGAGTTCATAAGATTGCTTATTAGCTTATGATCATATCTTGGCATGATATTTTATGTGTTGTGGTTATGTTATTTACCTTTCTCATCTTAAGAATGCATGCTTATATGGATATTATTGTCTTATAAGTTGGACTAACCTTGATTTAAAACATTTAATTCCACGGGAAACCTAATTGGGAGGGTATTGAGTTTTCGAACACTTAAGTAATGAAAAGATGAGAATATGTGATATATGGATTGTTGGGATGCGTTCCCTATTTAAAAGTTATAGTCTTGCGCAAGTGGTTTTCGAAACCCTTGAACGGAGCGGTTATATTCGGACCCTAGGTGGTTTGGTGTAAGGAGGGATTCGGGCAAGGCCCTATTTTACCGTCTCTTTTGAGGCCCTGCAGTTGGCGCTACGCGGTATATAACCGTTGGTAGTCATCCGAGGTTAGTTCTGCAACAAAGTAACAAAAGAGGGGGCATATCGAATAATCCGCGTCTGATTCTTGTGGTTGGGAGGACGAAATCTCTTTGGGGGATTTCTAGTTTGCTAACTTCTAACTTAACCATTTATTTATTTATTTATTTGAGTATCATGCTTTACTACTTGATGTTATAATTGTGATTGTGTATTGGACTGGGAAAAAGGGGCGGGGTGTGTGTGTGTTTACTGGACATTCAAAGCTCACGGCGTATCATGCCAGGTGACGAAGAGGAACTCATAGCTGGAGACGACAAGCCCAAAACCTTCGAAGACTTTTGGCTATCTTAGGAAAGTTAGAAATTTCCTTTGATATTTTGTAAAACTCAAGTGAAGATTTAAATTTTCTTTTGAGATGTAATGTAATGGAACAAGCTTTGAATTAAGGATATTTGTGGTTGTTATGTATTTATATTCTACGCATATATATGAACCTTATCGTTGTTTATGAGACCTTGTGTCAATACCTTTTAAGATCTATCAAAAGGGTGGTGCGCTGCCTAAGAAAGCTAGACTTAGAAGGGAGGCTAATTTGACTCCTCTTGCGATCTAGGATCTTACTTGGTTTTTTACCATAGAACTCATTAGTGACTCTCCCTTAACTACAACCAATATTGTAGAATCGGGGCGTCACATAAACCGCAACCCGCACTGCTGGCGGTTGCGAGTTGAATTTTTTCCAAACTGCATACATGCGGGGGGGTCCAAACTGATTTACAAACTGTCCAAAACCGAACCTCGACCACCCATAATTATATCTCAAGTGATGGATGATATGGTTACACATTAAAAAAAAAAATGTGCAATGTAGCATGATCCAATATTTTTTCAAAACCGATTAATGTGATAATCATTATTTATTTTTTATTAATTAATGTGTTAATATGATGAGATATATATTAGGCCAAATTATATTAAGGGTTTGGTTGGCATGTCCCTTGGGGTTAAAATAGCCATATAAGATAAAATAGATTATTTTAGTCAAATAAGACAATGTCACATCCAATCTATAATCATTTCATTTTTTCTCTTACAAAAGTTTAAAAAATTAAAAAGTCTATCCCAAACAAGGCTTTCTAATCCCAAATCAAAATAGCCAAAAAATTAAAAAGCTAACTCATATCCCAAACGAGTTCTAAACCCCCTCAAATTGACCATTTATACTTTACCCTCCTAATATTTTAAACCTAACAATTACAACCCTTAAATCATTTGAATTTGAATATTAAATCCTCCTGTTAGATATTTGGATGAAAAATTGTCAAGTGTTGTACACATGATGATTATATTAAACTTTAGATGAAAAATTGTCAAGTGTTGTACACATAATGATTATATTAAAATTTAATATATTCATCATGTGTGCAACACTTGACAATTTTTCATCCAAATATCTAACAGATGACTAATAAAAAGACTTAATGTTCAAATTCAAATATTTTAAGGGGATAATTGTTGGGTTTGAAATATTAGAGGAGTAAAGTGTAAATAGTCAATAATTTGAGGGGTTTAATATAATTTGCCTTGTATATTAATGGTGGAACCCATTACACATTATAATATTAAAAAATATGATAATAAAAATAAAAATAAAAATAATTACAAAATAACTCCAAGATTTGACTTCGGAAATAAATCAACCCTTAATTTTTTAATTATTTTAATTTAAAACTTAAACATTAAAAATGATGTCAATTTTAATCCTACATTTATGTCATCTATCACCACCCCTCTTCTCTTCGAAGTTCCAATCAATTGTGGAGGTGTTTGTTTGAGTTTTTTTTAACCAATTTATAGCTTCTAACTTTAGAAAGGTTATTTTGAACTATTTTGTTAAACTTATTTCAAACAGTTTCTGATTCTAACAACTTACTTTAACTTAAAAAAGCTGATTCTGAGAAGTTGATTACCCCATGCTTTTAATTATCAGTTTGTGCTGTGGACATGTTAATTTACGGTTATACTCTTAGATTTTTTTTTATTTTTTATTTTTTATTTTTTTAAAAATAGAAAAAGACCCAAATGGACTTGTAGATTATTATTATTATTTTTTATGAGAAATGTAGATAAGTAGTGAATAACAAAAAATAAAAGTTAATTGAAAAAGTTATTTCATAGCTTATTCAACAAACACTACTCAGCAATTTAAATCTATATTTCAACAGGTACACTAAACAGATTAACAGGTTCTAATTAAAGTCATAATGTATAATCTGTTAAGTTATAATCTATAATCTGTTTTAACAGCTATACCAAACAAAGCCTATGTCTCCAACTTTTTTCTGTTCCACTACTCCTTTCCTTATTAAGGGTGTTTTGGGAAGATGGTAAAAAGTAATTTTTTGATTTTTAACTAAGTTTTTTACTTTTTTAGACAAGTGATTTGAGAAGTTGGTAAAAAGTTACTTTTGACTTTTTGATTAATATTTGTTTATGATATCAAATCACAATAAAATGACCAACCTATCCCCATTCAATTTAAAATATTTACAACTTAACCTATGTACTCCCTCCGTCCCAAAATAATGGTCCCTTTTGGGGAATCTAACTTTTTTTGATAGTACAATTATTACATTTTAAAAAATTTGATTTTCTAAAATTACCCTTTGATAGTACATTTTTTGAGAATATCAATGTCATAAATGTACTTTTTATGTTGTTAATGAATTTAAAAGAATGTCAAAATAGAAAATTTATATTATTTTTGTACTTGATTTTTGAAAAGGAACAAATATTTTAGGACAATGAAAAATGGAATAATGGACTAATATTTTGAGACGGAAGGAGTAGCATATTTTGACCCATAAGAGGTAGAATTGTAATTTTACCAATGGCCGAAAACTAACTTCCCAAATATCTTTAAATATAAAAAAAATCAACTTTTAACTTTTACTATAAATTAAAAAAAATAACTAAAAACCAAGTTGTCAAAAGTGGCCTCACTACCACTTGTGGGGACATATTTTTTGGGTAGTCCACGTGGCCGAGGTTGTTAGCTGAGGTTTTACGTGGGCAGATCATGTTTGCCGAGATATTTGGGGCACTGCCAAGGTATTCTGCGATAATATCGGAATCCAAGATAAAGCGGATAAGGGATAAGAGTCCTAGAATGAGAGAAAACTTCAGTTTGGGTAGAGATGAGACTCTTAGAGAGTTTATCCTAATTTTACTGGGAGTCCAAGATTAGCAGTAATCCTAAGTCCGTTAGAGCTAAGCTTCTATTGGGACTAGGATTGTGTTGGCTATAAAAGGGAGGCACCTCCATGGGTCTAAAGTATGCTTTTGATATTATGTCTAGTGAGTTAAGCACTATTGGTTATCTTTGAGAGATAATAAGTACTGACTTGATCGTCGGAGTGCCCCCGAGTGGACGAGCCA
Organism: Camellia sinensis; assembly: GCF_055761805.1. Taxonomy (NCBI): domain Eukaryota; kingdom Viridiplantae; phylum Streptophyta; class Magnoliopsida; order Ericales; family Theaceae; genus Camellia; species Camellia sinensis. The sequence goes on from NC_138968.1 coordinate 142,933,166, forward strand.
CCGCCGGAAACTCTTCTTTTTGTTGCAGGTCATTCGAGCTTAATCTATTCTGCTGGTGCTCTCCAGCTGGGTACCTGTTTGGCAGTGTGGTCAGAAAATTACCCACACACCCATTTCATTCCTTCCTCAATTCGTAACCACGGCTACCTTCCAACACCATGGCGAAAAGAAATAAGTTAAATTGACTAAATTGCCCTTGTTTCGTTATTTGTAACTAACAGAGGTTATAATTAATACAATTTTAAAATTTAAATTGAAGCAATTAAAAAATAAAGATTTTGATTTGTTGTTCTTGTTATACTTGTTACTAAAAATAATATAGGGGTAAATTACAAATACATCCCCTCAGATTTGTTTAAAGTACAGATTGTCCTCTATTGTTTGAAAATTTACAAATACCTCCTTGTTAGTATTTTTTATTTAATAGAATTAATTAAAAAAATAAAATTCATAATTACTCTTCTATATAATAATAAAATTACCTAAATTATTAATTAAAATATATTTCTAATATCATTAAAAATTGTTAATTGACTTGATAATTTATTAATAAAAATGACGATTTGTTATGAAATTAAAAACCTTAAGAGGTGGAATGTAATTTTCAAAATTATAAAAAATAATTTGTATTTTAGTTAAATTTCAAAAGTTTACCCTATAAAAATATAACAAGTTTACCCGTTTTAGAGTAGCATGAATTTAAAGTTGACTCAGTAAATTATGCATATCGACAAATATGCAGAAGTTGGCTTGGTGGAAGAAAGAAGGTGCAAAAAAGTCCATGTCAACTGAAGGAGAAGTAATTCCAAAAAAAAAAAAAAAAGCACTGAAGGGAGAAGAAAAAGAAGTCCCAACTACTACCACTACAATTCAAAATACAGGCAGCCAAATCCAACTTGGGCTTACGGAGTCTTTTGGCAACTTGCTAAAGACAAAGCTATTGCGCTTATTAAATTAATATAGTGAGTTGGTTGGTGTTTTTATTGAGTTGTAAAATAATGAATTTCACTAATGTAAATTTTTATCAAGTACAAAAAATTTGTACAAAAGAAAATGAAAAGGAAAGGCAGTGGCAGTGTTTAGAAACCTTTTAGAGAGACTGTTTTAGCCTTAAATTACAAAAAAAGTCTTTTAGTTTCAAATTGTCCCGTCTAATCCATTGATTTAAAAAAAAAAAAAAAAAAGCAGCGGTCTAATCCATTGATTTAAAAAAAGAAAAAAGAAAAGCAGCGGCAGTCAGCTGCACAGACAGCCTACACTGTCACCAACACAGTGTAGGCTGAGGCTACAATGCCATCCCACAGACAATTAAATGACCATTTTGTCCCTGTAGATCAATTTTGGAAAAAATAAGGTTAGAGGCAAATTTGTCGTTTCAACCTTAAATATCGTTTTAAACACATCTTTCAATATAACAATCAATCTAAAAATTTAACCCAACTTCCTAAATACAAAAACTAAAATAACCTATTAAAATAGTCAAAAAACAAAAAAATCTTAAAAAAAATTCACTTCCCAATACCCACAGTATACTCATATATATATATATATATATACTCACACTTTGTTTGGTTTTAGAAGTTTCAAAAATAGTTTTTGAGGTTTCAAAAATAGTTTTTGAGTTTTTAATCAGAATTTTTTTTTTTTGGTTTATAGTGAATTTTTGAAAATATTTTAATCAATATTTTCACTTTGTAGATCCACTTAATCTAAATACACTTAAAAGTACAAATTTTATATATAAAAAAAAATACTAAACACTAACAAATACAAAAAAAAGTACATTTTTGTATTTCTTAATTTTTTAAAACATTTCTTCACAATTTTTTTTTTACTTTTTAAGTATATTTAGATTAAATGCATATAAAAAAATGACTAGAATATTAAAAAAATTTACTAAAAATAAAAAAATACAAATTGAAAACTCAAAAACTTTTTTAGAAAACTCAAAACCAAACAACTACTTTTACACAAGTTTTAGGATTTTTTTCACCATTTCCAAAACTACTTTGCCTATTTTCTAATGTTAAATAATTTCTTCAGGACACTCCTTAGTATTTCTATAATTTTTTAGTTTAATCCCTAAGACATGACCATCCAGTCTTAATTTAGATAAATAAATAAATACAATTAGTTCCAAGCTTTTGATATACTTACGTTAACATCCATTTGAGTATAATTAAAATGACTGAAATTAATGTTAGGGGGTGGACACTCAAATGAATAAAGAAAAAATATTTAATTTAGTAGGTAAAAATTGATGATATTATTTTTTGGGTTTGGCTTATTTCAAGTTGTCATCTCAACTTGAGAGAATGTTTGGATTTGTTAGGCCGATTTTGGAATCGATTACGATGATTTGAATTGTTTATTTTTAAGACTCGTTAAGTATAATATTCATGCAAAATATTAAGATGATTGGGTATCAGTAGCTATATATTTGAATCGACAAATATAATTTTAAAGAATAACTATCTATTTTTTGTAATATAAATTTAATTCAAACATATAGCTATTGATGTCGATCATCTTAATTTGTTGCATGAATATTCTATTCAATAAGTCCTGTACGGGGAGCAAATATTCCGGCAAGCCCGTACTCCTTTCTTTCAAGCTCCGTCGATGTCCAATCACCTGCGAGCAAGTAACGGTGAGCTACCCGGCAGTGTGTGGCCGGAAAAACCCTCCGACGATCAAGTTAGCACACACCTTAAGACGGATAGAAAGAAGGGAGAGAGTGTTTGAGTGTAAGAATTCCTTACAGAGATGTTCGTGTGTCGCGTATGGGGGGCGCAGACATGCTTATATACCTTCTGAGCCCCATATCCACTCCCAGTCATCTCTTGACACGTGGCTCTGCTATCCCATCTGTCAGCGTAAACTTTGCCAATCAACACCTAATCTCAACTGCCTGACTTCACAGCTGGAGCTCGGCAGCCGAGCTGCTCTACCACGGCCATGCCATGCTTCATACCCAAGCGCCTAACCGGATAAACACATGGAGGACCGGGCTAGGCGGCATCCCGGCAGTGCCTAGCCGGGGCACCTCCTTTGGTCGGCCTTTCTGCCGGTCAAACAGTCTCCTCGGTCGACCACGCCTTTCCGGGCGCCGGTCACTCAACTTATCTGGCTTCAGCCATCCCCTGATCAGGCAGCCCGGTCCAACCAGGCGCTATCTAGCCGAGCTCCATCTTGGGCCAGGGTGACTCACACTTGGCCCAAGTTCTTCCCGACTCAAGTTCTGGCAGCCCACTTCCCGGTGGATGGCCAGTCATCTCGGCCCCATGCACCGTTGGGCTCTCAATCTGCTCGGCCGTTACCTCGGCCCAACTCCTGATCATAAATCACCCTCTCAATTGCCCCTTAATTCCGTCCGCAAAAGCGTGACTGGGATTATTCTCTTCGACCGAGATAACACTTCTCCGGTCTCCAAGAGGCCAGAAGGCAACCGGACTGGTTAACAAACTGGCCGCAAACTTGCCCGGTTATCCGCCACGGATGACGCCCTCTTCTTCGAAAGTAGCTCGGTTGGCTCTTCGACTTTTTAACCCGTCGCTTCAGTACTGGTATTGCCATAAATAGGGACACGTAGCGGGTTGCCATTGGTCATCGGGCAGCCAACCCGCCGTCCGTGCCAGAGTTTTGAATTTTGGCGGCCTTTCGTTCTTACATATACACGACCTCCTAACGCCATTTCTTCCTACTGCCTTTCTACTACCTGACGATCCAAAGCTCGAGCCATCTCTTCTATCTCGACTGCCATTCTTCGTGCTTGGAAGGACAGCTCGAGCCCTTCACAGGTAAGATCTTCATTCCTTCTTAAGTTGCTGTTTTCTTTCATAATACACACATTAGGGCACAAAAACATAGCTATTAGGGCATAGGTCGTAGAATCCGCACCTAACCTCCCATTGTTCTTGGTGTTCTTCATCTTCATGAAGAACACTGAAAAACTGGGGTGAACCGGGCTCCTGGTCCTCTTTTGATCCAAAAAACCAGTCCAACCGAGCAAATAACAAGTTTGTCTCGACCCCAGCAAAAACCGAGATAACAAAAGGACTTGGTCGCTCAACCGGGCTAACATCTGGTCTGCTTGGGCGACCGGGCTCCTTAGATAGAATTAGACAATCGAGGTGGATTGGCACTCTAAATGACCGAGCTAAAATCCAGCTCCTTTTGCGCAACCGCGCTCACACTTAACACTTGCCATCCTTTTCCTGCAGAGTCCAAGGGGACCACTGTCATTCTTGAGGCTCTCAGGACCGAGCAGTGTCCAATAACCAGTGCCAAACCCCTCAGCCGGGATACACTAAGCCAGCCACAAATGGGGAAATCCCGCTTCCTAGTGGATACTCCGGCCGCGCTAGCTGCTTTCAGAGAGGATTATGGCATTCCGACCGATGTTCATCTCGAACTGGCTGAAGAGGAGACCACACCCTGGGGAAGAGTTGACCAATGCCCCTTCACCGTGCTCTCGATTGTTGAAGGGGGCCTCCGTTTCCCGCTCAACCCTCTTATAACCGAGTTCCTTCGCCGCACCGAGCTGGCACCCACCCAAGTGTCCACCAATACCTATAGAATTATCAACGGTGTTCACGAATTGAACAATCGGCTAGGCACCCACTTAGGTCTAGCCGAGATATTAAGGCAATACACAATGGGCCACACCGGCGACGGCCTAGCATATTACTTGAAGATTAGACCGGGCAAGGAAAAAATTGTGACCGGCACCCCGGATAAAGATCTTCACGACGATGATTTTTTCTGGGTGTCGGGCAATTACGAAACAGCTGAGGTCCCGGGCTGGTTTATAAACAAGGGCTTCGGTTCTTCATGTAAGCCACTCAAACTTGCTCGGTTAGCTTAACGTTTTACCTTGTAACCAACCGGTTTTCTTGTCTCCTTTGCAGCAATCCAAGCCTTGCAAGCCAACTATCAATTTCCCAACGTCGAAGCAATTCGGACCGTGCTTCGGTATCCTCGCCGAGATTGCAACGAATTACTTGGCTACACACCGACATACAGGTATTCTGCTCCGCGCTGGAGTAGAGTAACTGACTTCCTCCGCGCTCCTTCGCCGCCTCCAGATCCTTCCCTTCCTGACGTTCCCCTCATTCGCCTGACCGAGGAACAAGAAATGGCCAAGCACAGCAGAATCAAGAACCTGCTCACCGCCACATCCGCTGAGGTGCCGAGCGTAGTAACTCGGTCACCAGCCGCCGGCCAATCCAGTGGCCCTGTGGTCGCCCTTGCCACTCAATCCGCCGGGCAATCCAGCCGAGAACCCTCTGCACGACGTGCCGGAAAAAGAGCTCGGGCAGACCCGTCCGCCGAGCTAGTCACTGAGCTTACCACCGAGCACCCAACAGACGATCTCGCCCCAGTGCCGGCCTGGCGCCCGTATTTGAAGCACCGGGGTCAAGATATGCCGGCGACGGCTTCGATCAAGGCGGATAAAGAGCATCTGCTCACCTTCGATCTGTCCAAAGTCCTGCTACTACCGAGCGACGTGGTCGGCAGGGACCACATCCCCGACACTCGGTTGGTCAAATCGTCGGTGAAGTCTATGGCCAGGGTAAGTCGATGTTCCTTTGAAAATTTCACAAGTGTTTGCTCGGTTCCTTTTTTGCTCGGTCTCCTATCTAATCAACGTTGCTTTTGTTTTTGCAGGCCATTCAAAAACAACACCTGGTCTTGGAGCGTATCCACAGACTTAGGCAGAAAGCCAACGACACAGCCAGCCAGGTTGAAAGCCTTCAAGCCGAGCTCGGCCGGGCTACGTCTTCACTTGAGATGGCCAACTCCGACAATAACAGACTGCTCGGCCAGCTGGATGCAGCCAAGAAAAACACAAAATGAGCTCCAGACCGAGGTGGATACCCTGAAGAAATCGAATAAGAAAGCTTGCCGGGCTGCAAACACCGCCGGCTTTAACGAGGCCGAGGAGAGCTACAAGAAGCAAGTCTTTGCAACACAAGACATCTACTTCAAAGCAGGCTGGAAGTCTGCCTGCGAACACCTCGGCCAAGGCTCCGACACCGACGTATTTGCCAACCCTCCTCCAGCTTCGCTACCAGTCTACCTTGTGCCTTACGCAAACGACGTATTCAGTGCTCTGCAAGCGGAGGCCGAGGAAGGACTTGAAGATGAAGAGGATGACACAGATTCTGAGGCAGAGGAGGCCGAGGTGCAAGAGCAGCCCGGCAATGCTGAGCCCGGTGCCCAAGACGTCAGTCCAACCATCAACCTTGATGCTGGCGAGGACGAGTTCACCAATCTCTCCCCTCTAGTTTAGTTCTGTTCTCTTTGTTCTTTTTTGTAGTTTTGCTTCCAACTCTTTTGATGTAACCGGGATCTGTCCCCACCTTTTGGAATGATTTTCTTTTCAATGAGAAACTCAAATTTTTCTAAGTGTTTGCACGGTATAACTCATCGTTTGAACAACACTTTGTCGACCGGAATCCATAACACGGTCGAAGCACTTCGGCATAACAAAACAAATTCAGTAACCGAAATAACCATCTCGGTTGTAACAAAGTTGAACAAATCAACACTTCCAACCGGATTAGATCATCTCGGTTGGGAATCTTAAGTTGGACAAGACACCAACTCTTCCAACCGGGGTACATCATCTCGGTTGGGAATGCGAAGTTGGACAAGACACCAACTCTTCCAACCGGAGTACATCATCTCGGTTGGGAATGCGAAGTTGGACAAGACACCAACTCTTCCAACCGGAGTACATCATCTCGGTTGGGAATTCGAAGTTGGACAAGACACCAACTCTTCCAACCGGAGTACATCATCTCGGTTGGGAATCCAAAGTTGGACAAAACACCAACTCTTCCAACCGGAATACATCATCTCGGTTGGGAATGCGAAGTTGGACAAGACACCAACTCTTCCAACCGGAGTACATTATCTCGGTTGGGAATCCGAAGTTGGACAAGACACCAACTCTTCCAACCGGAGTACATCATCTTGGTTGGGAATCCGAAGTTGGACAAGACACCAACTCTTCCAACCGGAGTACATCATCTCGGTTGGGAATCCGAAGTTGGACAAAACACCAACTCTTCCAACCGGAATACATCATCACGGTTGGGAATCCGAAGTTGGACAAAACACCAACTCTTCCAACCGGAATACATCATCACGGTCCGTAACATTAAAACAACAGTCCAAGTGCTAAAGCAAAATTACTTCTATAAATTGACAAAAAGAATTACATGCTGTGGTGCAAGCCAAAAAATTTCTTTGCACAAGACAAGAAAGCAGAAGCTTAAAAATAATACAGTTTCAAGTTGGCCGCATTCCATGGCCGGGGTATTGCTCTTCCCTCTAAATCCTCCAAGTGGTAAGCCCCCCTGCCCGTCAGACCAGTGATCTTGTAGGGTCCTTCCCAATTTGCCCCTAGTTTGCCTTCTCCTGGCACCAGGGTGTTGCCCATAATCTTCCTCAAAACCCAATCACCAACTTTGAACGGTCTGGGGTGCACCGTCTTGTTATACTTCTTTGAGAGCTCCTGTTGGTAGGCGGCCACATGGATGAGGGCCTTCTCCCGACGCGCGTCCACTAGGTCCAGCTCCAAGGCAATAGCCTCGGTGTTCAGCTCGGGCTCAAAACTCTCGCTTCTGAGGGTGGGCATTTCAACTTCCAAGGGTATGACCGCCTCTATGCCGTAAGCCAAAGCAAATGGAGTTTCCCCGGTGGAACGTCGCGGGGTTGTTCGGTATGTCCAAAGGACGCTAGGTAATTCCTCAGCCCATTTGCCCTTGGCCTTTTCCAGCCGTTTCTTTAACCCATCCAGTATAGTCTTGTTCGATGCATCGGCTTGACCATTGGACTGCAGGTAAGCCGGGGTGGAGTTGTAGAATTCTATCTTCAAATCTTCACAAAATCCTCTGAATAGGCGACCGTCAAACTGGGTGCCATTGTCAGAGATCAAAATCTTGGGGACGCCAAACCGCGTGACCACGTTCTGCCAGACAAACCGCTTCACGTCTTTCTCTTTAATGGTTGCCAAGGGCTCAGCTTCAACCCATTTTGTGAAGTAATCTGTGGCCGCGATGAAGAATTTCCAGTTGCCCAGTGCTGTTGGCAGTGGTCCCACTATATCTAGCCCCCACATGGCGAAGGGCCAAGGACTGGTGAGGGGAAGAAGTTCCCTAGCAGGCTGGTGGATCTGATGGGCGAATTTCTGGCATTTTTCGCACTTGCGGACATATTTTTGTGCGTCGGCCTGCATGCACGGCCACCAGTAACCCTGCGAAATAGCACGGTAGGCCAAGGACCTGCCTCCTATGTGGCTGCCACAAATGCCCTCATGAATTTCGTACAAGAGGACCTCCACACTATTCGGGTGCACGCACTTTAAATAAGGACCAGTGAAGGACTTCTTATATAACGCGCCAGATGAAGAGAGCCAAAACCGTTCTGACTTCACCCGGATTTTGTGTGCTTATTTCTTGTCAGTTGGAAGAGTCCGGTCTCTGAGGAACAAGATCAAGGGGTCCATCCAAGAGGGACCGAGCGCGGCGCAGAGTACATCTGTCTGCCCGGCGTGTTCAATGCTTGGCCGCGGAAGAAAGTCAATCAGAAGAGGGTTTGGAAAAGTATTATCCACCATAGAAGCGAGACCGGCCAATTCGTCAGCTCGACTATTTTCTTCCCGGCCAATCTGTTGGACTCTAATTGCCTCAAACTGCTTGATATGTGCCCTGACCAGAGCCTGGTACTTCGCCATCCTTTCGTCCTTTGCTTCATAAATCCCAGAAACTTGGTTAACCACAAGCTGGGAATCACTGTACACCATGAGCTCGGTAGCCTTCATTTGAATTGCGCTCTTGAGCCCAGCGAGAAGTGCCTCGTACTCAGCCTCGTTGTTAGATGCCGGGAAGCCAAGCGTGATAGAATGTTCAATGGTTAGGCCATCCGGGGAGATAAGAACGATACCTAGGCCGGCACCATGGCGGTTGGACGCTCCATCAACAAAAAGCTTCCACATGTCCCCCACAAAAAGCTTCCAGCAGTCGGATGGGTCTTGAGAGTTGTGAAGGGCAGTGGGATCACAATTGCTCGGCTGTGCGGTGTCAAGTTCGGTGTTGACCGGTTCAAATTCAGTGCCCCTTGGTGATTCGACACCGGACTCAGTAAGTTGTTCTGTAATGCTCAAGTCCATGGGCGAATCATCAGGTTGCGGTGTGAAGCCGGCCGCAGGTTCTGAGCTGTGTGGAACCATCCCTTCCCCCCTTGATGATTCGGCACCGGACTCAGCAAGTTGGTTCGGAATGCCCAAGTCCGTAGGCGAATCATCAGGTTCTAAGCGGTGTGGTTCAATTTCTTCCCCCCTTGGTGATGCGGGACCGGACAGAGTGGATGGGCTAGTGATACACAACTCCGTCATCGCATCACCGGGCGGTATGACCGTGCAAACTGAGGGAACTTCGATGGTGCGCGCTAACTCCGCGGCGCTACCTCCTTCAACTGGTTGTACCTCGGTTGGCATTGCGTGCATCTCATCATCTGCCTCGGTAATGTCGACTGGGCATACCGGATGAATGCTAGGTGAGAACTCGGCGACAAAATCTGCCAAGGTCTGGGCTTTTATAGCAGTGCGCGGCTGGAACTTGACATCAAACTGTCCCAACTCGACCGCCCACTTAAGAATTCGGCCTGAAAAGTCCGCCCGTTCAAACAAGGCCTTGAGGGGAAACTCAGTCAGTACGACAATGGTATGGGCGTGGAAATAGTGCGCCAATTTTCTTGAAGCCATCATCAAGGCTAAAGCAAGCTTCTCCAGCGGCAAGTATCTCGACTCTGCCGGTAACAAAGTTTTGCTGACATAAAAAATTGGGAGGTGCTTGATTCCTTCAGCCCGGACCAGCACCGCACTGACTGCGTGCTGGGAGACGGCAAGGTAAAGGTAGAGTTCCTCACCCGGTTCTGGTGTAACCAACAGTGGCAGAGAAGACAGATATTCCTTGAGCTCGGCCAAAGCTCGGTCACATTCGTCGTCCCATGAGAACTTGGACTTCAATGCTTGAAAGAAATGGCGGCAGCGATCTGATGACCGGCTTATAAATCAATTAAGCGCGGCGGCCATACCGGCCAGATGCTGCACGTCCTTAGCCGAGCTGGGCTGCTTCAACGCTTGCACGGCTCTAATCTGAGTAGGGTCTGCTTCGATGCCTCGGTTCGTGACTAGGAATCCCAAAAATTTTCCGGATCCCACGCCAAAGGCACACTTTGAGGCGTTCAAGCGCAGCTTGTGCTTCTTTAGAATGGCAAACATCTCGGCTAAGTCAGACAAATGGTTTGCCTCATGTCGGCTTTTTACCACCATATCATCAATATAAGCTTCCATTGTCCGACCAAGCAAAGGAGCAAACATTTTGGTCACCATCCTCTGAAAGGTTGCCCCGGCGTTTTTCAAACCAAATGGCATGACTCGGTAGCAGAAGAGTCCCCTTGGAGTCGTGAAAGAGGTGATCTCTCGGTCAGGCCCATGCATGGCGATCTGGTGATAGCCGCGGTACGCATCCAAGAAACTGAGCCTATTGTGTCCAGCCGTCAAGTCCACTAGCTGGTCTATGCGTGGCAAAGGGAAGCTGTCTTTGGGACAAGCTCGGTTGACTGTCTTGTAGTCGACACAAAGTCGCCACTTCCCATTCTTCTTAGGCACCACTACTGTGTTGGAAATCCACCGAGGATAGTGCACTTCCTGAATTGCTCGTGCCTCAAGCAGGCTCTTTACCTCCTCAGCAACTACCTCGGCGTGATGCAACGCCGATCTCCTTGTTCTCTGGATGACTGGCTTTGCTCCAGGGAAAACATTGAGGTGATGGCAGATAAAACTTGGGTCGAGGCCAGGCATGTCGTAAGGCGACCATGCAAAGACTTCGATATTCGCCATCAAAAACTCAATCATCTCAGTCCTCTCTATGGCCGTGAGACTTGAACCGAGCAGGAAGAACTTGTTCGGCTGCTCGGTATCAATCCGCACTTCAACCAATTCTTCAACAGCCTTATCCTCGGCCTTGGTGCCCACATCATCCAAGACACCCTGGTCCTCCGGTCCCTCGATCATTTGAACGAATCCTTTGGCAGCCCGGCTTCCGTTGACCGCCACGAAGCACTGCTTGGACATGACCTGATCGCCCCAAATCTCCTCGATTGCCCCTATGGCTGAGGGGAATCTCATCACCTGGTGATAAGTCGATGCTACAGCTTGTATGGCGTGTAACCATCCCCTTCCAAGGATAAGGTTGTACGTCGAAGGCACCTGTAGCACCCAAAACTCAACTTGTTTGACCACAGATCCCGCTTTGACCGGCAGGATAATCTTTCCCAAAGGCCACTCCGGTTGAGAGTTGAATCCAACCAGTGGCGAAGTTGCCGGAGCCAAGTCTGTCTCCTGGAGTTTAAGCTGCTTGAACGCATCATAGTACATGATCTCGACCGAGCTTCCCTGATCGACCAAGATCCGCTTAACATCAAAGTCCTTGACGCGTAGTGTTACCACTAGGGCATCGTTGTGCGGCGTCTGGATGCGCTCAAGATCCCTTGAGGTGAAACTAATCACGTCTTTTTCTTCAGTCTTCCCCCTTTTGATGGCAGGCTGCACCGACAAAACTTCCCTCATATGCTCTGCCTTTTTTATCATGCCCCGAAGTTCGCAAACTCGCTCCGGTTCCACGATGCCGTGGATGACATTAACAACTCCTTGTGGTGGTGCGTCTCGGTCATCCTGTCCCCTGGGATCGACCGGAGCCTGATTCGGATTTACTCCGCCATCAATGTAAAGGTCTAGATGCCCGGCTGCAACCAGCTCTTCCAAATGCTGGCGCAATGGAAAACAGTCATCTGTTCGGTGGCCCCTCTCCCGGTGGAATGTGCAGCAATACCGCGGATTATAGCCCTTCTGTCCATCGCCCAACTTAGCAGGAAACCGGACATACTCCTCGTCTCGGATTTCACTAAGTATGCGATAAATTGGAATTTTGAAGATTGTGGTGATGCCGGTCCTTGCCTTCATCCTTCTGTTTGCGTCTGCTACGTCATCTCGGGGGTAGTCATCCCGGTCATTCCGACGTCCTCTGCCCCGATTTTTTCGATTTGAACCACGGTCCGATTCCTCTGCTCGGTCACTTGAGCGGCTGGACTCTTGCCCAACTGCGTGCACTTTGCCTGCTGTCTTCTTGTCTGTTGCTACCGGGGTGCCCTTCACGGTAGAAGCTGATGCGTCATCCTCTACTCGGATGTGCTCGTTGATGCGCTGCATGAGCTGGCCCATGGAGATCGGCTGGTGCATGGTAAGCGAGTCCCGCAGTCTATGTCCGACCGGGAGACCACGCTTGTATTGCGTGATTGCAAGGTTGACCGGGCAGTCCAAGATCGCGTTGAAGGTTTCCCAGTACCTTGAGTTGTATACCTTCAGTGTGTCGCTCGGTTCCATCTTGACACTTAGCAGATGATCAACTTCCTTTGGTGTTTTTGTGTTGGTTTTGAAGCGTGTAACAAACGCCTCGGCCAACTGATGCCACCTTTGTATGCTCCCTTCCGGCAACCGCTCGAACCACTTTAAGCCCAGCTCGCCCAAACTTGACGGGAAGATTAGGCACATAAGTCCGTCATTCCACCTATGTCCGGCTATAACCTGTCGGAAGTGACTCACATGCATGTAAGGATCGGTTTTTCCATCGTAAAGTGTGAACTTAGGCTGGTGGAAGCCTGCCGGAAGCGGTGTTGTTTCTATATCTAGGGAAAATGGGGTGGCGCTCAGCCTGGCCAAGTCCGTATCCTCAAAGAGCGGCACTGCTTGGCGGGGTGGAGGCATTCCGACCTCCTCACTGGCGTGTACCCCATAAGATAACCGCTGGAGCACCGGTGTTCTCTGTGCTTCGCGCCGGCGGGCCCGCTCCTTTAAGACCGCCCGTAAATCCTCTGACTGAGCAGAGTAAGAGTACCTCGACGTCGTCTCCGGACGTGAGGGTTTGTAGGTGCTGTCTTGCGCGCTAGACTTCCCTGCACCCACGTCGGAATCACCAACCTGGTAACTTCTGGTAATGGATATTGACTGAGTACGTCGCTGACTCTGACCACCTGAACGGCGGGACGGGGTGCGCTCACTGTGGTCTCCCACTCCAACTACACCCTTCCCTTTGACATGCCGCTTGAGATCTTCCATCTCCGCCGCCATTCGCCGGATGACAGCATCTTGATCCCTCAACTTGCTTTCCAGTCGCCTGGCGTGCGAGTCTCTCCTCCGCCGGTGACCGTCTGGACTCCGTGAATGTCCGTGACTTCGTCCGCGCTTGTCCCGCGCGTCTCCAGACTGTCCGCCAGTGGGCGTTCCCAAGTCAGCCATTGGGTGGACAGCAGGAGGTCCCTCTCTCCTACGGGTATACTCCGGGGTGGCTCCGTCGATGGCGGACAACGGAAACTCGTCGTTGTTCGCCATGGACGGCGATCAAATGAACCTAGAAGACAAGGTTTTGTCTGTCAAGCTTCCCACAGACGACGCCAATTGTACGGGGAGCAAATATTCCGGCAAGCCCGTACTCCTTTCTTCCGAGCTCCGTCGATGTCCAATCACCTGCGAGCAAGTAACGGTGAGCTACCCGGCGGTGTGTGGCCGGAAAAACCCTCCGACGATCAAGTTAGCACACACCTTAAGACGGATAGAGAGAAGGGAGAGAGTGTTTGAGTGTAAGAATTCCTTACAGAGATGTTCGTGTCGCGTATGGGGGGCGCAGACATGCTTATATACCTTCTGAGCCCCATATCCACTCCCAGTCATCTCTTGACACGTGGCTCTGCTATCCCATCTGTCAGCGTAAACTTTGCCGATCAACAGCTAATCTCAACTGCCTGACTTCACAGTTGGAGCTCGGCAGCCGAGCTGCTCTACCACGGCCATGCCATGCTTCATACCCAAGCGCCTAACCGGATAAACACATGGAGGACCGGGCTAGGCGGCATCCCGGCAGTGCCTAGCCGGGGCACCTCCTTTGGTCGGCCTTTCTGCCGGTCAAACAGTCTCCTCGGTCGACCACGCCTTTCCGGGCGCCGGTCACTCAGCTTATCTGGCTTCAGCCATCCCCTGATCAGGCAGCCTGGTCCAACCAGGCGCTATTTAGCCGAGCTCCATCTTGGGCCGGGGTGACTCACACTTGGCCCAAGTTCTTCCCGACTCAAGTTCTGGCAGCCCACTTCCCGGCGGATGGCCAGTCATCTCGGCCCCATGCACCGTTGGGCTCTCAATCTGCTCGGCCGTTACCTCGGCCCAACTCCTGATCATAAATCACCCTCTCAAGTCCTAAAAAGTGAATAGTTCAGATTATCAAAATGGAACTTATGATGACTTTTATGAATTCCTCAAATTCTCTGATGTTGATATCCGAACATGAGAGAAGCCCAATCTTTATTTTTTTCCATAATGAGTTAATAATGAAAAATCACTCAAGCGTTACATGAATTTTGAGTGAGGTTAGTATCATCATCATCATTATTATTATTATTATTATTTAAATTCCAAGGAGAGCAAGTGTAATTGACTCTATCTATTTTCAAAAATAGTAAAAATGGAGAATAGAGGAATGAAAATATTTTCAGGGTTTGTAACATTTTTTAAGAGAAAATTAGTTTAAGGTCCCTCTCCCATTTTTAGTAATGGAAGAGATCAACAATATTATTTTATGATGTCTAAGGTCCCTTCACCCCATACCCATATATCACAGAGAAATTTGACTCTTTTACATCAAACCTCATTTCTCGCTCTCTACCTTCTCTATTTCATGTCTCTCTCTCTCTGAATCCAAACCTCACTTCACTCCCTTCAATGGCCACTGCCACCACCACCACCACAAATACCATCGTCGTCGGAGTCGATTTCATCGCCATCGGAGTTGCCACCAATGTAGATCGGCACAAATCTCTGTCTCCCAATGCTGGAAAATGACGTTGACGCAACAGAATGTGTCCCGGACAGAACCACCAAAGACCGCCACAAAGTGGTCCAACTAGCTTGGGAAAAGCTGGTCTTGTGGTCTCGTTCTTGATGAGGTTTTCTTGAGTTGTGTCCATTTCATAGGTTTGTGCTGTTGGGTTTTCTAGTTCGAGTTCATTCTGTTTTGTGCTCCAACGAAGTTGTTTTCAGTGATCAAGATGGCATTACCATTGTTCTCTTTGTTATTTCCTTTTTTATTGCATTTCTGGTCACTTAATAGACATGAAATTATCAGCATTTGGTACTTGAATTGAGTACCTATTTGAACTAAAGCCTCTCTAATGTCTGTGGTCTTGTCTCTTATTAGTTATATCTTTATATGGGTTTAACTCCATTTTTACCATCATCAATTCCCTCTATCACATAAACATGTATGATATCTATTGAATTATGCTTTCATCAGTCTCTTATATGCATAAACATGTATGATAACCATCGAATTATCTTTATATGGGTGTTTGTTCAATTTTCTCTGGTTTGTTGTCATCTGAATGTCTTACAGTCTAGAGATAATTGGTCAAAATGAAAATGATGGTTGTTCAATTTTCTTGGGTTTGCTGTTGTTTGAATCTCTTATAGTCCAGAGAAAATTGGTCAAATTGAAAAAGGTGGTTGTTCAATTTTCTTGGGTTTGTTATTGTTTGAATCCCTTACAGTCCAAAAAAAAATTGGTCAAAATGAAAATAGTGGTTGTTCAATTTTCTCTAGATTGCTGTTGTCTGAATGTCTTACAATCCAGAGAAAATTGGTTAAAATGAAAATGGTGGTTGTTCAATTTTCTCTAGGTTGCTGTTGTCATACAAAACCACACAAATTTTCTCTAACACAATTTTTTTTAGAGAGAGCCACACAGATTTTCTCTACATAATTTTCTCTAACACAATTTTCTTTGGATAGAGCCGCACAAAGTCACACAAATTTTCTACACAATTTTCTCTGGATAAAGCCACGCAAATTTTCTCTAACACAATTTTCCCTAGATAGAGCCATACAAAGCCACACAAATTTTCTCTACATAATTTTCTCTGGATAGAGTCATACAAAGCCACACAAATTGTCTCTTAACACAAATTTCTCTAGATAGAGCCACACAAATGTTCTCTACACAATTTTCTTTGGATTTCTTTGGTACTCAGAGAAAATTGGTCAAAACGGTGGTTGTTCAATTTTCTTTGGTTTGTTGTTGTCTAAATGGCCTACAGTCTAGTTTGATAAAAAACACAGAAATTATGTGCAAACCAAAGAAAAATGGTCAAAAACACAGAGAAATTATTTGGAAAGTCCAGAGAAATTCTATAGAGAGAAGATCTATGGGAGGTCCAGAAAAATTCTCTGGGAAGTGCAGGAAAGAATTTCTTTAGAGAGAAAATCTCTAGAAGGTCCAAAGAAATTTTCAGAATTTCTCTAGAGAGAAAATCTATGGGAGGTCTAGAGAAATTCTCTGGGAAGTACAGAGAAATTAGAATTTCTCTGGAGTGAAAAATCTCTGGGAGGTTCAGAGAAATTTTTAGAATTTCTCTAGAGAGAATTTCTCTGAGAAGGCCAGAGAAATTTTCTAGGTCGAATTTTCTCTAGATCGATATTGAAGGACCTTAGACATTATAAAAATATTTGATGTCTTTTATGTTATAAAATCTTAATACCATGAACCTTCAGAAAAATCCCCATTTTTAACGTGCACTTTTCTACTTTTATTGGCCTTGCTTTTGTGAAATAAGCTTAAAAGTCCAAAATTCTTTTTAAATGGTTATTATGATTTTATTTATATCTTGTGTATCACTATTATCTTGTTGGGAATGATTTGTCTTCAATTAAAAGTATAATTTTATATCAAATAGTTGAGATCTTATCAGTTAGAATTAATAAATGAACATCCCTTTCTTTTAATAAAGATGCTAATTTCTTATTTTATTTATTTTTTCATTCATAATGAATTATATAGCTATATTTTTATAACTATAAAAATAAAAACATATTATTAAATTTCTCAAAAAAAAAAAATCATATGAAATATCATGTTAATTAGAATGTAAGAGCATCACCAACATACTAGGTACATAATATTTGTTAGTCAAAATGCATAGTAAAACTTACTTTTTTCAACTCCAATACACTAGGCATATGATTAGACATTTTATCTCAACTCACATTCACCAGCTACATATAGCTAGTCTTCAAAACTAAGCAAAATATATTTAATTATTAAGATTGTTTTCCTACATCTTTGTTACTAATGTGACATTCTATAAAGTTAATAATATTTAGATGAATAATTAAAATAAAGAACATAATTGAAGTAAAAACATGAAACAATTAATAGGTAAAATAAAAAATATATTTCATAGTAATATTTAAATAGATAAAATACCTATTACCATTAAATATGCTCTAAAAATATAATAATATGTAAAAGAAGTACATATCATAAGTATCTCTATTTCTAGCCGTAATATAATCAAACTTCACCATACCATATGTCATTTAGATTGAAAAACACAAAATTTAATTAATATAATTGTGACATAAAATAATTAAATGTTTCAATCACTAACTTGGATGATTAAAATATTATTACTTCTTATATATTATTTTTATTTTATCGTATTATTGAACACGTGTCGAACAATCAGGTTCAAAGAAACCTAGGTGAACTCGGTCTCTACGTTTTTGATTCTCCTACTCAACACAAAAAACTCTCTCTCTCTCTCTCTCTCTCAAAACTCTTTCTTTGGTATAGTTCTTCCTTTTATCTATTCTCCTTCAAATCCAAAATTGGTTCTGGAATTCACTCCTAATTGTTGATTTCAGAGGTTTTGGCTTCTGGGTATTGATTTCTACCCTACGTAAGTGCCTATACAGTACTTTCTTTTACTGTTCTGTTTTATTTCTATTTATCTCTGTATACGATTTTGTGTTGTTTCTCAGTTATATATTATATTTGGTCTTTTCTCTGTTAACTAATTTATTGATTTTGGAGACTTTGATTGTTTGTGTTGAATTGATTTTTTTTTTTTTTTTTTTTTTTTTTTTTTTTTTTTTTTTTTGGGTACCCCAATTTGGGTTTGAGCAATTTATTTTTCTATATATTGTATTCAGTGAATTGCTTAATGGTTTTTGGTGTACTTTTCGTGATAATTTTGGAGAAGTTTAGTTTTGGGGGAAAAAGGACCTCTTGAAGCCTCACTGTTATGGGCAAGTTAAAGATAACTTGTAGGATATGAAAAGCCTTCAGAGTTATTCCTAACATAAGGGAAAAGTTTTCTGAACATGAATGAATGCTTTAGGGAAATATTGTGTTGTTAAAAGAAAACTTTCCCCTGATCAAAAACTTTCCTCTGATCATAATGGTGCCACTGGTGGATGCCTCTAACAACCACCAAAAAAATGGAAGAAAATAGTAAAAATTGTACCTAATGGTTACATAGTGGTGGGTAGAAGTTAGTTGAAGAGGTGAGGGTACCACCACGCGTATATGGGGCATAATACTTTTGTAATTAGGCGATGTGGTACTTTTCTTTACACCCTCCCTAGTGTGCTTACTCAGCATTTGCTGTGTGTAGGCTAGGGACATGCACCTTACCCATCCTTGGATACTTCGACTCTTATACCATGTTATGATCTTGGGTAAGACTCAACCTCTTGAATTCTACTGAAGACTGTGTAACAGTGAAACAAGTCAGAATATCTAAAGTAGTTCACTTTGTAAACAAACATACCGTTACACGATATTGGGTAAGACTCAACCTTTTGAATTCTATTGAAGACAGTGTAATAGTGAAACAAGTCAGAATATTTAAAGTAGTTCACTTTGTAGACATGTATAACTCCAAACATACGCTCAGCGCAGCTGAAAGCTAGCCCCCACAGTCATCTTTTTAACAGGGTTAAATAATTTTTCAAGCTCCTAAGGAATTAAAAGTAAAATTATCATGATGTACTATGAAGTATGGACACTTCAACTTAGTTGCACTTGTGTTTGACAGTTGTCGTACGCCGACAAGCTTTGGACATGTTGAGTTACGTATTGGACAAGCCACGTGGCATGTCCCATTTTTAACTATTTTTTCTTCTTTCGGACATTTTGGGGACATGTGACAGGCACGCGTGTCCAATGTCTAGAGTGTATGAAGACACAGTTATCTTGCCATGAGCCATAAAAAGAGTCATCATAAATTCATAACCACCACTATGTAAACATGTTGTCTCATATCGATGTTAATCATCACTAAGTAGAATTCCCTCCTTTATTTATTAAGCAATGCAAATAAGTAACATTCTCTCATTTAATTTCTGAATTAGTGTTTGATTGTTGAAATTGTTTTTATTTTTACTTGTAATTGTTATAGGAAAAAACTTGTCTTCTTCTACTCGTGCTAAAACCCACAATTTATAATGTTGATGAAGACAAGCCACTATGATGTAGTGGTTTATGATTGGTAAAATAGTATTTCCTATATTGAATAAGAGTTTAATTTATAGATTGAGTTGTTTTTTCACGTTGAATTGCTATTAGTTTTTCATTATTTTTAGATGTTTGTGGTTGTAATATTCATGTATATAGCAAATAAACATATATAAAAATATTTTTCTTGGTCATATCTTTGTCGTGTCTGTATTATGATTTTTGGAATTTGTCGTATCCTGTGTTGGTGTTGGTGACCGTGTCTGTGTCCATGTTTCTTAGATGACATATTTAGGTTAGGTCAAGGTCTAACTTAATTTGTTTGACCTAACCAACTTAATTTATGCAATCCTGATAGATTTTCATTTGAATTTCTGCAGTAGAGTAGTGCCATCTTGGAGACAGAATCCAATAAAATCACTGGGTCTATTTTCTAGCAGAATCAACATATGATCACTATGGATTTTAATGGTATAGCTTGGGTTGGAAATATATATCAAAAGTTTGAAGCTATGTGCTTGGAGGTGGAAGAAGTTATGTATCAGGTAAACCTATTGCTTTCCCCCTTTCTTTACCATCTGTTTCCTTTTTCCCCACCATTGGTGAAATATGATCCTTTGTTTGAACATGTCTGTCTCTTTGTCTGATGTGAATGTGTTTCATGTAATACCCATTCTCATCATGTGGATGTAGTTATACTAATATGTTAGTTAGTCGCATCTCTGACTATATACACTCGATGAAGTTGGCAATTCTTTTCATCATAATTCAAATTTTGATTTTTTTTTTTTTTTTGGACAGGACACAGTTAAATATGTTGAAAATCAGGTGCAGACGGTTGGCGTAAGTGTCAAAAAGTTTTACTCAGATGTTGTGCAAGATTTGGTTCCTCCATCTTGCATAGATCCTGTGAAAGTAGCTGCTGCTGATTTGTCTCTGAACCCTTATGCTGATTTTGGGATCTATAAGAAACCAAAAGCAAGCATCAAGAAAGGTACTATAAAGCGCGAAAAGGAGGTTACTAAGGATTCAAAAGTGTTTTCTGGTGCGAATACAGACCATAGTTCTTTCAGTGGACTGCACAATGTAGATAGAGGTTTTTATGAACATTCAAATGTGCCTATCAAAAGAAAATCTACAAGGAACAATAATCTGCCATCAGAAATTTTAAGGTCAACCACTCCCCCATCAAAAGATTTGAGCAGGGTGTCATCATGCCATGAAATAGGTGAGAATCATGAAGTAGCATGTGACCAGATTGCTATGATATCGTGTCCAGCTACAGTTGGTGTTACAGGATGTGATACTAGTGTAGCAAAATTTTGTGACAATATTGCTGGCTCAACTGCGTCTAAAGATGATACCTCAATTGATACCCCGAAATCCAAAATGATTTTACCAGTTGAATCTGGTGCTAAGAAAGAAACAAAACTTAGATGTACATCCTCCAACTGTGGGTCTAATGTGTTATCGGCAGAACTAAATGGTGATTATTTCCATCATTAATTTAATTTTAGTTTTTAGATGCGTTCTCTAGCTTCTGTATGGTAACTTTTGCTTTGGAAACTGCAGGCATGAATAGTGGAGTGGTTTCTCTGATAGAGTCATACATTAGTGGTGATCCACATTACAGTGAATCTGCTAGTGAGGACTATTTCTCCCCTACAGGTATTGATGTTTTGCATATTCATGATATGAACTTCTCTATTTTGTTATGACTTTTTATAAAAAAATTTGTGGGAAATGTAATATAGGTTACAAATAAAAAATTGTACGTCTGACCTGAAAAATGGAACCAAAATGATTTCTGAAACTAACTTGAATTCCCTATTCCAGCTAATCAAAATGCCAGTAGATTATAGTATACTAGTAGGTACAACTGCATGTGACGTAGGTTTAGCAGTTTTGGAACCATCAATGATTGGTGAACCAGCAGATCCATTTGCAACTCCAGGAACTAACACTATACTAATACAATGGAAAGTTATTTGAACACTGATCTGGCAAGTTGTCTACCTGTTCAAAATGTAGAACATCAACAGGGCAGAAATTACTAGCTTTGCCGCTTTTCTGAGGATTGGATAGGGCCTTGGAAACACGGATATGGATATGGGATACGGATATGGCGATACGGCAAAATTTGAAAAATTAGGATATGGGTATGGCGGGGGATACGTTCGTAAAAAATATTATTTTTACAATTTTTAGTAATGTAGTATGCAGTGTTTTAAAAGGCGCGCGCGCCTAAGCGTGAGGCGCAATGAGGCGCAGCCTTGCGTTTCAAACAGATTGAGGCGAGGCGCAACACGCAAGGCGCAGCTTAGGCGCTGAGGCGAGGGCTTTTTTTCGAGGCGCAAGGCATGGGCTTCATGGGCTTTACCCATTTTTCTACTCCAATTGTTGATTAAGTGCTTTTTTTTTAGACATGCCCACAGTAATTCAAAACTATTCAATATAAAATGACCAAATGTAGTCATAAGAGAGCAAAAAGTGATAAAAGATTGAATGTTATACTTTATATCTTTTGTTGGATATTATATTTCTAATTTTTAGAAGATTGAATGTTAGGTTTAGAGATTATTAAAAATGGTTATGATTTTTTAAATATTATATATATATTTGTTATGTTGAAAAATTTACCTATTTTATAATTTTGCTTTTCTTTTACCACTTGAGCTTCGCTTTGGTGAGGCGCGTGCTTCGCCTTACGCCTCGCGCCTCGCGCTTAGGCTATAGGAGACTTTATCGCCTCGGTGCGCCTAGAGCCTTTTAAAACATTGATAGTATGCATAAAAATAAAACCTAAAGCAAAAGACAACTTGATAAAAAAGAAAGATTCCTATAAAGCTAAGAGTCTTCAAGGTCAATAGCTTCAACTTGTTCCCCTTCATCAGTGAATATAACAGCTTCTATATCTGGTTCATCAAGAGAAAGACGTGCAATTTTGAGTAAGCCTGCACCCTCCAATGAATCAAAAGCATCTTCACCAACATCCTATGACTTAGTTTCTCCTTCAATGTAATGTCGACTTCTCCTTGATAGGAGACGAAGATTGTTGTGCACAAAAACAAAATCTTCAGCACGTTGTGGTGTCATTTTGTTTCTTTTCATTGAGTGAATAAAAGAGTAGGTGCTCCAATTCCTTTCACAGCATGATGAGGAACATGGCTGGCCAAGCAATTTTAATGGTAAAGATTGAAGCATAGGAGCATGAGACCCATGTGTAAACCACCAAATAAGTGGATTCAATACTCCTATATCAATCTTTGAGTCAAAATCTCTAAACATATCCAAACCTCTTGAAAACTTGGCATATTCCACATTTCCACATTTACAACCCTTCTCTCTTTTAAATTTAGAAAGTATTTCTTGAAGCACTTGTTTCTCATACTTGAAATTTCTTCATCCCTATGAGGAGGGACACGATTCGGATTTTCATTAAGCCGCGTTGAACTATAATACCTAGATTACAACATTAGAAAGTTTCAAAATTAAATTATATTATTCATATTAAAAGACAAATGTGAACAAAGAAATCTAATTAGTAAGAGTATGAATTAAGTTATTACCTCGAATTCAAAGAATGTGCAAGGCAATGAAGAGGAGAGTTACTTTTGGCCCACCTCTCAACTAGTGTATTGTGCACAATGAAATAAAAGATTGATTCCTTATCATCTAGCTTCCCTTCATACCTAAAGATGCTTGCCTTCACCTTTTCAACCATGGTGTCCCACATTTCATAGACTAAGTGAAGACATGGTTTGTCAGTGTCACAAAACCTAAGCATCTCATAGATAGGCAATGTAAAAGACAAAATGTAATCAATCTTATCCCACCACACATCATTCAATAATTTTTCCTTCACAGATGCTGCTTTCCCAACATTATCTTCTTTGTAAGAAACCCACTGGTCACTAATAACCATTGATTGGAGGCCACGCTTTATAAGTTTAAAACTTTTGAGAATGACAATGGTAGATGCAAAACGTGTGTCCGCAATAGCAACCAACTTCAAGGGTACGAATTCATCGAAAATAGCTAGCCGCATGGAATGGTTCATGATGAAGTTTTTGATAAACATCACATCATCAACACAAAGTGTGATTCAATGACATTCATCATAAGCAAAAGCAGTACCCCCTGTCTCCTTTGGAGCACAAATATTCTTAAGAGCAAGATTCAATGTGTGAACTACACATGTTGTCCAAAAGATACTCGAGTACTTACTTTCAATAAGTAAACCAGCTGCACTACACTTGGGAGCATTATCTGTAATGACTTGAATGACATTTTGATGTCCAACTTCTTCAATTGCTTGACTAATTAAGTTGGAAATAAAAACTTGTCTTTTTGCTCACCTTCACAATTAACAGCTTTCAAGAACACTGCCCCAGCTTATGATGCTCCCATAAAATTAATAACGGGTCTTTGAGAATCAGTCCATCTATCTAAAACAATACTCAATCCCTTTTCCTTCCATGATGCTCTAGTTGGCTCCAACAACCTCTCTACATTAGCCCTTTCTTTTTGAAGCAATGTAGTCCTTAACAATTTATAACCAGGTGGTACATAACTAGGAATTGAATTGTTGGCAGCAAATTGAAAAGAACTAACATAATATGGGTTCCTTGATAAATGAAAAGGTAACCCTGCTGAATAAAATATGCGAGCAATCTCAGAATGCAATTGTTCCCGAATAACAGGGTTGAATGCCTTTTCTAGAGCAGAAGTTCCAGTAGCCTTTCTTTTTCTTGGCTCATACCCTTCCATCTTAAATCCTCCAGTATCTAAAGACCCTGAACCTGTTGAAATAGATTGGCAAGTGAAAGGTGGTAAAGGAACTTTTTTAGGCATAGCTATCTTTGACCTCTTCTCGGCTTCTTCAATTTTCCTTTGCATTTCAGTAAGGTGTTGCGGAGTCACTTTGGGGCACACTTTAATTCCATTGCCAGAAAGTTTTAACAAATGTGCTTTGATCCTAAAGTATGAACCCTTGTACTCATTTTGACAGTAATTGCATTTAAACTTGGTATTACCACCTCTTTCTCCCATTTTTTCCAGTTTTGTAACATAACACCAAAGAGGAGCATGATCATCTTCTTCCATTGGTGTACCACTTGTTGAACCTAAACTTCCCGTACTCGAACTCATTTTCTAAAAATTATAAATTTGGTAAAGAAATAAAACAAAACATTTATGTAGTTATCTTTTGACATGAACATAAAAAAAAATTCAGCAATTCAATTAAATTTCAACAATTCAATTCAATTAAATTCAGCAATTCAATTAAATCTCTTAAATCTTTAAAGAGATAGTCTGTAACAAGTTACTGAAGGGAAAACATAAATTAACATTGAGCAGAAGATGTAACACAGGTAAAGAAAAAAATAATTCAAAAGTAAATTTCTGGTTACTATTTAACAGGATTGGAATAGAGTAAATATACCTCGGATTAGGATTGCCTTTCAGCTTACCTGCAAAAAAAAGGAAAAAAATAAAATAAAAGAGTGAGATTGAGCGAGAGGGAGAAACAGAGAGAGTGAGATTGAGCGAGAGAGACAGAGAGATCGAGCGAGAGAGAGAGAGAGAGAGAGTGAGTGAGATCGAGCGAGAGGGACAGAAAGAGGGAGCGAGAGGGAGAGGGAGATGGCTCACCTTGATCTCCTCCTCCTCCTCCTCCTCCTCCTCCTCCTCCCTGCTGTTTGATTGATTTTTTTTGTTTTATTTTATATTACTTTTGTTATTTTACATTTTGACCCAATTATAAGTTTTTAAAATTATTTTTTCGCCCTGCCGTATCCCAAAAGTATCCCAAGCGTATCCCTGAAGTATTCTCGCGTATCCCAAATGTATCCAAAATTCAAAAAATTTAAAAAAAAATTGGGATACTTCTTTGCCGTATTTGATACGTATCCCGCCGTATCGGACGCATATCCGTATCCGACATGCGTACGGGGGCCATTTCGGAGTATCCGTGCTTCATAGGATAGGGCACTAACTCATGTTTATACCATGTACAATATCTGTGGTACTAATTGCCACTTCTTTCTGAAGTCACCTATTGTTAATTTTTTTAATTCTATCAACTGATGTTGATGAATCTCCACAGGAAGATCAGGTGACTGTAATATAGATGTGATCGAGAATGACGATTGTATAGTCGATCTAGAGATAGAAACCATTGAACAAGTTGAGGAGTCAAAGCTGGAAGAAACTTGTGTATTGGTGGACAGAGAAAACTTTTCTCATGTCACTTGCACAAAAGATAAACCTCGGTCATACAAGGTACTCTCTCTCTCTCTCTCTCTCTATATATATATATATATATATATTTATTTATATGAAGCATGGATACAAATATGACAATACGACAAAATCTAAAAAAATAGGATGTAATTATGGTCATGATACATTGATTTTTTCCATTTTTTTATTTATAAAGTCTTAGTATTATTTTATACATGAGCTCAAAGAATGGGAACTCATTATCTAGGAATTAGATAGTTTTAGAGCTCAAAGAGTAATGAGAAATCATTAACTAGATATATACTGTATATTTTCCAGTGGATAGTTAATTTGACAAAATCTAAAATAGTAGAGTATTACTTTAATCTCACTATTTTTTTCTTCGGTAAGAAATAAGAAAATATTGAAAACTATTCTTATATATATTCTAACAATTATACTCTAATACTATGCAAAAATAATTACAATTTTAATTTCATAGTAGTTTGGATATGAGACCTAGAGTGTTCGAAAAGTAATTAATACTTTTTAAAATTAACATTAAGTATCGGATGCGTTTATGAAATATTAGATATGTATCTACGAGTATCCTAGGAGTATGAGTATCCAACACGGGTATGATATGGATACAGCTCCTTTTTAGTAGTATCCATTCTTCAATCTCTCTCTCTTCATTGTCATTGACCAAATTTCCCCTTTTAGAAAAAGATCCAGAAAGCTCTATCTTCAAAGAGATCAGCAAGAAAGCAGGAGTACAAACAGCTTGCAGTACAACATGGAGATATTGATGTAGGTTCAAATCAAGGAAGTGCAGAGATTGTGATGCTTACACATACCACGGATGCAGATGCAGATGCAGATGCAAAGAAACCACCATCTCATGGCGTTTGTGAATCTGAGTGGGAGCTTCTCTAGATACCACTGCTCGAGAAGGCCTTTGTAAATAAACATTCCACTTGACTGTATCTATTGGCCACTCCTCGGAGATCAAGTGGATAAGGTACTATGCTGGATATGAAAAAGGGCATCTAAGTTTATCCTTCAGAACAATTAGAGTGAAGTGGGTAAAATAGAAAAATAACCGCCCTCTTAGTGTTTTAATTAATCAACAATTTATAATATGTTGAATCCCATGGATGTAATACGGCTTGTTACATGCCGCTTTACCATATAAGATGCAAACATATTCAAAGTTACTGTTTCTGCTCTGTTCTCGATGTATGAATTTCCCTGTTCTTATTTAAGATTGTCTTTGTTCTTATTGGTTCCTTTTTGTTGCCGTTAAAAGTGAAAATTTTCTAGGTTGGTTAATGAATATTGCTGAACCTGAAGATTGTCTGCATATATTTCATTTATTTATTTTCAAGCATTTATTTCATTCATTTATTTTCTAGCACTGAATCCTAGTTAAGAGTTGCATATGCTTCTAATGAGTTGTTGACAACAGGGTATTTGATGAAAATTGTTGCTAAGAATTTCATTTGGGTCAGATATCTGGCTTGGCATGTTGGTTTGAAGTTGAGCGAACCCTGTGATGTAAACGAGATTTTATGATTTTTATATTTTTATTTTATTTTTTTTGGTTTTAGTATTTTATTAGGAATTTTCTAGTTTAGTATAGAACTGTAGAATTATTATTATGTTTCTTAAATTGTGTAGATACAGCTGGTTTCCTGTTTTTGTAGTTTCTTGTCCTACAAGTATTAGATTTATTACAAATAATGGTTGTTAGCCTTAGGAAAACACTAGTTTTGGAAATTAATCACTTTGCTTGGTTTGGATTTTCTAAAAACACTTTTTAAAAAAATTTATTTTCTTATTTTTCGTATTTTTTTTTGTTTTGATTGAATTTTTTAAATATTTTAAGTATTTTTTTTAAAAATTTTTAGACACATATAACGTAAGTATACTTAAAAAGTACAATTTCGTGATTTTTTTTTTAAAATTCACTAAATATCAAAAATGCAAAAAAAAATATTAAAATTCAGTATATTTTTCGTATTTTTGTGTATTTATTAATTTTTTGAAATATTTTTTCACAAATATTTTACTTTTTAAATATATTTAAGTAAGGTGTATCTAAAAAAGTAAAAAAATGCTTAAAATTTTAATAATATTTACTAGAAATAAAAAAAACACGAAAAATAAAAAATTCAATTTTAAAAAAACTGAATTTAAAAAATTAAAACTAAACACACTGAATATAATTTCAAATTTATGCTCATTTTTCTAACCTTGGATATTTTTGAAAATCAACCATTGTCAAGCCTTTATTCTCGTGAATTATTTGTAAACCAATGAGTTTAGAGAAAAATCTTAATTATGATATTCTCTTTTGAATCAATGATTTATAAGATTATCAATGAGTTTAGAGAAGAATCTTAATTATGATTTTCTCTTTGAGTCAATGGTTTATAAGATCGCTACTTCTACACATTCCGGCTATATTAGTCAGCCTGGCCACTAAGGTGTGTGTGTGTGGATCTTGGATTTGAGGAAGAAATTGTGGAGGAAAAAAAAAAGGGGAAAAATGAGATCCAAACATAGGCTAGAAATGGTCCAAAGCAATTCAATTGTTGGATTATGTTTCCTTAGATATCCAGTAACAGAGGCTCAAACCAGCCCATGTGAGGAACTACCAGCACCAGTGTCTCTAGAGGTGTTAAAGACCAAAAGAGCATACAATAGCCTGTTCCATGTATCTGGCAGTCCAGGCAGGCACCAGTGGCTGCAATCGACAACCGGTTGTTGCTTCTCTTTTTTTGCCACATACACCGTCGGATGTGCATCTCTCCTGTATTCCGACAGCTTCGTGATGTTCAAGTACTTTACCGGTGTTTTCATTCCTCTGATTGTCCTCTCAACAACCTCTATCACTGGCTTTGGAAATGAATCTCCTGCATAGGACTCCTCATCCATGATGGGTAGTGTCACATTGTAACACCAATACTTCCCTTTGTGTTCCGGAGAAATACTCCTGAAAAACACAATTGTTTTTGTGGAGTCGACATTGTCATCAATCCATTGAGCCCAAGTTTTCATACCCATCTCAACTGCTGATTCTATATCCATCTCTTTGGCCAATTCTCCCCTGTATCCAAACAAGTCCCACCTGCAATTTTTTCCCCCATTGGACAAACTTGTCAAATACAAAATGACTGAGAATTTATGAAACTCAATTGTTATTTGAACTAAATTTGCCGGACTTACGCCCTAAACTTGCCGCGGTGCACCCACCAGTGACCGGTGTTAAATACCATGATATCAGCACCTCGCCAACGCTCAGCCGAGGTGACAAGTTTGTCTAGCCTTAGAACTTTAGTGCCATTGGCTTGGCTTGTGTCTAGTTGCACCAGAAATGGGCTCCAATGGAATTCCACAGAACAGTTATAGTCCTGTAATTAAAAATCAGAAAAAATGTCTTTTTGAACGTTGTAACCTATATGTAGAATGAGTCAGTATGTCTGTCCCAATCTCCTCTATGCCAATCCTTTAGGAAGTATAGGTGCGGATACAAATACGGGTATGCTACGAATGTACTGATACAACTTGTCTCATTTTTTTGTTTTTAATAATTTGTAGAAGTACATGACATATAACAGTTAAAAATCAAATGTAAAAAGTAATTAAATATTTTTGAAAAATAGAACCCCAAGTATTATTTTCTATGTTTTTGATAATTATAAAAATACCTCAATATTTTTTGAAAATTATATTTATGCCCCAAAGTATATGAAAAATGCACACAGAGTATTTCGTGTGCCAGATACATATTTTACATGCTCGTTACTGGCTAGGTACCTAATACTCGTATACAATAGTATTTTTGAAATACTTCCGCTTCAAATGCAGGTAATGCTCCTTCCCACATAATAATTAGAAAAGACAGAGAGACTCGTGTGTGTGTGATAGAGAGGTTCTTTAAGACATGGGACAAGAAAGGAAAGATTCTAGAGACAGGTTTATGACTAAGTAGACATTCATTGCATGGAAGACCGAGAAAAGGAAGGAACAAAAGTAGAAGTATGGATATGAAACAGATTTTTCACCTTTGCCACAAAGAGTTTGTGGAGACCATTTTGAACATGTATATGGGCTCTTGAGGATGGAATAACAGAATAAAGGAGGCAAGCAAGAGACTCCCATTGGTTTCTGTTGAGGGAGTCTCCAACTACAATCACCCTCTTCCCTCTAAGCCTCTCTAACAAGTCTTTCCCATCAAACCTATCAATCAAACCAACCTATCCATATCACCTTCAAGTTCAAGTTCAAGTTCAAGTTTGACTACATGTATATATAATCACAAGAAGAAGAACGTCAATCAAGTTATAAAAAATAAAAAGAAGCTTACCTAGGAATCTCACAGTCGTTGGCTTCCCAACTCCAATTCTCGTAGTCAAAATCTGGCCGTCCATTTCTCTGGCAGCTTACTTGATCACCAATGAATGGACACTGAAATTCATCGTATAGTGGTGGGCTGTCAATTGGCTTGTAAACCCATCTCCCATCGAAGATATTGCAATGGCCTATGCTTTTAGTTCCGTTTATAGGTTTCCCATTTTCAATGAAGCTTGATGGTTCCAGGGACGATATTATGTTTGTTGTATTTTTGTTTTGAAAAGCGAGGAGTCTAACACTGTTGTGGTTTTCGTTAAGACAGAGCATTAGGATGAAGCAGCCTATGATGCTAGCAAATGCACAAAGCTTCCATTTCTGTTTAATGGTGGAACTACTGGTTTCCATGGCTGTGACTTTGAGATTTTTGAATTTTATTTATTTATTTATTTTTCTGGTACAAGGTAAAGAAGAGAGAAGAGAAACACGGGGTATGTTGTGAGGTTAGTTTAGATTTGTATTAGTTAAAGATTAAGTGTGACTTGGCTGTGGAGCAGGTAAAAAATGGATTTGGACTGAATGAAAAACCAGTGAACTAAAGTCATGTGAGTTGGTAAACCCCCGCATCAAATGAAAATGATAAATTGTTAATTACCTGAGAAACATCTTGACTTGGTTGTGGTTTTATTTTATGGGATGAGTTTGGGGTAGATATGCAAGCATGTAAAAGTTGTTTATGTTGGAGAAAATTCTAGTCTTACAAAATTTCTATTATGGGGTTGGGGGTTAGATATGGATCAAAGCATGTAAGTTGTTTATGTTAGTGAAAATTCAGAGTCTTACAAAATATTTATACTAGTAGTATGCTGCCAACCACATTATTCATTTAATTATATGTATTAATTTTTAATATTATATATATTAATTGTGTCCATCACTATCAATTTTTTTTTTTTAATTATCAAAATTAAACTTACCGCAATCAATTATCACTGTTGATCGTGTTTATTTACAATCACTAGATCATTTTCATTATCAATGTTTGCATAATTTTTAAAATTCAACTTGATAACATTTTGCCTTCACCATTGTCAATTTTTTATTTTATTTTATTATTTTTATTTATTTTTTATTAAATTAGACATGAAGCTTCAAAATGTTCTATGCATCTCTATAACCACATGATGATTTTTATTATTGTTGTCTATCGATGGTATTGATCACCTCAATCGTTGATTTTTTTATTTTTTTATATTTTTTATTAAAATTCAGCTCATTAATGTTGATTATCACCATTAATAATTAAATTATGAAGAAATTAACAGAATTGTAAATAAAAATTAGGTGTAATTATGGAAAAAAAACTATAATTTTTATTAAATTTAAGGGCTAAAATATTAATTTTCCTTCGGTTATATATAATAAAAATAGATAAATAATTTAAATTAAAAATAAATTAAAAGATTATAATTTAAATTGATAAAATTAAAAATTAAAAACATTTATTATAAGGGTCAAACTTAGATTTTTTTTAGTTTGATTTGTTTATCATCCAAAAATATTACATTTGTTGATGATAAACAAATCAAACTGGTACCAATTCTGTACAAATGATGATTCAGCCCCAAACTCCACCAAATAAGCACTTTTTTTTTTATCAAAAATGTCTAAGACCCTTTCTTTTCCCCCGCCCCCTTTGACCCCCCTCTCTCTCTCTCTCATTGGTTGGTTTTTTTGTGTTTTTTGGTTTTCCTTATCCTGCAATCACCACCTGTCACATGTGTTGGCGGTGGTGATTGGAGGGGTTTCCATCACTCCTCTTAAACAAATATGTGACACCTTCTGATGAAATCAAATACGGTAAATCACAAATAAACCCCTGGGGTTTTAAAGTATAGATTACCCTTTGTAGTTTGAAAAATTATAAATACCTAGATCAAAATTAGACTTAACGTAATCAATTATCACTGTTGATCGTGTTTATTTACAATCACTAGATCATTTTCATTATCAATGTTTGCATAATTTTCAAAATTCAACTTGATAACATTTTGCCTTCACCATTGTCAATTCATTTTTCATTTATCAAATTAGACATGACGCTTGATAATGTTCTATGCATCTCTACAACCACATGGTGATTTTTATTATTGTTGCCTATTGATGGTATTGATTACCTCTACCATTGATTTTTCAAAACATTTTTTTTATTAAAATTCAACTCATTAATTTTTAATATTATATATATATATATATATTAATTGTTTCCATCATTATCAATTTTTTTTTTTATAATCCAAATTAAACTTAACGCAATCAATTATCATTGTTGACCGTGTTTACAATGACTAGATCATTTACATTGTCAATTTTTTATGGGAAAATTATTGATAAATTTCATTTAGAAGTGTTTTAACTCAATAAGTTCATGAAGTAATTTTTTAACTCATTTAGTCCCATGTATGTATAGTTTTATTCCATAAAGTCATTTTTCTTGATTTATACTATTTTCTTGGACACTTATGTCCTTATATTTAATTTTGATACCCTTATAAATATTTTTTGAACGGTTAGCAATTTTATGATGCGAATATTCATATTTTAAAATTCACATTGGTAGGAATGTAAAATTGGCCCGTGGGCGGCCCGAAACCCGCCCGCGAGCCGGGGCGGTCCCGACCCGTTGACAATGTGAATATTCACATTGACATGTTAACATTCACATTAATAGGAGTGTAAAATTAGCCTGCGTCCCGTGGCGGCGCGAAACCCGCCCGCGGCCCATGGGCAGGACCGGCCCGGCCCGTTGACAATGTGAATATTCACATTGACATGTTAACATTCACATTGATAAGAGTGTAAAATTGGCCCATAACCAGTGGGCGGCCCGAAACCCGACCGTAGCCCGAGGCGGGCTTGGCTCGACCCGTGACATTGTGAATATTTACATTGACATGTTAACATTAACATTGATAGGAGTGTAAAATTTGCCCGCTGCCCGAAGCTTGGCTGCGGCCCAGGCTAGGCCCGACCTAGCCCGTTGAGAATATGAATATTTACATTGACATGTTAACATGCACATTGATAGGAATGTAGATTTGGCCCGCGGCCCGTGGGCTGCCCGAAGCCTGCCCACGGCTTGGTGTAGGCTCATTTGGGTCAGGGCCCGAGTCGATGGGTCAAGCCTCGGGTCGGGCCGATGGGTCTGGGCCTAGCCTCAGGCTTGGGTCGGGCTTGGGCGGGCCTAGCCATTTTTTTTAATTCTTTTTAATTTTTTCTATCAAAATTTTATTATTTTCCACAAAAAAAGACATTGCGCCTCGGGCGGGCTAGGCCTCTGACCGAGCCTTGAATGGGCCTTAAGCGGGCTGATGGGCCGGGCCGGGCTTCAAAGTGATGGCCTAGGCCCTAGCCTAGGGTCTCGGACATGCTCGGGCTCGGACCCAAACGAGCCTGCCCCGGGCCTTGGGCGGGCTTCGGGCAGCCCACGAGCCGCGAGCTAATTCTATATTCCTATCAATGTACATGTTAACATGTCAATGTGAATATTCACATTGTCAACGGGCCGGACCGGGCCTACCCCGGGCCACGAGCAAGCTTCGGGCAACGGGCAAATTTTACACTCCTATCAATGTTAATGTTAACATGTCAATGTGAATATTCATATTGTCACGGGTCGGGCCAAGCCCGCCCCGGGCTGGCGTCGGGCTTCGGGCCGCCCACGGGGTGCGGGCTAATTTTACATTCTTATCAATGTGAATGTTAACATGTCAATGTGAATATTCACATTGTCAACAGGCCGGACCGGGTCCGCCCCGGGCCGCGCCACGAGCCGTGGGCGGGTTTCGGGCAGCCACGATGCGTGGGCTAATTTTAAACTCCTATCAATGTGAATGTTAACATGTCAATGTGAATATTCACATTGTCAACGGGCCGGGCCGGCCCCGGGCCGCGGGCGGGCTTTTGGCTACCCATGGGCCGCAGGCCAATTTTATGCTCTTATCAATGTGAATGTTAACATGTCAATGTGAATATTCACATTGTCAACGGGCCGCCACGGGCCCGCCCTGAGACGTCCATGGACCGTGGGCGGGTTTCGCGCCGCCACGGGACGCAGGCCAATTTTACACTCCTATTAATGTGAATGTTAACATGTCAATGTGAATATTCACATTGTCAATGGGCCGGGCCAATTTTATATTCTTATCAAAGTGAATGTTAACATGTCAATGTGAATATTCACATTGTCAACAGGCCGGGCCGGGCTCGCCCCGGGCCGCCCACGGGCCGTGGGCGGGTTTCGGGCAGCCACGAGGCGCGGACTAATTTTAAACTCCTATTAGTGTGAATGTTAACATGTCAATGTGAATATTCACATTGTCCACGGGCCGGGCCCGCCCGGGGCCGCGGCTGGGCTTTTGGCTACCCATGGGCCGCGGGCCAATTTTATACTCTTAACAATGTGAATATTCACATTGGCATATGAATATTCACATTGTC
Source organism: Camellia sinensis (assembly GCF_055761805.1). Lineage (NCBI taxonomy): Eukaryota > Viridiplantae > Streptophyta > Magnoliopsida > Ericales > Theaceae > Camellia > Camellia sinensis. The sequence goes on from NC_138968.1 coordinate 142,967,659, forward strand.
AACAGGCTGCCCCGGGCCGCCCATGGGCCGTTGGCGAGTTTCGCGCTGCCACGGGACGCGGGCCAATTTTATACTTCTATTAATGTGAATATTAACATGTCAATGTGAATATTCACATTGTCAACGGGCCGGGCCCGCCCGGCCCGACTCGAACTTTTCCGGGCACCCACGAGGTTCGACATGGGCCAGGCGCCTACACATTGACGATATGAACATTCACATTGACGGTGTGAACATTCACATTAAGGGTATTTTGGTAATTATGTCACCCATAAGACTTATTGAAACATAAGAAAATAATGTGAACTAAATGGAATATAAGTAGATGAAAATGATATTTTGGGCTTCTTATCTCAAATAGGACCTAATGGAATAGTCAAAAAGAATATGGGTTGGATGGAATAAAGGTCTTAGAAAGTGGATTTATCAAAAAAGCTCCCATTTTTTATTTTATTTTATTTTATTATTTTTATTTATTTTTTATTAAATTAGACATGAAGCTTCAAAATGTTCTATGCATCTCTATAACCACATGATGATTTTTATTATTGTTGTCTATCGATGGTATTGATCACCTCAATCGTTGATTTTTTTTTAATTTATATTTTTTATTAAAATTCAGCTCATTAATGTTGATTATCACCATTAATAATTAAATTATGAAGAAATTAACAGAATTGTAAATAAAAATTAGGTGTAATTATGGAAAAAAACTATAATTTTTATTAAATTTAAGGGCTAAAATATTAATTTTCCGTCGGTTATATATAATAAAAATAGATAAATAATTTAAATTAAAAATAAATTAAAAGATTATAATTTAAATTGATAAAATTAAAAATTAAAAACATTTATTATAAGGGTCAAACTTAGATTTTTTTTCGTTTGATTTGTTTATCATCCAAAAATATTACATTTGTTGAGGATAAACAAATCAAACTGGTACCAATTCTGTACAAATGATGATTCAGCCCCAAACTCCACCAAATAAGCACTTTTTTTTATCAAAAATGTCTAAGATCACTTTTTTTCCCCCACCCCCTTTGACCCCTCCTCTCTCTCTCATTGGTTGGTTTTTTTGTATTTTTTGGTTTTCTTTGTCCTGCAATCACCACCTGCCACATGTGTTGGGGGTGGTGATTGGAGGGGTTTCCATCACTCCTCTTAAACAAATATGTGACACCTTCTGAGGAAATTAAATACGGTAAATCACAAATAAACCCCCTGAGGTTTTAAAGTATAGATTACCCTTTGTAGTTTGAAAAATTATAAATACCTAGATCAAAATTAAACTTAACGTAATCAATTATCACTGTTGATCGTGTTTATTTACAATCACTAGATCATTTTCATTATCAATGTTTGCATAATTTTCAAAATTCAACTTGATAACATTTTGCCTTCACCATTGTCAATTCATTTTTCATTTATCAAATTAAACATGACGCTTGATAATGTTCAATGCATCTCTACAACCACATGGTGATTTTTGTTATTGTTGCCTATTGATGGTATTGATCACCTCTATCATTGATTTTTAAAACATTTTTTTTATTAAAATTCAACTCATTAATTTTTAATATTATATATATATATATATATATATATTAATTGTTTCCATCATTATCAATTTTTTTTTTTTATAATCCAAATTAAACTTAACGCTATCAATTATCATTGTTGACCGTGTTTACAATGACTAGATCATTTACATTGTCAATTTTTTATGGGAAAATTATTGATAAATTCTATTTAGTAGTGTTTTAATTCAATAAGTCTATGAAGGAATTTTTTAACCCATTTAGTCTCATATATGTATAGTTTTATTCCATAAAATCATTTTTCTTGATTTACACTATTTTCTTAGACACTTATACCCTTATATTTAATTTTGATACCCTTATAAATATTTTTTGAACGGTTAGCAATTTTATGATGTGAACATGCATATTTTAAAATTCACATTGGTAGGAATGTAAAATTGACCCATGGGCGGCCCGAAACCTACTCGCGAGCCGGAGCGGTCTCGGCCCGTTGATAATGTGAATATTCACATTGACATGTTAACATTCACATTAATAGGAGTGTAAAATTGGCCTGAGTCCCGTGGCGGCGCGAAACCCGCCCGCAGCCCATGGGCGGCTCGGGGCGGGACCGGCCCGGCCCGGCCCGTTGACAATGTGAATATTCACATTGACATGTTAACATTCACATTGATAAGAGTATAAAATTGGCTCGCGGTCTATGGGCGGCCAAAAGCTCAACCGCGGCCCGGAGCAGGCCCGGCCCGTTGACAATGTGAATATTCACATTGATATATTAACATTCACATTGATAGGAGTGTAAAATTAGCCCGTGCCCCGTGGCTGCCCGAAACTCGCCCACGGCCCGTGGGCAGCCCGGGGCGGGCCCGGCCCAGCCTGTTAACAATGTGAATATTCACATTGACATGTTAACATTCACATTGATAAGAGTATAAAATTGGCCAGCGGTCCAAGGCGGGCCCGACCCGGCCCGTTGACAATGTGAATATTCACATTGACATGTTAACATTCACATTGATAAGAGTGTAAAATTGGCCCGTAGCCCGTGGACGGCCCGAAACCCGACCGTAGCCGTAGGCGGGCTTAGCCCGACCCGTGACATTGTGAATATTCACATTGACATGTTAACATTAACATTGATAGGAGTGTAAAATTTGCCCGCTGCCCGAAGTTTGGCCACGGCCCAGGGTAGGCCCGGCCTAGCCCGTTGACAATATGAATATTCACATTAGCATGTTAACATGCACATTGATAGGAATGTAGAATTGGCCCGTGGCCCGTGGGCTGCCCGAAGCCTGCCCACGGCCTGGGGCAGGCTCGTTTGGGCCCGGGCCCAAGCCCGTGAGTCAAGCCTTGGGTTGGGCCGATGGGCCTGGGCCTAGCCTCAGGCTTGGGTCGGGCTTGGGCGGGCCTAGCCATTTTTTTTAATTCTTTTTAATTTTTTCTACCAAAATTTTATTATTTTCCAAAAAAAAAGACATTGTGCCTCGGGCGGGCTGGGCCTCGGACCGAGCCTTGAAAGGGCCTTAAGCGGGCTGATGGGATAGGCCGGGCTTCAAAGTGATGGCCTAGGCCCTAGCCTAGGGTCTCGGACATGCTCGGGCCCAGACCCAAACGAGCCTGCCCTGGGCCGTGGGCGAGTTTCGGGCAGCCCACGGGCCGCGGGCTAATTCTATATTCCTATCAATGTGCATGTTAACATGTCAATGTGAATATTCACATTGTCAACGGGCCGGGCCGGCCGCGGGCGGGCTTTTGGCTACCCATGGGCCGCGGGCCAATTTTATACTCTTATCAATGTGAATGTTAACATGTCAATGTGAATATTCACATTGTCAACAGGCCGCCACGGGCCCGCCCCGAGACGCCCATGGGCCGTGGGCGGGTTTCGCGCCGCCACGGGACACAGGCCAATTTTACACTCCTATTAATGTGAATGTTAACATGTCAATGTGAATATTCACATTGTCAACCGGCTGGGCCAATTTTATACTCTTATCAAAGTGAATGTTAACATGTCAATGTGAATATTGACATTGTCAACAGGCCGGGCCGGGCTCTCCCCGGGCCGCCCACGGGTCGTGGGCGGGTTTCGGGCAGCCACGAGGCGTGAACTAATTTTAAACTCCTATTAGTGTGAATGTTAACATGTCAATGTGAATATTCACATTGTCAACGGGCCGGGCCGGGCTCGCCCGGGGCCATGGGCAGGCTTTTGGCTGCCCATGGGCTGCGGGCCAATTTTATACTCTTATCAATGTGAATGTTAACATGTAAATGTGAATATTCACATTGTCAACGGGCCGTCCCAGGCCGCCCATGGGCCGTTGGCGGGTTTCGCGCCGCCATGGGACGCGGGCCAATTTTACACTCCTATTAATGTGAATATTCACATTGTCAACGGGCCGGGCCCGCCCGGCCCGACTCAAACTTTTCCGGCCACCCACGAGGATCGACATGAGCCAGGCGCCTACACATTGACGATATGAACATTCACATTGACGGTGTGAACATTCACATTAGGGGTATTTTGGTAATTCTGTCACCCATAGGACTTATTGAAACATAAGAAAGTAATGTGAACTAAATGGAACATAAGTAGATCAAAATGGTATTTTGGTCTTTTTATCTCAAATAGGACCTAATGGAATAGTCAAAAAGAATATGGGTTGGATGGAATAAAGGTCTTAGAAAGTGGATTTATCAAAAAAGCTCCCATTTTTTATTTTATTTTATTTTAATATTTTTATTTATTTTTTATTAAATTAGACATGAAGCTTCAAAATGTTCTATGCATCTCTATAACCACATGATGATTTTTATTATTGTTGTCTATCGATGGTATTGATCACCTCAATCGTTGATTTTTTTTTTATTTATATTTTTTATTAAAATTCAGCTCATTAATGTTGATTATCACCATTAATAATTAAATTATGAAGAAATTAACAGAATTGTAAATAAAAATTAGGTGTAATTATGGAAAAAAAAAACTATAATTTTTATTAAATTTAAGGGCTAAAATATTAATTTTCCTTCGGTTATATATAATAAAAATAGATAAATAATTTAAATTAAAAATAAATTAAAAGATTATAATTTAAATTGATAAAATTAAAAATTAAAAACATTTATTATAAGGTTCAAACTTAGATTTTTTTTTAATTTTTTTTAGTTTGATTTATTTATCATCCAAAAATATTACATTTGTTGATGATAAACAAATCAAACTGGTACCAATTCTGTACAAATGATGATTCAGCCCCAAACTCCACCAAATAAGCACTTTTTTTTTTATCAAAAATGTCTAAGACTCCTTTTTTTTCCCACCTTTGACCCCTTCTCTCTCTCTCTCGTTGGTTTGTTTTTTTGTGTTTTTGGTTTTCCCTTGTCCTCCAATCACCACCTGCCACATGTGTGTGGGGTGGTGGGGGTGATTGGAGGGGTTTCCATCACTCCTCTTAAACAAATATGTGACACCTTCTGATGAAATTAAATATGGTAAATCACAAATAATCCCCATGAGGTTTGTTTAAAGTATAGATTACTCTTTGTAGTTTGAAAAATTATAAATACTTAGATCAAAATTAAACTTAACGTAATCAATTATCATTGTTGATCGTGTTTATTTACAATCACTAGATCATTTTCATTATCAATGTTTGCATAATTTTCAAAATTCAACTTGATAACATTTTGCCTTCACCATTGTCAATTCATTTTTCATTTATCAAATTAGACATGACGCTTGATAATGTTCTATGCATCTCTACAACCACATGGTGATTTTTATTATTGTTGCCTATTGATGGTATTGATCACCTCTATCATTGATTTTTTAAAATATTTTTTTTATTAAAATTCAACTCATTAATTTTTAGTATTATATATATATATATATTTTAATTGTTTCCATCATTATCAATTTTTTTTTTTTATAATCCAAATTAAACTTAACGCAATCAATTATCATTGTTGACCGTGTTTACAATGACTAGATCATTTACATTATCAATGTTTGCAGAATTTTTAAAATTCAACTCGATAACATTTTGCCTTCACCATTGTCAATTTTTTATTTTATTTTATTATTTTTATTTATTTTTTATTAAATTAGACATGAAGCTTGAAAATGTTCTATGCATCTCTATAACCACATGATGATTTTTATTATTGTTGTCTATCGATGGTATTGATCACCTCAATCGTTGATTTTTTTTTATTTATATTTTTTATTAAAATTCAACTCATTAATGTTGATTATCACCATTAATAATTAAATTATGAAGAAATTAACAGAATTGTAAATAAAAATTAGGTGTAATTATGGAAAAAAAAACTATAATTTTTATTAAATTTAAGGACTAAAATATTAATTTTCCTTTGGTTATATTTAATAAAAATAGATAAATAATTTAAATTAAAAATAAATTAAAAGATTATAATTTAAATTGATAAAATTAAAAATTAAAAACATTTATTATAAGGGTCAAACTTAGATTTTTTTTAAATTTTTTTTAGTTTGATTTGTTTATCATCCAAAAATATTACATTTGTTGATGATAAACAAATCAAACTGGTACCAATTCTGTACAAATGATGATTCAGCCCCAAACTCCACCAAATAAGCACTTTTTTTTTTTTTATCAAAAATGCCTAAGACCCTTTTTTTTTCCGACCCCTTTTGACCCCCTCTCTCTCTCTCTCATTGGTTGGTTTTTTTGTTTTTTTTTTGTTTCCCTTGTTCTCCAATCACCACCTGTCACATGTGTGTGGGGGGGAGAGGGGGGTGGTGGGGGTGGTGATTAGAGGGGTCTCCATCACTCCTCTTAAACAAATATGTGATACCTTCTGATGAAATTAAATATGGTAAATCACAAATAAACCCCCTGAGGTTTGTTTAAAGTATAGATTGCCCTTTGTAGTTTGAAAAATTATAAATACCTCATTGGTAAAAAAATTTATTTAACAGAATTAACTAAAAAAAAAGAAATTCATAATTGCTCTCCTATACAATAATAAAATTACATAAATTATTAATTGAAACATATTTATAACATTATTAAAAATTATTAATTGACTTGATGATTTATTAATAAAAGGACAGATTTGTTATGAAATTAAAAGATTCAGGGAGTAGAATGTAATTTTCAAAACCACAAAACCGATTTATATTTTAATCAAATCTCAAAAAATATATTTATAATTTATCCAATTAAAAATTATAGCATGTAGTATACACTTTTACTAACCGCCTCCACATAGAAGAAACCAGCTTTGAGTCAGTTGATCTGGGAGAGTCTGTTAATATGGTTGGGGCGGCTAAGAGTCGTGGATATATAAAATAGGGCTTGCTTCTGTCCAGTCCTTAATCGGATTGGATCGTGTTGTTAGATCTGTGGAGATTCATTATGAATTTCGTTTTGATAATCTGAATCGTTAATGTGTAGAAATCGTCGAGTGCTATAAGCCTGTTAAAAATCACGTTAATCGGATATCGGCAGTCATGTGATCAAATCAGTTTTGTATAAAAAAAATAGACGGTGAATAAATTAACGGTCGACAAAACTCTGATTTGATCACATAGCTACCGATATCCGATTAACGTGATTTTTTACAAGCTTATAGTACTCGACGAGTTCTACACATTCAACAGTTCAGATTATCAAAACGGGACCCGTGGTGGGCCCCCACGGGCCCAACAGCACGGTCCAGTCCGATTAAGGATTGGACAGAAGCCAACGCCTATAAAATATTAGGTAAACTATCATCAAGTTGTATTAAAAATAAATCATAATAAAATTATAATTAAAAATAATTTTTTGTGATAGTTTTTTTACTTATATTGTTAAAATTTGATAATTAGTAACTTTTTTGTCATATTTTTATAAATTGTCACTAAAACTTATAATTAGTATTATTTTTTTGTAATAAACTTTTCAAACTATTGCTGAAAGTTGAAAATTAGTAACTTTTTTGTGACAATTTTTTTAAATATCACTAAAATTTATAATTAATGATTTTTTTATGATAATTTTTAAAACGTCACTGAAATTTAATAATTAATGATATTTTTTAATAATATTTGATAAAAAGCGCAATTATGAACCATCTCTATATGCTATTTTATTCATCCGTGTCTCGCAAATAAAAAAAGAGGAGTGATAGAGACTCTCTCCAATCACCACCCCCACCACCCCTCACACACATGTGGCAGGTGGTGATTGGAGGACAAGGGAAACGAAAAAAAAAAAAAAAAAAATCCAACCAATGAGAGAGAGAGGGGGTCAAAGGGGGTGGGAAAAAAAGGGGGTCTTAGACATTTTTGAAAAAATAATTCCATACATAACAAAGGATTAAACAAAACTAAAATCCAAAAGTTAATTTGTATCACCAAAAACTAATTTTGTACCACGCCAAAAGCTAATCCGTACCATGCCGAAAAAGTAATTTGTACCACGTCAAAAGGTAATCTGTACCGCACCAAAAATTAATTTGTACCACGTTAAAAGGTAAGTTATACCAGGCCAAAAAAGTAATCTGTAAGAACAAACTAATCTGTAGACTAAAAACAATGTCTTTCGTGCTTGTCAAAAAAAGCCGTATCCACAATTCCACGCTAAAAACCATTTGTACAAATAAAATTAATTATTAGTATTTATTGGCATATTTAAAATTATAAATATATATATATATATAACTTGAATATAATTAATATTTTCAAATAAATCGTTAGTTTTGCATACTTGAATTTATATAAAAGAAAAATATGTAAAACTTGAATGCATATATCAAGCAACAAGTAATATTTTACAAGTAATCATTGCACATAATTAATAATTATTTTTTCAATTTTGGGCTCCGAACGTCGTTTTTGACAAAGTTGAAGGCTTTTTCACCCCTAACTCCCAGCCTACGTGCCCTATTTACGTACCGTCTGTTCCTACAAGTCATATTTGGCACGAGAAAGCTTTCAATTACATCACAACGCTATTTTACATTTTTGCCCCCAAACCCCTTTTTTCGACTAAGTTCCAGGCATTTTCAACTCAAACTCCCAACCTATGTGTCCTATTTACATACTATCTGTCCCTACAAGTCATATTTCACTACAGGAAATGACACTTTCGGCGACTAAAATATTAGTCGCCAAAGCCCCATATTTTGGTCATTGAAAGTCATTGGCGACTAAAAGTTTTTGCCGCCCAAGTAGTCGGGAATAGGTTATCGGCGATAGTATTGGCGACTAAATATATTGAAAATCAAAAATCGTGCAATTGGAAAAAGGAATGGATTATGCTTCGGAGAGAGAAAGAGAGGTAGAAGAAGGAAATACCTGGTTGATGAGAGCTTCAGAGGTCGGTTGTGGCCAGGAACTTGTGCGTGCGTGCGTGCGTACGTATGTGGTAGAAAGGAAAGAGGGAGACTTAATGCAATTGGCAAAAGGAATTGATTAGAAATTAGGGCCAAATCACTAAATCTCATTTACCACACCAATAATCAGTTCAAAAAATCCTAAATCTATAACACAAATCAAAATCCTACATCAAAAAAAAAAAAAAAAGCTGGTGAAATGGGGAGAGAGAGAGAGAGAGAGCAGTGTGATGATGTGTGACAGTGGAAGATGAGAGACGGTGGTCATATGCAATGGTGAGATGAGCGGCGGTGGTGATTCATTCTGTGTGTGAAACAGAGAGAGCAAGAACCTATTTGTGAAGGACTAAAGAGATTGAAATAAGGAAAAAAATAATGGCAAAAATTTGGGCGACAATCTTAAAATTTTCCCACTAAATTTTTATACACAAAATTTCAAATTGATTTAGTCATTGTTTTTATTGACTAAAATAGTTTAGTCAGAAAATGCTAATATATGACGACCAAAATTATTTAGTAGCCAAAACATGAACTAACACCGACCAAACTAAATTTTAGTCGCCAAGAGTGTAGTGACCATTGCCTACTAAATGTTTTTGGTCACCAAAACTACATAGTTAGTGACCAAATTTTTGGTCGCCGAAGATGCAATTTCCCTGGTGTAGAAATATGCTAAATATTTGGTGACTAAAATATTATTTAGTCAGAAAAAATTAATATTTCGCGACTAAAAAAATATTTTGTAGCCTAAACCTTAAGCTAACGTCGACTAAAGTGTTTTTGGTAGCCTATTGTGGAACTTTTGGGGACTAAATATTTTTTAGTCGGCAAAAAGTAAAATACCCCTGACTAAAAATATTTAGTAGCCTAAAAGCTAAATTAACGGCGGCCAAACATTCTTTTAGTCGCCTATTGTCAAACTTTTGGCGACTAAATTGTTTTAGTCAGCAATTGCCTTCAATAAATTTAGGAATCCCTCCAAAATTTTAATTACAATTGCCGATTAAAATTTACCCGGTAAAAGTTAGCTAAAGGGCGACTAATTTTATTTTAGTAGCTAAATAGTGTCGACTAAATAATTTTAGTCACTAAAAACAAATATTTATTGCCTAAACATTTGGTCGGCAAAGAGAAAAAGTAAAAATTACGTTATTTGGTTGGCGACTAAATTATTTAGTAGGCAAAAATTCTTATAGCACGACTAAAAGTTTTTTTTTTTGTCATGGAAAGTAAATTTTTACCGACCAATTTTCTGGTCGCCAAAGGTAAAAGGTAAAAATTATGCTATTTAATTGGCGACTAAATTTTTTTAGTAGGCAAAAATTACTATACCACAGCTAAAAGTTTTTTTGGTCACCAAAAATAAATATTTGCCAACAAAAATTTTCATCGCAAAATATTAATAACAAACATTAAGCTAGTTGTTTCGCTACTAAATTTATTTTAGTCGGCAAAAATTAGTATACAAAGACTAAAATAAATTTTAGTAGCCTAAATTATTGCCGACCAATATTTTTTTAGTCGCCTATCATGGAATATTTAGCGACTAAATTTCTTTTTAGTCGCCAATAATATTTTTTTGGCTACTAAAAAAAATTAGTAGCTAAAACTATAAACAACACCAACCAATGTAATTTTTAGTCACAGATTGTACAGCTTTTGGCGGCTAAAATCTATTTAGTTGCTAAAAGTGTAATTTCATGTATTGACCTCAACTTTCATGTTTTATTTTGACTAGCAGAGATGGGGTCTTTAGATTCCAAGTTGAAGGTTACAAAACAGTGGAATTTTAGATGAGTTTGCCGAGGATATGGATTTGATTTTTTTGTATTTGATTTTTAATTTGTTGATATAATAATTCTTCTTGTGTGAAGGTTTGTTTCCTATCTTTTCTCCTCCTCTATGGAGGTTTGGATACCTTTTTTCTATGAAAATTTTTATCTCATTTTGAGATCTTGTGATATCACTATATCAAATTAATTCAATCTTTTATTGATTTTATAATTGAAGATTTTCTTTCCGATTAATTTTTTTTGGGCAGTCTGCAACAAAATTGACATGGCATAAAAAATTTCCACTACCATTTCATTAACCAATTAATGATTGGTAATAGAAATAAATGCTCGCATATGGTTTAGGTTACACAGCTTTTTTCAATTTGATATGTTTCTGAATTCTTGCGATTTGAAATTTGAATTTGTTGGTGAAAATACTAGAAGAATTATATTTTATTGATAAATAATGTAAAGAAAATGAGATATAAATATATCAAGCTGAGGCACGGATATCTTGTTTTCTTTAAGGAGATCAAGCCCACTGCGGTAGGAAGAATCCAAATACCGAAGCAGCAGTCACTAAACTTTGACTTGTCCCCTTCAGGATACAACAGCCCGACCACTTGTCGCATGGTTCAGGCCAACTCTGCACAAGATGGTGAAACCAAAGCTCTACTAAGAAAAAACACCCTTCTTTGGCTAGTAATTTCTCAAGTGTAAAAACTAGTTGGTCTAGAAAAGAGTAGATGAGATGAACAATTTATAGGCCACTAAGACCTTGCAAATTACACAAAAAAATAATGACCATTAAACTAGAGAAAAGAGAGAGTCCCAAAACCTCCAAATATTAACTAACCACCAAGCCCATGACCTTCCAATTAATCTCCATTCATGAACAAAACAAAAGGTCACCAAAAAAAATAAGATTCATGAACAAGACAAAAGATCACCAAAAAAATAAAATAAAATAAAAATAAATGGATAAAAGATATTAAAATGGTCCAACAATTCCCCACTCGTTTTGATATCAACAAGGACAAGAGAGATTACCAAACAAAGATAGACTAGTATGCATCATGAAGGTGTGCTCTACATTGAACCTTCATTAGTGAAACAACAACCTCTACTCCAGAGTCAGTAGTGATCTCAGACTTGAACTATGACTACTTAAGAGAAATAAAGTATTATTGCTCACACATAATAATCTAGGTGTTGACATGAGGTTTTAATAGCCAGCAAATTACGGTCTTGTGCCTATCCCAGTTTTTATGAGCATATTTGAGAACAAGCCTTGTTCTCATAGAAAGTGGCCCCACTCCCATGTTCACATAGGTAAAATCTGTCAAGGACGTTCCTATAATTTACACACCCCACTCAACAAGAGTTATAGAATTTCATTATGAGTATAAAGACTCAACCCTCCAATATTATAAGACAAATGCACTTACATCATAAGGATGAACAACAATATATTAAGGAGTGCATTTTTTACAACCATCATATGATTCATTCTTCCCATTGAACCTAGTTACAAGATCTTTGGTCCCCAGGTTGGATATCCTCATACATGGTTTATGATTTTATAGGCTTCAAATCCATCCCCCTCGATGTATTCTAGATCCTATCTCTCGCCAAGGCCTTGGTTAACGGATCTGCAAAATTATCACAAGATTTTACATAATTCACAGTTATGATACTATTACTCAAATAGGATCTCACATTACTGTGTTTCCTTCTAATAGGTTTGGATTTACCATTATAAAAATAGCTGTTCACTCTACCAATAACAGCAGTGCTATCACAACGAATTAACACAGAAAGAATTGATTTTTTCCAAAAAGGGATTTTATGTAACAAATCTCTCAACCCAATTCGGTTCCTCACATGCTGAAACTAACGCTATAAGCTCAGCTTCCATTATAGAACTAGCAATTATAGCCTGTTTTTTAGACTTCTAACATATAGCACCATCACCCAAGATAAAAATAAAATTCAAGGTAGAGAGAGAATCACCTGACAAAGTGTTCCAATCGGCATTACTATATCTCTCAAGTACCACAGGATACTTGTCATAAAACAAACCATAATTTTTGGTACCAGATAAATATTTCATAATTCTTTCCATGGCTAGCCAATGATCTCGACTTGGCTTGCTAGTAAACCTACTAAGTACTCCAACAGCATATGCAATCACTACAAGAAATTACACTTTTGGCGACTAAATTTTTCGTCGCCAAAAGTCAGATTTTTAGTTGCCGAAAAGTTTTCCCGACTAAATAGTTTGGTTGCCAGTTTGGTCGCGAGAAGATTGTCGGGGAAAATATTGGCGACTAAAAAAAATTTAGTCGCCCAAAGTCCTAAACTGGCGACTAAAAAATTAGTCGCCAAAAGTAAACGTATTAGTTGTTGATAGGCTAAATTGGCGACAAATATTTTAGTCACTAAAAAGCTTTCAAAAAAATTAATGACATTTTCAGCGACCAAAACATTTAGTCGCCAAAATTGAAATTATTTTCCAAGACTAATTTATTTAGTAGCCAAAAAGTATTATTTTTTTTTCATCTTATTTTTTAGCTACTAAATGTTTTGGTCGCCTAAAGTGTAATTTTTTTTAGCTACTAAAAAATTTAGTTGCCTAAAGTCTATTTTTTTATTTGGCTACTAAAATTTTAATCGCCAAAAGTTTATTTTTTCATTTGATTTTTTTTTTTAGCTACTAACTATTTAGTGGCTAAAAATATTTATTTTCTTCTTGGCTACTAATAATTTAGTGGCCAAAAACATGATATTAATTTTTTTTAAATGCATAAATTGAATATTTTTCATTAATTTCTAAATTATATGCATTCCATTATCAAAGAAACCTGTATATATATAGAATAATACATCTATCAATTATCATCTAAATCCATTATCAATAATATCCATTTCATTATCAACGATCCAAAAACTTTAACTTGTAACATCATATTCCAAATATCATATAAAACTACACTAACCAAGTATAATCCATCTAAATTATATATTACATACAAAAACACTGAATTTCCAAAACAGAGGAATGTAGAAAAATAAATGCCTTCCATATACAAAACAAACGCTCTTCGTACACAAAAATAAATATCCACAATAGCCCACGCAAAAGCAATCTGTTAAAAATATATATAAAAACAATTAACCATTAGCACTTATCTGTAAAAAATACATTCACTTTCAATCGTCAATTATCAACTGCAGTTTCTTTAAATCATATTCTTATTGAAATATATCCTAACAGAAGACATGATTCAACAATCTCTCAAAAAGGGTCAAGGAAACATGAAATGGTGCCACTATCAACGGTGAGCAATGGGGTATTGTGATGGTGAGTCCTTGAGAGAGAGGGAGCAAGAGTCTATGTTTAGAAGCAACTACTACCTGGCTCCATGCGACAAGAGCATAATGAATCCATGCCTAAATTTTTGAACATATAAGGCTAAAAAGTCTAACAAATATTTACAACACCACAAATGATTGTAAAATCAGTTTCTATTCTTTGTTAAATTTTATTTCTATTCCAATCTCTTAACAAAATCCGGCAATCAAACAACTTTAATTGTGCCAAGCTTATTAGTGCCACTAATGAAACTATAATAGCCAACAATTGACAGCAAAATGACAATATATTCACAATAAAAACATTTACAAGGGAAATTCAAAAAAAAAATTAGCATCAACAAACCAACCATACACTAACAACCATTCCACCAAAATCACATAACAAACTGACACTAAAATTGAAGACCAAAAACGGATCACAAACAATATTAAGATAATAACATCGACAGAGCATATATCTAAAAAGAGTCATTAATCTACATGATGGCGAGGTTCATCTATTGTCATGTCAAATTGCAGCACTTAGTGAGAAAAAAAAAAAAAAAAAAAAAAACCATTCACCTTGCTTGGTTTCCAGTTTTCTAAAACACTTTTCAGAAAATTCTACTTTCTTATTTTCCGTGTTTTTTTGTTTTTACTGAATTTTTTTAATATTTTAAGCAATTTTTTTACTTTTTAGACACACCTAACATAAATACACCTAAAAAGTAAAAAAATTGTAAAAAAAATCTTTTAAAAATTCACTAAATACCAAAAATATAAAAAAAATACAAGAATTCAGTATATTTTTTGTATTTTTATGTATTTATTAATTTTTTAAAATATTTTTTCACAAATTTTTTACTTTTTAGATACATCTAAGTAAGGTGCATCTAAAAAAATAAAAAATATGTTTAAAATTTAAAAAATATTCACTAAAAACAAAAAAACACAAAAATAAAAAAAGTCAATTTTCAAAAACTTAATCCATAAAACTCAAACCAAACACAGTGATTGCTACTTTAAGCAAAGTGTTGAGAAAGCTGCCAAATCAAGATTATCATTAGGATTGATAGTTTAATTAAGAATTTTCAGAAATAGACAAAGCTGTTAATGAATTAGCAGCAATGCAAACTGAATAAGTTGCCTCTTATTGGCATATGGTATATAAGGTGTATACCTATGCTAACCAAAAAAAAAACAAAAACACATGCATATCAAATCAATATAAATCTATAATCATATATAAATCCGAATCAAAGGAACACACACACACACACACACACACACAAAAAAAAAAACCAAACAAACAAACAGACAAACAAACCAAACAAAACAAAACTGGAAGCCATGACAATATAATGTGCAAAAAGAAATCCAAGGTTCTTGAAAGTGTGACTGTCTGTAGCTCTTTCCAAAAAAAAAAAAACCCACATCATTAGTGAGTGATTGGCCGCAACATGCTTTTCATCTTTCCAATCTGTTGCATAAAAGGGAACTGCACTACTATCTTATATCATATCAAAATCAAATAATTAAGCAAAAGAATTTGAATGCCCTAACCATAGCACATTGTTAAAATTTATCCATTTCAGACAAAACCCACATCATTGTGGTCCAGAGTAAGGAATATCAGTGGACAAATTAACCAAAACGCCACTCTTCAAACACAGTTAAAGAGCTGAAAAATAGAGAGAACTAGTAATGGGGAAAAATAAACTAGAAAACAGAGAAGGGAGAGTTAGTTAAGTAATTCATGGTAAAGTGAGAACCTTTAATCCTCTGAAGAAGCTTCTTCACTTTTTGCCTACACCCATCACAGTGTATGTCCACTTTGAGCACACAAGTCTGTAAAAAGACACACACACACACACACACACACACACACACACACACACACACACACACACAAAATTGGAAGGAAACAAAAGCAAACAACAAGAAAACAGAGATTGTGAGGAAAACACCGACACCTAACTGTACGGGGAGCAAATATTCCGGCAAGCCCGTACTCCTTTCTTCCGAGCTCCGTCGATGTCCGATCACCTACGAGCAAGTAACGGTGAGCTGTCCGGCGGTGTATGGCCGGAAAAACCCTCCGACGATCAAGTTAGAACACACACACAGAGGATAGCTAGAGAGAAGGGAGAGAGAGTTTGGGTGTAAGAATTCCTTACAGAGATGTTCGTGTATCGCGTATGGGGGGCGCAGACATGCTTATATACCTACTGAGCCCCATATCCACTCCCTGCCATCTCCTGACACGTGGCTCTGCTATCTCATCTGTCAGCATAAACCATGCCATTCATCACCTAATCTCAACTGCCTGTCATCACAGCTGGAGCTCGACAGCCGAGCTGCCCTACCTCGGTCATACCATGCTTCATACTTCAAGCGCCTAACCGGTTAAACACACGGAGGACCGGGCTAAGCGGCATCCCGGCCGAGCCTAGCCCGGATACTAACTTTGATCGGCCTTTCTGCCGGTCATACAACTACCTCGGCTGACCACGCCTTTCCGGGCGCCGGTCACTCGGTCTGTCTGGCTTCGACCATCCTCGGACCGAGCAGCCTGGTCCGATCGGTCACTTCCTGGCTGAGCAGTTTCTGTACGGTCCGGGGTGGCACACAGTCCAAACTCTGCCCGGCCCAAGTTCTGGCAGCCCCTTTCCGGGCGGATAGTTGATCAGCTCAGCCCCATGCACCGTTGGGCCCTCAACCTGCTCGACCGTTACCTCGGCCCAACTCCAGATCATAAATTACCCTCTCAATTGCCCCTTAATTCCGTCCGCGAAAGCGTGACTGGGATTACTCACTTCGACCGAGATGACGTTTCCCCGGTTCCCAAGATGCCAAAGCTTCACCGAGCTAATCTGCAATCCTTCCCCGGTCATGTTCCTCGGCTTACAGCCTTTTCGCCAAAAGTAGCTCGGTTGGCTCTTCGTCTCTTCAACCCGTCGCTTCAGTCCTGACGTAACCATAAATGGTGACACGTGGCAAGCTCCCATTGGTCATCGAGAAGCCAACCCGCCGTTTTTGTCAGATTTTGAATTTGGGCGGTCTCTTTCGCCTATACATACATGCCCCCCATCATTCCGTTTCTTCCCACTGTTGCTTCCATTTCTGATGATTCTGAAGCTCTAGCCTTTTCCTCAAACTCGACTGCCATTCTTCGTGATTGCGGGATTAGGCCCTGCCCTTCTCTGGTAAGTCATTCTACCTTTATTTTGTTGCCATTTTCTTTTATATTACACACATTAGGGCACAAAAACGTAGCTTTTAGGGCATAGACCATAGAAAACGTCCCAAACCTCCCACTGTTCTTGGTGTTCTTCGTCTTCCTGAAGAACGCTGAAGAACTGGGGTGAACCGGGCTCTGGGCCTTCTTTTGATCCAAAAAACCAACCAAACCGGGCAAACAACATGTTTGTTTCAACCACAGCAAAAACCGAGATAACCAAAGGACTTGGTCGCTCAACCGGGCTAACATCAGGTCTACTTGGGCGACCGAGCTCCTTAATTAGACAACTGAGGTGGTTTGGCACCCTTACTGACCGAGCTGAAGTCTAGCTCCTATTGCGAAACCACGCTCACTTACACTTGCCATCCTTTTCCTGCAGAGTCCAAGGGGACCACTGTCATTCCTAAACCTCTCAGGACCGAGCTGCAGCAATTTACCACCGTGCCCAACCCATCAACCGGGCTATAGTAAGTCGGCCACAAATGGGGAAATTCCGCTTCCTAGTGGATACTTCGGCCGCGCTAGCCGCTTTCAGAGAGGAGTACGGCGTCCCGGCCGACGTCCATCTCGAGCTGGCCGAAGAAGAGACTACGCCTTGGGGTAGGGAGGAATGCCCCTTCACCGTGCTGTCTATTGTCGAAGGGGGCCTTCGTTTCCCTCTTAACCCACTGATTACCGAGTTCTTACGCCGAACCGGGCTAGCGCCAACCCAAGTGTCCACCAACACGTACAGGATAATAAACGGCGTTCATGAGCTGAACAACCGGTTAGGCATTAGCCTAGGTCTAGCCGAGGTCCTACGCTAATACACTTTGGGCCACACCGGCGACGGTCTCGCCTATTACCTCAAGATTAGACCGGGCAGAGAGAAAATCGTGACCGGCACACCAGACAAGGATCTTCACGACGATGATTTCTTCTGGGTGTCTGGTAACTACGAGACAGCCGAGGTACCGGGATGGATGATTAGCAAAAATTTTGGGAGCACATGTAAGCCGTGCAAATTATCTCGATTTATATACTTGACATTTCTATAGACTAATGATTCTCTTGTTTCTTTTGCAGCCATCCAAGCCTTGCAAGCCAACTACAATTTCCCCAACGTAGAGGCAATCAGGACCGCGCTTCGCTACCGCGACCGAGATTGTAACCAGCTGCTCAGCTACAATCCCACATATAGATACTCTGCTCCCCGCCGGAGTAAGGTCACCGACTTCCTCCGAGCTCCAACACCTCCACCGGATCCTACTCTGCCAGACGTGCCCCTCGTTCGCCTGACCGAGGAACAAGAGATGGCCAAGCGCAGCAGAATCAAGAACCTGCTCACCGCCACATCCGCCGAGCTGCCGAGCGTTGCAACTCGCTCACCCGTTGCCGGTCAATCCAGTGGCGCTGTGGTCGCCCTTGCCTCTCAAACGACCGGTCAATCCAGCCGAGAACCCCCTGCACGGCGCGCCGGGAAAAGGGCTCGGGCAGACCCATCCGCCGAGTTAGTCGCCGAGCTAACTACCGAGCACCCGACTGACGCCCCCGCCCCAATACCGGCCTGGCGTCCCCAGTTGAAACACCGGGGTCAGGACATCCCGGCAACGACCTCGATCAAGGCTGACAAAGAGCATCTGCTCGCCTTTGATCTGTCCAAAGCATTCCTACTACCGAGCGACGTGGTCGGCAGTGACCACGTCCCTGACACTCGGTTGGTCAATGTAAAAAATGCAATGTATAAAAAGAAATAGAGAAATGTATTATTGATTGATGTATTGTGTTGTTGTGTATTACAAATGGTGAGTGGCTCATTATATAGGAGAGGGTGAGTGTAGTAGGTGAGGAGTAGGTGAGAAGTAGGTGGTGGTAGGTGATGGTAAATTGGTGGTAGGTGATGGTAAATTCTAACAGCCCCCCGCAAACTCAAGGAGGATAGAAACTAACCAACTTGAGTTTGAAGAGAGGAACAAAACAAGAAAATACATAAAAATAAAAAAGGATAGGAGACACTGTATGGTCGTGTCAGACCATTGGTGAAGACACTGAATGGTGGTGTCATAACGTTGTAGAGGACACTGTATGGGGGTGTCATAACGTTGTAGAGGAAACTGTATGGTGGTGTCATAACGGTGTAGAGGACACTGGATGGCGGTGTCAGACCGATGTAGAAGACAGTTTATGGGGTCATGTCGGACCGTTGTAGAAGACAGTTTACGGGGTCATGTCGGACCGTTGTAGAAACTAACCGGAATCAATGTCGGGACAGTTTACAGAGTCTTGTCGGACCCTTGTAGAAACTAACCGGAATCTATGTCGGGACAGTTTACAGAGTCTTGTCGGACCCTTGTAGAAACTAACCGGAATCTATGTCGGGACAGTTTATAGAGTCTTGTCTGACCCTTAAAAAGTCGCACCCTCAAAAGGTGTGCCCAATCTTTCAAAAGGCGTGCCATCAAAAGGCGTGCCCAATCCATAAAAAGGCGTGCCATCAAAAGGCGTGCTCAATCCATAAAAAGGCGTGCCATCAAAAGGCGTGCCAAGTTGTCGGGCGTCAAGAGGCGCGCGATGCGCGTGGCTGCCTCGGCTATATAACCAAGACTGAACCTGAGGCTGAGGCAGAGGCTGAGACAAAAAACCTGCGAATTGCTCTGAAAAACTCTTCGTTGTGCTGAGAGAGATACACTGGTAACACTCTGTAAACACTCTGTAACCAACCCATCTCTGAAACACTCAGCAACCATAACATGGCCTCTTCTTCCCGTCCAGCTACCCAGAACATGGCCTCCTCTTCCCGTGGTCTGCTTACGCTCTTTCCAGAACTGAACGAGTCCACAAGAGAAATAACTGGTGCGGTGGCCAGTGAACCCCAACTAAACACTTCTGGGTTTGCTCCTTTGAACTTTCCGATGCGGTCGGTGGAGCAAAAAATGGCGGTGCAAACTGATATTGAGGCCAATCAGTATACTCTGAAGTCATGTGTGGAAACCATGACTGCGGTTACAAATTTGTCGAACCGGCTGCAGAGTAGGGCAAATGAGGTGCAGCAGTTAAACTCCCAGCTGGCTCTGCTCCAACGCATGTATAAGGATGCGCGAGCAGAGATAAGTGTGCTAAAGGCGGAAAATAAGGAGCTGAAGCGGAAGGCCACCGTGATGTTCCGATTTGGAGGTCCGCCATATGCTGCAGTAGAGGAGTATGGTGGAGTGATCGTGCCCAGTGGAGTGGGAAACACGGAGGCAACACCGTCAAGGACCGCGCAGGACGGAGGCAAGAAGAAGAGACCGGCAGCAGAGTAGAGAAGAAAAATCCCGCCTGTGGATGTGTTTGGTTGTATTTTTGGTTTTTGTTTTGTTTTGTTATTGTTTTTTTTTTTTTTTTTTTTTTTTTTTTTTTTTTTTTGTGTGTGTTTTGTTTTTTTTTTTGTTTTTTTTTGTTTGTGTTGTTTTGTTTTGTTTTTTTTTTTGTTTTGTTTGGTGTAAAAATGTGATCGGGGTTGATCCCTGAGATGAATAAAAGATGGGTGGTTGTGCAAATTGGTAAACGGGGTTGGGGTTTTGTTTTTTTTTTTTTTTTTTTTTTTTTTTTAAAGAATATAATAAAAAGAGATATATATATATATATATAAAATAAAGAAAGTTGGGCGGTGGAAAATGTGATGATGGTGTTGGGTGGTGGAGAAAAGTGAGAATAGAAAAGTTTATATAAAATTGGGGTAGTGTTTTATAATAATGAAAATAAAGGTGAGATAGTGGATGTCGTGCATGTATGTGTGGTGGAAAAGTGAGGCATTCATCTTATTAAAATATAGAAAGTGGGAGTGTGTGGCAGAATAGTGGAGCAATGTAGTGTGGGTATTGTTTATTTTAGTGTATTTGTTTATGTGTCAAAGCTGCCGAGAGAGTTTGTTTGTTTGTTTTTTTTTTTTTTTTTTTTTTTTTTTTGGAAAGGGAAATATCGTGGGGCATGGGAAAGTGAAAGAAAAATAAAAAGAAATGAAAGAAATAATAAGAAGATGTGAGTGCGTAGGGAGTGGTGTTGTGTAAAGGGAAAAAGCTGGGGCATGTGGGTGGATTATTAGAGAGAGAGAGAGCTTGGTGCTTGTCGAATTTGGGGAGGATGAAGCACAGAAGCACCTCAGTTTAGCGGAAGTCAAGCCAATTGTTGCTCTGAATTTGCCGGAAATGGAGTTCATCAAATGGAGGTCTGTGGGTAGTGGTTGCATTCTTCAGTAACTTCGGTAGTTGCATTCTTTTGTCTCCTCTGTTGTTGCTAATGCTGCACCGGTCCCTGCAGAAGAGGCTCCAGAGGTGATGACAGATGCAGCTGAAGCAACGGATGCTGTCCCGGCAACGGAACCAGTGTCTGAAGAAAAGACACCAAGTGAAGTTGCAGTTGAGAAGAGTGAGGATTAGAGGATATATTGTCTATGAAGACAGCTGCTGGCTATAGCAAGGGTCTGACCCTTCTTCTCTTGGGTCAGAGGAACGAAGAAAAAAAAAAAAACCCAGTTGCGAAAGTGACCTTGGAAGTGTGGCAGGTGAGAGAGGGGTCCGAAGACGCTGCGGAGAGTGGAAGGTATGTGTAGAAAATTCCAGCGGGCAGCAAAGGCAAAGTTGCCGGCCGGCTGCCCGCCGGTGACAAAGAAATACAGGCTTAAATCTTATGCTCTGATACCATGTAAAAAATGCAATGTATAAAAAGAAATAGAGAAATGTATTATTGATTGATGTATTGTGTTGTTGTGTATTACAAATGGTGAGTGGCTCATTATATAGGAGAGGGTGAGTGTAGTAGGTGAGGAGTAGGTGAGGAGTAGGTGGTGGTAGGTGATGGTAAATTGGTGGTAGGTGATGGTAAATTCTAACAGTCAAGTCATCCGTGAAGTCCATGGCCAGGGTAAGTCAATGCAGCTCTGAAAATTTCCCAAGTGTTTGCCCGGTTCCGCTTCTAATCAACTTTGTTTTTTGCAGGCCATTCAAAAACAACACCTGGTTTTGGAGCGCATCCACCGGCTTAGGCAAAAGGCAAACGACACAGCCAGCCAGGTAGAGAGCCTTCAAGCCGAGCTCGGCCGGGCTAAGGCTTCCCTCCAGATAGCAAACGCTGACAATAACAAACTACTCGGTCAGCTGAACGCAGCCGAGAAAAAACAAAGTGAGCTCCAGGCCGAGGTTGACACCTTGAAGAAGACGAAGAGGAAAACTTGCCGGGCTGCCAACAACGCCGGGTTCAACGAGGCCGAGCAGAGCTACAAGAAGCAGGTCTTTGCAACACAAGACATCTACTTCAAGGCCGGTTGGAAGTCCGCCTGCGAACACCTCGGCCAAGGCTCCGACACCGACGTATTTGCCAACCCTCCTCCAGCTTCTCTACCGGTCTACCTTGTGCCTTACGCAAACGATGTATTCAGCGCTTTGCAAGCGGAGGCCGAGGAGGGACTTGAAGATGGAGAGGACGACACAGATTCGAAGGCAGAGGAGGCCGAGGTGCCAGAACAGCCCGGCAGTGCTGAGCCCGGTGCCCAAGAAGTCAGCCCTGCCATCAACCTTGATGCCGGCGAAGACGAGTTCACCAATCTCTACCCCCTAGTTTAGTGTTCTTTTTCCTTGTTTTTGTATTTTTGCTTCCAACTCTTTTGATGTAACCGGGCTCTGTCCCCTCCGTTTGTAATGAATTTCTTATCAATGAAAATTCAAATTTTTGCAAGTGTATGCACGGTTGTAATCAGTTCTGTCTTCAGCAAAACATCTCGGTATAACTCATCGTTTGAACACTTTGTCGACCGGAATACATAACACGGTCTAAGCACTTCAGCAGAACAAGACAAATTCATGAACCGAAATAGCCACTTCGGCTGTAACAAAGTCGAACAAATCAACACTTCCAACCGGAGTACATCATCTCGGTTGGGAATCCAAAGTTGGACAAGACACCAACTCTTCCAACCGGAGCACCTCATCTCGGTTGGGAATCCTAAGTTGGGCAACACCAACTCTTCCAACCGGAGTACATCATCTCGGTTGGGAATCCTAAGTTGGGCAAGATACCAACTCTTCCAACCGGAGTACATCATCTCGGTTGGGAATCCAAAGTTGGACAAGACACCAACTCTTCCAACCGGAGTACCTCATCTCGGTTGGGAATCCTAAGTTGGGCAACACCAACTCTTCCAACCGGAGTACATCATCTCGGTTGGGAATCCTAAGTTGGGCAAGACACCAACTCTTCCAACCGGAGTACATCATCTCGGTCCGTAACAATAATCCAAGTGCTAAAGCAAAATTACTTCTATAATTTGACAAAAAAAATTACATTCTGCTTTGCAAACCAAAAAATTTCTTTACAAAAAGAGGAAAGTAAAAGCTTAAAAATAATACAATTTCACGTTGGCCGCATTCCATAGCCGGGGTATGGCTCTTCCCTCTAGATCCTCCAAGTGGTAAGCCCCCTTGCCAGCTAGACCAGTGATCTTGTAGGGTCCTTCCCAATTTGCCCCTAGTTTGCCTTCTCCTGGCACCAGGGTGTTGCCCATAATCTTCCTCAAAACCCAATCTCCAACTTTGAACGGTCTGGGGTGCACTGTCTTGTTATATTTCTTGGAGAGCTCTTGTTGGTAGGCGGCCACATGGATGAGGGCTTTCTCCCGGCGCTCTTCCGCTAGGTCGAGCTCCAAGGCAATAGCCTCGGTATTTAGCTCGGGCTCGAAACTTTCGCTTCTAAGGGTGGGCATTCCAACTTCCAAAGGTATGACCGCCTCCATGCCATAAGCCAAAGCAAATGGAGTTTCCCCGGTCGAACGTCGCGGGATTGTTCGGTATGCCCAAAGGACGCTAGGTAATTCTTCAGCCCATTTGCCCTTAGCCTTTTCCAGCCGTTTCTTCAACCCATCTAGTATAGTCTTGTTTGATGCTTCGGCTTGGCCATTGGACTGTGGGTAGGCCGGGGTGGAGTTGTAGAATTCTATCTTCAAATCTTCACAAAATCCTCTGAATAGGCGACCGTCAAACTGGGTGCCGTTGTCAGAGATCAAAATCTTGGGGACGCCAAACCGCGTAACCACGTTCTGCCAGACAAATCGCTTCACGTCTTTCTCTTTGATGGTTGCCAAGGGCTCAGCTTCAACCCACTTTGTGAAGTAATCTGTGGCCGCGATGAAGAATTTCCGGTTGCCCGGTGCTGTTGGCAGTGGTCCCACTATATCTAGCCCCCACATGGCGAAAGGCCAAGGACTGGTGAGGGGAAGAAGTTCCCTGGCAGGCTGGTGGATCTGATGGGCGAATTTCTGGCATTTTTCGCACTTGCGGACATATTTTTGCGCGTCGGCCTGCATGCACGGCCACCAGTATCCCTGCGAAATAGCTCGGTAGGCCAAGGACCTGCCCCCTATGTGGCTGCCACAAATGCCTTCATGAATTTCAAACAAGAAGGCCTCCACACTATTCAGGTGCACGCATTTGAGGTAAGGACCGGTGAAGGACTTCTTATACAACGCGCCAGATGGAGAGAGCCAAAACCGCTCTGACTTCACCCGGATTTTGTGTGCTTCTTTCTTGTCTGTTGGAAGAGTCCGGTCTCTGAGGAACAAGATCAAGGGGTCCATCCAGGAAGGACCTAACTCGGCGCAGAGTACATCCGTCTGCCCGGCGTTTTCAATGCTCGGCCGCGGAAGAAAGTCAATTAATAGGGGGTTTGGAGACGTACTATCTACCATGGAAGCGAGGCCGGCGAGTTCATCAGCTCGGCTGTTTTCTTCCCGGCCAATCCGTTGGACTCTGATTGCCTCAAACTGCTTGATATGGTCCCTGACCAGAGCTTGGTACTTCGCCATCCTATCGTCCTTCGCTTCATAAGTCCCCGAAACTTGGTTAACCACAAGCTGGGAATCACTGTATACCAGGAGCTCGGCAGCCTTCATTTGAATTGCGCTCTTGAGCCCGGCGAGAAGCGCCTCGTACTCAGCCTCGTTGTTAGACGCCGGGAAGCCAAGTGTGATAGAATGCTCAATGGTTAGGCCGTCCGGGGATATAAGAACAATACCTAGGCCGGCACCATGGCGGTTGGACGCTCCATCAACAAAAAGCTTCCACATATCCCCCACAAAAAGCTTCCAACAGTCAGATGGGTCCTGCGAGTTGCGAAGGGCAATGGGATCACAACTGCCCGGCTGTGCGGTGTCAAGTTTGGTGTTGACCGGTTCAAATTCAGTGCCCCTTGGTGATTCGACACCGGACTCAGCAAGTTGGTCTGTAATGCTCAAGTCCGTAGGCGAATC
Source organism: Camellia sinensis (assembly GCF_055761805.1). Taxonomy (NCBI): domain Eukaryota; kingdom Viridiplantae; phylum Streptophyta; class Magnoliopsida; order Ericales; family Theaceae; genus Camellia; species Camellia sinensis. Next base: position 142,993,207 of record NC_138968.1, read on the forward strand.
ATCAGGTTGTGGTATGAAGCCGGCCGCAGGTTCTGAGCTGTCTGGAACCATTCCTTCCCCCCTTGATGATTCGGCACCGGACTCAGCAAGTTGGTTCAGAATGCCCAAGTCCGTAGGCGAATCATCAATTTCTGAGCTGTGTGGAACCATTCCTTGCCTCCTTGGTGATGCGGTACCGGACAGAGTGGATGGGTTGGTGATACACAACTCCGTCATCGCATCGCCGGGTGGCATGACCGTGCAAACTGAGGGAACTTCGATGGTGCGCACTAACTCCGCGGCGCTTCCCTCGTCAACTGGTTGTTCCTCGGTTGGCATTGCGTGCGTCTCATCATCTGCCTCGGCAATGTCGACAGGGCATACCGGATGAGTGCCAGGTGAGAACTCGGCTACAAAATCGGCCAAGGTTTGGGCTTTGATTGCGGTGCGCGGCTGGAACTTCACATGGAACTGTCCCAACTCGACCGCCCATTTTAAAATTCAGCCTGAAAAGTCTGCGCGTTCAAACAAGGCCTTGAGGGGACGATGGTATGGGCGTGAAAATAATGTGCCAATTTCCTCGAAGCCATCATCAGTGCCAACGCAAGCTTTTCCAGCGGCAAGTACCTCGTCTCAGCCGGCAGCAAGGTCTTACTTACGTAAAAAATTGGGAGGTGCTTGATTCCTTCAGCCCGGACTAACACCGCACTTACTGCGTGCTGGGAGACGGCAAGGTAAAGGTAGAGTTCCTCACCTGGCTCTGGTGTAACCAACAGCGGCGGAGAAGACAAATATTCCTTGAGCTCGGCCAAAGCTCGGTCACACTCGTCATCCCATGAGAACTTTGACTTCAATGCTTGAAAGAAAGGGCGGCAGCGATCTGATGACCGGCTTATAAATCGATTAAGCGCGGCGGCCATCCCGGCCAGATGCTGCATGTCCTTAGCCGAGCTGGGCTGCTTCAACTCTTGCACGGCTCTGATCTGAGTAGGGTCTGCTTCGATGCCTCGGTTCGTGACTAAGAATCCCAAAAATTTCCCGGATCCCACGCCAAAGGCACACTTCGAGGCGTTCAAGCGCAGCTTGTGCTTCTTCAGAATGGCGAACATCTCGGCTAGGTCGGACAAATGGTTTGCCTCATGTCGGCTCTTTACCACCATATCATCGATGTAAGCCTCCATTGTCCGGCCGAGCAAAGGTGCAAACATTTTGGTCACCATCCTCTGAAAGGTTGCTCCGGCGTTTTTCAAACCAAAGGGCATAACTCGGTAGCAGAAGAGTCCCCTTGGAGTCGTGAAAGAGGTGATCTCTTGGTCAGGCCCATGCATGGCAATCTGGTGATAGCCGCGGTACGCATCCAAGAAACTGAGTCGACTGTGTCCAGCCGTCAAATCCACTAGCTGGTCAATGCGCGGCAAAGGGAAGCTGTCTTTTGGACAAGCTCGGTTGACTGTCTTGTAGTCGACACAAACTCGCCACTTTTCATTCTTCTTAGGCACCACTACCGTGTTGGAAATCCACCGAGGGTAGTGCACTTCCTGTATTGCTCGTGCCTCAAGCAAGTTCTTCACCTCCTCTGCTACTACCTCGGCGTAATGCAGCGCCGATCTCCTTGTTCGCTGGATGACTGGCTTTGCTCCAGGGAAGACATTGAGGTGATGGCAGATAAAGCTTGGGTCAAGGCCAGGCATGTCGTAGGGCGACCATGCAAAGACTTCGATATTCGCCATCAAAAACTTAATCATCTCGGTTCTCTCCATGGCCGAGAGACTTGAACCGAGCAAGAAGAATTTGTCCGGCTGCTCGGCATCAATCCGCACCTCAACCAATTCTTCAACAGCCTTGTCTTCGGCTTTGGCGCCAACATCATCCAAGACACTCCGGTCCTCCGGTCCCTCAATCATTTGAACGAATCCTTTGGCAGCCCGGCTCCCGTTGACCGCCACGAAGCATTGCTTGGACATGACCTGATCACCGCAAATCTCCTCGATTGCCCCCATAGCCGAGGGGAATCTCATCACCTGGTGATAGGTCGATGCTACGGCTTGCATGGCGTGAAGCCATCCTCTTCCAAGGATAAGGTTGTACGTTGAAGGCACTTGTAGCACCCAAAACTCCACTTGCTTGACCACGGATCCCGCTTTGACCGGCAGGATAATCTTTCCCAATGGCCACTCCGGCTACGAGTTAAATCCAACCAGTGGCGAAGTGGCCGGAGCCAAGTCTGTCTCACGGAGTTTGAGCTGTTTGAACGCATCATAATACATGATCTCGACCGAACTACCCTGATCGATCAAGATCCGTCTAACATCAAATTCTTTGACGCGTAGTGTTACTACAAGAGCATCGTTGTGCGGCGTCTGGATGCGCTCTAAATCCCTTGAGGTGAAACTAATCACGTCTTTCTCTTCTGTCTTCCCCCTTTTGATGGCAGGCTGTACCGACAAAACTTCCCTCATATGCTCTGCCTTCTTGATCATGCCCCGGAGTTCGCAAACACGCTCCGGTTCCACGATGCCGTGGATGACATTAATAACTCCTTGTGGTGGTGCATCTCGGTCACCCTGTCCCCTGGGATCGACCGGAGCCTGATTCGGTTTCACGCCGCCATCAATGTGAAGGTCCAGATGTCCGGCCGCAACCAGTTCTTCCAAGTGTTGTCGCAAAGGCAAACAATCCTCAGTCCGGTGGCCTCTCTCCCGGTGAAACGTACAACGATACCGCGGATTGTAGCCCTTTTGTCCATCGCCCAGCTTAGCAGGAAACCGGACATACTCCTCGTCTCGGATTTCACTAAGTATGCGATAGATTGGAATCTTGAAGACCGTGGTTATGCCAGTCCTCGCCTTCATTCTTCTGTTTGCGTCCTCAACGTCATCTCGGGGGTAATCATCCCGGTCATTCCGACGTCCTCTACCCCGGTTTTTACAATTTGAACCTCGGTCTGATTCCTCTGCTCGGTCATTTGAGCGGCTGGACTCTTGCCCAACTGCGTGCACTTTGCCTGCTGTCTTCTTGTCTGTTCCGACCGGAGTTGCCTTCACGGTGGAAGCTGACGCATCATCCTCTACTCGGATGTGCTCATTGATGCGCTGCATGAGCTGGCCCATGGAGGTCGGCTGGTGCATGGTAAGCGAGTCCCGCAGTCTATGTCCGACCGGGAGACCACGCTTATATTGCGTGATTGCAAGGTTGACCGGGCAATCCAGGATCTCGTTGAAGGTTTCCCAATACCTTGAATTGTATGCCTTCAGTGTGTCGCACGGTTCCTCTTGACACTTAGCAAGTGATCGACTTCCTTTGGTGTTTTTGTGTTGGTTTTGAAGCGCGTAACAAACGCTTCGGCCAACTGATGCCACCGTTGTATGCTCCCTTCCGGCAACCTCTCAAACCACTTTAAGCCCAGCTCACCCAAACTAGACGGGAAGATTAGGCACATAAGTCCGTCATTTCGCCTATGTCCGGCCATGACTTGTCGGAAGTGGCTCACATGCATATAAGGATCGGTTTTGCCGTCGTAGAGCGTGAACTTAGGCTGGTGGAAGCCTGCCGGAAGCGGTGTTGTTTCTATTTCCAGGGAAAAAGGGGTGGCACTCAGCCTGGCCAGGTCTGTATCTTCAAATATTGGCACTGCTTGGCGGGGTGGAGGCATTCCGACCTCCTCGCTGGCGTGAACCCCGTAGGAGAGCCGCTGGAAAGCTGGTATTCTCTGGGCTTCGCGCCGGCGAGCCCGCTCCCTTAACACTGCCCGTAGGTCCTCTAACTGAGCAGAATAAGAGTACCTCGACGTCGTCGCCGGACGTGAGGGTTTGTAGGTGCTGTCTTGCGCGCTAGACTTTTCTGCATGCACGTCGGAATCACCAACCTGGTAACTCCTGGTGATGGAAATGGACTGAGTACGTCGCTGACTCTGATCGCCCGACCGGCGGGATGGGGTGCGCTCACTATGGTCTCCCACTCCAGCTACACCTTTCCCCTTGACATGCCGCTTAAGATCCTCCATCTCCGCCGCCATCCGCCTGATGACAGCGTCTTGGTCCCTTAACTTGTTTTCCAGTCGCCTGGCGTGCGAGTCTCTCCTCCGCCGGTGACCGTCTGGACTCCGTGAATGACCATGACTCCTTCCGCGCTTATCCCGCGCGTCTCCTGACTGTCCTCCAGTGGGCGTCCCCAAGTCAGCCATTGGATGGACGGCAGGAGGTCCCTCTCTCCTTCGGGTATACTCCGGGGTGGCTCCGTCGATGGCGGACAACGGAAACTCGTCGTTATTCGCCATGGACGGCGATCAGACGAGCCTGGAAGACAAGGTTTTGTCTGAAAACTTCCCACAGACGGCGCCAATTGTACGGGGAGCAAATATTCCGGCAAGCCCGTACTCCTTTCTTCCGAGCTCCGTCGATGTCCGATCACCTGCGAGCAAGTAACGGTGAGCTGCCCGGCGGTGTGTGGCCGGAAAAACCCTCCGACGATCAAGTTAGAACACACACACAGAGGATAGCTAGAGAGAAGGGAGAGAGAGTTTGGGTGTAAGAATTCCTTAAAGAGATGTTCGTGTATCGCGTATGGGGGGCGCAGACATGCTTATATACCTACTGAGCCCCATATCCACTCCCTGCCATCTCCTGACACGTGGCTCTGCTATCCCATCTGTCAGCGTAAACCATGCCATTCATCACCTAATCTCAACTGCCTGTCATCACAGCTGGAGCTCGGCAGCCGAGCTGCCCTACCTCGGTCATACCATGCTTCATACTTCAAGCGCCTAACCGGTTAAACACACGGAGGACCGGGCTAAGCGGCATCCCGGCCGAGCCTAGCCCGGATACTAACTTTGATCGGCCTTTCTGCCGGTCATACAACTACCTCGGCTGACCACGCCTTTCCGGGCGCCGGTCACTCGGTCTGTCTGGCTTCGACCATCCTCGGACCGAGCAGCCTGGTCCGATCGGTCACTTCCTCGCCGAGCAGTTTCTGTACGGTCCGGGGTGGCACACAGTCCAAACTCTGCCCGGCCCAAGTTCTGGCAGCCCCTTTCCGGGCGGATAGTTGATCAGCTCGGCCCCATGCACCGTTGGGCCCTCAACCTGCTCGGCCGTTACCTCGGCCCAACTCCAGATCATAAATTACCCTCTCACTTTCCTCTAATCTCTAGATTTTTTTATTTCTTTTTGAGGTATAAAAGTCATACTAACTAGTAGCCACAGCAGAAGAAAACCAACTCAACAAAGCCAAAGTGAGACTGAGTTGAGCAGACATTTTTATGTGCTGAAACCTCAAAATATGCAAATTTTAACATTCAAAATAATCCCTAGCTTTTCTCAGCAACCAAAAAGAGATTTGGGTAAAGCTGTCTATGCAGTTGTAGACATGTCAAAAGATTAATACAAGGACTAAGAGTTTTAGAAATGTCAAAGAAAGCATAAACATACAAGAAGGAACTCATCAGCCAAAAGTCTGGTAAAAGCAAGACCCCCTCTATATTAGGTATGAAAGCAATGCTAGCTAAATCACATCAAATGAATTTCATAAGTTAAGATACCCACCCCTCATCTGAAAATGAATCCTTTAGTGATCCTCCAGGCTACTTAATAATCTGAATGGCCTCCAAGTTTGTGCTGCCCTGCCATTTCCATGAAAATGATCAGCACAACCACAAAGGATAAAATAATATTTCATATGACCAGCAGTGTACAACAACAAAAGCTGTCTGAATGTACAAAGGAGATTGTAAATTACTAATCAAAGTATTATCAACTTCACAATTTAATTCAACTTCTTTTTATTCAAATGATGTTTGATGTAAGTATTATCTCAATTAGCAATTGCCATTTCAGAAATAAGTTTATACTGAATTACCATGACCTCTATAATCTCTTTCTTTCACAAAATAAATTCATATTGAAAAATGTCCATAAGCAGCAACATTTATGCTAATGAGAACAATTTTCCATGGTAAATCATACAAGAAAATTGCTACTTGTGGACTATTTCCCATGACAAGAATCATTTTCAACATATGTTTCTACCATTGCTCTTCACCTTGACCAACAAAAATAAAGCAATGGCAAAGAGGTCAATAGATTGCTACCGTCAGGATTTGTGTATGAGACTTCTCCAATCAAGTCAAACAGACAAAATATGTGAAAGGAAACCAAATATGTGAATGAGGAATTTTTATATGCAGAATGCCATGATGGAACTTACTTGTGTAGAAGAAGAAATATGCCACACAAAATAAATGTTCCTGTAATGAGTATCCATCCAATGATCACCAAGCTGCAACAATTTAAAAGCACTCCTTCAGAAAGCTAAGCAGAAAAAGCAAAAGAACGGAAATTGAGTTTATATGAAGATACAGTCTCACTCACATGTACACAAGAAACTGCATGCCGAGTAGTGAGAATATTGGACCAAAATATAACCAAAATAAATAATTCAAGTATCACAAGTAACATGAAATCTAAACTTGTGATTTTATTTATGGAATCTAAACTCTTGTGATATCTTTGTCCTTGACAAACTCTTGGGAAATTCTAGGATTTTATGGGCAAGCATATGATTTTTTTACAACATTTGGCCATTAACAATTTCTAAGTCAAATTGAGGTTTCCTTTACAGTGGCTCAGTGACACAGGGAGGCATCAATCAGTAAATATAGTTATGCCTAGGATCCAGAAAATCAAGACAAGCAGCCTACCTTCTACCAGTAGAGAACATGAAACGTCAAACATCATCTTAGACAGACTCTAGTTTATTTGAGTTGTCAAAAATTAAATGGTTTTCATCCAAAACTATCTTTACTAGGATAGGCACTAAATATTCATCACCACTGTGGTCATACAGAACTCACTCGAATCAGTTAATTAGATTTCTGTTGATTCCATTTCCATAAAGCTCTTCTAGCCATCACATTAGTAGAGCTTCTCAGCAAGGCCTAAAAGTACTTTTGGTGGCACTCTACTTGTACACTACCCTTGAAGTGATTTATCAGAAAACCAGGATCTTCCTCAGCTATAACATGATCATTACAAAATTTTAAAATCTTGTAACTTACATTATGAAGGACCTTGGCTTTCATAAGCAGATAATTGTATTTCATAAAAAAATGGTTAGAACATTTTTTTTTACATAAGTTTGGAATTTTTCAAAAAAAAAATATTTCTTTTTGCTGAAAAGGGAAAGTATGGATTGGAATGTTCCATATCATATCAATCTGTTAATCAATCTTTCACTCAAATTTGATGAAAAAAAAAAAAGAAAAAAAAAAGAGAAAGAGAGAGATAGTAAAGATTGAATTTTCTGCAATCATGGTCTCATAATATAGCCATGCAAACAGAAATATGTAAAACTTATTCTTTAATCAGAAGCCAATCAAGCAATATCATGTTGACAGGGGCATGAAATTAAGAAAGAAACAATTCTGGAAACAATGTAGTTCATGATAGATCTAGAGCATATTACACAACCAAAATTAAAACAAAGGCAAAAAGTAAATTTAATAGTTCATTATAACTAAAGCAAGGCTTTTCTTTTTCACCAATTTCTTTTTTTGAAAAATAGATATATCTTATGCCAGACTAGTTTGGTAATCGATACTAGGGTGTAGAAGGTAATCCAGAGAAGAATTTAGCTGAAAGTATGAGTCACAGAAGTATTTGAATTTGAGGCCATTCTACCAATAATCTATCAGACCCTCAGGTTGCATCAATAGATAAAGAACAAAAATAGTTCTCAACTCATGTTCAAAACTACTTCAAATTTGGGTGAATTGATTCAATATGAGCAAGTGAGATCACTAATTACTCAATTTTTATTCCTCTTCAAAGAAATTATGATAAAAACTATTGACAAAATGATAATTTTTTCTCAGTTCAAACTTTTAACTATACTTTTTATTCTTGTACAAATGCCTAAATGAATGATTTAATAATAACGGAACTAACATTAACACCTTAAATATGGTATCTGAAAGTCATTGACATGCTACAGTATTTGTGTTGGTTGGGTGGTTGGTGTTGGTGGTGTAGTTGGAACTTGGAGTTGTTGTCAATGTCCATCTCTACAGTGTTCTCCATTGCTGTGGCTCCCCTTGGGAACTAGAAGAGGCACAGAATAATCAAACCTTTCCTAAAGGAAAATTACTGAAGATAATATAGCAAATAAGATTGATAAAGTAATAAAATAAACTCAGAAATTACAAGAAAATTACAATTCAAGAAGGGAGATCAATAGCATATGATCACTGCATCAGATTGCTATCACTAAAACCAATATTCCATTTTGCTTTAATCTTATAAATTTCGAGATTGGTCATTGATTATGGGTTTGAATCTTCTAAATTTCTTCTCTATCAAACCCATAAAACGAAAATCAAACCCATAAAACTAAAATCAAACCCATTTTCGACATGAAGAATATCATAATTCCATAGAAATCAAACACTTCAACCAAACCTATTAACGAAATCAACACAAAATTAAACTAAAAAAATCATATAAACCCTAAATGAAGTGTGAGAAATGGGGAAATGGGGGAAGGGAGAAAGAGAGAGAGAGAGAGAGGGAACCAGAGAGATGGCTCGGCAAAGAGAGAGAGACCCAGATCGACAACGAGGGAGAGGACCGAGCGCAACAGAGACAAACCTGTGATTTGCGGCAGTGTTGGTGGTGATTTCGGCGATGGCGGTGGCGATATGCGACGGTGGGGACTGATGGTGGCCAGCGACGGTGAGAGAGGGAGGGAAGAGCAGCAGCAGAGAGGGAGAGGGAGAGAGAGAGGGAGAGGGAGAAACGCTGACGAGAGAGAGAAGAAGGGCAGGTTTGTGGTTTGAAAACCAAATACATATATATATATCTATTCTATTATTAAAAGCCAACACCAATTTTGGTGTCATGAAGCCCAACTTTTGTCTCCACCAACTTTAGCCACCTGTAATTACATAATAAAAATAAATAAATAAATACATCCAAATCCACCCACCCCACCCCACCCACGTTCCTCACATATCTCAATCAAACCAATTCTGAACTTCCATATATGTTTTGTTTATAAATTCTGTAAATTTCTTTTTCATAGAAACCGCCATATCAAAATCTTCATCTTCATGTTTATAATGTGATTTTTTTTTTTAAGTTTTATTGATGGAAACATGTAGACATTATGATTTGAAATTTTCCAACAGTAACATATATCCAAGGAGCTTGCTCACGGGGATACTTTCCAACAGCCCAATCAACCCAAGAATTGGCCCTATCCTCCTCAGCATCTGCTGTGAATAGCATGCACTACTGTGTATGTGATCTTCCCTATTTAATTTGGTAAGCATTTCCCCTGCACCCTCTTTGTTTTTCTTTTCCCACTGAATTTCTAAATATGTGTGTATGTGATCTTCCCTATTTGATTTGGTAAGCATTTCCCCTGCACTCTCTTTGTTTTTCTTTTCCCACTGAATTTCTAAATCACCGGTTAATATGTATATCAAAATGAGGAATTGTCAGTTGGGTTTCTCCTTCGGGTTATCGTCGTCTTTCGGGGAAGAAGAAATCTCAATTTCGGTCTGCTAATTACGGCCTACAAAACTCAAACATTCCAAGCGGGAAACAATCTTCGTTTGGGTTTTCATTGGGTCTCTCTTTGCAATGAAATGCAGTTTCTGGGGAATTATATTTCAGAGTTGTTGTGATGTTTATAGGCTCTCTGTTGCAAAAAAACAAAAATGGGTTTTGTGCCATTTTCTTCATTTTCCCAGAAGAGACGATGGAGAAGACACTGTAACAAAAAAAAAAAGTGGAGAAGACATGGGAGTAAAGTCGCTTTTCATATTTGTAACTACTCTTAAAAAAAAACCTTTGTTTTTTCATATGGTTGTTTTCAACTGTACGAGGAAAGAAGCACTGCCACCTCTTTTAAATTTCTAATTTTAATTAATTATGTTTTTTTGTGGTTTTATCTATGATTTGTTGATCTGTGAGTAACTATCAACTATATATCCTCAACAATGTATGTGAATTTGTGTTGTTTGGGTTGAGTTTATGTTTGTGTTTCTTTGATTACTGGGTCTCTTTTACACTACGTCATGGTGCCAAATTATTCAAACAAGCCTTCATAAATATGAATTAAGAACCTAAAAATTAATTTAATGAAAATACAAAAAAACACTGCTTTTTTTCTCCCAAAAAATACACACACACACAAAATTAACAACACTGAATTTTTTTTTTTTCCCCAAAACACACACACAATGAAACTTTTTAATGAAGAATAAAAATACCTAATAGTGTTCATAATCAATATATTTTTTTCGCCTCAGAAACTAATTACACATAGGTGTCAAACTGTTTAATTAAAAACCTAAAAATTAAGAATCTAAAAATTAATTTAATGAAAATACAGAAAATACCGATTTTTTTTCAAAAACAGACACACACAAAATTATGAGCACTGATATATTTTATTTTTTTTCTCCAAAAACACAGACAATGAAAGTTTTTAATGCAGAAAAAAAAATACATAATAGTGTTCTGAATCGATATATTTTTTTCTCCACAGAACCTAATTACATAATGAAACTTTTTATTGGAAGCCTGCATAAATATGAATTAAGTACCTAAAAATTAATTTCATGAAGCTACAAAAAACACTACTTTTTTTCCCCAAAAAAATACACACACACACAAAATTAAGAACACTTAATTTTTTAAGTTTTTAATTTATTTTTCAAAACACACACACAATGAAACTTTTTAATGAAGAAAAAAAATACATAATAGTGTTCTGAATCAATATATTTTTTTCTCCACAGAAACTAATTACACATAGGTGTCGAACTGTTTAATTAAAAACCTAAAAATTAAGAACCTAAAATTTAATTTAATGAAAATACAAAAAATACCGAAATTTTTTTCAAAAACAGACACACACAAAATTATGAGCACTTAAATATTTTTTTTCTCCAAAAACACACACAATGAAAGTTTTTAATGAAGAAAAAAATTACATAATAGTGTTCTCAATCAATATATTTTTTTCTCCACAGAACCTAATTACATAATGAAACTTTTTATTGAAGAAAATAAAAATCTATACTATTATTAAAAGCCAACAGGAGCTTACAATTTATGTTTTCAAAAAATTAGGTTGTTTGATTGCTTAATTTTGTATGTGTGTTTTTCTTAAAAACAATTCAATGTTCGTAAAAATTGTTTTATTTCAAATAAATGTCAAACAAATAAGTCTTTTTTTTTTGTGGTTTATTATTTATTTTTTACTGCAAGTGTTCCAAGAATATGGGTTCCTGTTTTGTTATTTTGTGTGTACCATTTTTACTTACACTTTTTATTTTCTTCAATAAAAAGTAAAACAAAACAAAAGTATGTTAATCGATTTGTGTGAAAGAAAAACTGACTATTATTTCCTTCGTTTACATTTTTGGCAGGTTGCTTTATAACTTTGTGTTGTTCAGAAAAAACTTCTCGGATTTTTCTCTATCGACACCTATGTGCTCTGACTGTAAGTATTATATACGAATGTTCAGTTTGTAATGCTTGAAACTTGAATAATTCTAAACAAATTCTATTGCATATTGTAATGCTTGAGTTTGTAATGCTTAAAATATATAATTTCTTTTTCTATGCTTCAAAAAATCAAATATGTAATTTTCTTATTCAATCTTTATTTTTATTTTTATTTATATGTAATTTTTTTTATATTTATTTATATGAATTTTTGTTGTATATTTTTTTAGTTAACATTCATGAAAGTTTGGCCACATCTCATGCAATTTGGAAAAATCCATGGGTGGCCAAAATTCAAAGAAAGTTGTAGGTGTCTAATCTTTTTTATTGTAACTTTTCTAAAAAATCATTTGTTTATTCATATGTTTGTTTTGAAGTGTATTTTTTTGATAAGAAAGAATTCAGTGATCCAAAAATTTCATATGATTTTTTTATAATTATTACGTAATCAGTTTGTGATTGTCATAACAAATAATTTCTACAGTCGTGTTTTATTAATACTTATCTTCTACTTCTCTTTTGACTGTAAGTATTTTTAATTCTATTTTTTATTTTTTTTATATTTAATCGAATGTTTTAAAAAATTATATTCAGTTTGTTTTTAAATCATATCTCAAGTTGCACACGCTTTGGCTCATCATTGCTAGGTAATCTCTTTCACTTGCAATTTTATTTAATTCTCCACAAAATGAGATTAGTACTTAAAATAATATGCATTATAAAAATATAAAAACAAACATATGTAAACACTTACATAAAAATATAAAGCTTATTATATTGTGAGTATACGAGTCACATTGTGAATATACTATTACTGCCTCTTACATAATTTTAAATAATGTAGGTACATTTTAAAGATAGCCGGATTTCATCTACGTGAGTGTTGGTTTGTTAACAATCTTAGGAAAAATGAATCACGATTACCCTGACACATCAAATTTGAGACATGTACAACAACAAAATCGTGAACGACGTCGTTTATACCTACAACAGAGGAGGCAACGCTCAGCTTCGGAACCAAATGCTCAAACTGAACAACCGCAAAGAGAATTCGAACAGTTACGCCTTCAAAGCTTAAGCACTGAACAACGCTCAGCAAGATTGGAGCAACGTCGTCTTGCTCAGCGCAGGCGAAGATTGTTTATTCGCGAAGAAAGTGCGACCTCTAATGTGCAACAAAGAGAAATTCAAAGGGAAAGTTGGCGTAATTATGCTAGACAAAGGAGGGCTGCTTTGACTATTGAACAACGCGAACAACAACTTGCAAGGCGACGAACAAATTATCGACAAAGAAGGCAAATATCTGAAAATCTCGAACAAACTACTCATCCAAATCAAGTACATAATATGACCAATGCACAAACAAGGAGTAAGTATTCAAATGTTATAAACATTTTTTTTTTTTTTGTAAGCTTTTACACTTTTGACATTAATATTCATTTAATTTATTATTTATAATTTTAACTGCTAGGATGCATGTTAAACTTTTTCGATGCAATCCCAAGAAGAAATAGAACAGGATGGCGTAGGCCGCGAGCAACAGTTTTGCCAACCATTCACGAAGAAGGCAATTTGGTTGCAACTAATGTTTTTAGACGGGAAAGTAGAATGACTGCACTCGCACGTATCGACTTACCCCGATATGCACCTACTAATTCGACTTATGAGCATGGAAGCACAAGTGGTAATAGACAAGATCCTCGCGAAGTTCAGATGGAAGGTACAAATAATTTATTTAGTTGAAGTACTTTTACAAAATAAACAACCTTTACAATAAATGTAAAAAATATGATTATGCAAATATGATATGCAGTACAATTACATTTAATATTGAACATGAAACTCAAACACTTTCAAATAAATACTATTGTGTTAATAATAAACCCATACATCATACGTGTATTGTCATAGGAAATATCCCTTATGTCGACCACAATCAGGATGCTTTGAGTGATGAAGATATTCCAGATAATCGATCATTTATCCATAGGAGATATCATAATTGTGCAAGAAATTTTCATGAAAGTGAAAGGTTCCAAAGAATGCAGTTCCCTGCTCCAACTACATGTAGACATTGCAATGCAAGATTGTTCCACCGTGAAACATCTACCATGTGTTGTAATAACGGAACAATTATTTTGCCACCAGTAACAGCTCCAAATGAGATGATTGATATTTTCTCTGACCAAACAGTGGAAGGTCGTCATTTCAGACAAAATATTCGAGCCTACAATCATGTTTTCTCATTCACTTCAATGGGTGTTCATGTTGATGAAAATTTAGCAACAAGAACTCGAGGTGTGTACACGTTTCGTGCACAAGGAGCCATATATCATAAGATTGGGAGTCTCTTACCAAATTCTAGCGACAGACCGAGATATTTGCAACTGTATGTTTATGACACTGACCACGAGAATGAGAATCGAATGTCCGAAAATGAAGAATTGCACTTGGATTTGCTTGACAAGATAAAGAATATTTTAAATATTCATAATCCATTTGTACACACGTTTCGCCAATTGGCTCAACGTCCAGACATATATGAATGTAGACTTCAAATCAAAGAGCAACCACGTAATATGCCCCAATACAACCTTCCTACTGCTCCTGAAGTTGCTGCAGTTTTAGTAGGTGGCGAAGAAGCTGGAAATTTAAAACCGAGAGATATCATTGTCCAATCAACCAGTGGTCACCTCCTAAATATTTCTGATATTGTCGGATACTATGATCCATTACAGTATCCTCTGTTGTTACCCTACGGTTCATATGGATGGGATGCAAATACAAGAAGTAATGATGGCAGAAAAGTAACATGTTGTGATTTCTATTCTTATATGTTACAGGTAACGACGTATACATAATATTAAAAAATTACGTCGTCGAAGTTATTCAATCTATAATTATTTCGTATAAAATCTTTACTTTTAATTATTTATAAGTATTGAAATACTATCAATTCAGATTCGCCCTGGTGATCAAGCTCTTTTTCTTCGAGGAGGTCGTCTCTTACAGCAGTATGTCGTAGATAATTACGTGAAGATTGAGTCCAACAAATTAAGATGGATACGTACTCATCAGAATCACATTCGAGCGGATTTTTATCAAGGTCTTCTAGATGCAGTACATGCTGGTGAAAATTATGGAGGTACAAATTGTCACGTACAATATTACAATTACATGTACGCATGTCTGTTTATATTCATACATACAATTTTTTTTTTTCCTTTTGTGAAATATTTGTTTAGGTAATATTGGTCGTAGAACAATATTGCCATCGTCATTTGTTGGTAGCCCACGAGACATGTATCAGCGATATCAAGATGCAATGGCTCTGGTCCAAAAGTATGGAAAACCTGATCTTTTCCTTACAATGACCTGCAATCCAAATTGGCCTGAAATTAAAGCTGAGTTGTTACCTGGACAGTCACCACATGATCGTCCTGATTTGCTAACAAGAATATTTCATTCAAAATTTGATGAGATGAAGACCGACATTCTTACAAAACATGTACTCGGGAAGGTTCTGGCATACGCATATGTTATTGAGTACCAAAAAAGAGGCTTACCACATGCCCACATGGTCATTATTTTGGATGAAAATGATAAGTTACGCACTCCTGATGATTATGATAACATTGTCAGAGCTGAAATTCCAGACAAGAGATTAGAGCCTAGATTATACAGTGCAGTTCTGAAACACATGATACATGGCCCATGTGGAATGTACAATGAACGGTCCCCGTGTATGACAAATGGCCGGTGCAAAAGACGTTTCCCAAAGCCATTTTCTTCAATTACTACACTTGGCAACGATTCATATCCTGTTTATCGAAGAAGAGAAGGGGAGTCAGTTCCTTTAGAGAGTAATCCAAGCGTCTTGGTGGATAATAGTTGGGTTATTCCATACAACCCATGGTTGCTCTTGAAATATGATTGTCATATCAATCTTGAAATTTGCAGTAGTGTTACAAGTGTGAAGTATTTATACAAATATGTTTATAAAGGGCCTGACCGTGTTGCACTAGAAGTTCGTCAAGGTCCTAATTATGACGAAGTACAACAGTTCATAGATGGAAGATGGGTTTGTGCTCCAGAAGCATTGTGGAAAATATTCAAATTCCCAATGACCAAAATGACTCCTAGCGTAGAACGCCTCCAAATACACTTACCAAATAAGCAGCAAGTGAGGTTTTATACGTTCCAAGACATCACAAATGTTTTAGGTGATGAGTATTATTCCAGAACAATGCTTACCCAATTCTTTCAATTAAATGTTGATGATGAAACTGCAAATCGATACTTATATCGAGAGATACCGCAACACTATAGATGGTGCAATAGCGCAAAGATTTGGCAGTTGAGACTGAACCATCAAAGAGTAATTGGTAGAATTTACACAGTTTCGCCATCAGAAGGGGAAAGATTTTACTTGAGAATTTTACTCAATCATATCCGAGGAGCAAAGTCATTCGATCATTTGTTAATGGTTAATGGAATTGCGTACCCAACTTTTAAACAAGCAGCTGAACATCATGGTTTGTTAGAGCATGATGATAGCATACGACAATGTTTGTTAGAAGCTGCAACCATGCACATGCCATCAGCTTTAAGGAGATTGTTCGTTACAATTTTGGTTTACTGTGTGCCAACAGGGGTGCGAAGTTTGTGGGATGAAATTTATCCTTTCTTGATTGAAGATTACATATCTTCAAACAGTATGAATAATATGTATATCCTTAACAAAACTCTGCAAGATATAAACTGTCTCCTGCTACAGCATAATAAGAACATATCAGAATACGATTTGCCTGAGATGACAATGGATTTGGATGATAATTCAACAGTTCCAAAGGTCATACAAGATGAGTTTTCCATTGTAACTCCTCGAGAAGACTTAAGTTCTATTGCCACATTAAATAGTGATCAACACTTAGCATTCAATTCAATCATGGAGGCTGTGGAATGCAATACTGGTGCAATCTTCTTTGTGGATGGCCCAGGAGGAACTGGAAAGACATATTTATATCGTGCACTGTTGGCCTCAATGAGAAGTCAAGGGAGAATTGCCATTGCAACAGCAACTTCTGGAATTGCAGCTACACTTTTACCTGGTGGAAGGACAGCTCATTCAAGATTCAAGATCCCCTTAAATCCAGAGGCTTCGTCCGTGTGTTCCATTACTAAACAATCAGATTTGGCAGAACTGATTAGACGTGCAACAGTCATCATTTGGGATGAAGCTACAATGACAAATCGTTATGCTTTTGAAGCCTTGAATCGAACACTCATAGACATCACCGGTGTTGATTATCCATTTGGTGGCAAAATTATGGTGTTTGGTGGTGATTTTCGACAAGTACTTCCAGTTGTTCCTAAAGGTACAAAAGCTGAAACTATTACTGCATCGATAGTCAAATCACCTCTTTGGAGTCACATTCAAATACTTCGTTTAAAGCAAAACATGCGCTCTATAAATGACCAACAATTTGGTGAATTTCTTTTATCTGTTGGAAATGGTGTACAACCTACCATTATAGATGAAATGATCAAAGTACCAACATCGATGGCAATACCATGGAATGGCGAAGAATCAATAGTTCAACTATTAGAAGAAATTTATCCTGATATCATAAACCATTCTTTTGACGCCGAGTATATGGTTAGTAGGGGCATAATAACTCCTCGCAATGAAGATGTCGACAAGCTCAATGAGAAAATCATTCAGATATTTCCAGGAGAATCAAGAGTGTACCACTCATTTGATAAGGTTGAAAATGATACCCAAAATTTGTATCAACAAGAGTTTTTAAATTCCATTTCACCAGGAGGAATGCCCCCACATGCATTGCATTTGAAAGTTGGAGCCCCAATTATGCTTTTGAGGAATCTTGACCCTTCTTCTGGTTTGTGCAATGGCACAAGGCTACTGTGTCGAGCTTTGAACGATAATTTCATAGATTCAGAGATTTTAACAGGACATTTCAAAGGCACGAGAGTTTTCCTACATCGCATTCCATTAAAGGCTCCGGAAAACTTAAAACTTCCATTTGAAATGACTCGCACGCAATTTCCAGTTCGCCTTAGTTTTGCTTTGACGATAAATAAATCACAAGGTCAAACAATTCCACATGTGGGAATTTACCTTCCGGATCATGTATTTAGTCATGGACAACTATATGTTGCTTTATCTCGAGGGGTGTCAGATCAAACAACAAAAGTCTTGGTTAAAAAGGGTTCAGTTAATAATGAAGAAGGAGTGTATACCCGCAATGTGGTCTACAAAGATGTTTTGTTACCAAATTATTGATACATGAGGTATGTACTAAATATGTTCTTATTGAGCTTATATTATGTCATTTTATAATTTATATACAATTAATATACATATAATATATCTTCATATAATTATTGATTGTAGGAATACTTGAAAAAATAAAGCTACTTCAGCTTTGGGAGAATTATCAAGAGGAAGCAAATATGGTTGCAGATAAGAAAGTTCAAAATCAGGTATTGGCTTCACTTATGTTCAAAAAATAATGTTTGTAAAATTTTTGATATAATCTGACAATATTCGCATATATTTTGAGTTTGACTATACCTTTTAAATTAATGTAGGTCAAGCAGTTCTCGATATACAGTCTTGGATGGAAGGTCTCTATTAAAGTTGATAAAAAACAATTGGGAAAATTAATTGTGCGAGAGCTTTTGAGGCAACGACAACATCGGTATGATAATGTGTTTGTGGCATTTTATATGAATAATGTGTTTGTGGCATTTTATATGAATAATTTCAATATGTTACATTTGCTAATAGTTATTGTAATCTTTTTATGGAAATCCTATCATATCTGATAGAGCAAGTATATGCAGCAAAGACAATATGGACATATATGTGGTAAAAGATCAAGTCTTTTGAACTTTACTATTACGCTCCAAATATTCATATTTGTGAATTTACAAATTGGTTTTAGATTTAATAAATTTGTCGAACAATCAACTTACAAGGACGTGAGATATTTTTCCTCAGTTTTATAGGCAACGAATGATACAAAAATTGAAAGCTTACAAATATATGTGCAACATTGTTACAAGGTAATCTACTTATAGGTTTGTATGTATACTAACTAAAGTTACGTCCTTCATTTTCGGTCTATTCCATCTTATTTTTTGTAGTTTAATGTTGTCATAGATCTATGGCAAAAATTGCATCAAAACAATTTGAAGAGATCATTGAACGTGACATTTGATATGAACGATGTCAATCTATGTCGATATGTAAGTTTTTAATTTTTAGATTTTGTTTACAACAAATTAACACAAATAATTACCTTTTGTGCCTTTATACATAATAAGCCAATTATAAAACCAAACTTATGTATAATTATGCCTCATAACGTAAAATATAATTTCAATCAATGTATACTATTACCAATCTTATGATAAATATATTTTATATATATATATATATTTTTTTTGCAGGATTTGCAAGATCTCCGGTCTCATGTTACCAAATTTAGATTTTATATGAATTTTTATTGTAGAGTTTTTTTAGTTAAGATTAGTAAATATTTCAATTTTTAAAACACGTGTACATATTGTAATGTGCATATGCTTTAAATATCAAATACGTTAATATCAAATGTTACATTGTACATAATTATTCATATAGTTTATATGTATATTATTAAAAAAAATAATATCAAAATTATATTATAATTTTAAACGAGTTTGCACACGCATCGCGTGTGCCCCACCGCTAGTATATATATATATATACTAGTGTGTGTAATTTAAATAAGTAGAAATAAAAAAAATAATAATAAAATTAATATTATAATGTGTACTTAGTTTAAGTGGTATAAGTTTTCGTACTTAAATCCATAGTCATGGGTTCAAGCCTTACCCATCTCTTTGTTTAACTTTTTTTTTAAAAATAAAAAATACTGCCACATGGCATGAAGAGAGTAAAGCTTCAGGACACCAAAGTTCCTGTTCACTTTATAATAGTACTAGCGGTGGGGCACACGCGATGCGTGTGCAAACTCGTTTAAAATTATAATATAATTTTGATATTATTTTTTTTAATAATATACATATAAACTATATGAATAATTATGTACAATGTAACATTTGATATTAACGTATTTGATATTTAAAGCATATGCACATTACAATATGTACACGTGTTTTAAAAATTGAAATATTTACTAATCTTAACTAAAAAAACTCTACAATAAAAATTCATATAAAATCTAAATTTGGTAACATGAGACCGGAGATCTTGCAAATCCTGCAAAAAAAATATATATATATATATAAGATATATTTATCATAAGATTGGTAATAGTATACATTGATTGAAATTATATTTTACGTTATGAGGCATAATTATACATAAGTTTGGTTTTATAATTGGCTTATTATGTATAAAGGCACAAAAGGTAATTATTTGTGTTAATTTGTTGTAAACAAAATCTAAAAATTAAAAACTTACATATCGACATAGATTGACATCGTTCATATCAAATGTCACGTTCAATGATCTCTTCAAATTGTTTTGATGCAATTTTTGCCATAGATCTATGACAACATTAAACTACAAAAAATAAGATGGAATAGACCGAAAATGAAGGACGTAACTTTAGTTAGTATACATACAAACCTATAAGTAGATTACCTTGTAACAATGTTGCACATATATTTGTAAGCTTTCAATTTTTGTATCATTCGTTGCCTATAAAACTGAGGAAAAATATCTCACGTCCTTGTAAGTTGATTGTTCGACAAATTTATTAAATCTAAAACCAATTTGTAAATTCACAAATATGAATATTTGGAGCGTAATAGTAAAGTTCAAAAGACTTGATCTTTTACCACATATATGTCCATATTGTCTTTGCTGCATATACTTGCTCTATCAGATATGATAGGATTTCCATAAAAAGATTACAATAACTATTAGCAAATGTAACATATTGAAATTATTCATATAAAATGCCACAAACACATTATTCATATAAAATGCCACAAACACATTATCATACCGATGTTGTCGTTGCCTCAAAAGCTCTCGCACAATTAATTTTCCCAATTGTTTTTTATCAACTTTAATAGAGACCTTCCATCCAAGACTGTATATCGAGAACTGCTTGACCTACATTAATTTAAAAGGTATAGTCAAACTCAAAATATATGCGAATATTGTCAGATTAAATATCAAAAATTTTACAAACATTATTTTTTGAACATAAGTGAAGCCAATACCTGATTTTGAACTTTCTTATCTGCAACCATATTTGCTTCCTCTTGATAATTCTCCCAAAGCTGAAGTAGCTTTATTTTTTCAAGTATTCCTACAATCAATAATTATATGAAGATATATTATATGTATATTAATTGTATATAAATTATAAAATGACATAATATAAGCTCAATAAGAACATATTTAGTACATACCTCATGTATCAATAATTTGGTAACAAAACATCTTTGTAGACCACATTGCGGGTATACACTCCTTCTTCATTATTAACTGAACCCTTTTTAACCAAGACTTTTGTTGTTTGATCTGACACCCCTCGAGATAAAGCAACATATAGTTGTCCATGACTAAATACATGATCCGGAAGGTAAATTCCCACATGTGGAATTGTTTGACCTTGTGATTTATTTATCGTCAAAGCAAAACTAAGGCGAACTGGAAATTGCGTGCGAGTCATTTCAAATGGAAGTTTTAAGTTTTCCGGAGCCTTTAATGGAATGCGATGTAGGAAAACTCTCGTGCCTTTGAAATGTCCTGTTAAAATCTCTGAATCTATGAAATTATCGTTCAAAGCTCGACACAGTAGCCTTGTGCCATTGCACAAACCAGAAGAAGGGTCAAGATTCCTCAAAAGCATAATTGGGGCTCCAACTTTCAAATGCAATGCATGTGGGGGCATTCCTCCTGGTGAAATGGAATTTAAAAACTCTTGTTGATACAAATTTTGGGTATCATTTTCAACCTTATCAAATGAGTGGTACACTCTTGATTCTCCTGGAAATATCTGAATGATTTTCTCATTGAGCTTGTCGACATCTTCATTGCGAGGAGTTATTATGCCCCTACTAACCATATACTCGGCGTCAAAAGAATGGTTTATGATATCAGGATAAATTTCTTCTAATAGTTGAACTATTGATTCTTCGCCATTCCATGGTATTGCCATCGATGTTGGTACTTTGATCATTTCATCTATAATGGTAGGTTGTACACCATTTCCAACAGATAAAAGAAATTCACCAAATTGTTGGTCATTTATAGAGCGCATGTTTTGCTTTAAACGAAGTATTTGAATGTGACTCCAAAGAGGTGATTTGACTATCGATGCAGCAATAGTTTCAGCTTTTGTACCTTTAGGAACAACTGGAAGTACTTGTCGAAAATCACCACCAAACACCATAATTTTGCCACCAAATGGATAATCAACACCGGTGATGTCTATGAGTGTTCGATTCAAGGCTTCAAAAGCATAACGATTTGTCATTGTAGCTTCATCCCAAATGATGACTGTTGCACGTCTAATCAGTTCTGCCAAATCTGATTGTTTAGTAATGGAACACACGGACGAAGCCTCTGGATTTAAGGGGATCTTGAATCTTGAATGAGCTGTCCTTCCACCAGGTAAAAGTGTAGCTGCAATTCCAGAAGTTGCTGTTGCAATGGCAATTCTCCCTTGACTTCTCATTGAGGCCAACAGTGCACGATATAAATATGTCTTTCCAGTTCCTCCTGGGCCATCCACAAAGAAGATTGCACCAGTATTGCATTCCACAGCCTCCATGATTGAATTGAATGCTAAGTGTTGATCACTATTTAATGTGGCAATAGAACTTAAGTCTTCTCGAGGAGTTACAATGGAAAACTCATCTTGTATGACCTTTGGAACTGTTGAATTATCATCCAAATCCATTGTCATCTCAGGCAAATCGTATTCTGATATGTTCTTATTATGCTGTAGCAGGAGACAGTTTATATCTTGCAGAGTTTTGTTAAGGATATACATATTATTCATACTGTTTGAAGATATGTAATCTTCAATCAAGAAAGGATAAATTTCATCCCACAAACTTCGCACCCCTGTTGGCACACAGTAAACCAAAATTGTAACGAACAATCTCCTTAAAGCTGATGGCATGTGCATGGTTGCAGCTTCTAACAAACATTGTCGTATGCTATCATCATGCTCTAACAAACCATGATGTTCAGCTGCTTGTTTAAAAGTTGGGTACGCAATTCCATTAACCATTAACAAATGATCGAATGACTTTGCTCCTCGGATATGATTGAGTAAAATTCTCAAGTAAAATCTTTCCCCTTCTGATGGCGAAACTGTGTAAATTCTACCAATTACTCTTTGATGGTTCAGTCTCAACTGCCAAATCTTTGCGCTATTGCACCATCTATAGTGTTGCGGTATCTCTCGATATAAGTATCGATTTGCAGTTTCATCATCAACATTTAATTGAAAGAATTGGGTAAGCATTGTTCTGGAATAATACTCATCACCTAAAACATTTGTGATGTCTTGGAACGTATAAAACCTCACTTGCTGCTTATTTGGTAAGTGTATTTGGAGGCGTTCTACGCTAGGAGTCATTTTGGTCATTGGGAATTTGAATATTTTCCACAATGCTTCTGGAGCACAAACCCATCTTCCATCTATGAACTGTTGTACTTCGTCATAATTAGGACCTTGACGAACTTCTAGTGCAACACGGTCAGGCCCTTTATAAACATATTTGTATAAATACTTCACACTTGTAACACTACTGCAAATTTCAAGATTGATATGACAATCATATTTCAAGAGCAACCATGGGTTGTATGGAATAACCCAACTATTATCCACCAAGACGCTTGGATTACTCTCTAAAGGAACTGACTCCCCTTCTCTTCTTCGATAAACAGGATATGAATCGTTGCCAAGTGTAGTAATTGAAGAAAATGGCTTTGGGAAACGTCTTTTGCACCGGCCATTTGTCATACACGGGGACCGTTCATTGTACATTCCACATGGGCCATGTATCATGTGTTTCAGAACTGCACTGTATAATCTAGGCTCTAATCTCTTGTCTGGAATTTCAGCTCTGACAATGTTATCATAATCATCAGGAGTGCGTAACTTATCATTTTCATCCAAAATAATGACCATGTGGGCATGTGGTAAGCCTCTTTTTTGGTACTCAATAACATATGCGTATGCCAGAACCTTCCCGAGTACATGTTTTGTAAGAATGTCGGTCTTCATCTCATCAAATTTTGAATGAAATATTCTTGTTAGCAAATCAGGACGATCATGTGGTGACTGTCCAGGTAACAACTCAGCTTTAATTTCAGGCCAATTTGGATTGCAGGTCATTGTAAGGAAAAGATCAGGTTTTCCATACTTTTGGACCAGAGCCATTGCATCTTGATATCGCTGATACATGTCTCGTGGGCTACCAACAAATGACGATGGCAATATTGTTCTACGACCAATATTACCTAAACAAATATTTCACAAAAGGAAAAAAAAAAATTGTATGTATGAATATAAACAGACATGCGTACATGTAATTGTAATATTGTACGTGACAATTTGTACCTCCATAATTTTCACCAGCATGTACTGCATCTAGAAGACCTTGATAAAAATCCGCTCGAATGTGATTCTGATGAGTACGTATCCATCTTAATTTGTTGGACTCAATCTTCACGTAATTATCTACGACATACTGCTGTAAGAGACGACCTCCTCGAAGAAAAAGAGCTTGATCACCAGGGCGAATCTGAATTGATAGTATTTCAATACTTATAAATAATTAAAAGTAAAGATTTTATACGAAATAATTATAGATTGAATAACTTCGACGACGTAATTTTTTAATATTATGTATACGTCGTTACCTGTAACATATAAGAATAGAAATCACAACATGTTACTTTTCTGCCATCATTACTTCTTGTATTTGCATCCCATCCATATGAACCGTAGGGTAACAACAGAGGATACTGTAATGGATCATAGTATCCGACAATATCAGAAATATTTAGGAGGTGACCACTGGTTGATTGGACAATGATATCTCTCGGTTTTAAATTTCCAGCTTCTTCGCCACCTACTAAAACTGCAGCAACTTCAGGAGCAGTAGGAAGGTTGTATTGGGGCATATTACGTGGTTGCTCTTTGATTTGAAGTCTACATTCATATATGTCTGGACGTTGAGCCAATTGGCGAAACGTGTGTACAAATGGATTATGAATATTTAAAATATTCTTTATCTTGTCAAGCAAATCCAAGTGCAATTCTTCATTTTCGGACATTCGATTCTCATTCTCGTGGTCAGTGTCATAAACATACAGTTGCAAATATCTCGGTCTGTCGCTAGAATTTGGTAAGAGACTCCCAATCTTATGATATATGGCTCCTTGTGCACGAAACGTGTACACACCTCGAGTTCTTGTTGCTAAATTTTCATCAACATGAACACCCATTGAAGTGAATGAGAAAACATGATTGTAGGCTCGAATATTTTGTCTGAAATGACGACCTTCCACTGTTTGGTCAGAGAAAATATCAATCATCTCATTTGGAGCTGTTACTGGTGGCAAAATAATTGTTCCGTTATTACAACACATGGTAGATGTTTCACGGTGGAACAATCTTGCATTGCAATGTCTACATGTAGTTGGAGCAGGGAACTGCATTCTTTGGAACCTTTCACTTTCATGAAAATTTCTTGCACAATTATGATATCTCCTATGGATAAATGATCGATTATCTGGAATATCTTCATCACTCAAAGCATCCTGATTGTGGTCGACATAAGGGATATTTCCTATGACAATACACGTATGATGTATGGGTTTATTATTAACACAATAGTATTTATTTGAAAGTGTTTGAGTTTCATGTTCAATATTAAATGTAATTGTACTGCATATCATATTTGCATAATCATATTTTTTACATTTATTGTAAAGGTTGTTTATTTTGTAAAAGTACTTCAACTAAATAAATTATTTGTACCTTCCATCTGAACTTCGCGAGGATCTTGTCTATTACCACTTGTGCTTCCATGCTCATAAGTCGAATTAGTAGGTGCATATCGGGGTAAGTCGATACGTGCGAGTGCAGTCATTCTACTTTCCCGTCTAAAAACATTAGTTGCAACCAAATTGCCTTCTTCGTGAATGGTTGGCAAAACTGTTGCTCGCGGCCTACGCCATCCTGTTCTATTTCTTCTTGGGATTGCATCGAAAAAGTTTAACATGCATCCTAGCAGTTAAAATTATAAATAATAAATTAAATGAATATTAATGTCAAAAGTGTAAAAGCTTACAAAAAAAAAAAAAATGTTTATAACATTTGAATACTTACTCCTTGTTTGTGCATTGGTCATATTATGTACTTGATTTGGATGAGTAGTTTGTTCGAGATTTTCAGATATTTGCCTTCTTTGTCGATAATTTGTTCGTCGCCTTGCAAGTTGTTGTTCGCGTTGTTCAATAGTCAAAGCAGCCCTCCTTTGTCTAGCATAATTACGCCAACTTTCCCTTTGAATTTCTCTTTGTTGCACATTAGAGGTCGCACTTTCTTCGCGAATAAACAATCTTCGCCTGCGCTGAGCAAGACGACGTTGCTCCAATCTTGCTGAGCGTTGTTCAGTGCTTAAGCTTTGAAGGCGTAACTGTTCGAATTCTCTTTGCGGTTGTTCAGTTTGAGCATTTGGTTCCGAAGCTGAGCGTTGCCTCCTCTGTTGTAGGTATAAACGACGTCGTTCACGATTTTGTTGTTGTACATGTCTCAAATTTGATGTGTCAGGGTAATCGTGATTCATTTTTCCTAAGATTGTTAACAAACCAACACTCACGTAGATGAAATCCGGCTATCTTTAAAATGTACCTACATTATTTAAAATTATGTAAGAGGCAGTAATAGTATATTCACAATGTGACTCGTATACTCACAATATAATAAGCTTTATATTTTTATGTAAGTGTTTACATATGTTTGTTTTTATATTTTTATAATGCATATTATTTTAAGTACTAATCTCATTTTGTGGAGAATTAAATAAAATTGCAAGTGAAAGAGATTACCTAGCAATGATGAGCCAAAGCGTGTGCAACTTGAGATATGATTTAAAAACAAACTGAATATAATTTTTTAAAACATTCGATTAAATATAAAAAAAATAAAAAATAGAATTAAAAATACTTACAGTCAAAAGAGAAGTAGAAGATAAGTATTAATAAAACACGACTGTAGAAATTATTTGTTATGACAATCACAAACTGATTACGTAATAATTATAAAAAAATCATATGAAATTTTTGGATCACTGAATTCTTTCTTATCAAAAAAATACACTTCAAAACAAACATATGAATAAACAAATGATTTTTTAGAAAAGTTACAATAAAAAAGATTAGACACCTACAACTTTCTTTGAATTTTGGCCACCCATGGATTTTTCCAAATTGCATGAGATGTGGCCAAACTTTCATGAATGTTAACTAAAAAAATATACAACAAAAATTCATATAAATAAATATAAAAAAAATTACATATAAATAAAAATAAAAATAAAGATTGAATAAGAAAATTACATATTTGATTTTTTGAAGCATAGAAAAAGAAATTATATATTTTAAGCATTACAAACTCAAGCATTACAATATGCAATAGAATTTGTTTAGAATTATTCAAGTTTCAAGCATTACAAACTGAACATTCGTATATAATACTTACAGTCAGAGCACATAGGTGTCGATAGAGAAAAATCCGAGAAGTTTTTTCTGAACAACACAAAGTTATAAAGCAACCTGCCAAAAATGTAAACGAAGGAAATAATAGTCAGTTTTTCTTTCACACAAATCGATTAACATACTTTTGTTTTGTTTTACTTTTTATTGAAGAAAATAAAAAGTGTAAGTAAAAATGGTACACACAAAATAACAAAACAGGAACCCATATTCTTGGAACACTTGCAGTAAAAAATAAATAATAAACCACAAAAAAAAAAGACTTATTTGTTTGACATTTATTTGAAATAAAACAATTTTTACGAACATTGAATTGTTTTTAAGAAAAACACACATACAAAATTAAGCAATCAAACAACCTAATTTTTTGAAAACATAAATTGTAAGCTCCTGTTGGCTTTTAATAATAGTATAGATTTTTATTTTCTTCAATAAAAAGTTTCATTATGTAATTAGGTTCTGTGGAGAAAAAAATATATTGATTGAGAACACTATTATGTAATTTTTTTCTTCATTAAAAACTTTCATTGTGTGTGTTTTTGGAGAAAAAAAATATTTAAGTGCTCATAATTTTGTGTGTGTCTGTTTTTGAAAAAAATTTCGGTATTTTTTGTATTTTCATTAAATTAAATTTTAGGTTCTTAATTTTTAGGTTTTTAATTAAACAGTTCGACACCTATGTGTAATTAGTTTCTGTGGAGAAAAAAATATATTGATTCAGAACACTATTATGTATTTTTTTTCTTCATTAAAAAGTTTCATTGTGTGTGTGTTTTGAAAAATAAATTAAAAACTTAAAAAATTAAGTGTTCTTAATTTTGTGTGTGTGTGTATTTTTTTGGGGAAAAAAAGTAGTGTTTTTTGTAGCTTCATGAAATTAATTTTTAGGTACTTAATTCATATTTATGCAGGCTTCCAATAAAAAGTTTCATTATGTAATTAGGTTCTGTG
This sequence comes from Camellia sinensis, assembly GCF_055761805.1. NCBI lineage: Eukaryota > Viridiplantae > Streptophyta > Magnoliopsida > Ericales > Theaceae > Camellia > Camellia sinensis. The sequence goes on from NC_138968.1 coordinate 143,021,440, forward strand.
GAGAAAAAAATATATCGATTCAGAACACTATTATGTATTTTTTTTTCTGCATTAAAAACTTTCATTGTCTGTGTTTTTGGAGAAAAAAAATAAAATATATCAGTGCTCATAATTTTGTGTGTGTCTGTTTTTGAAAAAAAATCGGTATTTTCTGTATTTTCATTAAATTAATTTTTAGATTCTTAATTTTTAGGTTTTTAATTAAACAGTTTGACACCTATGTGTAATTAGTTTCTGAGGCGAAAAAAATATATTGATTATGAACACTATTAGGTATTTTTATTCTTCATTAAAAAGTTTCATTGTGTGTGTGTTTTGGGGAAAAAAAAAAAATTCAGTGTTGTTAATTTTGTGTGTGTGTGTATTTTTTGGGAGAAAAAAAGCAGTGTTTTTTTGTATTTTCATTAAATTAATTTTTAGGTTCTTAATTCATATTTATGAAGGCTTGTTTGAATAATTTGGCACCATGACGTAGTGTAAAAGAGACCCAGTAATCAAAGAAACACAAACATAAACTCAACCCAAACAACACAAATTCACATACATTGTTGAGGATATATAGTTGATAGTTACTCACAGATCAACAAATCATAGATAAAACCACAAAAAAACATAATTAATTAAAATTAGAAATTTAAAAGAGGTGGCAGTGCTTCTTTCCTCGTACAGTTGAAAACAACCATATGAAAAAACAAAGGTTTTTTTTTAAGAGTAGTTACAAATATGAAAAGCGACTTTACTCCCATGTCTTCTCCACTTTTTTTTTTTGTTACAGTGTCTTCTCCATCGTCTCTTCTGGGAAAATGAAGAAAATGGCACAAAACCCATTTTTGTTTTTTTGCAACAGAGAGCCTATAAACATCACAACAACTCTGAAATATAATTCCCCAGAAACTGCATTTCATTGCAAAGAGAGACCCAATGAAAACCCAAACGAAGATTGTTTCCCGCTTGGAATGTTTGAGTTTTGTAGGCCGTAATTAGCAGACCGAAATTGAGATTTCTTCTTCCCCGAAAGACGACGATAACCCGAAGGAGAAACCCAACTGACAATTCCTCATTTTGATATACATATTAACCGGTGATTTAGAAATTCAGTGGGAAAAGAAAAACAAAGAGAGTGCAGGGGAAATGCTTACCAAATCAAATAGGGAAGATCACATACACACATATTTAGAAATTCAGTGGGAAAAGAAAAACAAAGAGGGTGCAGGGGAAATGCTTACCAAATTAAATAGGGAAGATCACATACACAGTAGTGCATGCTATTCACAGCAGATGCTGAGGAGGATAGGGCCAATTCTTGGGTTGATTGGGCTGTTGGAAAGTATCCCCGTGAGCAAGCTCCTTGGATATATGTTACTGTTGGAAAATTTCAAATCATAATGTCTACATGTTTCCATCAATAAAACTTAAAAAAAAAAATCACATTATAAACATGAAGATGAAGATTTTGATATGGCGGTTTCTATGAAAAAGAAATTTACAGAATTTATAAACAAAACATATATGGAAGTTCAGAATTGGTTTGGTTGAGATATGTGAGGAACGTGGGTGGGGTGGGGTGGGTGGATTTGGATGTATTTATTTATTTATTTTTATTATGTAATTACAGGTGGCTAAAGTTGGTGGAGACAAAAGTTGGGCTTCATGACACCAAAATTGGTGTTGGCTTTTAATAATAGAATAGATAGATAGATAGATAGATAACACCATTAGCGACTAAAATTTTTTAGTCGCTGAAACAGTTTTATAAATCCCTCCAAAATATTTGAAATATCTCCCTTCAATAATTTTAGCTCTTTGGCGACCAAAATTATTTTTCGTCACTGAAAATAAACTTTTGGCAACTAAAATTTTGGTCGTCAAAGGTAAAAAATAATTTTTTATTTTTCAATCGGCGACTAAATCGTTTTAGTAGCTAAAGCTCAATATACGGCGACCAAAATTATTTTTCGTCCCTGAAAATAAACTTTTGGCAACTAAAATTTTGGTTGGCAAAGGTAAATTTTTTTTTTTAATTTTCTGATCGGCGACTATATCATTTTAGTAGCCAAAACTCAATATACAGTGACTAAATGTTTTTTTTGTCGCCAATTCTGGCATTTTTGGCGACTAAATTTATTTTTAGTCGCCAATAACTAATATACCCCCAACTAAAAAAATTAGTAGCTAAATATTTTACTTTTGCCGACTAAAAAAAATTTTGGTCGCCATTTCTATAACTTTTGGGAACTAAATTTTTTTTAGTCGCCAATTTTGGTCGCCGAAGGTGCATTTGGTTGTAGTGAATGTCAGATCTAGTACAATCAGTAGCATATCTCAAACTACCAATCATGTTAGCATATTCCTTTTGATTAATCATTTCTTTTTCATTTGTTACAATAGATAAATGTATGCTTACATCAAAAGGAGTAGCAACATGTTCATAGTCTAGAAAGTTAAATTTCTTTAAAATTTTCTCAACATAAGGCGACTAATCAAGAAAAATGTCATTATTAGTCTTGGTAATTTTAATTTCCAAAATAAAATTGGCTTCACCAAGATCTTTCATATCAAAGTGGCTATTAAGCATATTTTTAGTCTCATTTACAATATGCAAATTAGAGGCAAAGATAAGTAGATCATCCACATATAGGCTAATAATTACATGTGCATTCTCACAAATTTTATAATATATGTACTTATCACATTAATTAGCTTTATAGCCATTCTCAAGCATGCATGAATCAAATTTTTTATGCCATTGTTTAGGAACTTGTTTTAAACCATAAAGGAATTTAGTTAGCTTACACACCTTGCTTTCTTGGCTAGGCTCCACAAAGCCCTTAGGTTGGTCTATGTAAATTTTCCCATCTAGATCTCTATTTAAAAATGCTGTTTTCACATCCATTTGATGAATTTTTAAATCATGAATTGCAACCACTGCTATCAACAATCTAATGGATGTAACTCTAGTAACTGGAGAGAAAGTATCAAAGAAATCAAGATCAACTTGTTGCTCAAAACCTTTAGCGACAAGCCTCGCTTTATATTTATTTATAGTTCCATATGGTTTAACTTTTTTACGAATGACCCATTTACACCCAATAGTTTTACAAGAGATAAATCCACTAGCTTCCATGTTTTATTTGAAAGTAGTGAATCTATCTTATCATTTACAACTTCTCTCTAGAAAATAGCATCAAGTGATGATAAAGCTTCTTACACCGAAAAATGAATTTCTTCCACATTGTAAAGATAATAGCCAAGGCCAAAGTTTTTTTCAACTCTAGCTCGTTTACTCCTCTTTGGTTGGATTTGAGAATTTTCTTATTCTTGAAAAACTTGAGACGGAGTAGAAGAGCTAGGCATGAATAAAATATTTTCAGAAATTATTTGACCCTCACTATTTCTAGATTTGAAAGGAAATTTATTTTCATGAAAAATAGTATCACCTGATTAAAAAATAATATTATTTTCCATATCAAAAATCTATAAGCTGTATTATGCAACGCAAACCCAAGAAAAGCACAAGTGGTAGCTCGTTCACCCAATTTAGGTCGTTTAGGATCTGTAAGCCTCACAAAAGCTTACCCACAAATAACCTAGATTTGGTTTATGTCCCCGCCACAACTCACAATTTTAGTTTTTTTGTGTGGCACTCTATTTATCACATGTCAAGCTGTCAAAATAGTCTCGCCTTTGAGATTTAAGGGAGTACCTGAATCAATAAGTATAGCATTTGTCAAGTCAATTAACGTTCTATTTTTTTTTTCTTTCAACTACGCCATTAGATGAAGGTAAATATGGTGGAGTAGTCTCATGAATAATTCCCAATGACTGAACAAAAGAGTTGAATCCAAGATATTAATATTCCCGGCCTCTATCATTCCTAATTCTCTTAATCTTTTTACAGAATTGATTTTCCACTTCAAAAAGGAACTCTTTAAATTTCTCAAAAGCATCACTTTTATTTTTTTAATAAATATACGTTTGTATATTTTGAAAAATCATCAATAAAAATAATAAAATATCGGTTACCACCATGAGTTAAAATTCCTTTAAACTCACACAAATCAATATGAAATAATTCTAGCAATTCGGTATTTTTCTCAACACTTTTATGAGGCCTTTTGGTAATTTTTACTTTACTGCAAACTTCACATTTCTCAAAAAAATTTGTTACTTTAGGAATTAATCCTAAACTACTCATGATTCTCATATATTTACTGTTAATATGACACAAACGAGCATACTAAAAATTAATAGAAGACAACATATAAACCGAATTGGTAGATTATTTATTAATCTCAACATTCAGTTTGAACATCCCATCACAAGCATAACCCTTACCCACAAAAATACTCTTCTTGATAATAACATATTGATCAGATTCCATAGTTTGCTTAAGGCCAGCCTTATTCAACAAGTAACTTGATATCAAATTCTTCTTCATAGACAGTGTATAAAGCACATCTTTTAAAGTAAGCACACGTCCAAAGGTGAACTTAAAGTCAACCTCACCACTTCTAAGTATCTTGGTTTGACTAGAGTCATCAAGCATAATTGTTTTATCATCATCAAAGGGAGTATACACCTTAAATCAAGTTTTATCATAACAAACATGTCATTAGTACCAGAATTTTCCCACCAACCTTGCACATAATTAACCATGCAAATGTCTGTAATTATTGCCACAAATGACTCCTCAATAACGTTAGCCTTTGGAGCAGGTGCACGTTTTTGGAATTTGCAAGTTCGAGCAATATGCCCACTTTTACTACAAACAATGCATGTAAAATTTCGTGGAGGTGGTGGACCTTGGTTTTTATTTGGATTAATCCATTTATTGTGAGGTTTACCATAATTCTTCATATTCTTTTTATAAGGCTTCAAATAAGCATTCTTGGAATTGTGACCTTTGGGTAAGTTATTATTCTGAAACAAAGTTTACCTTTATAATGCAATTGTCATTATCCTTTTGTGTTCTCAATGCATCTTGGCTTCTAGCCTCCTCTTCGACTCGGATGCGAGTGATCAATGCCTCCAAGGAAGTCTCCTTTTGTTTGTGGCGCATGTTCTTTGGAATTCTCTCCAAGATGGCAGTAACTTGTCAACAAGTCTTGTAACTACCAAGTTGTCACTATCTTGATGCTTTCAGATCTTACTTCTGCAACTATCATTTGGAATCTTGTGCTTGCTCCACAACAGATTTTTCATCCACTATTTGGAAACGAAAAAATTGGCTAGTTGCATATTTTTTTGTTCCTGCCTATTCAGTATTATACTTAGTCTGTAAAGCTTTCCAAATTTTCTTTGCAGAAGTGTAAGTGGTGTCATAGTAATCATAAAATTGATCAACAAGGCAATTTAAGAGATAAAAATGACATTTATACTTATCTTTATTATATGAAGCCACTTTTGCTTCATGTGCCTCGTAGTCTTCATCATTCATCTCCTCGGTTGGGATTTTGTTTGGGTTCTTTTCGGTGAGAACATAAGCAACTTTTAAAAGGCTAAGGTAAAAAAAAAAAAAAAAAAATTCCTTTCCACCTCTTAAAATGAACTCCCTTGAACTTGAAAGGCTTATTGAGATCTCCAATTTCGTCATTGATTTTTTCTGGTACTTGTTCCATTTTGATCTCCTTAAAATTGTTGGTGAAAATACTAGAAAAATTATATTTTATTGATAAATAATGCAAATAAAATGAGATACAAATAGATCAGGCTGAGGCACGGATATCTCATTTTCTTTAAGAAGATCAAGCCCATTGTGGTAAGAATAACCTAAATACCGATGCAACAGTCACCAAACTCTAACTTGTCCCCTTCAAGATACAACAGTTCGACCACTTGTTATATGGTTTAGGCCAACTCTGCACAAGATGGTGAACCCAAAGCTCCATCAAGAAAAAACATCATTCGTTGGCTAGTAATTTCTCAAGTGTAAAAACTAGTTGGTTCATAAAGAGTATATGAGATGAGCAATTTATAGACCACTAGGACCTTACAAATTACATCAAAAAATAATGACCATTAAACTAGAGAAAAAGGAGAGTCCCAAAACCTCCAACTATTAACTCACCACCAAGCCTATGGCCTTCTAATTAATCTCCATTCATGAACAAAACAAAAGGTCACAAAAAAAAAAAAGACTCATGAATAAAACAAAAGGTCACCAAAAAAAATAAGATTCATGAACAAGACAAAAGGTTATCAAAAAAATAAAATAAAATAAAATAAAAAATAAATAAATAAATAAATAAATAAATAAAAGATATTAAAATGGTCCAACAGAATTTAAATAGAAGGGTTGAATTTTTTGGATCGAATTCAAGTGAAACTTGATCCGTTGATAGGCTAACTCTTACAACACATTTGTTTGGAGGGACAGGAGCATGGGATATAACTCATAGTCCAGTGCATAAAATTGTCCATTATTTGGTTCAGAAATTTTATATTTGATTGTGAGTCCATTTGGACTAATAGTGGTGTGTTTGATTGGGGAGATTAGGAGGGGGGACTATCCACTATTTGGATTGTAATCTAAATAGTACACCTTATCCGTCGTTTGATTTTTTTTTAGTCCGGTGGACTCCATGTCTGGCCGGACTCCATGTCCCCCATATGGGGGACTATCCTGTCCTGGGGGGGTGGGACAGAAAGTGGGGGACTAATCACTGTTTGGATTATATGCGAAAATGACCATTTTGACCCTCTACTATTTAATTATGTATTATATTTAATAAAATTCAATAAAATTTAAATGTCTCAATTTAAAAATAAAATAATTTTATTTAACTTTTTATTAATGTTTTATTTATTTAATTTTTTAAAATAATTTTTTATAGATATTTTATAGATGTTTTATTTTAAAATTTTGTTTATGTTTTATTTAATTTCATTGTTTAAATTTAATAGATGTTTTAATAGATGTTTTATTTAAACAATTAAATGTTTAATTTCAACAATAAATAATTTCGTTTATTTAAATTATGTTTTATTTAAACATTTAAACATTTGTACATCAACATGTTTATTAAATTATTCAACATCTGTACATCAACATGTATATTTATTTAACATCTATTAAATTATGTTTTAATACATCCACATTTGATTACATCTACATTTGTTAATTGTTAATTACATCAACATTTGTTAATTGTTTAAACATAATCTGTACATCAAAATAATTTCAATGTTAATTGTTTAAATAAAAATTTAAACATTTAACCATTAGTATGTTTAATTTCAACAATAAATTTTTATTTGTTTAAATAAAAATAATCTATACCAGTCAAATTTTTTTATCAATATTAGTATGTTTAAATATCTTTAAACAAAATTTAACCATTAGTATGTTTAATGTTTACTAAAAATAATTAAAATATTAAAGATATGTTTAATATTGCTATTACATAGTAAACAATTGAAAAAGGGTAAAATAGTCTTTTGTTCATTTATCCTATCCAGTCCGTCCAACCAAACGTTGGATTCACTCAAAATAGTCCTATCCAGACATCTAATCCCATGAAAAAACAAACACAGGATACATATCCAATCCGACCAAATGGTCCGGGGGATTTACAGTCCCAGGACTCAAGTCCGATGGATTCTAATCCCTCATTTTCCAGTTCGTCCAATCAAACACACCCATATGTATATGTAGGATAACTCTATCTCAAGAACATGTGGGACATAAAGCTCAGGTTCAGCTCATGATTGGGATTATCCTGAGCTTGTTGAAATAAAATTAAAATCTCAACTAAAATAAAATTTATATAATTTTAGTAAATTAAAAGTTCAATTTATTCAATTTATTTAATTAAAAGTTTAATTTATTTAAAAGTTCAAATTAAAATAAAATTAAAAAATCTCAACTAAAAATTAAAATAAATTTATATATTTTTTATTGATGTTCTATTTATTTCATTTTTTAAAAGTTTTAATAACAAATTAAATAAAATAGGATACACATTAGATTCAATAAAATAGTCCAATCTAAACATCTAATCACATGACTAAACAAATATAGAATTTAATAGAATAGTTCAATCTAGACATCCAATCGCATGACTAAACAAATAGTTTGAGGACAACGTATCCAGGACTAACAATCCGGTAGATTTCAATCTCCCTTATCCAATCCTGCCAAACAAACATACCCTTACGCTGTGTTTAGTTGAGGGATTTGGGAAAGAATTTGAAAAGAAAAATGAAAAATATATGTGAAACTAGGTTAAGAGATTTGGGAAGGGATTTAGAAAGTGAAATGGGGGATTAGAATCCATCGGACTTGAGTCCTGGGACTGTGAATTCCATAGACTATTTGGTTGGATTGGATATGTATCCTGTGTTTGTTTTTTCATGGGATTAGATGTCTAGAAAGGACTATTTTTAGTGAATCCAACGTTTGGTTGGACGGACTGGATAAGATAAATGAACAAAAGACTATTTTACTCTTTTTCAATTGTTTACTAAGTAATAGCAATATTAAACATATCTTTAATATTTTAATATTTTTAGCTAGATTAAATAAAAATTTATTTTATTTTATTTTTTACACAATTAAATAAATTTATTTTTTTAAAAATAAATAAATAAATAAATAAAATATCAATAAAAATACATATTATTTTTTAATTAAAATTTTAAATAAATTTGTTTTTAAAAATAATAATAATCAAACAATGAAATTAAATAAAACATCTATTAAATTTAAATAATGAAATTAAATAAAATATAAACAAAATTTTAAAATAAAACATCAATAAAATATCTATAAAAAATTATTTTAAAAAATTAAATAAATAAAACATCAATAAAAAGTTAAATAAAATTATTTTATTTTTAAATTGAGACATTTAAATTTTATTGAATTTTATTAAATATAATACATAATTAAATAGTAGAGGGTCAAAATGGTCATTTTGACCACCTAATCCCAACAGTGGATAGTCCCCTAAAAACTGTCCCATACCCCCCCTAGGACACAATAGTCCCCCATATGGGGGATAAGGAGTCCGACCGGACATGGAGTCCGACGGACTTAAAAAAAATTAAACGGCGGATAAGGAGCACTATTTGGATTACAATCCAAATAGTGGATAGTCTCCCTTCTAATCCGGCAAATCAAACACGCCCTATATGTAGGATGACTCTATCTCAAGAAGATGTGGGACATAAAGCTCAGGTTAAGTTCATGATTGGGATTATCCTGAGCTTATTGAAATAAAATTAAAATCTCAACTAAAATAAAATTTATATAATTTTAGTAAATTAAAAGTTCAATTTATTCAATTTATTTAATTAAAAGTTTAATTTATTTAAAAGTTCAAATTAAAATAAAATTAAAAAATCTCAACTAAAAATTAAAATAAATTTATATAATTTTTATTGATGTTCTATTTATTTCATTTTTTTAAAAGTTCTAATAAAAAATTAAATAAAATAGGACACACATTAGATTCAATAGAATAGTCCAATCTAAACATCTAATCACATGACTAAACAAACATAGGATTTAATAGAATAGTTCAATCTAGACATCCAATCGCATGACTAAACAAATAGTCTGAGGACAATGTATCCAGGACTAACAATCCGGTAGATTTCAATCTCCCTTATCCAATCCTTCCAAACAAACATACCCTTACGCTGTGTTTAGTTGAGGGATTTGAGAAAGAATTTGAAAAGAAAAATGAAAAATATGTGTGAAACTAGGTTAGGAGATTTGGGAAGGGATTTAGAAAGTGAAAGGGAAAGGGTATGTGAAATTATGTGAAATGTAAGTATATTTTATTTATATTTTACCTGCCTTTTCTTTTTCTATTTTTAATTTTTTTTTTTCAAATTCTCTAATCAAATACAGTATTAATGTTTTAGATGATTGACTGGACATGATTTATTACATGATAGTAACGTAGTATATTGATTAATTCTTTATAGTTGCTCGTTAATGCCTTCATACGAACACCTTCATATCAGAGTGTCAATTTCGTGAGACCATGCAATGGGAGGTTGGGGACAAAAGTATTAAGGTAACATGTTTTTTAAAAGAGGTAGGGTAGTTATTGTAACTTGTCTCGTTCTCTAATAGATGAGTTATTATAATAGTTATTTTAATTAAAAAATAAAAAAATTAAAAAAATTAAACTAGTTATATTTAAAGAAACATTCAGAGGCTTTGTAAATCATTTGTGTAGATAAATAGACAAAATAAAAAGTAAGGTTAAGCACAAAGATAAAAAGAATAAATAAAATAGTTAGATAAAATAAAGAGAAATGGAAAAAATAGAGAAATATGAATGAAATAAATTTTTTTTAATATTTATTTTTAAATTTTTATTTAAATTCATAATTCAATTACAACATGGCCTAATTTGGGAACTTGGTTAAAAGTCAAAAATTAACTTTTAGCCTATTTTGAGTTGCATCACCTCTCTACTTTTTTACACGTTTTAAAAAAAAAAATTTAATTTTTAACCTACTTCTCAAAATATTATATAATTTTAGTTTTCTTTTCTGTTTTTTGGCCACAACAATTCGTCCAATTATTGAATCAAATTACAGGGACGATTGGCTTTTTAGAGCATCATTAGCCTCACCAAAATAGTAAAAAGATAATATAGCTAGCAAATTATAAAATTCTTGCTCCATCGGTCTTAACAAATTATTTCTAAATTAGCTTTTGGTTGAATTTGTTACAGTACCTTTGTTGAGGTACTATTCATTAGTTATTCAATAGTTTATTATTTTTTTGAGACAAGTTAATATATTTTTAATTATGTTTTTCACCCACCGGACGTTCTCCTCTACGCCCACTCGGATGTCCTTGCAGAGAAAGAATTTTGTTGAATTTTGGCCTGATCGATCGACCGGCCCTCAGTGGATTTGCCTCCTTTGGCTGCCGCTGCTCTGGTACACTTAAAAAAAAAAAAATTTGAAAAAGATAAAAGAATAAAAAATAATATTTTAATAAAATAGAATTTTAGAATAGAGTTTGATAGAACAACAATGATAGAGACCACTAATTTGGTGGCTCTAAACCCATCACTAATGAGGTGGAAAAGCAAAAAAAAAAAAAAAAAAAATAGACACAACACATACTGTGACAGTGGATGGGACCCACTGCCACATCATTAGTGATAGCTCTAATTAGAGCTCCCACTCATTTTCCTTGATAGAATATGTACATAAAAAAAGAGGTTAGTTGAAATATAAAAGTAAATTTTAAATTATAGTTTAATTCAAAATTTACTAAAACTCATGTAGATGCTCTTAGGGTGTCATTGTACAGAAAAGAATTCATCCAAATCTATCTCCATCCAAACCCACATGCTCTACGGTAATTCAAATTCATCCAAGATTAATTCACAACTCATGCCAGAAATTGAAAATGACTTTGACGCACAGCCCGTGCGCTCGCTCTCTCTCTCTCTCTCGCTCTCTCTCTCTCTCTCTCTCTCTCTCTCTCTCATACTACAGATAAATTATACTTTTTACCGTTATATTTTAATTTAAATTTCACTCAGTTTCAATGTATTTTGTGTAAACAGTTATTAATTTCTTTTGAGTCCAACTATAAATTTAGAATCATTTATCTAGAATTTATTTAGAAATAAGAATTAATTGTTCAAATTCATTTCATTACACTTTATTAATTTAATCTCTATTACACAAATAGATTCTAGGTAAGTCTAGGTTCCTAAATTTTTTTTATATATTTATTTTACTATACAAAAAAATTGTTAATTTTGACACCGACAGATAGATTATATTAAAATTGAACATAAGAATTTAATGATCAAATTATTCAAACAAACAATATGAATCAAAATAAGATTTAAGTCAAGCTATAAGAATTAAGGCCTTGTTTAGGAATAAATGATTTTAATCGAAAAGTAAAGAAATCTACTATAATTTATCAAATTAATCTCTTTATTTTTTTTTTCATTTTTTTGTAAAAAGTCAATTATCAAACCAGTTCTAAAAGTGTAATTTAGCATAACATTATAGGACAAATTATACAGAAATGAGACAATCACAAAATAATTACACTACATATGAAAATTTGTATACTACAATTCTAAATACTTGCATCAGGAATTGGTTTGCACCGTACAAAAAAAATAAAAAAATAATCCTGACACCACAAAAAATGCAATTTCCCCTATTGACCCCGCTACGTAGCTCGATACTCGGTGGCTTGAATTTGGCTTTCTTTTTTCCTGTGTTTTTGTTGCAAAAGGAAGAAGAAAATAAGGGAGAAGAAGAAGAAGGGTGGAGAAGAAGAAGAAGAGTGGGTCTGCAGATCGGGAGGAGGAAGAAGGAGAAGTGGAGGGGAGGGAGCCATGAAAATCGGGCTGGAGGAGGAGGCGGGGCTGCGTGGGACCGCGACGGAGGAGGAAGAAGAAGGACTGGAGGGGAGCTGCGACGACGGCGGGGAGCTGCGACGACCTCTCCTCTCTCTTTCTCCCTCTCTCCTCCTCTTCCCCTCTCTTCTCTTTCGAGCCATTTTTTGAGTCAATTTCTCGAGCTACCAATCTTTTTCCTTTCCCCTATATTATCTGAGCTGTCTGTGCGTTATATGAATGAGTAATGCTACATATATTCACATATTTAATTTATAAATTTATTTATAATGATGTGATAAAATAAAATCTTTAATCATTAAATGTGTAATTAATCAAAATTAACCCATACCATAAGATATCATTATTGATAGAAGTGTGAGAGTCTTTTTTTAATCTCAAACTTTTTCCTTTCCTTATATGAACCAAGACATTTCCAGACTACTTTTTCTTCACTTCGACAGGGGCAGCCCTTTTCTTCAACCATCACGAAATCCAAGATGGGGTTTCAGTTAGAAGCTGTGATTCTGTCTCTGCTTCTGTATGTGTTTCTGTTTGCAGACCAAACAAAGGCTGAGCAATTCATCACTAATGCTACCACTAGTTCCATAGATAGGAACAGTGGTGGTGGTTGCAATATTTTCAGAGGCAAATGGGTATACGATGCATCATACCCTCTTCCATACGACTACTCTCTAAGCTGTCCCTTCATTGATCCTGAATTCAATTGTCAAAAGTACGGTAGACCTGATAAATTGTACCTCAAATACAGGTGGCAACCCTTCTCATGTCACCTACCAAGGTACTCTCTCTCCTCTAACTCTCTCTCTCTCTGAATACACACTCACTCTTTCTCTCTCTAAAATGGGTAATGCATAAAAATGGTGTAGGTTTAATGGGTTGGAGTTTTTGGAGAGGTGGAGGGGGAAGAAGATCATGTTTGTGGGTGACTCACTGAGTTTGAACATGTGGGAGTCTTTGAGTTGTATGATACATGCTTGGGTCCCAAGGGCTAAGACCACATTCTTCAAGAAAGGTTCCATTAGTTCAGTTACATTTGAGGTCAGTTTGGCTTCTACCCAATTTTCTTCACCTCAGTTTGATTATCAAAAATCAAAAAAACATTTTGCTGGTAGAATGCATGCATGTATTCTCTATTTCATTTTTGGTAATTTATTTTTCTCACTTTTTAATTTTTGGAATTTGTAAAAACAATATGGGACTTGAACCTTAACAATAAAATTCATGATCTAAAGGACACATATAATTATAAAGTTGGTCGTTTTGCATCTTAATTTTAGTTGTATACATTTGAATTCTAATCCAATGTTTTAGGTTATCCTATCTTCTTTGTTTTCTTTTTCAATTTTTTTTTTTTTTATTTTTTATAAGAAAAAAAATTGATTTTCTTATCTAGTTGTGAAGCAATGGTATAAGTCATTATGCATGTTTGGAACTTTTAAGTTATATTTTGAACTATTTTACATGAATTCTTCTAAATTTGTGAAATACTAGACAGTAATATGCTTGATTAGAGATGTTCACTCAACAAGTATGTATAAGTGTAGTCAAATTTACTAATACATAAGCTTTTTAATTTGTATATTTTATTTTATCTTTGAAAAGTAACAAATTTTTTTAAAAAAATATGAATATAGGTGTGTTTTGGTATTCTTGACATGAAAATTAGAAAAATCTGATATTTAGACACATTCTCATACCTCGATGAAACCTATATTATATTGATTTCTACGAAATTTAAAATAAAAAAAAATGGACAAATTACACCAATGGCTCTATATTTTAGAGTTTGTGTTATTTTGGTCAATGACCTTTCAATCATAATATATTTGATCTTAAATTTTGTATTTTGTTCCAAATAAGAAAAATTTCATTTCAAGGGCAAAGTCATTAATTGAATAAAATATAAATTAGGTTGATAAAAATAAATGTCAAAAAGTTATTTTTGAATTAAAAAAAATTATTCGTACCCACTAAAAATAAAATTACATAAAAATGATAAATCTTTTACATTTTTATATTTTTTACCAAATTAATTTTTAGTATGTGTTTGGATGATAATCATGTAATAGGTGGTTGTTTTTATTGATATTCTTAGATGGTTACCATGTAATAGATGTTTTTTTTTTATTATTGATATTTTAAGATAATTATTATGTAATGAATGATTATTAAGTTTTTAATGTATAAACGATATGTTTAATATATAAAATATTTTTAATTTTGAATTTTTTGATTTAATGGATTGGTTTAATAATGATATCAAAATTGTCTCCATATTTGACTTTTGAAAACAGAGAAACTTTAATGAAAATAAATATCAAAATTTTAATTTTAATTTAAAAAAATTATTCTACCCTCCCAAAAGATAAAAATATATAAAAATGAGTTGTATGACGACTTTGTCCTTGAAATGAATTGTTTGCAAAAGAAACATTTTTTTATTGTCCTTATTTAAAATAAGATTCAAAATTTAGGATCAAATGTATCATAATTAAAAAGTCATGAACTAAAGTGACAAAAACTCCAAACTATGAGGACTGTTAGTATAATTCACTTTAAAAAATTACAATAATTTTCACAATTTTAATATAATCATACTGATCTTATTTTTAATAAGGTTAAAACAAATGTAAATAGTGTGTAAATACATGAATAATTAAAATAAAATATTAATATTAATATAAAAATTATGGCAATATTATTTATTCATCTATAAAATTATTAATTTCATGCGGTTGAACTCATAATTAAGGGATTAAACAAATCAAAATAAATCTAGGAAATGTGACTGTAAAGTTTAAGCAATGTGTATTGTCGTAAATGAAAATAAATCTTGGAAAATAGATTCCAAAGTTAATTAAGAAATGTGTCAGGTTATTGTCGTGGTCATGGATTCATAATCATCCATTAATTAATCAAAAACCAATCATTGAAATTTTTCTGAAAAATATAAGAGTTTAAGGGCAATTAATGATTTTGTCATTACTTTTAGGAAGAAGGCAGCTTGAAAATGACTTGATAAATTATGGGCCAATTATTCATTTATTGACAGTGATATCATCACGTTACAAATTGATTTGAATCATTTACTATTGGATTTTGTCTTATGATAAAATAAATTTTAATTTTTTTATTTTGTTTAATTAAATTTTAATATTTTAATTTATTTTTAATTTAAATTATTTATTTATTTTTATTAAGTAAAATTGTCAAAAAAATATATTTTAGTCGAAAGTATACAAAAAATATATTTTTTTAACAATTTTATTTAACGAAATATATGAATAATTTAGATTAAATTAAATTAAAATGTTAGAATTTAAATTGACAAAATAAAAAATTTAATATTTAAGTTGTTACAATGAATTCTTTTTTGATAATTTTTCATTTATTTTGTGACTATGAGTTCTCTATTTTTCTCTCCCACACTATCCCAATGATGTGACAAACAATACTAATTAATCAATTCTTTTCAAACTATTCTCTCTCTTTTCAAAATTATTTGTCACATTATTAGAATTAAAAGATTTACATTGCTCTATTTATAAATAGACGATATACTCTTTAATTTTAAATTCTTTTTTCAAGTACATCAAAAAAATAAAAATTTAATCAAATTTTTTTAAGGCCTCGTTTGGAAACAGGCTAATTTAGTAACTTTTTGGTTAATTGGCTAAAAAGGTAGGTAAAAAAAACTTGTATGTTTGGGATGACTTTTTGACTAATTACGAAAAGCTGTGCAAAAAGTAGAGAGAAGCCGTAATTGTTGACTTTTTGGTATGATTAATTGGCTAATTAGCTAATTTAGTAACTTTTTGACTAATTGACTAAAAAGGTAGCATCCCAAACGAGGCCTAATACAACGAAAAATAAATCTAATTAAGTTTTTTTTTTTGTTAATTTTTTTTATACACGTACACCGAACAATAAAAGTGTAATAAAATTTTATTTTATTTTTCCATTTATAATTTTGGGATGGCATTGAACGGAGAGGAATTTAATGATTTTGTCATTTTACGTGGAAATTGACATTGGAAAACTGTACCACTTTTCTCATTAAGGGAAATAGAGGGGCCGGGGGGGACACATTGCCCATAATAGACCATACATTGTACGGATTTGCAAGCTTTGTCTGGATAACTAATGCATGGATCACATTATTCACCCTTCTTTTCTTTTTTCTTTTCTTTTTTTTTTTTTTTTTCAGAGCTACAAATAGTTTAGGAGTTATGTGACGGGTGTTAAATTAGTATATTTTTTTTTATTTTTTTATGAAAAATATAAAATATAAGTTAAAATTAGAGTGATATAATAGAGAAATAATATGAGTCAAATATAAAATAATATGACTTAAATAAAATAATGTATTAAAATAATATGTATTATTTTAGTAAATACCAAACAAATCTTTGGAGTTGAGGTAAATTTTATATAGTTTGAATTTGACTCATTTATATCAATTATGTTGGAAAATCTTATTTGGGAACTAGTTATTTTAATAATTTTTTAATTAAAATATTAAATAAAAATTTAATATATTGAGGTTGATTTTTTTATTTTTATAAAAAGATAGGAAAAATGTAAAAAAAAAAAAAACTTTAAATTTTTTGTATAAATTATCAATTTTTTATTTTATTTTAATAATTTTTTAACTTTTAAACTAAAATATTAACGTACCCATAAAAAAAAGTTCAACTCAATAATCACACTGACTTGACTTATGAAAATTATTCTACATGTGCATATATAGGCACTATTGGCAAGTGAGTTTTGGGATTTTTTTTAACTAAAATTTACACTCACAGAAAAAAAAGTTAAAATAATTATTACGATAAAATATCACATTAGACTGATAATCATTTTACTTTTTTTCTCACAAATATCATATCAAACTATAAAAAAATCCAACATTCTTCTCAAACATAAAAATTTTAGTCTACTAAATAATCAAAAACAAAAATAATCTACTAAAATAGCCAATTTCCCAAACGAGATCATAATATATTTTTATATTATTTAATATATAAATAATAAAAAATTAAACTTATTCAAGTTTAAACTCAACTCAATTAATGGGGCAAAAAATCTGACTGTATCTCGTTTGTATACATCTTGTACTCTATCACCAGTGAAGAGCTGGAAGGCCCAAAACGCTGAGGTAGAGAATAAGCAACACCACAAGTTTTTTTTCCTTTAAATTTTTTTTCTAATTTTTTTTAACATCATGTGATGGAAGTTAGCTAAAAAATTGATTTATTGGCTAAAATAAGACTACAAAAGATTAATATTAAAAGTTAGTTTATTTGACACATTTATAATTGTTTTAGCTTTTTTACTGACTTTTTAGAATGACAAAAGTAGTTTTTTTTTTTTTTGTGGGAAATGAGTGTCAAATAAGTTGAGGTATTTTTAGCAAAATAGTTGTACAAATAATTTTTTTAACCAATAAGTTAAGTATTTAGCCACAACCAAACAAAGACTACAAATTGTGCCCTATGAATTTGGCAATCTCTTATGTTACATGGATCTTGTATGTAAGTCGGATGTGAACTTGTGTTTTAAATATTGGGTTCATTTAATTTTTATGTCTAAAGACAATGTTATAATTTAATTTTTTTTTACTTACTTTCATTCATTTACGATAAAATGATCTAATTTTGTATGCATAGAATGAGAGTCTAATGCATTGTTTCATAAGAAATTCTTTTACTCAAACTCATTTGTTGGCTGAATGTGTAACTTGACATATTTGGAACATATACATATCAAATTCCCTAACTCAACAAACTCAAGTGAACATTTCACCAATTTAAAAAATTTCATGTTAGATTGGCAATCTCGTAAGGTATTTAATAATTTCTTAAATAAATATGTTAAACTGATTATTAGTTGTATGACATTTTTATCCCTCAAAAGTAAAAAAAAAAAGTAAAGTTTGTATGCAGAATTATGGAGTGAAATTATTTCTATATCGGACACCGTATCTAGTAGACATGGTAAATGAAAAGGCGGGTCGGGTTCTGAAATTGGACTCAATCCAACAAGGCAACGCATGGAGAGGAATGGACATCCTCATCTTCAACTCCTGGCATTGGTGGACACACACAGGAAATTCTCAACCGTAAGATTCATGTCTTTTTCTTTTAATATCATATTACCCAATGTTTTCTAGTTTTTTTTATAACCTCTCAAATTCATTTACTAATTTTGGATTTATAATCTTATAAATTGGATTGTAGATGGGACTATATGCAAGAAGGGAACAAATTATACAAAGATATGAATCGTCTAATTGCTTACTATAAAGGGTTAACCACATGGGGTAGATGGATCAACCAAAACGTTGACACTTCAAAAACCAGAGTTTTTTTTCAGGGGATTTCTCCCACCCATTATGAGTAAGAATTCTCCTCTTCCAATCATTCTACTACTTTTGTTTTTTCTCCTTCACCTGAATTAGTGTAACTTTGTCATGCTTTTTAATTTTTCTAAAATATTTCAGAATATGATAACATTGTTATAAAACCTAACCTAAATTGCTTCAAATAACTGTCATAATTTTTTTACCACACTTCAAATATATATACATATATACACGTGTATTAGTATATAACTACCAAGCACACATGAACTGACAATTTATGGTTTTAATGCAATTTTATTTTATTTTTTAATATAAAATGCTTGAATCAGCATGCTTGGTTAGAGTTTTCCAAAAACTCTTTTCAGAAAATTTTATTTTCTTGTTTTTTGTATTTTTTTGTTTTTACTGAATTTTTTTTAATATTTTAAGTAATTTTTTCGACTTTTTAGACATACCTAACATAAATATACCTAAAAAATAAAAAATTTGTGAAAGAAACCTTTTAAAAATTCACTAAATACCAAAAATATAAAAAAAAATACTAGAATTCCATACATATTTTGTATTTTTATGTATTTATTAATTTTTAAAAATATTTTTTCACAATTTTTTTACTTTTTAGATACATCTAAGTAAGGTGCATCTAAAAAAGTAAAAAAAATATTTAAAATTTTAAAAATATTCACTAAAAACAAAAAAATACGAAAATCAAAAAACTCAATTTTCAAAAAATTTAATCCAAAAAACTCAAACCAAACACACTGACACTAAGAATCCTTTCTCTTTTTTATTTGTTAGGGATGTGACTTGTGTGGTTGATTGGATTCTCGTACATAGTTAAATGCTCGGTTGATATGAGTTTAGGATATTTGTAAATTCTCTCTAAGGAATAGACCTAATAGATAAGATACTTCTTTATAAGGCTTAATGTGATTGAATCATATAAGGCAGTATGCAACTTCGTCTTTAATTTGTTCTGTTTCTATGGATTAAATATATATATATATATATATATCCTATTGATTGATAAAATAAATAATTACTTTCGAGAACAGAATTTTCCTTGACTCATGGCATCGAAAATTTGGCATCTCCACACCGAGTTATGTTTTTACTTGTGTTAATTTAGGATCCGATTTCAAAGACTATGGGAATACAAACTGATTGACTTAATTAATTTAGGGACTAATTTGTGTTGTGAAAGCAGAGGCAGGGATTGGAATAAACCATCAAAGTCATGCTATGGAGAGAAGAACCCATTTTTTGGTACAAGGTACCATGCAG
This sequence comes from Camellia sinensis, assembly GCF_055761805.1. Lineage (NCBI taxonomy): Eukaryota > Viridiplantae > Streptophyta > Magnoliopsida > Ericales > Theaceae > Camellia > Camellia sinensis. Next base: position 143,041,450 of record NC_138968.1, read on the forward strand.
GCACACCTATGGCTACAGTTATTGTCAACAATGTCTTGAGCCGGATTAAGAAACCCGTTTATTTGCTCGACATCACAACTCTCTCACAACAACGCAAGGATGCACACCCAACAGTCTATGGCGGCCGCCATAGTGGCACAGATTGCAGTCACTGGTGTCTTCCCGGGTTACCAGATACTTGGAACCAGCTTCTGTATGCAGCTCTGAGTAATTGAATTGATATGTATTGCAATTATTTTAGCTCAATTGACTACAAATATCATTATTTCGATGGTAGTAATTTGTTCTAATTTCCATTTGACTGTGACTCAATAAAAAGGTTATGCTTCTATTGTAAAAGCAACCATTACTTGGATAAACAACCTCTGAAAAGTCATTGTAGGGGCATACTTCAGGCAACAAATTCATCAGTCTGCAAAAGCTAACCTATACAAAACTATTCACACCACAAACAATAGCCAAAAGAAAACGTAAGTAATTAAGATACCTCATTACTAATAAACGTGTCATATTCGTATGTTGATTTTGAAAAATGCTTGAGAGTTACTTTATCCATTTTAAAAATTATTCCTAATGATATATTTGATAAGTATCAAATTTTAATCTGTTAAATATTTTATTATGTGGGGTTTAACCTTAATGCCATATTATTAGAGATCATGCAGAGGTGATAAATTAGGTGGATGTAATATTGTTATTTTATTTTTAATTTAAAAATTCAAATCAATATAATAATTATACACTATACATTTTTAAAAAGAAGTAAAATTAAAAAATCTAACGCGCTAATCTAATTGAAGACTTTCCACCCTCATTATTTATTTATTTATTTATTTATTTTTATCTTCAAATGTTAGTTGTTAGTTGTTAGATTAGCATCTATGAAAAAAAATCTCTCCACTCTTGACAAAGCACCTAAGTGCTTGCATATTGAACCCATGACCTTTTTGAGACTAAATCCTAAGAAAGACATGATGACCAATTAGAATAGGCCTAGTTGGTTAAAGAGCTTTCATGCTGTAGTGGGGACTATGTTAAAGAGCTTCCACCCTCATGTTAAAGAGCCTTCATGCTGTAGTGGGGAGGGGACTCTGCAACGCATATAGAGAGTAAGGGACTGCTTGGCAAGTTGAAAAAACAACCTGAAAGTAAAAAAAAAAAAAAAAAAATTAAAAAGTCAAATATTCGTTTTCATTCGCTCTATTTTTTACATAATTTTTTTGTAAAAAATTAAAAAATCATTTCAAATATATTAATTATTTAATCTCATATTTTAGTCAAAAAAATTTAAAAACCATGTTGCCAAACTATCACTAACTAGTATATGAATATATGCTACCTTCAGTAGATTTTTATTTTATTTATTTATTTATTTATTTCAAGATATTAGCTTGTTAGTAAAGTTAGAATACGATTAAAGGAATCGTTCTCTATCAATTCGAACCCCTGACTTTCTCCTCACTACATTTTAAGATGTGACTACAAGATCACTGGACCAAACTCAAAGTCTTTAAACCTAAGATGGCATAAATTATCTAATAGATAATAGTAGGGCTGGGCATAGGGTTATCCGACCCGCCCAAGCCGCCCTACCGGATCCGAACCGCACGCGTGAGGGCGGTTTCGCAAACACATTAGGGTAGGGTGCAGTTTAGATTTTATATAAATTTCGGGTTGTGGGTTCGAACCGCACCCGCCCAACCCGCCCGCATTAATAATAATAATAATAATAATTATTATTATTATTATTTTTTTGTCCCTCTTTCAAATTTGACCGTTCATCTCACCTCACACACCTCATCTATAACAAACAAAACAAAAAAACCCTAATGATCTATCTACCTCTCAAACTAAAAAACACGATTCTCTCTCCCTTACTCTCTCATCTCATCACTGTCTTTCTCACTCTCGTTGTTCATCTTCTGCACCGATCGTCTCACTGTGAGCCGATCTCTAAGCCTGTGATGGGGAAGGTGGTGGTGTGCGCGGCGGCGATATGCGCGGCTGCGGTGTGCGCTGAGGCGGTGTTGGTGGTGCGCCACCGCTTGAAGTGCTCAGGATGGTGGTCGCAGGCGGTGGTGATAATGAAGGAGTTCGAGGAGAAGTGTGGAACCCCTCTTTTGAAGCTGAGGCAGATTGCCGACGCCATGATTGTGGACATGCACGCAGGTCTTGCATCCGAAGGTGGAAGCAAGCTTAAGATGATAATCAGCTATGTCCACAATCTCCCCACCGGGTATGGATTCATGTTTATATAAATCTATTTACATATTCAAATCAATTGGAGGAATTGGATCTATCTTCCCACAAATTGGGCAATTCACGTGTGTTTAGTGATTTTTAATGGTTGATTTATTGATCTTGATATTAAAGCTTGAATCTTGAATCAACACCGTGAATTTAGGATTGACTTTTAATGTTTGTGTTAGTTATTAATCAGATTTTTGATTTGATTGTTTGTGGATAACGGCTAATTTCTCTTTATTGATTAAAAATTGAATCTTTATTTGTTTATTTATTAAAGATTCAAATTTATAAATTCGTTTGTTAAAATTAGTGTATTTTATTTGAATTATAGTTTTTTATATGTATCAACTTCGGTGAATTCTAAGGTTATATCTTTTGAAGTGTTTTTTTTTTTTAATTTTATTTTGAATGATTTGTTTAATGATGAATGTAGATTTTGAATGATTTGTTTAAGTTACGAATTGAATTTGTTATGTTTTTTTTATAGAAGTTTTAATTCATTAATTATTAATGTTGGAGCATTCTAGAAAATATGAGGAAAAAGGTCCAAAATAAAGATTGACAAAATGGAAGAAAAAAAAAGGTTTAAAAATAAACTTTTTTAAACAAAAGTTTAATCCGCAAACTGCCCGCAACCGCCCGCACATCCGCGAACCCTATCCGCACAAATTTCAAACTGTATTGCGGGCAGTTGCGAGTTGACTTTTTCTCAAACCGCATAGATGTTGGCAGATCCAAACCGAACCGCCAACCGTCCAAAACCGAACCGCGGACACCCCTAGATAATAGTTTACATCTTTATGTGATTTGCCCAAACAATTTTATTAATTTATGTAATTATTTTCTTTTATGTTTTAGATTAGCCGATTACGTATTTCTCTGTTATAGAAAAATATTACATCTAATCTCAATTTTTATCCTTTTTTTTAATATTTTTTTATTCCTAAACATAAATGAGTACATCTAAGTAAATTTATTGATATGGGTTCCATTACTATATTTAGATGTAAAAATTAAATTTAAATATAAAATTATGTATAATATCAGTCTTTATCACAAAACAAACTGCAGTATTTTTTTGATTAAAAAACAAACTGCAGTATGGGTGAGTGTTCAGTAATCCAAAAAAATAATCGGGTGATGATTTATAAGGAACATAAAAAATATAATAAATTGTGATTAATGAGAGAGTATATGATAACAAGATATTTCGGAACTATTGTATAATGAAGTCACCGAGTTAACACACACACCAACATCACCTAGTCACACGATAGATCCACACACTCGCGCACGTATTTAAAAGGCTAGCGGTTGTCACATGCGATGGGTGTGCTATTCAAATAAATAAAAATAAAATAAAATATTATATATTGTGTGTTGGTCAAGTGATAAGGGTCTTATTTATTTGATATAAGTCTAAAGTTTAAGTCCCCTCCACCCATATATCTAATTTTTTTTTTAATTTTAAATTAAAAAAATAGACACATGGCAGCATAAAAAAATGGACACGTGGCAGTATAAAAAACAAAGGTTTCAAGACACCATAAGAGGTGTTCACTTTATAATAGTACTAATTCAAATAAATAAAATAAAATAAAACATTTATTATATATTATATGCTAGTTAAGTGGTAAAAGTCTTATTCATTTGACATAAGTCTAAGGTTCAAATCCTCTTCTTTCATCTATTTGATTTTTTTTTATATTTCAAATAAAAAAATAGACACATGGTGGTATAAGAAACAAAGGTTTCAAGACACCATAAATGGTGTTCATTTTATAATAGTATAGATAGATAGATAGATAGATAGATAGATAGATATATGAGTAGACACATGGTGGTATAAGAAACAAAGATTCCAAGATACCATAAGGGGTGTTCACTTTATAATTATACTAGTGGGTGGCACACACGATGTGTGTGCAATTTAAATAAGTAGGAATAAAAAAAATAATAATGAAATTAATATTATAATATGTAATTAGCTTAAGTGGTATGAGTTCTCGTACTTAAACCCATGATCATGGGTTCAAGCCTTACCCATCTCTTTGTTTAACTTTTTTTAAAAAAATAAAAAATATTGCCACATGGCATGGGGAGAGTAAAGCTTCAGGACACCATAAGAGGTGTTCACTTTATAATAGTACTAGTGGGTGGCACACACGATGTGTGTACAATTTAAATAAGTAGGAATAAAAAAAATAATAATGAAATTAATAGTAAAGCTTCAAGACACCATAAGAGGTGTTCACCATCGTGTACAATTTAAATAAGTAGGAATAAAAAAAATAATAATGAAATTAATAGTAAAGCTTCAGGACACCATAAGAGGTGTTCACTTTATAATAGTACTAGTGGGTGGCACACACGATGTGTGTGCAATTTAAATAAGTAGGAATAAAAAAAAATAATAATGAAATTAATATTATAATGTGTACTTAGCTTAAGTGGTATGAGTCATCGTACTTAAACCCATGGTCATGGGTTCAAGCATTTTATAATAGTATAGATTTAAATAAGTAGGAATAAAAAAAAATAATAATGAAATTAATATTATAATGTGTACTTAACTTAAGTGGTATGACTCCTCCTACTTAAATCCATGGTCATGGGTTCAAGCCTTCAGGACACCAAAAATTGTGTTCACTTTATAATAGTATGAGGCACACACATTAAATAAATAATAATTTATTTTTATAATAGTATAGATTTAAATAAGTAGGAATAAAAAAAAATAATAATGAAATTAATATTATAATGTGTACTTAACTTAAGTGGTATGACTCCTCCTACTTAAATCCATGGTTATGGGTTCAAGCCTTCAGGACACCAAAAATTGTGTTCACTTTATAATAGTATGAGGCACACACATTAAATAAATAAGAATAAAAAAAAATAATAATGAAATTAATATTATAATATGTACTTAAATAAATAGGAATAAAAGAAAATAATAATGAAATTAATATTATAATGTGTACTTAGTTTAAGTGGTATGAGTCCTCATACTTAAACCCATGGTCAAAAAAGCTTCAGGACACCACCATAAGAGGTGTTCACTTTATAATAGTATAGATAGATAGATAGATAGGTATATGATTACACGTGTCTTGAAGACCAAGCAGCAAAGCAGCTGAGTCACCCACAACCCAACACGTGGCCAAAACCTCCCGCCACATGTCCACTACCCAAATCACGGTTCATCACCTCGCTCATCCAACCGCCACAGGCCTCCGCTTTTTATTCAACCCTTTTTCACTACTCTCTCTTCTCATATTCTACAAACACACCATATACACTTCAAAGACTAACCATCATTGAGAAATCTAGAGATTCTGTGAAATTTAGGAGGGACAACCCTGAAATATACATATACATAGAGAAAAACAGGGTGCCCAAGATGACTAGCCACTATGACTCTCTTGCCACCATTTCTGGTGAAGAGAGGGTTGGTGTAAATGTTGGCAAAAAGGGAAAGAAAGAGAGAGAGAAAGAGTCTCATGCTGATAAAGCAAGGAGGGTAAACAGGGTTGCTGAAAAAGAGGCTGAAGCTGAGAGCAAAAAAGAGAAAGAGGAAGATCAGAGAGGGGGGCTTTCATTGGAAGAGATTTTCAAGTACAGACAAAGTGCACAACAGAATTCTATGGATGCCATTAGGGCTTCTGAAGAGAGGTACGCGAAGAAAGCCAAGGAGTTGGGATCTTCGGCCTTGCAAAATGTCAAGGAAAGTGCACAGCAGGCCAAAGATTATACGGCACAGACAGCGCATCAGGCTAATGATTACGCTTCGCAGAAGGCGGTGGGGGCCAAGGAAGCAGGTGCTTCTGTAGCGGAGAGGGAACCGGCCAAAGATGTGGTGGTGGAAACCGGCAAGAGTACTGTAGGGTATGGAGGGAAGGTAAGTCACACTCTGCTCAGTTTTGCTGATTTAAGTACTACCATACTAGTTATTATTATAGAAAAATGGTACACAACATTTCTCTCTCATTTTCTTACTAGTCACTAGTCACAAACTAGAGAGTTTCATGTTTAGTTACCCAAATGTATTGTTTAGATTTACTTTTTCTTATTCGTTGCACAGACCCTATTGATAGTCCTCTGTTTGGTGGCAACAAGATTTGAATTTGGTCATATTATGGTATTTGAGACTCAACAATTTTATGGGTATCGAATTTGGGTATAAAGTGATGTGTTATATTATCATATCATTAATCAAATTATGTGATTTTCCGCAAAAAAATTATATGGACTCATTCATCAGAATAACGTGTATTAACAAGTATTCTTATAGGTTTTGTGTTTGATAGTGATAGCTCCAACTATGCAAATTATTTTTTCAATGACACTGCTAGTAATGTTATGGTCACATGATAATTTCAGTTGCATTTCACTTTCATGTGTTATATTCCCACACCTTATAGTGATCAATAGGATACACAATTGTAAAATTTCATCACTATATCCAATTTATTTCCATCAAAACCAACCTTCTATGAGCATAGCATCATTTGAAATCATACAGGGAGAAGAAACTGGAGAGCAAGAATGTGGCAGTGGAGAAGTGGTGGAGAAGCCTACTGAAACCGTCCAAGAAGAGTTATATCGGGCAGCGCCAGAAGAACATGAAAGAAGGGAACATCAGGGAGGTGGTGGGATATTTGCAGCCATTGTGGAGACCATAGTTGAGATTGCACAGAATACTAAAGACCTCGTCGTCGGGCAAGACGACCAAACTAGAGGTTACAAAGGTGGCTCCATTGAGTACACAGAGCCAGAGGAGGTGGAAGAAAGGCGGGTCCCGTGAAGGCGGTGAAAGGGCGGTGATGGACGGAGGAGCTGTAAGAGTCCCGTACATATACATAGATAAGATTTCGGATTTGGGATAGTTTAGGTGCAGATTTTGAAGTATTGTGCTTTGCTTGTGTGTGGAGTACTGAATATTAGTAGGTAATGCAAGGGATTCAAGAAAAATATTTTCAGAAAATAAACAATGTGTGGGTCTGTCTATATTTGGATAATGGAATTTCCCTTGTTTTAAGCATAGAGATCTATACAGGTGTTGAATTCAATCACTGCTTTTTTTGGCTAAATTTTCTATCTGGATAGTTTTATTACTTGAAGTTCTACACTTTTTAAAGGGATTTGAAGCCATTCCTACCAAAAGATGAGTGTGTATAGGGAGCAAAGATCCTCTAGAGTGATTTTTTCCTAAAGTTTCCTAAAGTGCTACAGTGTATGGTTGAGATTTACTGGCAAGTCACATCAATTTTTCTGATGTGACTTGCCAATAAATCTCAACCATACACTGTAGCACTTTAGGAAACTTTAGGGAAATTTCACTCTAGAGGATTCTTGGTGGTGTATAGGTGTGTGTGTAACAGAGAAACAGAGCAGTCTCCATCACAGATTTAACTATTATCTCCTGTTCTAATTTGTTTTTCCATTATAGAAAATTTAATTTATTAAATAGACTTGTAATTATTATATTTTTATTTAAATTTAAAAGTAATGTTACATTTCATCAATGTTGGATTTTTAAAACTAACTCTTAATTGAGATGACAAGCATTTATTGGATAATTTTAAGTGATGTAACTTATAACACATTACAATACATCACTTTTTGTTTGGGAGTTCAAAATTAGTGATTCAAAGTAATTTTTTTAAAATTAAATATAATTTAATAATTTAAAATAGAAAGTAGATAAATATTTTAAGACGGATTGGTGGTTCAAAGTAATTTTTTTAAAAAATTAAATAAAATTTGATATTTTAAAATAGAAAGTAGATAAATATTTTAAGACAGATTAAAATGAAAAGGTGAATAAACAAAATGGAATGGAAGGTGTAGATTACAAATTACAATGTTCTGTTCTGGTGTAGTATTTTTATTTGGAGGGGTAAATAATTATTAAATGGCAAATTGGCCATTTACAAGAAAAAATTGATGACATAATCAATGTATATTAGGTCAACTAACGATTAATATGTTATACAAAATTTTAAAATAAATGAGCTCGCATGTTATTCAAATTTTTTAAATAAAGTTGACCAGTGTAATTTCAAAATTAAGCAAGGCATGTTAGTGTAAGTTGCACATAAATAAACTAAATATTTTGGGACACTATTATTATTATTATTATTATTTTGTTAACACATTATTAAAGTGCTAATATGGCCTTCAAATGAAATGTTCTTTCTTATTCACCCAAAAAAGGAAAATGAGTGAGAGCACTAATTAGTGCTATCACTAATGATGTGGCAGTAGGCCCCACTAGGAATGATTTGATGTTTTGGCCTTGGTGTTGTATTTTTTTTTTATTGAGTGCCATGTCATTAGTGGTCTTTTTAGAGCTCCAAAATTAGTGGTCTCTATCATTGTTGCCCAAAAATATGTTCTTTGCTATTGCCCATGTGGGAGTCACATCGTATCCAGTTGTCACTGTAGTGCACATGTGGTTCAATTTTATATCAAAACTCTTTGGTGTCTCGAGTTGAATTGTCTTCGAATAATTTGAATTTGTGTTTATCGATTGACCTTCTGGATGATTGATTGAACGTTTATTCGGACAACCAGGTGAAACACTTATCTACCACAATTATTACTTTATCGACCGTGACTATCAGCCTTTTCATTAGACGATCAGTTGAACGACCGGTCGGATGACCAGCCAAACGACCACTAAGATAAAATTCGAGTCATTTGAAACAAAGCTAAATTCAAGTTACACAACATTGCTCATTTTATATATGGCTAACTTGGGGACACAACATTTTCCACGTCACATGAATAAATGAAAAATCCTCATTTGTAAACACTGATAATTTGATAAATATTATATTTTCATATTATATTTTAGGACAAACTTGGTTTGGGCTGAGTGTGGTTTACCCCTGACATTCGAATATCACCACATAACCACTATGTGGTTGATGGACTAAAGTGCACCGTTACCTCTTTTGTCTAACATGACGAAACGTGAGAACCACTTGCCTATGTAGAGAGTAGGTTTATTTTGAAGATGAAAATACTCCTTACACAACTTCAAATTTACAAAAAATGCCATTCTTTTTTCTTTCTCTACTATACCTCTATCTACTCCATTTCTACATATCCATCAACACCTCCAATACTTGCTGAAAAACATCACAATACCATTCTTTTGTCTTCTATGAAAATCTGATTGGGAAAATCGGAGTGTTTGGGGAGTGTCTAAATTTTGAAAGCTTGTAATTTGGGAAAATCAGAGTGTTTCGGAAGAAAATGGTGACAATGAAGAAATTTAGAAAATGAGAGCTAGTCTTTTCTTGCTTTTCCTTGCCGATTCTATGTAAATGAAATAAATAAGTAATTGGATCACATGAAAGATTCATTATCAAGGATACGTTTGATATGTGCAGTGGTAGGAGAAATTATTACTGACTGGGATCCCTATTTAACAGATCAATTTGAATGACCCATGTCTAACTGTAAATCAAAATTATCATTCACTTGGAGAATGAATTGAAATTAGCTCGAAATTCCAATGGTGCTTACTGAATGATGCCTAAAGTGAGACTATTCTCATTTGAAGTATTTATTTTCGGAGCTGCTGCAGAGCTCTAATTAGAGCTTCTGCAGTACAGCTCTAATGAGTTGTCTAGCAATAAAAAAAAAAAAAAAAACAGTGAAGTAAAAGACAAAAAAAGGAGAAGAAAAAGACAAATTAGAACTCCATTAGAGATCTTTTTTTAGAGATCTAAATCATTTTTCAATTATTTTTGGTCCAGTTTTTTTATCGGCATCAGTGTTACATCATTTGCTTCATATTCAGAGGCACAAAATTCTTGTCAGAAACCATCATGGTCAATAAAGAACTCCAATCCCATTTTAATTAATTTATTTATTGATTGAAGAGAACTGAAATTCCTTTCATACAAAATCCAAACCTATTTTAATTTTAATTTTTTTTTTAATTGAAAAGAACTGAAATTCCTCTCATACATATACATATATATATATATATATTTGTATAATCTGTAGCTATCGGCGCAGCATGTGGAGGCGTCGAGGATGACTTTGCATCAATTTGAAAACACGTCGTCGTCTTCGTTGTGGTATGAACTGAACTATATTGAAGCCAAAGGGAGGATGAAGAAAGGGTATAGAATTTGACAAATTGCGTTTGGAAGTGGGTTTAAGTTGAAGATGAGATTGTATAAAGTTTGAAATGGAGAGAGAGAAAAGAAGAAGATGAAGATGGAGAGAGAGAATTGGGTTTGGCGAGAGAGAAGAACAAAATGAAGATAAGGGTATAATTGTCAATTTATAATTTTTGTTAACAAAAGTTAGTGTGCGTTTTAATCTATCAACCATGTGGGGATTCTGTAATGATATTCGAAAGTCATGAGGTAATCCACACATTGCCTAAACCATAAGAGGTAAAGTAAAATTTGTCCCATATTTTATTTATTACATAATGTGATACTACTGCATTGATAACAAAAGATAATATAATTAATTTATAAAATCAATACATAATACATAAAATAACAAATAATTTTTGGTATCACATAAATGTCATTACCATAATTGTCGCACATTATTGAGGTATAGATATAACATTCAGAAATTTAATTATTTGCTAAATGTGTGATGCACCGTATTTGATGAGAATAAAAAATAAAATATAAAAAGTCTAATTGTTTTTTTTTTTTATTGGCATCGTTTCCAGATCAAAATTCGATCAATTTCCATGAGTACACAGACTTTTGGTATGGAGTTTTTTGTAAATGTACTACGATTAATTTCAGATTTTTTTTTTCTAGTCTGATGGTTTCAAAAAAATTATTAACACTTAAAAAGTTTTAATTTCTGAACTTCCAAAAAATCTAAGATCTTACCACCAAACCAATCCTTTGGGTTGAAAAGTCTAATAGCTTTATTATCTACTGACGAAGATGTTGGGCTATATTTTGATTACCTCTATTAACTACACATATAAAATGACTGTAATGACCTCAAAGCATTATATATATATATATATATTTATTTCCCTCTGGTCTTCTTTCTATGCATAATTTATAATTTTTAACATTAATTTAATTAAATCATAATTATTCTACACATAATTTAAATTTTTTTACATTAATTTAATTAAATCATAATTAATCTACATTAACATTAATTCAATTAAATCATAATTAATCATAAATTATTTATTATTTATTATAATTCTTAACTTTTTAACTTAATTATATTTTAGATTACAATTAATCTTAAATCTTTAATAATTTATTATAATTCCTAATTATATTTTAATTAACATCTTAACGAAATCTTAAACTTGAAGAATATGAGATAAAATTATCTTTTGTTTTTTTAATTTCACTTTAACGTTTTTACAAAGTCAAGCTCATTTAAAAAAGGATGATTACTTAGTATTTTCAAAATATGAGCGCATAATATTTCATAAGATTTTGATTGGTAGAGAAGAATAGGAAATCACGATTTATGCTGAGAATGAGAGAACAATATTGGACTAAGTAATTAACGATTGACTTGAAGTATGATCACATAATATTCCGGAATTATTCAATAATTTTCTTTTAAAAAATAGTGTGATATACTTTTCCCTAAATTGCTAGTCTCAAATCACTGTAAAATGGTTTTTGCCCAAATTATATATATACACACTATTTTATTAAATGAAGATTCACCGCCACTTATGTTTTTTATTTAAAATAAAAAAAAGAAATTATTTAAGATGATTTAAATAAATTTATATTTTAACTTTCAATAAAAAGATGTAAAAAAAAAAATGATATGACTCAAATAAGTATAAATATTTAAATAAGTGTATTATTTAAGAGATCTCAAACAAACTCCAAATAAATTAAAGAAGTGGAAACTTTAGCCATTTAAATAATACATAATATATAATATGATAAATTACAAATATATCTCTTAAAATTTACTTAAAATACGAATTGTCTCTTGTAATTTTAAAAATTACAAATACCTCTTTATCCAAAAAAAAATTTATTTAACAAAATTAATTAAAAAAATAAAATTACTAACTGTTTACTTATACAATAATAAAATTATCTAAATTATTAATTGAAATAAAATTTTAACATTATTAAAAACTGTTAATTAATTTAATAATTTATTAATAAAATGATTTATTTGTTATGAAATTAAAAACCTTAAGATGCATAATGTAATTTCTAGAATCATGAAGAGCAATTTATAATTTAAGTAAATCTAAGGAGATGTGCTTTTAATTTACCCTATATAATAAATATTTTATTTTATTTTACTTAATTATATTGTATATGCATAATGTGTCAATAACTTATATGGTAAATTACAAATACACTTCTTGATATTTGATTAAAATACGAATCGTTTTATGTAATTCTAAAAATTAACATTTCACCCCTGAGATTTCTAATTTCATAACAAATTGCTCATTTTATTAATAAATCATCAAATCAATTAACGGTTTTTAATGATGTTAAAAATATAGTTCAATTAATAATTTAGATAATTTTATTATTGTATAGGAAAGAAATTATGAATTTTATTTTTTTAATAAATTCTGTTAAATAAAAAATTCTGATAAAAAGATATTTATAATTTTTCAAATACAGAGACAATCTATATTTTAAGCAAAATTCAGATATTTGTAATTTACCCAAACTCATATGGTGGGTAAGAGTCAAGAAGCCCTTCTTCTCCTGTTCACCCCCACCAACTCTCCTACTGAAATCAAAGAAAGCTAAAACCAAATTGATAATCCATTTATGTTATTCCTTTGTTTACAATTAATGAATTAATTGAAATTCAAACTATAATGATAATAACTGAGCTATCAGGGGAAAGAAAAAATATATAAAAGAGAGAAAAAAAGATTTGTAGGAATTGTGAACACGACGAGAAACATACAAAAATCAGAAATTTAATATATAAAAAAAATAAAAACGAAAGAGAAATCTCCAACCACAAAAATCTTTAATTACATTAGAAATCTAACCAAGAATCAACACCACCAAAGTTCAAACAACACCTATTTTTCAATCCATCACACAAAGAAGAGACATAATTGTAAAGCGTAAAAATTTAAAAGTAAACACTAACAAGGTTGATTCTGATGCTTGTTCGGGCTGTGGGGATTTATTTTGATGCGGGTAAAGCTGATCAGGATATCCTACATAACCAAAGAGAAAAAAAAAAAACACTAACAAGGGATCTGAGAGGTGAACCATTCCATGACGTGAATTGGGGCTTTGATGAGCTCCAAAGCAAGCTCCACTATGATCGTAACGCACAGACAACAAGGGCATATACAAGTCAACAGCAATCTGTATATATATATATATATATATGTATTAACAAATCAAATCAAATGAAATGAGATCAGATGACATCACATCACAACATATGAAATTAGAATAAAATATTTGAGAAAACAGAGTCTAGAGAACGAACCCGACGATCCAGATGGCGATGCCGACGATGGAGATGAGGAGGGAAAGGAAGGCGAAGGGTAGGCCTAATAGGAACCCTAGCGGCCTGCAATCACCGTCTCCGCAGCACATGATTCTCTCTCTCTCTCACTCTAAAAATGGACTCTTCTTCAGCGAACTAACACGCTCTCTCTCTCTCTCTCTCTGTGTGGAAGAGTGGATTATTTGTGTAAAATGTATTGAATATTGTGAATTTGATGACGACCACTGGATATATGCAAAAGAGGGACACGTTTTGTTGCTTTCTCCAAAAGCGATAATGACTTTTGGTCTTAAGGATACCTTTCAAATCCCTACCACTATGGGTGTTTTGGGGGAGTTAATAAAAAATTAATTTTTTTGATTTTTTTTTTAAGTTTATTTTCTTTTTTTGTGAATAAGTTATGTAAAAAATAATGTGATCTAAAATTAATAAAAAATTAAAAATTGACTTTTTATCAGCTTTTCAAATCATTGTTTGGGAAGTGGGTTTGCCTCGGTTTATGGCTAAAATAGTTATAAAATGTAAAATAAATTTTTTAATTTTAATAAGATAAGATGTTATATTTAATTTATAATTATTATATTTTTTTTCTTATAAAAAAATTAAAAAAAGTCAAAAGTCTTTTTACTTTTTACCCTCAAATTAAAATAATAAAAAAAAATTAAAAAGTCAAAAACTCAATTTTCAAACCAAATCTATATATGAGAGGGTAATTTTTGGGAAAATTGGGCCGAACTTCGAGTTTGGTTTTGAGGCCCAAAACGCAGTGGACTAGGTAAAAAGGCCGTACAGAATACTCCGGCCCAGAAGGGCAAAGTTACTCCGGCCTTGGGAAGACAAAGCTACTTCGGCCCAAGGAGGCAAAATTACTCCGGCTCAAGAAGAGATCGTTACTTCAGCCCGAAGAAGAGTAAAATTACTCCGGTCTGGAGGCAATTCACAGTTAGGCCGGTCTCAGAGTTAGTCCGGTCGCAGTATGTTCTAAGAAGGCCGGTGTCGGAATTAGTCCGGTCGTGACTTATATTGGTTAGGTCGGTCCGAACTTGTTACTTGGAAGTTTGATCTAAGCGCATCAAGGTCGAACAGGGCAGCCGAAGTAAAGAGTTGAAGGAGAAGACCGAGCTAAGGATAGTTCGGCCTTCTGTGGATCGGTATAGCCAAGTTTACTTCGGTCAAAAGGAAGTTCGGCCGTAAAGAAAACCATCCCACTTGGTTTAAGCAGTGGGGGAGGGTGTAAAAGGATAAGCATTATCCTTAAGAGATGGAATCCTAGGAGGACTCTGTATGGAGAAATACAAGTCCTACTAGGATTGTGCCATATGAAACTTATAAAAGCTCACAAGCATCACCTTGGATGAGGTAATTGAACACAATCTTTTTGAGAACTTAGAGCTTTGTCTATTTGTCAAGTTTTCTGACTTAGGCATCGGAGAGGTTTCCGGCACACACCCGCCGGCTAGCTCACGTTTGTGTTTTCAGGTGACAAAGCGACGTCGTACGGAGGAGCGTGGACTTGGTCAACAGGATTATACGAGGAGAATTATTTCCTCCCCGTACAATTGGCGCCGTCTGTGGGAAGAACAGACAAGAACAAAAACCTCTTGACTAAGCTTCTCCTTTTCTCATTCAATGGCACACATTGAAGACTTGCCGCAGTCCGCCGTCGACGGACTAACTCCAGAAGGGGGCGCAAGGCGTGAGGGATTACCTGCTGTCCCTCCCATGGCGGACTTGGAGCCCCAACAACATAATTCCAGGAGGAGCGGCAGGGGAAGGCGGAATGGCAGCCCTCGTCACTCTCAAAGTCCCGACAGGCAAAGGAGGAGGATTGATCCTCAAGTCCTGGAAGATCGCGTAAAGGAACAGGATGAACTGATTCGGAGGATGGCGGCGGACATGGAGGCCTTGAAACGCCAGATGAAGACCAAAGATGTGGCGACAGGAGAGGGGCGCAAGCACAAGACGCCCCCTCGCCACTCAGAAAGTCGTAGTAGGAATACTACACCCTCTCAAGGAGAGAGCAGAAGCCTCAGGACAGGCGACACTCATTCCTTATCTTCAAGGACTCGTCACTCCAGGTCTGAGAGGACGAGATCCGAAAGATCATACACTGAAGGAAGCACGTATTGGCCTTCACATTCACACCAAACCAGATCCAGACAAACCGAGCTACCCAGGTCATCCGACTTACGAACCGTGCTAGAAGAAAAAGCACGATGCAAGGAAGATGCCAGGGCAAGGGATCCACACCGAGTTTCGGCCTTACAACGGTTGGCTCCTCGGACGCACGGAAGCGTCGAGGTTGGAATGCCAATACCGCGACCGGCCTACGAACCAACGGACAAGGCATTGGCAAGACTACAGACCTCGCCGTTTGTCCCAGCGATCGAAAACGCACCCCTACCATCAGGCTTCCTTCAGCCGAAGTTCAATACATATGAAGGGAAGACGGACCCGTATTCACACTTGAGCCACTTTCGCCAAGTCATGGCCGTGTACAGGCGAAACGAGGCCTTAATGTGCATACTTTTCCCATCAAGTCTGGGCGACCTAGGCTTGACTTGGTTCGAAAAGCTCCCAGAGGGTAGCATTGCTTCCTGGGCCCAATTGGCAGAAGCGTTCGTGACAAGGTTTCGGACAAACACAAAAACACCGGTGGAGATAGACCAGTTACTCTCCATCGACATGGGTGAAAAAGAGACCCTCAGATCTTACAACAGTCGCTACTGGGAGACATTCAACCAAATTGGAGACTGCCCAACCAATCTAGCCATTGCGCAGTATAAAAGAGGTCTACCAGTAGGGAATCGACTAAGAGATTCGATCACCATGACACCACCCCTCACCATGGAGGCCCTGATGGAAAGAGTGCATCAGCACATCAGGGTAGAAGAGGATGGCGCGCGTGCTAAAGCAAGATCAAGCACAACCGCAGCACCGGAAAAGAAAACCCCTGCCAAGGTCAACACGGTTGACCGAAGTAACAAGAACGGACGTGGCAGACGAGATAACGGAGAAGACCCAGACAAAAGATGGTTGAGAATCCGCACTGCCATAACAACGGTGTTCAAAAAACCAATATATCGGATTCTGAGCGAAATCAAAGACAAGCCTTTTGTCAAGTGGCCAGCCAAGCTTGGGGAAGCTCAGAAGAATTACGACGACAGATCACGGTGCACCTTCCACAAAGAAAAGGGGCACCGAACTGAGAATTGCACGCCACTAAGGCAGCATTTGGAAGAATTGGTGGCAGCAGGCCACTTGGACGAATACATTGAAGGAGGAGCACAACCGGCCCCCCAAGATCATAATGACCAACCCAACAGAATGCCAAACGATGCACCACCACAAGGCATTATCAATGTAATTCATGGAGTTTTTGAACCTGAGCGCGTATGCGAGCTTAGAGGTTCGATCAAGAAGGCTGAGCACTTTAGGGAAGTATTAAGTGCCCAACCCGCCATCAAGAAGGGGAGGACAGAGGCAACAAACGTCATGTCCTTTTCGGATAAGGACTTGGAACGAATTTACTGCCCCCATAATGATGCCCTGGTTGTCACTCTCCGAGTCAAGGATTTTGACGTCAAGCGGATTCTGATTGACCAGGGTAGTTCATGTGAGATCATGTATTACGACACATTCAAGCAACTAAAGCTGCAGGACAAAGACTTGGCACCCGCAGTTTCTCCCCTGATTGGATTCAACTCCATGCCAGAGTGGCCTGTCGGCAAAATAATCCTTCCAGTCAGAGCAGGAAGTGTATCAAAACAGGTGGAGTTCTGGGTATTGAAGGTCCCCTCCACTTACAACATCATCCTGGGCAGAACATGGCTGCATGCCATGCGTTCAGTAGCGTCATCATACCATCAGGTAATGCGGTTCCCCAATGACGCCGGTATAATTGAAGAAGTCTATGGCGATCAGATCATGTCAAAACAGTGCTTCGCCACAGCAAATGGAAGCCGAGCTGCCAAAGGATACGTTCATTCGGTGGAAGAACCAGAGAGTAATGAACTATTCGCTGACGTCGGCAAAGAAGCTGATCAGAAAGCGGTGGAAGACTTGGTGGAGGTAAAAATAGATGAGAAGAACCCGGATAAGTTCTTCTTGCTTGGCTCATCATTGTCCAGCGCTGAGAGATTAGAGGTCATGGAATTCTTGACCTCTAATATCGAAGTGTTTGCCTGGACACCGTACGACATGCCAGGCATTGATCCAAACTTCATCAGTCACCAACTCAATGTCCACCCATCCGCCAGACCAGTCATTCAACGCACACGCAGATCGGCACTCCACCACGCCGAAATAGTGGCAGAAGAGGTAGGCAACCTGCTGGAGGCAGGAGCAATAAGAGAGGTGCACTACCCAAGATGGATCTCCAACACAGTGGTAGTGCCAAAAAAGAATGGTAAATGGCGTGTCTGCGTCGACTACAAAACAGTCAACAAGGCGTGCCCAAAAGATAGCTTCCCTCTACCAAGGATAGATCAACTGGTGGACTTAACAGCAGGACATAACCGACTTAGCTTTTTGGATGCATACAAAGGCTACCACCAGATCGCCATGCACGAACCAGACCAAGAGGTCACTTCCTTCACAACACCAAGGGGGTTATATTGCTACAAGGTCATGCCCTTTGGCCTAAAGAACGCAGGGGCGACATTCCAAAGGATGGTCACCAAGATGTTTGAACCATTGTTAGGCAGAACAATGGAGGCGTACATCGACGACATGGTGGTCAAAAGCAAGGATGAGAATGACCATCTGAAAGACCTAGGCGAGATGTTCCAGATCCTGAAGAAACACAAGTTGCGCCTCAACGCATCCAAATGCGCATTCGGAGTTGGATCTGGCAAATTCTTGGGCTTCCTGGTGACCAACCGAGGTATAGAAGCAGACCCCTCTCAGATCAGAGCAATCCAGGAGTTGGAGAGACCAAACTCAGTCAAAGAAGTGCAGCATCTCACTGGTATGGCGGCTGCGCTAAACCGGTTCATAAGCAGGTCGTCAGACAGACTACGACCATTCTTCCAAGCTTTAAAAGCCAAGTTTGAGTGGGATGAAGAATGCGACCGAGCTCTGGAAAGCTTGAAGGAATACATGTCTTCCCCACCACTACTTGTTACTCCAGTACCTGGTGAAGAACTCTTTTTGTACCTAGCAGTCTCTCAACACGCAGTCAGCGCAGTGTTGGTTCGTGCAGAAGGAATACAACACTTGCCCATCTTTTATGTCAGCAAGACATTGTTGGGAGCCGAAACAAGGTACTTACCATTGGAGAAACTAGCATTAGCATTAATGATGGCATCCAGGAAATTGGCGCACTACTTTCATGCCCACACCATAGTCGTCCTCACGGCCTTTCCATTAAAAGCTCTGTTTGAAAGGGCGAACTTCAGTGGGCGAATTTTGAAATGGGCAGTAGAGTTGGGACAATTCGATATCAAGTTCCAACCAAAGACCGCAATAAAAGCTCAATCTTTGGCAGACTTCGTCGCAGAGTTTACTCCTGGAAGTCATCATATCTGTCCAGTCGACCTGACTGACTCAACCGAACTAGGGACGGAAGTTGACGCCGGAATAGCGCAACCCCTAGTGAAAGGTAGTCCATCGACCGAACTAGGGACGGAAGTTGACGCCGGAATAGCGCAACCCCTAGTGGAAAGTAGTCCATCAAGCACAAAGGCAGACCACATTAAGGACGACAAGGAAGAGCCAAACAAAGGCTCACCAGCAGTTCAAACAGAGGACGAAGGGCAGACAGCCAACATGGACTTTGAAGAAAACACCATCCTTGACCCCACGGCATCGTCTGACCCTTCCACATGCTGGAAACTATTTGTTGGAGAGATGTGGAAGCTCTTTGTGGATGGAGCATCCAACCGACATGGTGCAGGGCTTGGCATAGTCCTCATCTCTCCAGACGGCCTGGTTATAGAGCAAGCAATCAACCTTGGCTTCCCAGCATCCAACAATGAAGCAGAGTATGAGGCGCTTATCGCAGGACTCAAGTCAGCACACTTCATGAAAGCAGCCGAACTAATGGTATACAGTGACTCTCTGCTGGTGGTAAACCAAATTTCGGGCGAATACGAAGCAAAGGACGACAAAATGGCCAAGTACCAAGAGTTAGTCAGAACAGAGATCAAGAAGTTTGATGTGGTAAGGATAGAACAAATTGGCAGGGAGGAAAACAGCCGAGCGGACGAGCTAGCAGGCCTGGCCTCAATGGCAGATACATCGATCCCTCATCCATTACTCATCGACTTCTTACCAAGACCAAGTATAGAAGACCCCGAAGCAGAAGAAGTATATTGCACTGAATTAGGCCCTTCATGGATGGATCCCATCATCCTGTTCCTAAAAGACGGCATCCTACCAGCAGAGAAAAAAGAAGCCAACAAAATAAGGGCAAAGTCGCAGCGATTTTGGCTATCTCCATCTTTGGCATTATACAAGAAGTCATTCTCTGGGCCTTACCTCAAGTGCGTTCATCCCAGCAAAGTAGAAGCCTTCCTATTCGAAATACATGAAGGGGTATGTGGAAGTCATCAAGGGGGAAGGTCGCTCGCCTACAGGGCTATTTCGCAAGGATATTGGTGGCCATATATGCAAGCAGACTCAGAAAAATATGTGAAGAAGTGTGAAAAATGCCAGAAATTCGCGCACCAAATACATCAACCAGCAAGAGAACTCCTACCTTTAACTAGCCCATGGCCTTTCGCAATGTGGGGCTTAGACATAGTAGGACCACTTCCAACAGCACCCGGAGGCAGAAAATTCTTTCTCGCAGCAACAGACTACTTCACAAAGTGGGTGGAAGCAGAAGCATTGGCGTCAATCAAAGAGAAGGATGTGAAGAAGTTTGTTTGGCAGAATATTATCACTCGGTTTGGCATACCAAAAGCACTGATCTCAGACAATGGAACTCAGTTCGACGGCAGGATCTTTAGAAGCTTTTGTGAAGAGTACAAGATAGAGTTCTACAATTCCACACCGGCATATCCCCAAGCAAATGGGCAAGCAGAAGCATCAAATAAAGTCGTCTTAGATGGACTAAAGAAAAGGCTAGAGAAGGCAAAAAGCAAGTGGGCAGATGAACTTCCTCATGTTTTATGGGCCTACCGCACGACACCTCGGCGATCAACAGGAGAAACACCATTCTCCTTAGCATATGGAATGGAAGCGGTAATCCCACTAGAAGTTGGCCTCCCCACAATTCGAAGCGAAAATTTTGATCCAGACTTAAATGGAGAAGCCATAGCCTTAGAACTCAACCTTGCAGAAGAAAGAAGAGAAAGAGCATTGGTCCACATCGCCTCATACCAACGAGAGTTAATCAAAAAATACAGCAAAAAGGTTCATCCAAGACAATTCAAAATTGGCGATTGGGTACTGCGCAAAGTAATGGGAAACACCTTGGTCCCAGGAGACGGCAAGTTAGGCCCAAATTGGGAAGGTCCTTATAAGGTGGTTGGGTTAGCCGGCAAAGGGGCATACCACCTAGAAGACAAGGATGGCAAGGCAATCCCTAGGCCATGGAATACGGCCAATCTCAAGATATTTTACTTTTAGCTTTTATCCTTCAAACATTATGTAATTTTCTCTTCCTTCAATAAAATGAGATTCTTTTTAGCACAGATTACTCTTTGTAAAAGTTAGCTAGACTTGAGTATATTGCAAGCATTCCATTCTAAGTTAGCCAGAAAAACAAACTTAGAGGTTGGCTGGATTAAACCAACACCCTTCCTAAGCCCAGGATAAGGATCCAGGCTGCAGGACATTTGGTCGGAATAACCAAATACTCGAAGTTAGCTGGAAAAACTAACTTCAATTGTTGGCTGGAATAAACCAACACTCGTTACTCTTCAGCCGAAGTAAGTGTAAGGCTGAAGAGTGGTTGGCTGGAATAAACCAACACTTTTACTCTTCAGCCGAAGTAAGTGTAAGGCTGAAGAGTGGTTGGCTGGAATAAACCAACACTTGTTACTCTTCAGCCGAAGTAAGTGAAAGGCTGAAGAGTGGTTGGCTGGAATAAACCAACACTTTTACTCTTCAGCCGAAGTAAGTGTAAGGCTGAAAAGTGGTTGGCTGGAATAAACCAACACTTGTTACTCTTCAGCCGAAGTAAGTGCAAGGCTGAAGAGTGGTTGGCTGGAATAAACCAACACTTTTACTCTTCAGCCGAAGTAAGTGTAAGGCTGAAGAGTGGTTGGCTGGAATAAACCAACTCTTGTTACTCTTCAGCCGAAGTAAGTGTATGGCTGAAGGGTGGTTGGCTAGAATAAACCAACTCTTGTTTCTCTTCAGCCGAAGTAAGTATAAGGCTGAAAAGTGATTGGCTGGATTAAACCAACACTTAATACTCCTCAGCCGAAGTAATTATGTCGGCTAAGGAGTGGTTGGCTGGTAAGTATAGTTTAACCAACCAAAAACCGAAATAACACTTGGAGTAATAGAAGACATTACAAACGCAAGCATACACACAATAACCGGAATAAGAGAAGTAAAATTTTCATTCAAAAAGAAGTCATTACAAGGCTGCTTAGTTCGGTTACAAAGAAAAGATTACAAAATTAAGAGAAAAGTTCATCTATTTCGGCGTCGAAAGCAGCATCGGCGTCAACCCGAAGACCGGTTTCGGGCGCTGCAACACTTTCAGAAGGGAGAACGGGTTCGGCTGGAGTCACGGCTTCACTTGGTTGATCAAGAGTTAGATCTTCCACCATGGGCTCCGACCGAACTACCTGATCTGCATTCACAACCGAAGTATCCTCAGGGGCAGAGTCTTCATCAGAATCTTCATCATCTGAGCCCTCAAGGAACTGCTGTTGCATGGCCGTGGCATATTCCATCAGGGAGTTCGGTATGAAGTAGGCTGGAGGGTTGAGAACCTCGGTCTGAGAATCATGACCGAGCTTCTCAACGGCTCCCCTCCAGCCGCACTTAAAGAAGAGATCCTTGGCAGCATTGCACTGTAGGGCGTAAGCATCCTCTGCCCTCTTGAAACCCTGCTTGTCAGCCTCTTTGACCTTCTCCTTTATTTCAGCATCCTTCTTTCGTTCAAGTTTTAACAGCTCGCGCAAGTACTTGTCCTTCAGCACAATGGCAGTCTTTTGTTTTTCAGCTTCGGCCGAACTAACCATTCCGGTCAGTCGGCCGACCTCACCCCGGAGTTCGGCCAGTTCCTTGCGAGCTTCTTCTAGTTCGGCCGATTTCGCCTCTGCCTCGGCCGCTGCTTGCCTAGTCACTTTCCTCAGCTCCAATACTTTCCTGTGGGTGATTTGGTTTTTCTGGATGGCCTGACAGAGTAACAACCTCAATTTAGCCGAAGAAAAAGTTGAGAAGAAAAACAGAAATGCGACCGAAGTTACTTACCAGAATCATTGATTTAGTGGCTGACCGGATGGACTTCAGCTCGGTGGTTAACTGTTTCTGGTGGTGTTCCATGTCTTTGGGCAGACACACGCTCTTGGCCAGGTTGATGGCCAACAGGTGGTCTTTCTCAGCAACGACCGAGTCTGTGTCTAGAATGACTCGGTCGTTGAAAGTTAGTTTCGGTGCCCAGCAGCCGATAGTTTGGTCGGAAGACTCCGGTTGGGGGCTCGGTGGTAAGCTCGGCTGAACAGGAGTTTCTTCATCAATCAGAACTCGTTCGGGTTCGGAAGTTCGGGCACGTTTGGTTCGGCGGGAAGAGGATGGCTGTTGGGAAGGAAGGGCGACAACAGCAGGTTGCGGTTGGCTGGGAGGCGCCACTTCGGGCCTAGCTGTTTCGGTTAGAAGGGCCCTGACCCTGCTCCTTTTCGCCATCTCTTCTTCTGCGGTTAGAGGGACAAGTCTTATCTCAGGCAAAGTTAGGTCCGGTTCCGGTGCCTCTTCAAGAAGGAAGTCAGTCACCTTTGCTTTCCGTCGACCGCTGTAACGGTAGGTCGGTTCGAAATTTAGAAGCTTGGCCCAATCCCTTTCTTTAACTCGAAAAGCGGCTCGCAAGACTCCGAGGTTAGGATAGCTATACAAGGAATGGAGATGGGCGAAATCTGCAAAAAAGACAAGTGTTAGTTCGGCTAGTAGACTAAACAACCGAGATAAAGCAGAAGACCGAAGTAAAATTACCAGGCTCTCCCATTTTCCAATTTATAGGTCGGCCAGGAATTTGAGCTTGAAAATCCTCAAAGTTCCCAGAGACCCAAAAGAAATCATCATCGTTGAGATCTTTGTCCGGAGTGTGCTTAATTATCTTCTCTCGGCGGCGGCGAATTCTAAGGTAATATACCCACCCAGCATTCTTTGAACCGATGGAATACTGATGGAATATTTCGGCTAGGCCGAGATTTAGTCCGGTTTGATGATTTAATGCGGCTATTCCCATTATGATACGATATGTATTGGTAGACAGTTGGGTGGGGCACAACCTAGTCTGTCTAAGAAATTCGCAGATTAGCGGTTGAACAGGAAACCGTAGTCCGGTTTCTATTATGGATTGAAGGGTAAAAGGGACGAAGCCTTCATTGTCCCAGGGAGTAGCATCTTTCTTGGCCAATACCAGTTGGACACCATCAGGAATCTGGTAGTCCTGCCTAAATTCGGCCATGCCACCAGGGGTTTCGACTAAATATCTATACTTACCCATTTGTTGTATAAATTACGAATAAATTATTTCGGTACAAAAATTTGGCTCAGTAGCTCGGTTGAGCACACGCAGGAGTGTCTGGGCAACCTAAGTCTGCAAGGTAGAAAACAAAGGGGTTAAGCACAGATCGATTGGACCGCGCTACAAATTATAAGCAAGATATACAAATCCTACTTCGGCTTAGTGGGCTGGTTCTACCTCGGCTCTTCAGAATGTTTGTTAGCACGGTTTTGAGCACATTAGACCGGTTTAACGTCTAGGGGCGGCTTTCTGAGTTCGGTCTAAAAAACTAAGAAAGCTGGTCTAGTCCCAAGGCCTAAAACGGTTACAGTATGAGGAAAATTACTTCGGTTGAGGACTTAGGGGCGGCTTTCTGAGTTCGGTTTAAGAACTAAGAAAGCCGGCTTGGCCCCAAAATCCTAGCTCGGTTATAGACCGAAGTACCTAGTTCGGTATGAGCAAGCTTGTTCGATGATCCTATCTTGGCTAGAGTGGGTCAAAAGAAACTACTGATATTCCTAGTTCTAGTCCGGTTATGTTCTAAATCTATTCACATACATGACACAAACAGTATCCAAGTTCGGTTGGGACGTGATTCTGGATCAAAATCGAAATTTTTTCTCTAGGGTATATGACATATACATAGAGTTCTAATGGTTTCTCCATAAAAGTACAAAAGCGAAACAGAAATGGACAAACTGTTTGCAAAAAACATACAGAGCATGGAAAGCAGAGTACGAAAACAAAGAAAATAAGAAGGATAGGCTTGCTTACCTGTATAAGAGAGAAGCTAGAGATGAAGGCGGTGGCAGCAATGGAGGCACGTACACAGCAAACTCAAAGACTCAGGAAGCAAGGGAGAAGAGAAAGTGAAGAATAGAAGGTGAAATGTTTCAAGAAAGAGAAAGGCTGTTTTGTGAAAAGGGAGAGAGAAAAAAGGCGGCAAAAAGAGGCGGGAGTTGTACGAAATTCCTGCAGGACGGCGTAGCAGTTGGCCACGGCTTATCAGAACCTGCCACTTGTCACTGGAATGGGAAGCGTTACAGACGCTATGATTGAAGAGACGTTTTGACCGGACATAGTGTTACCCGAGGTAAACTTAGTTCGGCTGGAAAGGCTAAAAGGGTTTTTAGCTCGGCTGAAAAAGCGTAACAAACTCTAGCTCGGCCAAAAGGCTGGTAATCCCAATCATGTTGCACAGATGGAATTAAGGGGCAATTGAGAGGGTAATTTTTGGGAAAATTGGGCCGAACTTCGAGTTTGGTTTTGAGGCCCAAAACGCAGTGGACTAGGTAAAAAGGCCGTACAGAATACTCCGGCCCAGAAGGGCAAAGTTACTCCGGCCTTGGGAAGACAAAGCTACTTCGGCCCAAGGAGGCAAAATTACTCCGGCTCAAGAAGAGATCGTTACTTCAGCCCGAAGAAGAGTAAAATTACTCCGGTCTGGAGGCAATTCACAGTTAGGCCGGTCTCAGAGTTAGTCCGGTCGCAGTATGTTCTAAGAAGGCCGGTGTCGGAATTAGTCCGGTCGTGACTTATATTGGTTAGGTCGGTCCGAACTTGTTACTTGGAAGTTTGATCTAAGCGCATCAAGGTCGAACAGGGCAGCCGAAGTAAAGAGTTGGAGGAGAAGACCGAGCTAAGGATAGTTCGGCCTTCTGTGGATCGGTATAGCCAAGTTTACTTCGGTCAAAAGGAAGTTCGGCCGTAAAGAAAACCATCCCACTTGGTTTAAGCAGTGGGGGAGGGTGTAAAAGGATAAGCATTATCCTTAAGAGATGGAATCCTAGGAGGACTCTGTATGGAGAAATACAAGTCCTACTAGGATTGTGCCATATGAAACTTATAAAAGCTCACAAGCATCACCTTGGATGAGGTAATTGAACACAATCTTTTTGAGAACTTAGAGCTTTGTCTATTTGTCAAGTTTTCTGACTTAGGCATCGGAGAGGTTTCCGGCACACACCCGCCGGCTAGCTCACGTTTGTGTTTTCAGGTGACAAAGCGACGTCGTACGGAGGAGCGTGGACTTGGTCAACAGGATTATACGAGGAGAATTATTTCCTCCCCGTACAATATAATAATGGTAAATTCCACCCTACACTATTACAGCATTTGTCATATTTATTGTCATTCAATGTTTAGTAAATAAATTACTTATAATAATTTATTTTAATTTAGAGATTTGTATTAGATTGTTTGATATATATTATGCTTGTAATTTATTAGATATAAATAACTTGAAAGAAAATTTGGCCATAAATCTCTCATAACTTTATTTCCTTGTTAAAAGGACAAAAATAAATAAATAAATAAATAAATACTTTTAAAATCCCCTCATAATTATTAGGAGTGAGCATGGTCTGGATTGGACCGGTTTGAGGAAAAATCAGGACCAATCTATTATTTACGGTTCTTGAAAAATTGGAACCAATCCAATCCGTTTAAATCATAGAACCAATCCATTTAAATACGGATTGGATCGGTTTAAGACTACAGATTCACATAATTAAATAACAAAAATATATATATATAAAACACTTTAATTTCATAAAAATATAACCATAGCGTTATATTAGTTCTACAATAGTAACATGTCTTTCTATAATAGTGACATACTGTTTTAGAATTTAAACAACTATAAGAAAATTGGTTTTATCATAAGTATTTAGACCATTACAAATTAAAACTAAAAACTAACAAACAAAAGTAATAAAAGAAGATATGATGCGGGTTGAGGTTTGAGTTTAGGTTTTATATGGAATAAGAGAAGATACTATGCGGGAGGATGTATAATAAAAATATAGACTATTTGTATACGGTCTGGATTGGTTCCAGTTCGGAACCGTGGGGTTCAATCCAGAATCAATCTGTGGACTACGGATTTTTAATTCTTCAATCCGGAACCGAATCATGGATTCAAAAAACCAATACAAACCTATTGAATTGGACTGGACTGGATCGGATTATGGATTTGACAGATTCCTTGCTCAGCGCTAATAATATAAAGTCTTGTATGAAGGACATATTTTATTATTTAAATATTTTCTAACCATTATATTCTCTCTCTTTCTCTTACCGTGCTCTCTCTCTCTCTCTCTCTCTCTCTCTATAGTAATGACAGTAAAATTTTACTAAAATTTTAATGCGAATCAGAGTAAAATTTTATTGTTTACATTAATTTTGATAGTATTTTTTTATTTTTTAAAATTTTTTTATAGTCAACCTAGATCTTTATGAGAAGATTTTAAAAGTACTAATTTTATTAAAAAATGATATCTAGAGCAAAAATTATATTATTTTAAAGTTTTAAATATTAAATTAGTCAATAAAGATATTTTGGTAATAGTGGTATGTGCGAGACTTTTAACGGAATTGTTTTGTATCTATTCTTAATGTATTAAAATTTTATTACGAAGGGGTTGTGACCAAATTCTCCTAACTTAAATAAGTTGAAAAAGTTAATTATCTAAAAATTGGGAAAAGTGATTTTAGCTTATGTTTTCTTTTTTATTTTTTATTATAAGCTTTTAGCTTGCAATATAGTATACCAAACATGCATATTGTATTGTTAATTATGACGTATTGTAATGTTTATGATTTATCGTGACATGTATAGCAACATGACCATTAAACAATAGTAATTATTCTGATTTGTATAATTTTAGTATAACTTTACAATTTTTTTTGAACATGCATAAGAATTTAGCCTATGTCTTTAAAGATCTCTTAATGAAATCACTGATTTTTATCCGTATCATCAAAATATTTAATTAAATGACCACGTTACTTTTTTGTTAAAAAAATATCATTATTTTCTTATATTTATTTAAATATAAAAAAATTGTCCTTCACCTTTTTACCTTAACCACATTTGAGAAAGAATATTCACAAAAAAAAAAAAAAAAACACATTTGAGAAAGAAGGGAGAGAAGTTAGACGAATCGAGTGGGAACACCAAATGGGAAAGAGAGACGGGTGAGTTAAACATGAAAAATATGTATGAAATTGCTGGGCTCTGAACGTGTAGCTACTACGAGGACAAAAACCCATGTGAAAGCTTTGCTATGTATGGTATGGGTTTTCCATTTGTTTTTCCTTGTGAAGGTTTCTTATTTTGCTCTGGTTTTTGCTTGGTTCTAATTTGTTGAGGTTTTTTTTTTTTTTGTTCGTGGTAAAGAAGAAGAGAGGTGGGTACGCAATGGTGAAAGAGGGAAAACAAGAGAGGGAGACGGTGGGATTGTACATGTGCAAAAATGTTTTGGAGTTTTAATTTGTGAGCTCTAATAGTTCTAATGTGTACGTGGAGCCACTCTGATGTGATGTTTTGGTGTTTTTTTTTTTTTTTTGTGACTTTCCAACTCACTAAAGTTCTAATTTTAAAGGGATGTATCATTGTTACTACATGTGCTTGGTTGGATAATGGATGATGTAGACGCTGATGCGATTGGTCGGTATTGGTCAGCAGGGCAATAGTTGTACAATGGTGGATGGGGGAATATAAGGTGGAGGTAGCGTGCAATGGTGGAGGGAAAGAGAAGGCAGGGCTAAATGGTGGTAGATGAGACATGGTGGTGTGTGGTGATTAGGGTTACAAATGAATCGAACTGTTCATTAACAAATTCGATTCGACTCGTTAAAGGTTCGGCTCGTTTAGTATATGAGCTAAAGTCGAACTTGTATAATCTTGGCTTGTCAAACTCAGCTCATTTATCATTATTTAAATTACATAATAAATATATTATTTATATATTAAATAATTTATTAAATTATATATTAGATAATATTTTTTATTTAAATATATAAATAATATGAATTTTTTTTTTATAGAGCCAAACTCGAGTTTCATTAATATTAATGAACTAAACCGAGCTTGAGCCCAGTTCCTTATCGAGCTGAGTTTGAACTCAATAAAAGCTCGACAAGTAAGCGAGCAAAGCTCAGCTCAATTCGGCTCGTTTGCAACCCTAGCAGTGATGGTGCACAGTAATGGAAGTATTTGAACGGGCAAGAAAGAGTGAAGAGAGAAGGATGACAAAAATAAAAATATAAGGGTAAAGCTATAATTTGTTACAAATATAGAAAGGTAGAGAGACTTGTCACAATTGTTTGATTGAAAATCCTTTTGTTACTATTGGGAAAGGTGGCGTCACTAGAGAGTGAATCTTTGAACATAATTCCAAGTTTAAGTTGTGAAAGAAAGAGAGGAACTATTAACTAAAGCTACTAACACTTTCAAAATATACTCACATCTTACATACTACAACGAAGTATAGAGAATATTTACATGCAACACCAAAGACTATGCCCCAACTAGGACACAAAAGCATTAATCACTGAAAAGAATAGCAGTTGTTAGCAATGTACAAGTGCTATTATGCATACCCAACTAACTAAACTGTCTGTTCCTACCTAGTCACCACCATCTGGGCATTATTATTATACAAATCTGTGAACACAAACACAGCCCCCTCTAGAAGACTGGTATGCTCATACAACGGCTAAGAACTGAACCCCACTCCAAAGCGAAAAGACCTTGGGGAGGTGTTAAAATTGTTACCCCACTACTATACAACCAACATAGGAAGATACAGAAGCACAATCCCAAAACTCTTCAGACCAACCAACAAGAATTATCATCACCCTCATTAAAATCTGCAAGATCTGCCAATCAAGAACAAGAAAAATGTCTATTAGTGTCGCTCTAGTGAATTAGCAAACTCGGCAAAAGTCAAACGGCAATCTTGAAGTAAAGAACCAAACAAAATTGTAGTTCATTATATGTTTGTTTTATTCATTATATAAATGGAGGTGGAGAGCAAGAGTTGTTTATACCAGAGACTCTCCAATATAAGCTACATTAGTTACCTCTTAAACTTCACTAAAATCTCATCAATCTGGATCGCAACAACACCTTAATTCTTATTGCATTTTTCATATATTTTCAATTGTAGGAGTAAGTAGTGGTGTCATTTATTTTATAATGTTAAGTAAACCCAGTTCACAGTCAAACCATTCTATTTAGAAAAATCAATCCATATAACATCAAAACAAACATGTCTCAGAGGTTACAAGTTGCAACAAAAGATGAGTAAAAAAACACAGGAGAAAATGGAAAGAACCTACAATAGGGTATGTTGCAGAGTCTCCACCGTCGAACTCCTGTATTTGTAAATACCAATTTTCATTTCTTAAAAACAAATAGTTTCACTTTTTCTCCATTCTTCTTTTTCTTTTTTGGGCCCTCCTAATAGAACTACATGTACGGTGACATATAGGGAGTGTTTGGTGCAGCTTTTTTAAGCCAACTTATGGCTTCTGGCTTTTAAAAAGTTATTTTGGACTGTTTGGTTAAACTTATTTCAAACAGCTTCTGATTCTAACAACTTATTTTAAGTCAAAAAAGCTGATTCTGAGAAGCTGCTCACCCCTTGCTTCTGATTATCAGCTTCTGCTGTGGACATGTTAATTCACGGTTATACTCTTAGATTTTTTTATTTTTTATTTTTTTAAAAATAGAAAAAGACTCAAATGGACTATTAAATATTATTATTATTTTTTATGAAAAATGTAGACAAATAGTGAATAATAAAAAATAAAAATTAATTGAAAAAGCTACTTCACAGCTTATTTAACAAACACTACTCAGCAACTTAAATCTATAATCCAACAGCTATACCAAACAGATTAACCGCTTCTGATTAAAGTCATAATCTATAATCTGTTAAGCTATAATCTATAATCTGTTTTAACAGCTACACCAAACACCACCATATAACTTCGGCATGGAAAAATCTTGAAATTTTCAAACCCAGTAGTGTTTGAAGCAAGCTATGTTACACGGACGCGGGTATGGGTATCGGGTGCGGGTGCATATCTATGGGTCGGACATTTCAAAATTAAAAATTAAAAATACGTGGATATGTATCCAAATTTGAATATGGGTACGGAGATACATTAAATATATATATATATATATTTAAATATAGTTATTAAGATGAGTTATATTATATAAATAACAAATAATTATTTTACATATATGTGTTTATTTATTTTTATTAATATATATAAGTATATATTATCTTATAAATATATTATATGTTATACAATAATTATTATATAATATATAATAATAATTGTTATTATTATAGTTATTATAATAATAGTTATTAACTATTATTATTTTATATAGATATATACGAATGGATATAGATGTGAATCAAGAGACAGGGATGTCAATCAGTAAAGTCAAGGATGAAACAAGAGAGAGAGAGAGAGAGAGAGGGAGAGAAGCGAAGCGAAGCGAAGCGATCGATTGATCGCGATTGCGAGGGAGAGACAGAGAGTCGTCTGGGGGTGTTCGACTGTTCAATCGACTGATGGAGCTTCGATCTTCGACTGGATCGACCGGATGGAGCTTCGATTGGAGGTCGTCGATCTTCGACTTCCACTGGATCAATTTCAACTAGGTTCTCTCTTGCTCTCTTCTCTTTCATTTCTTTTGCTGTCTGTAAAGAGCCGTGTTCGAGAGAGAACAGCCGAATCCGACACAGATCCCACACCCACACCCGTGTCGTGTCGACACGGGTACTTCGCCCCAAAGTGCCGAGTCCATGTAACACAGCAAGCAAGTTATACAGTCACATCTATAAATACAACAAAAAAAAAAAAAAAAAAAAAAACCAAAAATAGAGACACAAAATAGGAACCCATAAATAGACAAAGAAAACAGACTATACTCAACCTTTTAATTTAAATCGGTAAAATGCACCAACCTCCCCTGGGGTTTCGGAATTAGGCAAGTACACCCGCTAGTTTAAAAATACGCAAGAAGCTCCCCTACCCAGTGGGATGCAGCTAAAGGAGGGTAAGTTCTTCATATTACAAAAGAAAATAAAGAATAAAAAATAAAAGGTATAAAAAATAAAAGGTATCTAGTTGAGCAGAAGTGACTTTTCTCTGCTTATCTAATGGCACCTTCTTTCAAGTTCTAACTGACCCCTTTCTCTCCCCACCCCTGACCCAATCCAACCTTCAAAACCACAAGTTCAATAGCCTTTAAATCTTTATCATAGCATCCATCTTAATACCCAATCCCTTCCCTAAAAGCAACATCTTTCTTCCACCACAACCCATGTTACCCGGACTAGGGTACAGGCGTCAAACTTGGGTACATGTCCAGAAGTCAGATTTGCATATTGTTCTAATTGTAGGATATGGGGACTCGGCTAAAAAGTCTCCCGCATAAAACATTGGACAACAGTACTGTCCATTACAAACATATCCAATATTGATCTAAACTATAAAACAAAATTTTCTTCAATTTCTCTTAATTGAAAAGTATCTTAATTAATGTTAATTCCTATTTAATTTAATAAAGTAATCTCTTAATTGAGGCCCTGTTTGGGGCAAGGCTTTTTGACTAAAATAGCCAAAAATCCAAAACACCCAATTACATCACTCTTTTTGCTACATGTTTTTTCATTAAAAAAAAAAAAAAAATCAAAAAGTCAACTAAAATAACTAATTCCCAAACAAGCCACACAATAATTGAGCTTTGCTCTAGTGTGGCAGCCACCCAATAATTTTATTACATATTTCAAATGTTTAATTTAATTACAATAACACGCTAAAAGTGGGCAACATTATGTACATACCACATTAGATTAAAACCTTGATTTATGACTTTAAAAAGTTTGGCACATGCAAAGTGAGTTTTCTTAAGATATTGAAATGTCTAGAGGGAGAGAAAAGAGAGCATTTAGAGCTATGAAGCACCGGCACCCACGTGTGTCAATGCAACATATCAGCATCCGACATGTCTCAAACACATGTCCAACACGCAATAGACACATGTTCGACATGCAGTTTGGTGTGTCCCCTTTTTTTTTTTTTTTTCATTTCGGATGCATCCTTGACATGTTTGAGACTGTTCGATTTCTCTTAATTAAAAAGTATCTTAGTTAATGTTAATTCCTATTTAACAAAGTAATCTTTTGATTGCTCTGCATATGACATGTTTTATAAGGGATACTATAAAACTTGAATTCTATATTGATACTTAAATTAGAGACCTTCCATATTCTATATCTAACTTTCAAACTTCATATTTAATTATAAGAATTGAGTTTTGCTCTAGTGGGGCAGCCACCCAATAATTTTTTACATATTACAAAGGTTAAATTTAATTATGACAAATGACACATAATAACACGCTAAAAATGGGCAACATTATGTACATGCCACACTAGATTAAAACCTTGATTTATGGCTTTAAAAAGTCTGGCACGTGCAAAGTGAGCTTTCTTAGGATATTGAAACATCTAGAGGGAGAGCCGATGGCGCACAAGTTTCTATCAAATTAACTCTGAGAGAGAGAGAGAGAGAGAGAGAGAGAGAGAAGGGGGGGGGGGGAGAGTCAACTGCCAACAAGTTTCTATCAAATTAATTGTGAGAGAGAGATAGAAAGATAGCGTTTAGAACTATATAAAGCACCGACATGTTTCCCAAGGCTACATATCAGCATCTGACATGCAACGGACAAGTGTATGACACGTAGTCTGGCATGTCCTCTTTTTTTTCCTTTTTCATTTCAAATGACTGTTCGATTTCTCTTAATTAAAAAGCATCTTAATTAATATTAATTCTTATTTAATAAAGTAATCTTTTGATTGCTCGGCATATGACACGATTTATAAGGGATACTATAAAACTTGAATTCTGCATTGACATTTAAATTAGAGACCTTCCATATTCTATATCTAACTTTCAAATGTCATATTTAATTATAATAATTGAGTTTTGCTCTAGTGTGGCAGCCACTCAATAATTTTATTAAATATTACAAAGGTTAAATTTAATTACAATAAATGACACATCATAACAAGCTAAAAGTGGGAACATTATGTTCATGCCACACTAGATTAAAACCTTGATTTATGGCTTTAAAATGTCTGGCACGTGCAAACTGAGTTTTCTTGGGATATTGAAATGTCTAGAGGGAGAGTTGACGGCACACAAGTTTCTACAAAATTGAGAGAGAGAGAGAGAGAGAGAGAGAGAGAAGATAGCAATTAGAGCTATGAAGCACTGACACATCTCCCAAGGCTACATATCAGCGTCCTACACATCTCGGACGCTGACACATGTCAAACATGGACACGTGTTCGATATGCAGTCTGGCATGTCCTCTTTTTCTTTCTTTTTTTTTTTCATCCCGGAAGCATCCTGGACATGTCAGACTGTTCGATTTCTCTTAGTTAAAATGTATCATCATTAATGTTAATTCTTATTTAATAAAGGAATCTTTTGATTCCTCTATATATGGCATGATCTATAAGTATCATCATTGATAAAAGTATAATTGCAAAGTTGAAGTCTGAAAGGATATTTCCGGCAGGAGAAAGTTTTAGACAGAGACATGATGGGTGAGTGAGGAAGTCTGATAGGAGAAAGAGATGGCCACCGACTTTAGAGAGATTAGTCCGACAGTGGGTTTCTTGGCTGGAGAAACTGGAAAAGTGTACAAAATGAAGGAGTTTGTGATGAAATATGGTTATCTTTTTCAAGATTTAAGATGTATTTTTTTTCATTCAAAATAGCATCAAGTCATATAACAATGATAATGTAATCACATTACTCCCACTAACTCTGTTTACTAGATGACTCTGACCATGGAAGCTAATGTAATTTCCCAAACCTCAGAGACATCTCTATTTAAAAAAAAAATATAAATATATATAGTTATAAATAATAAGGGTCATTCCTGTAATTGTCAAATAATGCAGAGATAGATCAATGTGATTTACACACAGAAAAAATTAAACCTCTAGCCTATAGTAGATCATCGCATACAGAACTTACTAGTATGCATTCAGCTTAGAAACTAACACAATGCAAGCCAAGCTAAGAAGCACAGCTATGGCTGTGAAATGATATGGACACGCCGACATGGAAATTTTCAAAAAAATGTAGGACACAACATGTAAGGGACATGCCCAAAATATATTATTATGAATTTTCAAGTCGAATATAATAATTTGTAAAGTCCAATTGAAGAGAATAGGTTCAAATTTACATAGTTATTGTTTTATCATTAGATTACAAGTTATTTAATTCAAACTAGTAATGTGTTTCATGTAGGTCTAAGTGTTGGGAAGTGTCCAACATGACATGTTACCTTCTTAAATGTGTCAGTGCTGCTTAGAAGCCAAGAAAGGTAGTACAACATCTATATTCATCACATCAGACAATAGGTATGTCGTATTTGTAGCTAAGTAAAACCTCATTTGAGCTATCCCTTGACAATTTGTGTTCTTGTTAATCGATATGCTGGGACAGGAAGGAGCATCTCTCCAGTTTTGTGACATATAACATACCGAGGCCATGTTTGGTTCGTGAATAGAATGAGTTGTCTGGAGGGGGAGGGTATTTTTAGTCATTTTGCAACAAAATCCTTGTCCTAGTTAAGTTGTCTCACCACCACCCGGGATAAAAGGGTTCTTGGGATAAGTTATCCACGGGTCACAAAATGTGAACCAAAAGCAGGATAATTTTATCCCTGTATAAAATAATCCTATCCCAACCCCTCATCTGAAAATCAAATATGGTCTGACTGCCAACTTGACAACTGACAACCACAGAGCAGGGTATTTTGGACCAGAGTTTTCTATCATACTTCATGCACCCATTGCCCATCAACAATCATAGTCTCACGATATGCAAGGAAAAAACACAGGATCAACTATTCAATAAATCTTCTACTATATGTAACTACTGCTCATATCATACGTAAGTTGAACGTCATAAGTCTTCTACTTCACACTGACAGTTATCACACAGACAGCTATGTAATAAGAACAAAAGACAAGGAAAACAGCTCAAACTTGAAAAAATGACTAAAAACTAACAGAATCTTGGGGAAAAAGTTCTACAAAAATATTATCTTACCTGGACTGAATATACTCAAGTCCTAGGTGAATGGCCTGCATCAGATCCATACCCTGAGGAACTTTCACTATCAGAATCTGCAATAAATACAAGGTACTGAGAGAACAGAAGAGCCTCACTTCTAAGAATAGGAAATTGAACTCCTTGCCTACTAAACCAAAAATAGTACTAGATTGACAAAGTTAAAAAATCTGTCGCAATACCACTTGAAGAGGATCCAGAATCACTGCTGGCGCTGCTTGATCTGCTTGCATTATCCCCATGCTTTTCCACTTGAACAGGAGATGAAGAGGAGACATTCTTTTCATCTGCTTAGAAACAAACAAATTTGCATTTATCATTAAAAGGATTTTCCACCACAACAAATACCACGAATCATTCTTTTACCTGTTCTAGTTTCTTTTGGCGCCTCTACCACACCTGAAGGAGGATTCTGTGGAAACAGCAAAAAGACAAATGGATTAACCAACCAATGCTTCCAACAAAAAATGACGGAAGAAGGTAAGTATTTAATGACTTACCTTTACTTGGGCATTCGGCTCTGCTTCTGCTCTTGCTTGAATAACAAGTTCTGCTTTCTTCTTGTATTTGCTCAAACTCTTCTTGTAGTTGGTCACAAACCTATCAAGCTCCCAGAGAGTTTCTGTATCGAAACTATCAATGTCTACTTCAATCTCATCATCATTTTGACAAAGTGATGAACTCCTCTTCTTAATTATCTGGACAATATTGTCCAGTTTTTCAGAAGGTAAATTCTGCAAGTTTGTGCTAAGCTTCTGCTTTTCCTCATATGTCATGTCCCTCTTCTGAGGATCCTTGGCCTTAGGCTTCTTTGGGGCAGGGGTCCTAACTGCATGTGCGAAATTCATGGGCTTCTGTTTAGGATCAACAGAATTTGTCATTGATTCTGGCCTATCCAAAATCCTTCTCATTTCAGCAGGCGGTGGTAGAAGTGAAGTAGCCTTTCTTGACGTAGGGGTAGGCAACCTTGCTTCATAATCTACTGCAAACCTCAAGGCCTTCACATAGTCAGCCTCTATAACAGCCCATTTGTCCTCAAATATCTTCGATAGCTGCTCTGCCATTAAATGGACATCTTGCCCTTTCGGATTGTAGGTCAAAGCATTGCTAAAAGTAAGTCTCACATCCTCTGCAAATTCTCTTGGAGACTTGTACCAATTCTTATCCAGCCTAGATTTCACAGTGCCCAAGTCCATTGGATTCTTAATAATATCAAAATAGTCATGCAAACCAAAAGCATCTGGATCAACTGGTGTATTAAAAACCCAACCATGCTTGTGCTTCATCAATTTATCGAGCAAAGTGCTACAACTCTTGAAGACTTTATTTGAAAATTTGCTCAACTCAAACCCAGGTCCCAATTCACCACCTCCTTGCTGCTTCTTCCCATTTTGTTTCGACTTCTTGTTGCTCTCAGCTGGCGGGAACTTGTCCTTGGCAAGAAGAAACTCCGAATTCCGATACAACTGGTTTGCCTTCGGTGTCCTCTTCTCTTTCTCCGCATTATCACTTACACCCTGACTATTCTCCAACACTGATATACTTAGCTGATTCAAAGGCCTGGATTCACGAGGAAGAACGACTGATGCAACCTCCATATGAACCCGTTTCACCCTGCCATTATCCACACCAACATTCACTTGCCCCTCTTTTTCCTCAATCTTCTTCACCCAATTCCTTACCAAATCTAGCTCACTCTCCAGCTTCCCCCTCAGCTCCCGCATCTCCTGCTTTGACCTCCACGACAAATTAATCGCTTTCCGATTCTCCTGCCTCAGAAACCCCTGCTTCCCTGTCCCATTACCTGACGCTGGCTCCCGAGAACTCGAGAAGACAGCCAGAGTACGATTCCAGCTCGATGAATCGTCCGATGCCTCATCGAAGCGGGTGAGAAGCTGTTGCTGAGTCGAATTTCCATCTTCGGACGCTAGGGTTTGGGCTTGGGGTTGCGACACATTGTTATTCTTGTTGCTCTTCGGACCCTTGGCTGATTTTCTCGTATAAACTTTGCTCTCAGCCCATCTCTGCTTCTCTTTTGAACCTTCATCTCCTCCATTTCCTCCATTCCCACCTACTATTGTACCCGAAGCCATACATGCACTTCCACAAACCCTAATTCGATCTGCTCCAAAATACTAAGCTATAACATATATATATATATATATATAACTATCTTCTACAAAATCCAATAATTCAATATATTAAAACCCTGATTTTTCTCGGAATTCAAGGTGTTGATCGAACTGTATGCACAAAAGAGAATTTGAGAATTTAGGGTTTTTCAAAGTAGAGAAAACTAGGGTTTTTACAGTAGTAGTAGAGTTTCGAAACCATACCTCTTTGTCGACCCTCTGTCTCTCCCTCCCTCCCTCTCTCTCTCTATTTATGTTCGCGATCTGCAGTTAATGTTCCGTTGAGCCGCCGAAGAGCCATCATATCATATCATATCACCGATGATAAGGTTTCTATTACATCCACGCGCCTATGTGGTTGGGGAACATCACGGATGAATCAGCAGCGTAGATTTGGTGGCGTAGTGCTCCGATCGACTGGTTTTGATAATTTAGCACGCGCGAAGAGTGGCGCGTGGATTTAAAGAAGGTAGAGAACAGTCGTCTTCTGACTTTGGTGTAGTCGGCTCGAAGTTTACCGGTCATCTCCGGTAATTGGGCTACGACTTTGGGGGATGTCCGCCCTTGGCTTCACAGGCCCATATGATAGTACCAGCTCCAAGCTCAAGTTTTAACGACAAGGGCATGCTTGTCATTTCACCCGGAAAATTTCACTTTTTTTTTTTTTAATCTCTCTTCAATTTTGATTGTAGACAAAAAATAAAAAATGTAAATTATAAATACACTCCGGAAGTTTGTTTGAAGTACAAATTGTTTCTTGTGATTTAAAAAATTACAAATATTTTTTTGTCAAAATTTTTTATTTAACAAAATTAATTAAAAAATAAAATTTATAATTTTTCTTCTATACAATAATAAAATTATTTGAATTGTTAATTAAAATATATTTCTAATATAATTAAAAACTGTTAATTGACTTGATAATTTATTTAATAAAAATTGTGATTTGTTATGAAATCAGAAACGTCAAAGGGTGAAATATAATTTTTAAAATTATAGAAAGCGATTCGTTTTATAATTAAATCTCAAAAAATGTATTTATAATTGATCTAAATAAAAAATAGTGATACCTCCAACTAAAAGACTTTGAGTTGGAGTCCATAATTAAAAGCGTTTCATAACATGGTTAGGGTTGTATTTTAATAGAAAATCATATGAATATTTTTTTATTATTTTTAAATAATAAAAATCAAATATTATAAATTAAACTATAAAATAATAAAATAATTTTTGACCTCTAGATAATTCGTTCTGATCCTTAACCTCCGTTGGAGGTTGACACATAGTCGAGTCATGTAGTTGACTTGGAATTATTTTTCGGAATCAGTATTAAAAGAAAAAATTCAATTTTAGATATATTTTCTGAGATTTATTTAAAGTATAGATTGTTTCTTGTAGTTTAAAAAATTATAGATATTTTCTTATTAAAAATTTTTATCTGACAGAATTAAGTAAAAAAATAAAATTTATAATTGCACTTCTATACAATAATAAAATTACCTAAATTATTAATTAAAATATATTTCTAATATCATTAAAAATTGTTAATTAACTTAATGATTTATTAATAAAAGAGACGATTTATTATGAAATTAAAAACCTCAGGGGAGGAATGTAATTTCCAGAACTGTAAAGGGCGATTCGTATTTTAATTAAAACTCAAGGGATGTATTTGTAATTTATCCTAAATATTATAACAAAGTAAATATTAAATATTAAAATTTTAATTTTATCAATTTAAATTTAAATTTTATTTATTTATTTTAATTTAAATTATTTATCTATTTCTATTAACTAAAATTAATGAAAAATAAATATTTTAATTATTAAAAAATTGACACAAAGTCGAGTCATATAGTTGACATTAATTTTCTATTTCAAGGAAGATGAGCTCCCTTTGCAAATGAGTGAGTATTAGTAATAAACTTTCTTCTTGTTCCTAAAAAAAAAGGAAAAAGGAATAAACTTTCTTCATTATTTGGGCAAATTATATCCATAGTCCCTATATTTCATTTTAGTTTTTACAGTTTTAATTAGCTCAATTTTGACTGTTAATTTTATATTTTATGTTGATATGGTCTAATTGATAACGTTATTAGAATTTTTGACAGAAAATTTTTATTGAATTAGTTGAGATTGAATCACTTAATTGATTAAGTTTATAATTTTACTCTTAAAAGTATAACACATGTTGTTTATGTACACATTTACTATGAAAAATACTAATAATTGGAATTAATTAAACCAATTTGATACAAAATAGATTTAGAGACAGAGAAGGTGAGCGAAATGAATGAAGTGGCATATTTGGTAACTATCTCATGGTATTATAATTATCAACAATGTAACATCTCTTAATTTATTATCTCTAAACCCAAATGATGTGACATTGAGATTAGAACTCATATGATAGAATATTTAACAAATTAAAAATTGACATTTATTAGACACGTTATTAAAAATAATTTTTAAGAGTAATAAATTAAGCGTGTCAAATATTTTTCTATAACTATATGAAACAAATGTATGATTAAATGAATTCATGAGAATTGATATTGAATCTAGCTTATTTTAGTATTTGTTTAGGGAGAATTTTTTTAGTGTGATTCTTTTTTATTTTTTTTTGGCTAATTTAGCTTCGTTTAGAAATTCATTTTTAACTTTTTTTTAAAAGAAAAAATAAAATAATTATAATATAACTATGATGTTTTATCTTATTAATTTATTTAAC
Organism: Camellia sinensis; assembly: GCF_055761805.1. NCBI lineage: Eukaryota > Viridiplantae > Streptophyta > Magnoliopsida > Ericales > Theaceae > Camellia > Camellia sinensis. The sequence continues at coordinate 143,082,656 of NC_138968.1, forward strand.
TTATTTTATTTTTTCTTACATTTTTTTAGTCCTACCCCAAACCTAATCCACGTGCCAAACAGCAGCTTAGTAGCATGTGATTGCTTTTGTATATGGGTATTTGCGTATTGTAGGTTGGAGTTTGAAAATGAATTTGTTCAGACACTTTTCGAATGTAAATAATACATAAATTATTATTGATCTCATATTATATATATATATATATATATATAAAATATTTACATACAAGTTTTAGTTAAAAAACTTAGGTTTCGTTTGTTTTCAGAAGTAAAATAAAGGGGATTATTAGTGAGGGGACTGTTAGTGAGGGGACTAATAGTGAGGGGATTAAGAAAATTGTATTTGTTTGATAACCAACGGACTAGTAATAGTTCATGTTTGTTTTGAGAGATAGAGATATGATTAATCATGTGAAATTTCACAATTACCCTTTTTGCATTATTATCAAATTTAGACTTATACCAACTAAAGAATAAATAAATTTTTACTCAATGTTATTCTTCTTTTCTTTTCTTTTTTTTTTATTTTTTAAATTATTAAAGAATCCAATTATCAAAAAAAAAAAAAATAGTTAATGTTATTTATTTATTAAATTAATGAATCCAACTATCAATAAATTTGTAGTTAATGTTATTCTCTTCTCTTTTTTTTTTATTCTTTTTGTAAATATTAAATAATCCAGCTATCAATGTTATTCTCTCTCTCTCTCTCTCTCTCTCTCTCTCTCTCTCTCTCTCTCTTTTTTTAATTCTTTTTTGTAATTGTGTATGATGACAACTTTGAAAGATTGTCACCACCAGCAACCACATGAGATATATCAACATGAAGTGTAATATTCCCATACATAAAATGACAGGTAAATGACAATACAGTTAAATTTCTTTAATGACACCAAAAGTGAACAGAGCATACATTGAACGACATCAATCTAAACCCATCTGGCATGCCTAGTTTTGTTAGTAGTATCCATTGCAAGTGTGGACGCATACAAAATGCATATAACTACAACATACAAAAAATAAAAAATAAAAAATAAAAAATAATCATGACAACTCATCTATAACGGTAGATGAAAAGAACAAAAAAGCCACATAGCCAAGCACATCATGATTCTGGCGCACATTTCTTTGTCAAAGTTTGGCTTGACGAGCAACCCATAACCTTCTAAGGCCGCGTTTCATCAGAAATATACTTTGGGAGTCCAAAGAATGGTGCCTCATGGAATACTTGGCATAGTGCAGATACCTAAGCATCCAAAAACCCATCTACATTGCCTACAGATACCATCGCTACTTGGCACAAATTCATTTCCTCACATGCTCGGGAATAAGACGTTGACGCAATTCAGGCGATGCCCCAGCCAGCTCTGTAAGAAATTTCAGCATGATCAACAAGAGAACCATCAAACCCCCCCTCCCAAAAAAAGAAGGAAAATTTAAGTTGACTCACATTGAGGCGTGAAATTGAAGAGAGGAGGGAGCGGTCTACCATTTGGCAAGCTTGTGGTTGGCTCCCTCAAATCATCAAAGAAAGGATGTGCACATGCTTCCAACTGAAGAGGTCATAGATTTTGATTAAAAGACAAATCTCAAAACAACATTTTACAATTTCTTTACCAAGGTTGAAAAATTCTGTACGATTCAAAACAAAATAACAATATAATCTATTGATTTCAAAGACAAATCATAAGACAATATTAACTTATCAACTTGGCTAATGTCTTATTAAAAATATAATATAATAATGCTATATTAGGATATCAGAGAATAACATTACTTGCACATTTCATTTTTCTATGAAAAACATTCGGTGCAACGTAGATTGACAATGGCCTTTTTAATAAATTGAAACAGAAATTGACAATGAGCTTTTTAATAAATGTCCACATATAATGATTTTTCTATTTCATATATAATAAGCAAAGATGAAATTTCTTACAGCAGTGCAACGTAGATTTGGTGAATATTGGAGCCACATCGACACAAGATCCACAGCTTCGGCTGGCATTCGCTTGTTAAAAACCTAGAAAACGTAAGTTCATTAGGTTTGGTTGTCATGAAAGTAATGCGCTTATTATCAATGAAGATGAGTCAAAGATGCATCCTCTATGTGGAATTTCTAACAAACCTTGTGCCATGGGTGTGCTTTGATCTGAGGAAATTTGAACTCCGAGTAATTTGGATTTATGCATCTAATTTCCTCTCTGGTTGGTGTCCCCAATATCTATAACAGAACCACCCAAGAAAATAATAATAATAATAATAATAATAATAATAATAATAATAATAATAATAATAATAATAATAATAATAATAATAATAATAATAATAAGAGAATGCACCAAACAAATATTAGAATATAAAAGTTTATACAAATAAATTACTAAGAACCTTAATTATTTCCACCAGCTGATCAACCCCACTTTCTCCAGGAAATAGAGGCTGCACATCAAACCACATTCAATATGCATCATGACCAGCCCCATAACACGTTCCGAAATAAATGAAGTTTAGCAACAACAATCTTATGGTTATACGTGGGTTTTATATAACACACATATATATATATACTGCTTAGTCCCAAACCCTATAAATTAATCAGTAAATTTCAAAATTTCAAAAAAGCACAGTAAAATAAAAATTGTTATAAAGCTACAGAAGAAATGCAAGGCCAATGCAGAAGAAAAATATCTTAAAGAATGATATGCAAATGGGTATAATTGAAGAAGCATGGTAGGCATTCATCTAAATTCGTATACCACATTCAAAAAGTGTGAGAATAAATAATCAACAAATAGTAATAAAAACCAATTATTACTAAGCAAATATTTCATTAACGGGTGCCGTAGTATACTGCATACAAGTCCCTATCCTGATTTCTTGCGGGGTAAAGTGACATCTTTCACATCAAATTTAAAGCTTAATAAAAGTGCTGACTGTCAATTTTCCAGAAAACAAACTCAAATATACACTCACCTGGCCTAGAAGTAGCTCGGCCAAAACACAACCAGCAGACCACATATCAATTGCAGTTGTGTACTTTGTAGCCCTAAATATCAATTCTAGAGCCCTATAATACCGTGAGCAAATATATGATATGTTGGGTTCACCAGGCACCTACAACGGGAAAATAAATTTCAAACATTGCCACACATTAAAAAACATGAAATTCCATAAATAGAGGCCTACCAACATCTTTGCACTCCCAAAATCGCACAAGTTTAGCTGATGACTGTGGGGATTAACCTATAACAAGCATCAAAACCTCAGAAATAAGTTATAGCATCCAACACACATGAGTTCCAAACCTTTTCCTGATGGAAAAGAAGTTCCATTGCATCCTCCAATCTGTCCCAATCCAACAACATTAGAGAACACCCACACTGGAATGTATGATCCAATACAGATCAATTACACAGTAACTTAATTAAAATATAACCATCAGCTACTAAACAAGTTTGTTCTAGAATAAACCAATGTATGGAACTACTTCAAATTATTAACATTAAACAGATGCAAGTGGTCTCCGCAATTCAACTAAATTATATAAAAACATGGGACACCCACAGTGGTCAGAATCGCAAGAAGCAAAAGTAGCATATTATGGCTCTTTCAAAAGTAGCAAAGAGTAGCATACAATACAATGTAGTACAGCCCAACACAGGAGCAACATGTAAACAGATTGCAAGCTACAAGAACCAGTCTTAACCAGTCCAACATAGGAGCAACATATAAACAGATTGCAAGCTACAAAAACCAGTCTTAAACAACCTAACACATGAGCAAACAAAAAGAAACCCATCATACAAAAAGACCATCATACAGTAGATGCCACATTCAAATATGACCTTCCAATAGCAAAAAAACCCACTCTATCTTGTCATTCTCATCTAAACTGAAGAACAAGTCAACTTTATCTTCATCTTTCACTATCATAGATGCTGCCATCAATCTTTGGGTATTACTCATTGGCAACTTCAGAAGTTCTGCATTAACCAACCTCCTTTGTTGGGATAGGTCATGTGAATATCCTATCCTATGAGCAATCTCCACCATCGTAGTATTAGTATTCTCAATGAATGATCTAAGATTTTTTGCCATCTCTGATAGTTCACTAGGAATCCCCTCACAGGCCGAGCCCCTTTTTTCCCAGTTTTAGTAGAGTCAGCACAGTTGGAAACATTACCTGCAGTAGACATTGAGTAGGCTGTATCACCCATGTTCATACTAAACTGTTCAACATGAGGTTGTTCTCCTTCTTTTGTAGTTACATTTGCATCCTCCTTTTCCATGGCTGCAACTGCATCAGCAGGATCCTCAGCCAGTTCACCAGTCGCCCTATCCTTTCCAAATAGAATAGGCCAATCTTCATAGAACAAGAATGGCCTGTTTTGCGTCCCTTTTGCATCCGGTACCCTCTACACAAGTGATTATCCAATTATTAAAAAGAATAGATTGATTTATAAGTAAAGAGTCATGCAAATAACAACATAAAAATGAGATTTACCCTGACATAGTTCTGCCATACGTCGTCATTATCAACAAGCACCATTTTTTGTTCATCATCCCAACCAAAGCCACTTATCTTTAACATATCTTGAAGAGTGTTATATTGTTTCCTCCATAACTTAATTTTCAAGTCGATGTGAGGAGTGGCTCGAAGATCAGTTCCAAGAAATGCACTTAAGATCTTCTTCTTACATTCATTGTAGAAGCTTGCCCTAAATTGATTATTATCAAGCTTCCACATGGGATTACTTGTGGTTACATCCTTCATGGTTGTAATGAGGAAGAGTTCCTCACAGTGATTCCAAAACCTTTGAGGTTTTCCCTTCTTACGAGAACTAGTGGTACCTGTGCCATCCATACCTATATATATGTATGTCATAAGTTTAAATCATAACACACATGTCAATCATAAATAACAAATCAACTTACACAATATTTGTTACAAATACCATAAAAAACTAAACAAATATGGTTCGAATTACATGCCATAATAAACTCTCACTATTACATAAGAATCATCGTACAACACTAATTTATTGACCTTTGCTTGCTTGCCATTCATTAAACATTTGGGTTGCCAAGGCAGTTCTCCATTCACTCCATTGATCAGATGCTTCAACAACATCAATCATTTCATCTCCTAATTCAGTAGCTGGAGGAGGAGGATTCATTTTCCCATTCTTATCATCATCAAGATCCATAGGCATTTCACGCTATATAAGATTGTGGAGAAGGCAACATGCAGTGATAATACGAAATTGAGTCTTGATTGGAAAGTAAGAATAAGTCCTCAATATTGCCCACCTCATTTTAAGTAGCCCAAAACACCTCTCAATGACGTTACGAGCAGAAGAGTGCCTCATGTTAAAAAAATCTTGTGGAGTTGTTGGGGCACCCCCTTCTCTCTATGTGGAAAGATGATAACACTGTCCTCTATATGGCGCAAGAAAACCCTTCCCATTTGTGTAACCCGCATCTACGAGATAGTAGTGACCTGTAATTATGTAACATGGTTTCACTATGTATGTAACAAAATAATTGTTTAATATAGATATAGTGTACTTATATATATAACAATATATAATTTTCATACTAGTAGGGACTTTCAACCCATTAGGTCTACTGACAGCATCTCGAAGTATCCTAGAGTCAGAAGCAGATCCTTCCCATCCAGGCAAGACACATATGAATTGCATGTCTTGGGAGCACACACCTAATACATTTGTGGCAATTTCTCCCTTTTTTGTTCTATACCTTTGGTTTGTCTATTGCAGGGGCAAGAACCTTAACATAGGTTCCATCTAAAGCACCAAGACAATTCTAAAAATAAAATAATATTATAAAATTAATATAGGCAATACAAAAATATAATATGTTAATTAAGCAAAGTTGTAAATATATTGTACCTGAAAACAACTCCACCTATCATTTGTACAATTACCAGTTATTGGTTCAGGCTTCTTAAGGAGGAGACCATGGAGGCGCAACACAGCCTTGAGAACATTATTGAAGTGCTTACTAATTGTTTGACCACTCCGCATGAAATTAAATTTAATTTTGCGGTTCTTAGTATAATGTGCAAGCACATTAAAAAACATTGCTACCTGCTCCTCTAAGACGACATACTTTGAATCAGACAATCCAACACTTCGCACCAACCCACATAAAAGCATAAAAGTAAGCCTATTCATCCGAAGTTGGTCACGACAATTTATGTCACTATCGTTGACTAATCTATTCAAATGGTCAATTTGTTTTCCATAGGGGCGAGGTGATCTAGGTAGTTGCAATCTAATTTCTTTCTTCTTGAATACAATATATAAAATCACTATATACATAGCAAATGCATAATTAATGGATGAAACAACATGTTGCAGGGCTACAAATTCCTCTATCAGGTCCTTTCTCCCTTCTTAGTGGCATAATTATCCATCTACAAAAAATAAATAAACAATAAGCAGCTAAAATCAGCACAAAAAGTAAAACAAATAATAGAAACTGTTGACTATCATAAAACAAAGTGTAAAGGCCAAAAAGCCACATAGAGAAAAATATTCAATGAAAAACAAAGGAAAGAGCTACGCAAAAAATTACCAAGTGGAGCATTGTTCAAATTTTTTCATACCACATGTTAACAATGTGAAAGTAGTATTAATTTCCTACAAAAAAGAAATAGAAAAGAAATAGAAAAGACATCAAAGAAAATGAAAGATATTTATTTTCAATGGAAATCCAACTTAAACATTTAGTTATAATACACAATCTTTGACTACAATAGATGCCATTAAAACACTAGTGCAAAAATATATGAAAAAACACTTCAAACACTTGAATACTCTTTTTCTTACAAGAATGGTCCTTTTTCTGAGCCTCAAAAGGCCCTGGAAACTTGGAGAAAGTTATCAGAGGCAAATTCTGCACTTGAAATCCAACTCAATATGTTAAGCACAATGGCAAAAGAACATTGGGATTCATATAAATCCACTATCGACAACTGTAGCATGCATAGGCTAGAAATGGTAATTTCGAAACTTTTTATACAAGTACCCACTAAAGAGGTGGAGGTATATGAATTTTTTGCTGATGTTGTCACAGATTAATTTTTTTTAAGACAAGAATATTAATGGAAAAGGATCTAGACAGCTTTTTTTCTTTCTCTCTTTTGATAAGTCATCTAGATAGCCAATTAATTAAAAAGGATTTCCATATTTTCATCGTTAAAAATTTGGCCAGTTGGATGTCTGAACCAATCTTTTGATGGGTTTGATTATTATTGTGCAGATAAGAAAATCTATTGCAATTAACAATTGAGTATTTGCTCATTATTTGGTTGCTGTACTTTTTCCATTAAAATAAAATTGCACATTACTAGCAATCAAAACCCCAAATGTGTAAAAAATATTTCATTCAAACCCCAAATGCCAAAAAAAAAAAAAAAAACCCAATTTGAAGCAGATGCAACAGAACCCAATTTGAAACAAAACCCAATTCCAACCACCAATTTAATAATAACTTGCTTAACAAAAAAAAAAAAAAAAATTACCGATACAGCAGATGCTTCACTGAATCTGAAGATTGAAAATCTGAAGATGAGAGAGAGCTAGGGCACACTGTGAAGAAGAGAAGGGAGCTTCTTTTTGCCTCTCCTTCTTGTTGTTGTTGCTTCCAAGGATGAGTAGAGCAGATTGAATCTTTCAGATTGAAAATCTGATGAAGAAGATGAGAGCTTCTCTTTGCCTCTCCTCCTCCTCCTGCTGTTTCTTCCAAGGATGAGCTAGGGCAACGATGGGTAAATAAGTAATCACTCCCCTAATACCAACGAACTATATTTTCAATACCATGTGTTGGGACAGACTATGAAACCTGTATGCAAGGCCCATCTTCAAGCCTCCGGCTTATCAATCCGTTGTTGAACTCTACAAACAAACAGAATATTAAGTGGAACCCACCACTATTCTAATCCAATTCCATCTCCAACACCCAAAACAAATGGGGCCTTATACTCCATTAAGTTCTAATTAAGATTTTTTAGACCTTCAAATCCCATTAAATTTTTAATAGTAAGAATTGCCCTTCAAACAATGATTGTTCATCATTTATGATTATCTATAAAAGAACATGATAATTTGACATTTATTTTGATTTTCAAAACTTCAAAATATCAACATTCAAATTGAAAGAACTAAAAAAAAATTATGTGCAAAAAAAAAAAAAGAATTATTTTTTGTGCAAAACTAAAAATTTTGTGTCTATAAAGGAGTATGATGATGAAAAATTGATGTGCAAAATTGAAATAAATAAATAATTTTAAAAATAAAAAAATTGATAATGTTCTTAATTTTAAAACTGAAAAAAATTTGATGATGTTCTCGATTTTATTGGATTGTTGAATCAAATTAATAAGTAGAAGGACAAAAACCTTTAATCTCATGGTTTGTTTTTTTTTCATCAATTATCTAAAACATTACTATGTAAAATTGATAATATTCTTAGTTTTAAAAATTAGAAAAAACTGATAGTATTCTCAGTTTTACTAATTGGTTCAAAAAATTCTAGATAGGATCTGATCTACCATAACATTTATAAATAGGACTTTTAGGTAATTAACTCTAAAAAAAATATTATTTTATTTTTGAGTTTTAAAATTCTAACTCTATTTTCACATTTTTTTGAATTTAAAAATTATAAAAAAAAAATACACATAACATATTATCATCGATTCTTTCATTTATTGTTTTAATTGAATTCTTGATTAATATGGAAAAACTTTTGAATTTATTAATTTATGAACTTTTGAGGAATCTATTATTAATATTGTCTATATTTATATTCTATATCAACAATTTTAAATTGAAGAAAAAAAACTTTATATAGAAAGTAAAAAAAAAAAAAAAAATTGCAGCCATATCTTTTACTAATATTTAAGCCACATTTAATTTGAAATTTATTTTTATTTTTAAAAATTAAATGTAATTTTAATTATATAATTTGAAAATTTGAACATACTTACTTCATAATCTTAATCAAAATTTATATGTTTTTGAAAAATAAAATATACATGTGTAAAACTATTGGCCAATCTAGCCATAGCTAACTTTAAATATTAAAAAAAAAAATTGTTAATAGAATTTCAAAACAAGAATCTATACTATTATATAAGCAAAAACATTGTTTAGTCTTTGAGTTTCAAAGTTCCAACTTTATTTCCACAATTTTTTAAATTTAAAAAGAAAAAATTAGTGAAATATCACTATCTAATGTTTAGTAGTAGGAGAGGTCTAATATATATTTTTTTATTTGTTAAGGTCCCTCAATAATATTATTAGAGAAATTTCAGCTCGTCACAGAGAAATTTGAAACGAGCTAAAATTTCTTTGTACAATTTCTTTTTAAAGAGTTGAAATTACAGATAAAATTCTTTATGTTGAAATTTCTCTATACTGAAATTTCTCTATGCCAAAATTTCTCTGTGAAAATGTTAAGGGACCCCAATTACTACAAAAATATTGCATGTCCTTTATTTTATAAAATTTTAATATCATGGACTTTAAACTAAAAACCCTATTTGAAAATTCTGAAAATACTCATGGCATATTATTATTGATTCTTTCATTTATTGTTTTAATTGAATCCTTGATTAATATGGAAAAACTTTTAAATTTATTTATTTATAAACTAATCAAGGAATCTATTATTAATACTGTACGAGCACGAAATAATTTTCTCGTATAATCTTGTTGATCGAGTTTGCACTCTTCCAAACGTCGTCGCTTTACTACCTGAAAACACAAACGTGAGCTAACCGGTGGGTGTGTGCTGGAAACCTCTCCGATGCCTAAGTCAGCAAATAGACAATAGGCACAAAAGCTCTGTGTATTTGTGAGTAAGAATTGTGATACCTGTACATAGGTCCTGCTATGAGCTTTTATGGATTCTACCTAGCACAATCCTAGTAGGATTCCAACTCTTCTTATAAGAGTCCTCCTAGGAATCACACTCCCAGTGAAGAATGTCTATCCTGATAACACTCTACTCACTACCAATGTAGAAACACTCACTTTACTTTAGTCATGCTTGCATGTATTTACATGATCTTGTCATGTTAAGTTGCATTGCAAACCTTGTTTTGTTTCGCATAAATGTTGCTTGCATGCTTTGTTCCTTGCTTAGTGTGAGTTTACCCGAGGTCATCTTAAGCCTAGGTTGCACCTTTGAACCTCTAACACCTAGGACCATCTTGAAACCACTTTGGTTGACCTCCACCTTCGCCCTGGCATATTGACCGAGATGTCATCATCTAGGCCGAGGTGTGCATCATCTAGGCGGAGATGTTGTCCTTTAGGTATTAGAGATCTTTGATCCCTGCACTTGGTGATCTTGTTCCTGGACTGGTATGACCTAGATCGAGGTATGGCACATGTAGGCCAAGGTGTGGCACAGCTAGGCCAAGTGTTGTCCTTCCTAGCCGAGATCATTGAGACCCTATTTGCCGAAGCTTTGTCCTAACCGAGATCATTACCTGCCGAAGTGCCCTGTCACCTTACTTGTTGCTTACACTTTGTCATGCTCTTGTCTTAAAAAGGGTAATTAATGAATTTGTCGCCAAGTCGAGGTCAGGGTACGCCATGGAGGATCAGGTTCTTAAGTTTGAAGGAAGATTGTGCGTGGCCGATGTCCTCGAGTTGAAAAGAAGAATTTTACGGGAAGCTCATGGTTCCAGATTTGCAGTACATCCAGGGAACACCAAGATGTATCAAGATGTGAAACAGACTTTTTGGTGGCCAAATATGAAGAGGGAAATAGCCGAGTTTGTATCTCAGTGTCTATATTGTCAACAAGTGAAAGCAAAGCACCAGAGGCCAGCAGGACTTCTTCAACCTTTGTCGATTCCCGAGTGGTAATGGGAGCACATCTCTATGGATTTTGTGGTTGGTTTTCCGAGGACACAGAAGGGTATGGATTCAGTTTGGGTTGTAGTTGATAGATAACTAAGTCAGTACACTTCTTGCCTATTAAGACTACCTTTAATGCCGATCAACTCGTTTTTTTGTATATGAATGAGATCGTTAGACTTCATGGAGTGCCGATGTCCATTGTGTCAGACCGAGATTCGAAGTTTGTTTCTAGATTTTGGCAGAGTCTACAAGGAGCTTTGGGAACCGAGTTGAGATTTAGCACAGCTTTTCACCCCAAACCGATGGACAAACAGAGAGAACAATTCAGACGCTTGAAGATATGCTCAGACTATGTGTATTGGACTTCAAGGGAAGTTGGGAAGTGCATTTGCCGTTGGTGGAATTTGCCTAAAACAACAGTTATCAAGCTAGCGTCGGCATGGCGTCGTATGAAGCTCTGTATGGAAGAAAGTGTAGATCGCCGATATGTTGGACTGAAGTAGGAGATAAAGCTTTGATTGGTCCCGAGCTAATCCAAGTGACAACCGAGAAGATTAAACTTATCCGACAAAGAATTAGGACGGCTCAGAGTCGACAGAAGAGTTACGCCAACCAGAGGAGAAGAGTGTTAGAATTTGAAGTTAGGGATCATGTATTCTTGAAGATTTCGCCGACGAAAGGAGTTTCAAGATTTGGGAAGAAAGGTAAGTTGGCACCTCGTTACATCGGGCCGTTTGAAATTCTTGAAAGAGTTAACCCAGTTGCCTACAGACTTGCTTTACCACCAGAATTAAGCCAAGTCCACAATGTGTTTCTTGTTTCCATGATTAGGAAGTATATTCGGGATCCATTGCATGTGATTGATCATTTTGGGATTGTGATTAGCGAAGATTTAGGTTACGAGGAGAAGCTGATGAGAATTATCGATAGACAAGTGAAACAATTGAGAAACAAGTTGATACCGATGGTGAAGATTGAATGGAAGGAGCATATGGCAAGGATGCTACATGGGAAGTGGAAGAAGAAATGAAAATCTGACATCCGGAGTTGTTTGTGGGGCAAGGTAACTCAAGTTTGGGGACCAAACTTCCTTAAGGGGGGAAGGATGTAGCAACCCTCACTTTACTTTAGTCATGCTTGCATGTATTTACATGATCTTGTCATGTTAAGTTGCATTGCAAACCTTGATTTGTTTCGCATAAGTGTTGCTTGCATGCTTCGTTCCTTACTTAGTGTGAGTTTAGCCGAGGTCATCTTAAGCCTAGGTTGCACCTTTGAACCTCTAACACCTAGGACCATCTTGAAACTACTTTGGTTGACCTCCACCTTCGCCCTGGTATATTGGCCGAGATGTTGTCATCTAGGCCGAGGTGTGCATCACCTAGGCCGAGATGTGTATCATCTAGGCCGAGATGTTATCCTTTAGGTATTAGAGATCTTTGACCCCTGCACCTGGTGATCTTGTTCCTGGACTGGTATGACCTAGACCGAGGTGTGGCACATCTAGGCCGAGGTGTGGCACAGCTAGGCTAGGTGTTGTCCTTCATAGCTGAGATCATTGAGACCCTACTTGCTGAAGCTTTGTCCTAACCGAGATCATTACCCGCCGAAGTGCCCTGTCACCTTACTTATTGCTTACACTTTGTTATGCTCTTGTCTTATCAATCTATCACCTTTTTGGGGAGATCCAACTAGCCGTTGCCACGTGTCCTAGCAGAGGGTTAAGTCAGCCGGCAGAGTTAGAAACATATCATTTTGTGTCATATCTCTTGCATGGTAGAGAGAGAAGCTCTAGGAAGAGGAGAGGAGGTTGGAGTGAGAGAGCTAGATCCCAAGCTCAATCCTTAGAGTTTGAGCCGTTTAATCCGTGTTTTGAGCTTAGAATCTTGATTTACTCTTGTTATCCTTTATGTTGATCCGATTGCATTGCATGATCCAACATGATTCATGAGCCATGCATTGATTTAAAGTTTGTTTTAGAAAGAAAAAGTGATGTTCTTATGTTCTTGAGATGGAACCATGTTTTGATCCGAAAGTTTGTAACAAGTTCCATGTTTTTGTGTTTGTTGCACAAGATCTTCAAGTATTGGGTACCCAGGTCCATGTTTTCAAACTCATTTCATGAAAACTCAGATTTTGAATAAAGAAGTTATGATTTTAACATTCATATTCTTCATGTTCTTCAGGAGGGAAACCCAGATTTTCCTAGACTTCATTTCCTTGAATGTGGTCGTCGGGAACACACCTCGACCAAGAGGTGTGGGACCTCGGCCTAGACTTGGTTAGTACCCAACATGTTTTTCCGAGATGAAAAGGCAGTGTTGTAACTCCCAGCACATTTTGTTTTGTTTTGACTTGATTTTTGAAAGAGATGCCGAGATCCTTTCCTGTCAGGTATAGCTTGTTTTAAGGATGCATTTCATATCTATCTTTGAGCATCTCACCTTGTCTGATTGAAACGCATTCAATGGGATTTATTATGTGCTTGTAGGCCTTGGATCCTTGCTTGTAATTCCTACACCCGAAGAACTATGTGAGTGGTATCTTTAATAAAGCTACGCTATGATGTTTTGATGAAAACTTTGCTTTGCTTTGTTTTGGAAAAGTATTTGATAAAGCATGAATGAAGACCCCTATTTTGTGTATCAAGTATTAGCCTTGTTTTGGATGACATTCTTGGAAAGTTCGTACGTGCTAGGGGACTCTAAACCTTTGTAGCACAAGAACGTACGTGCTAAGGGACTCTAAACCTTTGTAGCACAAGTTCGTACGTGCTAGAGGACTCTAAGCTTTTGTAGCACCTTTGTTTAATGTCATCCCTTGTATTATATTGATGCTAGTAAGCATCCCTTGAAGATTTGAAAGACTTGATCGATGGACTTGGTTTCTCCCTTGATTTTGTATAGTATGCTATGTATTGTTTGGAAAAGAGACCTTGATTATCATTCATGCAAAACCTTTATTACTGGTATCATTCACTGAGTATCCAAGCTCACCCTCTCCTTATATATATGTAGGCGATGAGGAAGAAGGCGGCGATGCCTAGATGATTATTTGCAAGATGTTTTTGGGATTTCATGTTTTGTAGCATCTTGAAGATTATGTTTCTTGGCTTGTAGTTATCTCTTTTTATATGTCGGCTTGAGAAGCCTTTTGATCAAGATGTATTTTTGTACTTTATTTTATTGTATCCAAGTTGTAAACGTTATTAAGATGTATGTCATTTCATTTGATCTATGCACAGCTCTTATGGACTACTTAGATTTAAATTTATTGCTTCCGCACATGTAAGCCCCATATGTATACTCTGATTGTGTCTGAATCTTTGTAAGTTGGCCTTTGGTAATCTCGGATTACTGGCCATCACGACACCATTCTACTAGGGGCGGAATGGGGTCCTGACAACCAACCAAGTGAGATGGTTTTATCCTTGACTAAGTTGGTGTGGTTTAATCGAGCTAGCTTATCTCTGCCATGCTCTCAACTAAGCAATGATGCAGATGGCGTTCGATCGAGCTATACCTAGCTCGGCCTTTCTTTTTACTAATACCTCGGCTAGCTACCAGGCCTAGCTCTAGATAGCCCGGTCAAACCCCTCCCGAAGTCTCTGCCCAGTTTGGTACCTAGACGACCTGGGACTGAGCTATTCAAACCCCATACCCCGGCCCTTAGTCTGGCCCAAAACAGAGATTAATGGATCGTAGCTCGGCCCAATTTCTCTTTATAAATTACCCTTTCAATTGCCTTTTAATTCCATCTGTGTAGCATGATTGGGATTATTATCTTCAAGCCGTGCTAAAATTCTCAAACCAACCGGACCAACATAATCAACCCAACCGAGTTTGAATACTCAACTCCACCGAGCTAGGAAACACTATCATGAGTCGGTAGCTCGGTCTCCAAAAAACATACCGGTTGCACAACCTGTCATTTCACATACTTGCCATCACGTCCTTACTGGGACATGTGGCACCTATCCATTGCGTCTCCGCACTATGACAGCCGCCACACTGTAGACACCCCATTTTTGACTATCCTCAAGACTTGGATGTCATTGTTTGTACACTTGATGATTATCCTTGTTTGTGTTCGTTTTGAGTGTCCGAAGTCCTCGATGGAGCACCTTGTCTTTGAGCCTCTAAACTTATCTGTTTTGTGCATGTTTTTGGACCAAAAGCTTGTTGCCTCTTGCTTGGAAGAGAGGGTGACCTGTCGGCCAACCCTAGACCCTGTTGGCCACAAGTTGTGCCTGTTGGCCACTGGTGGTGGCCGATGGCCATTGGTCTCCTTTTTCAGATATTTGTTTGCTAGTTGTGCCTGCTGTTGTTCATTGAACTGTATCTTCATACACGTATATGGTAGGATGAATTCAAGCTCAAACCATGATTTTCTATATATAGAGGGATTTGAAGAGGTTAGACATTTTAGACCAAAATTCTCTAATTCTCTCTTTCTCTCTAGAATTCTCTTCCTCTCTTCTTATTTTGTGCCTTGTAGTTAGTTTTCTCTATACTTTTGCACATCAACCTTTGACCAAACTTACCCACCTTGGAGCTGAGGTCCTTTGGACCTTTGTTTGAGCCTTGGAAGGGGATTTGAGCTTGAGTTTGTGGCTGAATTGCACTTTGCTTCAAAGGTATTGCACTTACCTCATTTAAGCTTATTATGCGTACTTGATTTGCCATCCTTTTCAACTGTTTTAAGGCTGTTTTTAAAGTATAAAAAACTCTGTTTTTGAGGCATAAAAATGGTAATTTGAGTCTTTGTGATTTAGGGGGTTGTTACCCCTTTTGTTCCTTAGTTTTTTTACCTTTTCGCGCCATATTTCCTCATATTTAAATGAAACTTTTTGGGCCCTTTAACTACTGAAATTCAGAGTTATTTCAGTGGCAAAAACCTTCTTTTAAAGTCCAAAATTAGAGGGGTTAGCCTATAACACCCCAATTTTCATATCCAAATGATAATACAATAATCATGGCTCTTCAAGGTAAATCTGAAAATAAATCTCCACACTTGCATTACATGATACAAATAGTCTTCATGCGATAACACATTTGCTTTAAATCAAATAACATAAACAAATAAATACCCTCATGGGTTCACAAGTTTCCAAGGCTTAGGCCCGGTTATACAAATCGGTTATTCAAACTACACAAATATAGCCCTTGGCTTACAAAATAGAGTCACGCAAAATGAGAGCATTATGCTCCCAACACACACTTTTCCATGCCTTTAGTTGGGTGGAACACCACATCCTTTCTTGCACAAAAATCCTGTAGGGTGAGCTTAAAGCCCAGTAGGAGATCATTAACCAAGTATATACATTTTATACAAGTCTCAAGATGATGAATGCATATGCCATGCAATGTTCTTTTAAAAGTAAGACATATCTCCATCTTTTGAAAATTATCATGCTCAATGATGTCATGCAACTCCAACTATTCAAAATTAACCAATTTAACTCAAGAGGCGGTAAATACAACTCTGGTAATCCCTAGGTCGGTGTCTGCAAGTAGACTATGCAAGTACTACAGACTGTCATTTTTATCGGTATTAACCGGAAGGCTCGACACCTATCCACTCAACTTTCTGGTCTTTCACCAAGGACACCCAGGCCAACTTAATCAATTTCATCTACACCGCCTATCAAGACTTACCACTGTATTTACCTCAAATCCATTTCATGAAAACCTGTTGTAGCTGCGCTCCCGGAAACTTCCCGACATCCGCGCGCCTGCGAGAAACGCGAATCTTGGCTTGTTCTGAGCCACTACAAGTTCAGACTCATGTCACGGTTCTGAATCTAATTTCACAATGTGCGATGTAAGATCGATATATCACCAAAGAGTCCAAATCCGGAAAATCATTTTGGAAAACTAATTTTAATAAAACATTGACTGCTTTGCCAGATACAGAGTCGCCACCTAAATATTTTATTTTGGGAGAATTTAGGAAACCCTGACTCGTGCCTAAGGCCACGTGTCCGTCATCACCAAAGTTGCCTCGGCTCGGGAACTTGGGTACGAAAGGCGAAGGTCATGCAATGAGTACCCCCGCTCGCCCGATCAAAGATCGGCCTGCACTAAGCATGATATTTTGTTTTTGAAAACACTTGTGCTCTTATTCTGGTTATTAGCTAATCTTACTACGTGATGCGCATAGCAAACAAGTATAGACTAGATCGCCTAATTTGGAACAAAACATTGTATATTCATTTGAAAATGGTTTGAAGTCTGTTACTCGCAAGTAGGCTAAATCGAGGATTTGAATGAATTGTTCCAATTCAAGTAATCCAACCTTCACCCACAGGCATTCAAGCAGTTATGACAAATAAGCAGTTAGCCTCATGGTAAGCATGCTTTTATGGAAGCATTAACACATATGCAGTATGCTAAAGCGTAAACACTCACAGTGTACTCCGAGCCAAAATAGAGAACTAGTTAGAAATCATGCATGATCTTAGTTCATGTTAAGATGGCTAATGTAACACATGCGAGAGTGCAGTTAAAATAGGCTCGGCTATTCTAGTCATGGCATATGAAATGCAACTTGGTACATGTATTCAAATAGGAATTGAAATACAATGCAGTTAGTATAATGCGCCGAGCCTGGTGCATGCAAGACAAATGAATGAATGCACACATGCAAGGCATAAGGTATGCTGAATGAAACATGTCCTAAAACTAACCATCGTAAGCGGTTAAGTAAAAGGGAGAAAGAAATGGGGGTTAGAAGACATATATCACACACACGCATGCTTATTACAACATTGTGCCCTCTCGAGGGAGGGACCAAATAAGAAGCTAACTAGCTAATTTACGCTAATTAAACTAATTATTACACAACGAATTAATTAACTAATCCTAGTTAACAAATTATTACAAAACAAATTGAAAAGTTAACGCATGAACTATTAAAGTACAGAACGAAAGCTTAATCTAGCTAAGTAAAGAACCTAAATAAAGCAGTAAAACAGGAGGTTCTTAGAGGGAGAAGACTGGATGCATGCCCGGTCGCTTCGTTTGGAAATCCAATGCGATGCCCCGATTTGCCTCTGTTTTCATTTGTTCTCAGAACACTGCATCCAGCTCCAGAAAGCTGAAACTTCACCTTGGGAGTCTTGTGGGAGGGTGGCCGACCACTTTTGGTCTTTGCAGCCACCTGCCGACCACTTTCTTTGTTGAAAGCCAGAAAAAGTGGTCGACTAGCTAGTTTTTCTAGCTGGCCGACCAGTTGTTGCTGCTGAATTCTAGTTTGCTGCAACAGAGAGCAAGAAAGGGCATGGTAATGTATTTGCAAGATATGTGTACACAACCACCCTCCCTATCATGTCATGAACTCAAGGGAGTGCGGTTCTCAACCCTCGGGCCACTAATTGCGCATTTCAATGCATGATGGCCGAGAGGCGAAATTGCACAATTCAATGTAAAATGAATGCACAAGTAAACACATAAGGCCTAGAACTCTATCATGTATGATCAAGAGCGTCGGCGACAGGGAATTAAGGCACGTTTCATCACTTTAAGTATGAAACGCCCCTCGTTTCCCGTGTTTGGACTAACACCTATTCCAAACACAATGCAACACATAACATGGCATACACAATGCGACTCAAACATGCAAACACGTAATGCAACTTAAGCATGCAAACATGCAAGGGACAAGTGTGCAAACATGCAATTAGCATACTAGCATACACAATGCTATGAACTACATGGCATATACAATGCTCATGACAGCTAGCATATGCAATGCAAATGGTAACTGGCATACACAATGCAATGAACATGGCATACACAATGTTAAATTAATCATGCAAACATGGCATACTCAATGCTATGAACTACATGGCATACACAATGCACAATGGACTTAAACCAAAATGAATAGGCCTCAGCCATGCCCAAATTAGTGGCCATAATAATGAAACAAAGGCACAAAAAGGGAAGGTAAGCATGCACAATGCCATGGCCAACCAACTAGGCCTAAGAGCACACCTCTCAAGAGGGCTCAAGGAGTGACAAATGCAGAAGTGTAACAACACTAAATGCATTGAAATAAAGTAAGAAATGATGCCAAATCATTCAAACAAAGCAAGCATGGCATGCAAAGGTCCTAAAGCATGAAAGCTAATAAAGAGGACTACAACGGAGGCATGCAATACATGGAAAATATGCATGAACCAACTACAAATAGAGCTCAAGTAGGTCTAAACATTGATCAAAACATGCTAAGATGGGGGCTTAAAGACCTAGGCATGCAAGCATACAAGCTAAGCCATAAAAAAGGCAACAATGCACAACACTCAAAGGCATTCAAAACATGAGAGAAGTGGGAACATGGCAATGCTATAAGCTTTGAAATGAAGTATTAAATGATGCCAAATCATCTAAATAGCTCAAAGATAGCATGCATGAGTCAACAAAACACAAAGCTAGCAAGGCCAATTGCACTACAGCTATACAAAGCATGAAGCATGTGACCAAGGCAACCCAAAACAGTCCTAGAACATGTCAAAATGATACTAAAACATGCATGGAAGGAAGCCAAAACAAGCTAGCATGAGGGGCATAAGGCATGATGCATGTAAGGCAAATAAGGTGGATTACACTATACCTATTAAGACCAAGCATGGGATGACTTAACCAATAAAAATCAAAGTTATATCATGGCAAAATAACCCCAAATAAGCACTGAAATGATGGCTCGCAAGCTAAGGCATGAAGGCATACACAATGGTTCATGTTAAGGCATAAATGGGCCAACCCTCCAACGCATTGAATGAGTGATAAATGGAAGTGCATGACCATGAAACATGGACTGAAATCACATAATAAATGATGCCAAATCATTCAAATAGTCCAAGTAAAGCATGCTAATGGACTTGATGCACAAAGTTAACAAGCTAGAATGCACTATAGCCATACAAAGTAAGTCATGCATGGCCAAAACAACCAAAATTAGGGCTAAAGCATGTTAAAACATGGACAAAAGCTTCTTGAAGTTAAGCCAAAAGAATGCTAGAATGACATGTTAAAGCATGATGCATGTTAGGCTAATTCATGGAAATGCACTACAAGTGCATGGAGCATGCAAAGGCCAACCCAACCAAACCAAACCAAACAAAAACAGAGTCATGACATGGCAAAACATCACCAAAAACATGCTGAAATAGGAACAAAACGAGCTAGAATGACATGCTACTTCATGAAGCATACAAGACTAGTTTGTATGATTTACACTACAAGTGTATTAGGCATGCATGGAATGACCAAACCAAGTCAAAACAGATCTGAGGCATGCTGAAATAGCCCCAAAAACCTACTGAGATGGCACCAAAACAAGCTAGAAAGCCATGCTCAAGCATGAGACACACATAGCTAGTTTGTAAGATTTACACTACAAGTGTATTATACATGCAAAGGATGACCAAACCAAGCAAAAACAGTGGTAAGCCTCAGCAAAATAACCACAAATATATGCTAAGAACAAGCCAACACAAGCTTAGTAAGCATGCTCAAACATGAGGCATTCAAGACAATTATTGAAAATACAAGGAGAGGGGATGACCCTCTCCTATTTGGGACCTCAAAATACCCTTCCCACTACTAAAATTCCTCTGAGTTTCAGTGGTGAGAAGGCCAAAACAAGGTGGTCCCAAAGCTTAAAAAGAAGGCACAAAAGCAAGGCCAAACAAGGCCTAAGACGGAGTGAACAACCCCAAACACAAAAATCACCTAAAACAAAGATCTTAAGCACCAAAAATCAGAACCTTTTCCAGTTAAGAGCTAAACTTAAAACAATATGCAAATAAGGGTAAAAGCTTAAGCAAGAATGGGGGATTTAAGGGTTAAAGACTTACCCTTGAAGACCTTCTTTACTACTGTAACTTCAGCAACCTCTTTGTGCTCAAAGCAGCCCAAGAACACCAAAAACAACTTCAAGAAGCCTCAGCAACACAAGCAAAGTGTTTGAGTGTGTGTTTGTGTACAAAAGTATGACAAATCTACACTTTTAAGGCACAAAACAAGAACAAAAGAGAGATACAGATACAAGGCTATATGTATATCTCAAGGGAGATTTTTTTGAACCTAGAGGAGGGAGGAGCAGCCTCCCTCTTATAGAGAACAAAAGGCAAAGCTTCCCCAAGAACCTAAGGCTCAAACCAATCCCTCCATACATGTGTATGGAGGATGGCTCTGGTGCCATCTAGCTGTGCTAGCTGGAGGAAAATATCTCCAAAAAGGTGCCAAAAAGCAGAATGGTCGGCCAGCTACAAAAAGTGGTCGGCCAACCACTTTAAGTGGTCTCCCAAAAATGAAACTGGCCGGCCATGGTGGGAGAGAGTCCAGAGGATGAAAACAAGCAAATGGTGTCGTGGCCGACCACTTTTGATGGTCCAAAGACTAAGGAGACCAGTTGTCAGACCAGAAAATTGGCTAGCAGGAGGAAAAGTGGTCTCCAAGGGGAAATACTGGTCTCCCACCCTTGTACCACCTTCCAAACAAGGAAAACAAGGTTTGTACCAAAAACAAACCAAAATGGATGCAAGACGAAAGTTCGAAAGGCAAAGCGCGTAACCGGGAGCCTCGAAAACTAGCTGACAAGCACCAAAAGTGACATATGACCACAAAAGTGGTCTCCTAGACCACAGTGTTCCTCTAGGCAGAGGAAACAAGGTGTGGTTCAAAAACCACACCAAACGGAGAACGTCAAGCGGTCCCGTGACAAGGCGTGCGACCAAAGGCTCCAAAAACTGAAAACTAGTCTCCAAACGGGAAAAGTGGCCTACGACCACAAAAAGTGGTCCACAACCACAAAGAGATGGTCTACCAGACCACTCCCTCCCTCCGGGAAGAGAAAACAAGATTCGGTCCACAAACTGATCCAAAGCACAAAGAGTTCAGAGGCCTGGAGGCAAGGCTCTCAGCCAAAACTTCGGAAACTCGAAACGAGCACAACATGCGCAATCACCGAACGCTCAATCGTTGACGTCTGAGTCTTAAGGTCAATCAAAAATGGGGTGTCTACACCTGTTTCCTAACATTCTTTTCCCAATGCAAGGTTTTCAAATCAACGTTCAAAGCTCAACATAATCAAATGAATTGGTATACCCGTGAAATGAGTAAATACAATACAACATTTCTTCCATTTTCAATATTTCCGCACAATAATTCCATTGTGAACAAATCTCCCATTTCTCTTTTCAAAACAATAATTTCACAAGATGAATATAAACTTTGATTTCCAATTCCCCCAGGGAACAACACATTTCCCACATTTCGAGCATTCTCTACAAATTAGCCATTTCAAGACTAAAACAACATTTTGAATAACAATTTCCAAAAATGAACAACAATTGTCATATTTTACAAACTTCATCATTTATATATATAAATAAACAATTTTCAAAACATCCATTTATTTTGACCCCCAAAATAAATTTGTCAACATTATCCAAGGATTTTCAACATCTTTCAAAAGCCTCTATTTCTAGGTTTTCTCACCAAAGCCACTCATCTCCAAAATATTTAGAAGGATCTCACCAAAATCATCTTTGTACAATCAATATAATTCAAAGCCCTCAATTTCTATTTTAAAAGGAAAAGCAAGTAAACCCACTTTCAAAATTACTCTTTTTCTTAAATCAACAATCAATTTTCAAAACTAATCAAAAGATGATTTCGAAAATCATCTAGATCTTGCAAAAACATATATATAACTCAAAGGAAATCCCTATATCAAGTTTGAAGAAGAATAGAGTTGAAACCCCAAAATCAACGATGCCTAAACTCGATATCCACCGCACACAACGTAGCCCTCGCCTAGATAACCAACTTTTATGAAGAACTTGGATCTAAATCCCAATGGATTTGGAGGAATCAAAGATCTTGTGAGGTTTTTGGCAGGAAATGTAGAGAGAAGGAATAGGAAATGTTTTTAGAAAGAGAGAGTTATACAAAAGTGATACAATTTCAGCCCAAAGAGAGACAAAAAAGAAAGAAAATTTGGATCTCACCTACTCTTGCACGTGCGGCGCGTGCTCCCGTACGTGTGGCCTTCATCCCCGTACGCACGACCCTCCTCTTCCTCATCTCACTCCCGCACCTGTCTTTTTAGCAATGTATTTCACCCCCTCCCCTGTTTCCCGCACGTGTGGCTACTCTCCTGCACGTGTGGCCCTAGTCCTCAGCCCGAAATTCTCTCAGTTCAACTCCCGACACTCCAGACCGACCGAGCGGACAAGCAACTTTGAATGCGTTTTGCATTTTTGTTTTGGGGGCGTTGCCCCTCAACCCTGCCAAGGCGCTGCCCTAGGACCCATCAAGGGGTGCTGCCCCCTGGACCCTCGCGAGCTGACCGGGCAGCTCGACCCCTGACATGCTCAACGAAGTGGAAAAATTGGGATCGCTACATAGTCTCCCCTCCTTGTTGTCTTTCTTACACGCCTAGTTGCCTAACATGTGGGCATGTTTTTCTAGCACTTTGTAACTTGATCAACATGTTTTTATTATTGTTTTGACTCGTTTTAGCTCTGTTTAGGGCTGATTAAGTCAGTTGAGCTTTGTATTGCATGGTTGTGGTGAAATTTCCTTCACTAGCTTAGTGTTTTTAGGCCTTGAGCATCATTTATGTGCCTTGGTTGCATGTTTTATTGTTTTTTCATGCCTAATTCCAGCACCTAAATATTTGCAACTTCTTTCACTTCTTCACTTTTTCATTTGCTTTGAGGGTTGGTTAATCTTCGGGTTGTGTTTAAGCTTGAGATCGAGGTTCGTGCTTAATGGTTTCAATCCTCTTTTGAGGGTTTCTACTAATCAAAGGCATGACCTCTCTCATGCTTTAAACCATCCCTTGGTTGATGCCTCTTCCATTAGAGGACACTCATTTTTGGACTTAATCGATTAAAGAATGGATCGGTAACTAAAACAAGTAAATAAAACATGGCAAGTAAAAGAGGCAAGATAAGCATCTTATGTGTTGCATTGCATGTGTTCGAATTGGATGTTAATTCGAACACAAGGAAAATGGGACATTTCATACTCAAAGTGATGAAATGTGCCACTTTCCTTGGTCACTATCACCCTTGATCATGCATGATAGGGTGGTGGCCTTGTTGAGTCTTGTTTTGCATTCATTAAGCTTGTACAAGCTTTGTGCTTTAGCCACCATGCATGGAAAATGCTTGGTTGATGGTTTAAGGGCCAAGAGTTACACTTTTTGAGCTTGTGCGATGATAAGGAGAGTAATAGTACACACACTCCTTGAGAATACACTGCTTTGCCTCTGTTTGCTCTCTGTTACAGTAAAAAAGGAAGTCTAGGGAAGGGGTGGCCGACCGGCCACCAGCAGTGGCTGATGGCCACCAGTAGTAGCTGACCGGCCACCAATGAAATTTTGCACAAGTGTGTTCCTGCAGGGGAGCAGAGGTGTTCTAGAAGTTTATGCAATTTTCAGTGATCAAACATGTGCAAACAGAGGCTACAATGGCAAGACGTGTGTGTATGTCTTCCATCCCCACGTCTTTCTCCTTTTTATTTAATCGCTTTCGATGGTTAGATTAGGGATCACATTTTCAATTATCATACCTTATGCTTGCATGTTTGCATCCATTCATTTGTCTTGCATGCACCGAGGCTCAGCGCATCATTCAAACTGCATTACAAATTCAATACTTCTTTGAATACATGTTTCAAAGCATGCTATCAAAGTGTTGCAAATACCATGATTAAGTAGCTGAGCCTATTTAGTTACATCATTGCATGTGTTGCATTAGACATCTTAACATAGTTAGGATCATACATTTTTCTAACTAATTTTTTGTTTTGGCTTGGAGTACTCGGTAAGTCTTTATGCTTTAGCATACTTGCATAAGTGTGATTGCTATGTTGCCATGTTTCGCATGCTTGCCATGAGGCTATGCGCTTAAATGCTGAACTGCATGAATGTCTGTGGATGAAGGCTTGTTGTTTGGATTGGAACAATTCAATGAATGCGCGTTTTAAGCCCACTTTGTTGTGGCAAATCATGTTTTAAGCCCACTTAAGGTGGCAAAATTGCATCTTTAAGCCCACTTGAGGGTGGCAAATTCAAACCATTTTCGCAAAACAAACATGAGTTGTATTATTCCAAGTCTTGCAACTAGTCTATACTTGCTTGTGTGCGTCACATAGTAAAGCTAGTCTAATAACCGAAATAAGAACACATAATGTCTATAAAAGAACATATCATGATTAGTAGAGGCCGATCCTTGATCGGGCGAGCTAGGGTGCTCATTTCAGGACCTTCCCCTCTTGTACCCAAGTTCCCAAGCCGAGGCAACTTTGGTGATGATGGACATGTGACCTTTGGCACGAGTCAGGGTTTCCTAAATTTCTCCAAAAACAAAATATTTAGGTGGCAACTCTGTAATCTAGCAAAGCAGTCCAATTTTGGCATTATTTGATTGAAAATCGATTTTCCAAAATGATTTGTCGGATTTGGACTTTTTGGTGTTTTGCAGTTTCACATTGCACTTGTGAGACTAGATTCAGAACCGCGAGAGTCCGAACTGTGAGGTCTTTCTTTTCAAACCCTTTCCGAAAGGCCGGGGTGCCGAAAAAGGCGAGTCCACATATACATTTTATCAAAATTTTTTGAAAAGTCCCGTCGTTTTTGTGCCTCCACAAAACCTATTCCTTGAATCAAACACTCTCACTATTCACCTTCTCTCTTGCAAATCCTCGTCTCCTGAGCTCCATCCCTATTCTTCTGGCGCTCTAGTCCCAAACTAAGCTACTATACTGCCTACTTCATTCGCCTTCTGGTGCGCCTGTTGTAGATTGAAAGTTGTTGGTCACGCCTTGAATCTGTAAGTTCCTCCGTAACAGAGTATTGAGCAAATACCACATACCCAAAACCTCACGCCTATGCTTGAATACTCACTAACTAGCTTTTGAATCAATGTCAAACATGATTTTTGATCCAAAATCATGCTATGACTGAACTAGGAATTTATTTGCAACCTTCAAGGTTGTACTTGACCGAACTAGAGATGCACTGATCACCAACCGTGCTAAAAACACTTGACTTGCCCTTGCTACATGGTCGAACTAAAAATGGTCTGTAACCCATTCGTAGCTGAGCTAGGCTCACTTTACATTGCCTATTTACTTAGCCCGGTCCAGTTATCTGGGCATAACACTTTATTTTCACTTTGCAAACTCGACTAGGTTGGCCAGACACACCTTTGCACTTTTCCCTCGGATGTTTTTGCTTAACTGAGCTATCAGAAGTCACACCAGCGCCGAGCTAGGCTGTCGTGCCCATTTTAACAAAACCATTCTTTAAGTGTAATGGGTAAATACCGGCTCCTAGTAGACTCGCCTGGAGCCATGGCAGAATTTCGAAGAGACTACCATATTCCTGATGACGTCCACCTTTCTTTAGCCGAGCTAGATACCACACCTTGGGGCAAATCGAGCTTCGTCCCTTTCACAGTGATATCAATCGTAGAAGCCGGGCTTCGGTTCCTCGTACAACCCCTTGTATGTGAATTCCTTTGCCAGACAAGATTATGTCTAACCCAACTCTCCACAAACACCTACATAATAATAAATGGCATCGTCGAGCTAAACCGCCAGCTCGGCCTCAACCTCGGATTGGCCGAGCTATTTCATCAATATTCGCTCGGCCACAATGACGACGGTTGGGTGTACTACCTCAGAGTAAGAAGAGGCCGAGAAAAAATTATAAAAAACACACCAGACAAAGACTTGAATGATGACGATTTCCTTTGGGTTTCTGGTAATTTTGAAGATTAGGAAGCCCATATATTGGGCTACAATATAAACTGGAATAAAGGAACTGTTAGTAAGAACACTTCGGTTCTATTTTTCTTTGCTATTCCAACTAACCACCGTGCTAACCGGTTCCTTGTCCATCTTTCTTGCAGATTTAAACCAGCTCAAATCACACTATACTTACGCCAATCAGGATGCCCTTCGAGCCGCACTCCGATACTGCAATTGTGATTGGGCCAAGCTATTAAACTTCGAACCGACCTACCGGTACAGCGAAAGGAGGAAAACTAGAGTCACCGACTTCCTCCTAGAACCTTCCCTTGAGCCAGATTCCACACTTCCCCAAATCAACCTAATTTCACTCACAGAAGAACAAGAAATGGCAAAAAGGAGGGCCGTGCGAGCACTCATCACTGAGTAGACCTCCGGTGAAGTGCAAACTGAGCTAGAGTCATCTGGTCAACGTCGTGAAACTGTGGTTGCCCTACTAACTGCCAGGGCCACCACATCTCAGCTGAGCAAGCGTGCACGTACCTTATCGACTGAACTGTAATAGCTGGTCGGTGAGGAGGACACCGTGCTTCCTGAAGCTACGCTGCCGAACCTAGAGCCTGCGCCCTCCGACTGAGCAAGCCCTTCAGAATGGGCACCATTAATGACTTACAAGAACCATGTTGTAACCACCACGTATTCGGTGGTTGCTGACAAGGACCACATGATTGCCTTCAACCTCTCCAAAAGTGTCTGTCTACAACCAGACATGGAGCACCATGTTAGAGCGGCCGAACTGAAGGAGGCACAGCTAAAGTTGACCAAGCTGGAATCCAAAAACATTCGTCTAATCGAGCTCGTCAACGTGGCTGAGGTCGATAAACAAAAAACGCTGGCTGAGAGAAAGATCGCTATCTGCGTGAATTGGCCAAGCTGGAAATGAAGAAAGATACTGAGGTCACCGAGCTGAAGAATAAAATGGAAGATGCTGAGGACCGAGGCTACAAAGAAGGGGAGGCCACCTATGTCTTGCAGTGTGAAGCTACTAAAGACATTTTCTTAAAATGAGGATGGAAGGCGGCTGCTGTCAAGCTTGGTTAGGGACAAGACACCGAGATCTTCCTAAACCCTCCCCATCACTTCATTCCAAGTTACATGGCGGACTACGCCAACGCCATTCAATAGAAGCTTCTCCAAGAAGGGGAGGAGGAGGAAAAATCCCCTGAACCAAACAATGCCCACCTACCAACAGTGATCATGGTCTCTAGACCCTTCAGTTAGCTCTGGTGGAGCCACTCAGTCAACTGGTGCCAAGTATGGTTGAGGGGGCGCCTGTGACCGACCTACCCCAGGAAGTACTCGCTAAAATCGGCCTACCGAGTAGCGAAGCTCGGGTTGATCTGGATGCTGAGTTGGATGATCTTACTGCCTGATTTTTCTTCTGATTTATGCTTTTAATGAAAATGTAACCAGGCTACAAGCCCCTCCTCTTGTACTGAATGAATGAAAAACGAATGAAATTTCTTATTTTGCCTAACTTTTTATTCGGTTAATGTACTTTTTCCCCTAGTGTACTAACTTTCTACAAGCCTAGTCGGTCTAATTTAGATCGGCTTTCCCTTATCCTGCCCACTTTTTTTGGCCGAGATAAGCATCTCGGCCGGACAACAACTTTGGGATTTTAGGTAAGTGTTGGTAAAACCTGCTAACCTTCTTCAGTCTAGATCCTTATCTCGATTGAAAAACAAAAGATATTTGGTCAAACCTGCCAAACTTCGTTAGCCTATATCCTTATCTCGGCTGAAGAACAAAAGATGTTTGGTCAAACGTGCCAAGCTTCCTTCAACCTAGATCCTTATCTTGGCTGAAGAACAAAAGATGTTTGGTCAAACCTGTCAAACCTCGTTAGCCTAGATCCTTATCTCAGCTGAAGAAATAAAAAGTGTTAGTCAAATCTGCCAACCTTCTTCAGCCTAGATCCTTATCTTGGCTGAAGAACAAAACATGTTTGGTCAAACCTGCCTAATTTCTTCAGCCTAGATTCTCATCTCAACTAAAGAACAAAAGATGTTTGGTTAAACCTGCCAACCTTCTTCAGCCTAGATCCTTATCTCGGTTGAAGAAGAAAACTAAATGTTAGTCAAACCTACCAACCTTTTTCAACCTAGATCCTTATCTCAGCTGAAAAAGAGAGCTAAATGTTTGGGCAAACCTGCCAACCTTGTTGATTGCCCCCAGTTGGCAATAACTGTGAACAACTTTTATAGTCGAAAGAATTGTGTTGGAAAAAACTACTTGCTTTATTTGAAAAAAGAAAAATTACAACTGTTTTAAGGAAAAGCTAAAAATAAAATAGTTTGAGATTGGTTGTGTTCCATGGCCTGGGAATAGCTTTGTTGTCCATATCTTCCAAGTGATTTGCCATTTTTCCTGCTGAACCAATCACTTTGTATGGTCCTTTCCAGTTAGATCCTAACTTGCCATCTCCAAGTACCAAAGTGTTGCCTATTACTTTGCGCAGTACCCAATCTCCAATCTTGAATTGCCTTGGATGCACTGTTTTGCTATATTTCTTGGATAACTTTTGTTGGTATGAGGCAATGTATACTAATGCCCTTTCTCTTATTTCTTATGCAAGGTCAAGTTCCAAGGTTATGGCCTCACCATTCAAGTTTGGATCAAAAATTTCGCTTCTCATAGTGGGGAGGCCTACTTCCAGTAGGATTACAGCCTCCATGCCATAAGCCAAGGAAAAAGGTGTTTCTCCAGTTGACCGTCGATGTGTGGTACGGTAAGCCCATAAAACATGAGGAAGCTCCTCAGCCCACTTGCCTTTTGCCTTTTCCAACCTCTTCTTCAGACCGGCTAAGACGACTTTGTTGGAAGCTTCAGCCTGGCCATTAGCTTGGGGGTACGCCGGTGTAGAGTTGTAGAATTCTATTTTGTATTCTTCGCAAAAGCCCCTGAAGATTTTGCCTTCAAACTGAGTGTCGTTGTCGGATATTAGAGCCTTGGGTATGTCGAACCGAGTTATGATGTTCTGCCAGACGAATTTCTTAACGTCTTTTTCTTTTATAGATGCGAGTGCTTCTGCCTCCACCCACTTTGTGAAATAGTCTGTTGCTACGAAAAAGAACTTTCTGTTACCGGGCGCAGCTAGAAGTGGTTCCACTATGTCCGGGCCCCACATTGCAAAGGGCCACGGGCTGGTCAATGGTAGAAGCTCTCTAGCTGGTTGATGTATTTGGTGCACGATATTTGTCTGAACTTGCTTGCATGTATGGCCACCAATATCCTTGTGAAATTGCTATATAGGCCAATGATCTTCCCCCGTGGTGGCTTCCACAGACGCCTTCATGTATTTCGAACAAGAATGCCTCGACCTTACTGGGATGGACGCACTTCAAGTAAGGCCTTGCGAAGGATTTTTTGTACAATGCTAGAGATGAAGAGAGCCAAAATCGCTGTGATTTTGCTCTAATTTTGTTGGCTTCTTTCTTTGCTTCAGACAAGAGGCCATCTTTGAAAAAACTATGATGAGATCCATCCAAGAAGGGCCTAGCTCGACACGACATGCGTCAGCTGCTTCAGTTTCTTCAATACTTGGTTTGGGTAGGAAGTTAATCAGCAATGGGTGTGGGATAGATGTATTAGCCATTGACGCAAAACCAGCCAGCTTATCCGCTCTACTATTTTCCTCTTATCCAATTTGCTCTATCTAGACTACTTCAAACTTCATGTTCTCCTTTTTGGCCAACTCTTGGTATTTAGCCATCTTATCATCCTTTGCCTCGTAGTCGCCCGAAATCTAGTTGACTACCAGCTAGGAGTCACTATACACCCTTAGCTTGGTGACCATCATGTGAAGTGCTGATTTTAAACTTGCTAGCAATGCTTCATACTCTACATTATTGTTAGATGCTGGGAAGCCAAGGTTGACTGCCTGTTCAATTGTTAGGCCATCCGGTGAGATGAGGACTATGCCAAGTCTGGCACCATGCCTGTTGGATGCTCTATCCATGAAGAGTTTCCACATCTCTCCGACGAATAGCTTCCAGCAAGTGGAGGGATCGGATGATGTCTTGGGATCAGGGGTGTTGCTGATGTCTTCTTCCAAGTTGATGTTTGCCGTTGGGCTTTGATCTTCACTGTCTGATTGTCTTAAGTCTTTACTTTCTAGTAAGTCCTTGCTGGCAGTGCTGTGGTTTGTTCCTTCTTCCCTATCCTTTAGCTTGAATGGCTTGCTATGTAGTTGGGTGTCCTGCTTTGGGGGTTGCGCAGTTCCTGCGGCACTTTCCTCTTTTCGTTCGGTTGCCCCAGTCAACTCGATCGGGCAAACATGATGACTTTTTGGCGTGAACTCGGCCACAAAGTCTGCCAAAGCTTGGGCTTTTATTGTGGTTCTTGGTTGAAACTTAATATCGAACTGTCCCAACTCCACTGCCTATTACAAGATTCGTCCAGAAAAATCGGCCCTCTCAAACAAGGCTTTTAAGGGGAAACCTGTTAAGACAATCACGGTGTGGGCATGGAAATAGTGTGACAACTTTCTTGAAGGCATCATCAAAGCTAAGGCTAGCTTTTCCAACGACAGGTACCTTGTTTCAGCGCCCGGCAAAGTCTTGCTTACATAAAAGTAGGTAGGTGTTGTATTCCTTCAGCCCTTACTAACACCGCGCTTACTGTATGCTGGGAAACTGCCAAGTACAAAAAAAGTTCCTCTCCTGGTACTGGGGTCACTAACAACAGAGGAGAGGTCATGTACTTTTTTAGGCTTTCCAGGGCGCGGTCCCACTCATCATCCCACTCAAATTTGGCCTTTAGCGCCTAGAAGAATGGTCGACACCTGTCTGACGATTGACTTATGAATCGGTTGAGCGCGTCTGCAAGGCCAGTGAGATGCTATAACTCTTTGACTATGTTTGGCCTTTCGAGATCTTGGATAGCCTTGATCTAGGTGGGATCTGCTTCTATACCCCGGTTGGTCACTAGAAAGCCTAGGAATTTACCTGACCCTACGGCGAACGCGCACTTAGATGCGTTCAGACGCAGCCTGTGGGACTTCAAAATTTGAAACATTTCATCTAGGTCCCTGAGATGGCCCCTTTTATCTCTACTTTTGACCACCATATCATCTATGTAATCCTCCATTGTTCTGCTTAACAATGGTGCAAACATTTGGTGATCATCCGCTGGAATGTAGCCTCTGCATTTTTTAGGCCAAAGGGCAGACCTTGTAGCAATATAGTCCTCTGGGTGTTGTAAACGATGTGACCTCTTGATCCAGTTCATACATAGCGATCTAATGGTAACCACGAGATATGCATCAAGAAAGCTAAGTCGGTTATGCCCTGCTGTCAGGTCTACCAGTTCGTCTATCCATGGTAAGGGAAAACTTTCCTTGGGGCATGCTTTGTTGACTATTTTGTAGCCTATGCAAACGCGCCATTTGCCGTTCTTTTTCGACACCACTACAGTGTTGAAAATCCACCTGGGATAGTGTACTTCTTTGATTGGTCCTGCCTCTAGTAAGTTTCCCACTTCCTCCGCCACAATCTCTGCGTGGTGGAGTGCCGATCGGCGAGTTTGCTGTATAACCGGTTTGGCAGTTGGATGGACATTAAGTTGATGGTAGATGAAATTAGGGTCAATGCCAGACATGTCGTACGGTGTCCAGGCAAACACTTCGATGTTAGAGGTTAAAAATTCCACAGCCTCTATTCTCTCAGTGCTGGACAGAGACAAGCCGAGCAAAAAGAACTTTTCTGGATTTTTTTCATCGATCCTTACTTCTACCAAGTCTTCCACTGCTTTCTATTCGGCTGCTTTGTCGACATTTGCAAATAGTTCATCGCTTTCTAGCTCCTCCACCATTTGTACAAACCTTTTTGCACCCCGGCTGCCATTTACCGTGACAAAGCACTGTTTCGACATGATTTGGTCTCCTAAGACTTCTTCAATCACTTCGGTTTTGTTGGGGAACCGTAATGCCTAATGGTAGGTTGATGCCACCGAACGCATGGCGTGCAACCATGCTCTTTCCAAGATTATGTTGCAGGTGTAAGGGACCTTCAATACCCCAAATTCCACGTGTTTCGTCATTGTTCTTGCCTTGACTGGTAGAATTATCTTGCCAACTGGCCATTCTAGCATTGAGTTGAAACCGACGAGGGGAGAAGTTGCAGGCGCTAAGTCTTTGTCCTCCAATTTTAGTTGCTTGAAGGTTTCGTAGTACATTATCTCGCATGAGCTTCCTTGGTCAATCAGAATCCACTTGATGTTGAAATTCTAGATGAGCAGAGTGATTACTAGCGTGTCATTGTAAGGGCAGTGTGGCCTTGTTAGATCCTTGTCAGAGAAGGAGATCACGTTCGTTGCCTCTATTTTTTTCCTTTTGATGGTAGGTTGTGCACTTAGTACCTCCCTCAAGTGCTCAGCCTTTTTGATCATTCCTCTGAGCTCACATATCCACTCTGGTTCGACGATCCCATGTATCACGTTGATTATGCCTTGGGGTGGACCGTCGACTGGCATCCCACTTAGTCTGCTATAGTCTTGGGGCTGGCTGTGTTCTCCCTTCAATATACTGGTCCAGGTGACCAGTGGCCACTAACTCCTCCAAATGTTGCCTCAATGGTGTGTAATTTTCAGTTTGGTGCCCCTTCTCATCATGGAAGGTGCAACGATACCTCTCATCGTAGCCTCTTTGTGCTTCTCCCAACTTGGTTGGCCGCCGAACGAAGGGTTCATCGTGTATCTCGCTAAGAATCCGGTAGATAGGTTTGTTAAATACTGTGGTAATAGCAGTGCGGACTCTCAACTTCCTTGTTTGGGGGTCCTGTTTGTTGGCTCATCTGCCTCACCCACTCTTGCTCGATTGTTCTACCGTTCTTGCTCGGTTGTTCTACTGTGTTGACTCTCGCTATAGTCTTTTTATTTGGCACCACTGTTGTGCCAAATTTTGCTTTAATGCGGGTGCTATTTTCCTCTACCCAGATATGTTGATGTACTCTTTCCATTAGGGTCTCCATTGTGAGGAGTGGCATCATCGTCATTAAATCCCTCAACTTTTTACCAACTAGTAAACCCTGTTTGTACTGTGCGATGGCGAGGTTTGTGGGGCAATCCCTAATCTGATTGAAAGTCTCCTAATATTGACTGTTGTAAGACCTCAATGTTTCCTTTCACCCATATCAATGGAGAGTAGCTGGTCAATCTCCATTGGTGTCTTGGTATTTGTTCTGAATCTAGTCACAAATGCCTCTGCCAACTGTGCCCATGAGGCTATGCTGCCTTCTGGCAACCTTTCAAACCATGTTAGACCTAGGTCACCAAGGCTGGAAGGAAACAAGATACACATTAGAGCCTCGTTTTGCCGATATATTGCCATAACCTGGCAGAAGTGGCTCAAGTGCATGTAGGGATCCGACTTTCCCTCATAAATAGTGAATTTGGGCTGGTGGAAGCCTGATGGCAATGGTGCGTTCTCTATCGCCAGAACGAACGGCGAGCTCTGCAACCTTGCTAGCGCTTTGTCAGCTAGTTCATAGGTAAGGCGCGGCTTTGGCTTTCTAACCTCGACACTCCTATGCGCCCTAGGTGCCAATCGTTGTAGTGCAGAGACTCTGCGGGGGTCGCACACCCAAGTGTCTTCTCTCATTCAAGCCCTTTCCTCAAGCACTGTCCGTAGGTCCACTGACCTTGGCAACTCTGTGTGCCTAGACGTCGTTTGGTGTGAGTGCGAGGGCCTGTAACTACTTCCTTCCGTGTAGGACCTTTCAGTCCTCATTTTCTCAGACCTGGAGTAATGAGTCTTGGAAGCCCTTGATTATGTATCGCCTGTCCTGAGGCTCCTACTTTCAGCTTGGTGTGATGGTGTGACTTGTCTATCACGATCTTCTGAGTGGTAAGAGAGTGTGTTGCCTTTGCGCTCTTCTTCTGTTGCCACCCCTTTGCCCATTATCTGGCGCCTCATAGTCTCCATGTCTGCCACCATCCTCCTTATTAATTCGTCTTGCTCCCTCACGGGATCCTCCAGAACCTGAGGATCCAACCTCCGCCTCTGCCTTTTAGGACTTTGGGAACGACAAAGACTGGAGCCTCGTCTCTCCCGTGTGTCCCTCCGGGGGTTCCGTCGCTGGGGGTCTAACTCTGCTATGGGTGGGATAAAAGGTAAGCCTTCGCATCTCCCACCCCCCTCCGGGGTTTGCCCATCGATAGCAGATTGCGGAAAATCTTCATTGTGCGCTATTGATTTCAACTAAAGAGGAAAACCCGATCAAAAGGTTTTGTTCTTTGTGTTTTCCCACAAACGGTGCCAATTGTACGAGCACGAAATAATTTTCTCGTATAATCCTGTTGATCGAGTTTGCACTCCTCCAAACGTCGTCGTTTTATTACCTGAAAACACAAACGTGAGCTAGCCGCCGGGTGTGTGCCAGAAACCTCTCCGATGCCTAAGTCAGCAAATAGATAATAGACACAAAAGCTTTGTGTATTTGTGAGTAAGAATTGTGATACCTGTACATAGGTCTTGCTATGAGCTTTTATGGATTCTACCTGGCACAATCCTAGCAGGATTTCAACTCTTCTTATAAGAGTCCTCCTAGAAATCACACTCCCAGTGAAGAATGTCTATCCTGATAACACTCTACTCACTACCAACCAAGTGAGATGGTTTTCTCCTTGACTAAGTTGGTGTGGTTTAACCGAGCTAGCTTATCTCTTCCGTGTTCTCAACTAAGCAATGATGTAGATGGCATTTGACTGAGCTATACCTAGCTCGGCTTCCTTCTTACTAATACCTTGGCTAGCTACTAGGCTTAGCTCTAGATAGCCCGGTCAAACCCCTCCCAAAGTCTCTACCCAGTTTGGTACCCAGACGACTTGGGATCGAGCTATTCAATGCCCATACCCCGGCCCTTAGTCCGGCCCAAAACAGAGATTAATGGATTGTAGCTCGGCCCAAATTCTCTTTATAAATTACCCTCTCAAATATTATCGATATTTATATTCTACATCTATAATTTTAAATTAAAAAAATTAAACTGTATATAGAAAGTCAAAAAAGGAAATCCAACCATATCTTTTATCATTATTTAAGCCACATTTAATTAGAAATTTTAAAATGTTTAAGAAAAGTCGAATGTAATTCTAATTATATAATTTGAAAATTTGAACTTATTTACTTCATAATTTTAATTAAAATTTATATTTTTTTTGAAAAATAAAATATACATATCGTGTAAACTATTGGTCTATCTAACTATAGCTAACTTTAAATGTTAAT
Organism: Camellia sinensis; assembly: GCF_055761805.1. Classification (NCBI taxonomy): domain Eukaryota; kingdom Viridiplantae; phylum Streptophyta; class Magnoliopsida; order Ericales; family Theaceae; genus Camellia; species Camellia sinensis. The sequence goes on from NC_138968.1 coordinate 143,118,621, forward strand.
AAAAAATTTGTTGATAGAATTTTAAAACAAGAATTTTAACCATATTCAACGTTATATTTAATTTAAAATTTAAAAGAAAAGTGGAAATGAAATTTTAATTATATATCAGTTGAAAATATTTAAACAAAAAAATATAAATGAATTTTTTTTCCTATATATCATAATTTGTAAAATTCAAGTACACATGCATGTCTATGAAATGCGAAATTGAAAATTTTAAATATAAAGTTTAAATTAATAATTAATAAATATTCTTAGAAATTGACACATCAACTCTCTTTAGGGCTAGGCATAGGGTTATCCGAACCGCACAACCTGCCTAACCCGAACTGATCCACATACAAATGGGTGATTTTGCAGACTCAATGCGAGCGAATGTAGTTTGAAATATGGCATTATTGCAAGTTGCAAGCTTTACCCACACTTGCAAGAACCCGCCAGCACTTAGACTTTTATTTTTTATTTTATATAATGGAGTTTGCGAGTTTGCAAATATTTTTATTTTATTTATTACATTTTGGATGAATGTAAAAATTAATGAAGAATTACTTTTAGATAAATTTAGGATTTTGAATGATTTTACTTTAATTGTATTGTTGGACAGTGAATGATTTTGATGATTTAATTTAGGATTTTGAAAGATGTGCTTATGTTAGTGAGAGAATAAAAATACCCACAAGAATTATATGGGTTTAGACATTGCCACGTGGCATGGTTACGGTTTATCACATATATGACAATTGTCAAATTCTTATCAAACATTACATTAGTGTTTTATGTTATGCAAAGCTCAACAGGATATGAAATCTTATTGATATAGAAGTCCTAAACAACCAGAGATTATTTAGGATAGGACTTCCGGAATATCCAAACTACTTGATAAGTAAATTACTGGATATTATAAATAGGCAACACCCTCATGTGTTGAGGTATGCAATTTCTCTCTATGAAATAGTCCATTAAATATTTTGATAATATTGGAGGACTAACTTAGGCGTTGGAGGGCCCTCGGCTATGGCTAGGGGTGTTTTGTCTTGCAGATAGTGATTGCATGGTGGTGCTAATCATCTTCTTTGTTGGATTTCTTTATCATCAAATACGGTATTTTTTTTATTTCCATACAATTGGCACAATCTGTGGGAACGATTGAATCCAACGAAGAAAATTATATTTACATGTTATTATATCCCATGTGGTATTGGAAGAGATGATCCTTGTTTTTTTTCCCCTACACAAGCTATGGGGTGTGCATGATTGCACTCTTCAAAGTTGTATTCATTCCATTATGAAATATTCATGAATTAGGTATCTCCTGCCAACTGTTTCTCAATCTTGGAAACAAGATCATGCAAATCACTTTTTCTTTACCAAATGGTGCCCGTAATGGTGGCAACGCAGAAGATCTCTAGTGTGTTTAACTCAATGTTAAGCAATCACAAGCTTTTCTAGATAAGGGCAGGCTTTCGTCACATGGATCGTCAACAACACATAGTGAGCCAATGGCCTTAGCTATACATTATACAAAATAGAACGATACACCAGATCTTGCAAGAAACAACGAAAACTCTTAGGTTTACGATTGTTCGTTTGTGAGAGTGAATTACCTAGTAGTTGTAGACGCGCCCGAACACCACAGGCTCCGCGCACGAAATGGTGCGAAATCCCATTTTGTTCATTGAGCTACTATAGTTCGGACTCAAATGTCACGGTTCTGAATCCAATCTCGCAAAGTGCAATGCAAGACCGATAAATCACCAAAGAGTCCAAATCCGGTAAATTGTTTTGGAAAACTGATTTTTATAAAGAAGTGCCAAACATGGACTACTTTGCCAGATACAGAGTCACCACCTAAATATTTTGTTTTAGGGGAATTTAGGAAACCCTGACTCGTGCCTAAGGCCACATGTCTGTCATCACCAAAGTTGCCTCGGCTCAGGAACTTGGGTACAAGAGGGGAAGGTCATGCAATGAGCACCCCTGCTCGCCCGATCAAAGATCGGCCTTTACTAACATGATATCTTAGTTTTGAAAACACATGTGCTCTTATTCCGATTAATTAGCTAATCTTACTACATGATGCATACAACATACAAGTATAGACTAGATCGCCTAATTTGGAACAAAGCATTGCATATCCGTTTGTTTGAAAAAGGTTTGAAATTTGCTACTCGCAAGTAGGCTAAATTAGGGATTTGATGAATTGTTCCAATTCAAGTAATCCAACCTTCACCCATGGGCATTTAGATAGTTATAGCAAATAAGCAACTAGCCTCATGGCAAGCATGCTATCATGGCAACATTAACACACATGCAGTATGCTAAAGCGTAAACACTCACAGTGTACTCCGAGCCAAAATAAAGAACTAGTTAGAAGTCATGCATGACCTTAGTTCATGTTAAGATGGCTAATGCAACGCATGCGAGAATGTAACTAAAATAAGCTCGGCTATTCTAGAATGGCATGTGAAATGCAACTTGATAATCATGTATTCAAATCGGAATTGAAATACAATACAGTTTGTATGATGCGCCGAGCCTGGTGCATGCAAGACAGATGAATGGATGCATGCATGCAAGCATAAGGATGCTAATTGAAATATGCCCTAAAACTAACCACTGAAAACAGGTAAGTAAAAGGGAGAAAGAAATGGGGGTTGGAAGACATGCATCGTACACACGCACGCTTATTACAAAATTTGCCCTCTCGACGGAGGGTTTGAATGAATAATACAAACTGACTAATTAACTAACTAACAAGCTAATTAATTGTTACATAACCAAATGAATAACTAGCAACAACTAATTATTACAAAACTTAATTAATTACAAATTCGAATACTAACTAACAAGTAAGTATTAAAATATGTAAACAATGTTGTTCCAGCGTTGGTTGAAGGAGAAGAGGATACATGCTCAGTTGCCGTCCTGAAAAGCTCTCAGGTTGCTTTCTTGAGGCTCTATTTGCATGGTGTCTTCAAGAACTTGCTGCTGGATCTCACCAAAATAGTGCTGAGGAGTGCGCCAGTGGCTTGCCGACCATGAGGAGCTTCTGCCGACCCCCCTGCCAACCAAGAGCAGGTACTGCCGGCCAAGAATGAAGGATTGCTGGCCAACAACAAGAGGGTGTCAGCCACTAGTGTGCTGTGACACCAAGCTGCAGCAGAGCACAAAATAGAGAAAAGGGAGGGTCTCCTAAGGATATGTATACACTATGCCCCTCCATATCACCTCAAAACATCAAGGGAGATGCATAATCGGATCCAAGACCATCAATCACGCATCTCGATGCATGATGGCCAAAGATCCAACATGTGCAATTCAATGTAAAATGAATGCACAAATAAACATATAAAGCCTAAAACTCTATCATGCATCATCAAGAGCGTCGGTGATCGAGAATCGAGGCACGTTTCATCACTTCAAGTATGAAACATCCCTCGTTTCTCGTGTTTGGACTAACACCTATTCCAAACAAAATGCGACACAAGCATGGCATACACAATGCGACTCAAACATGCAAACATGCAATGCAACATGAATAACCTAACAAGGCTAATGGCATGCACAACTAGCATACATAATGCAAATGGTGGCATACTCAATGCTATGTGACCTAAGCATGCCAAACAACATGGCATTCACAATGCAATGAATCAACATGCAAACAACATGGCATACTCAATGCTATGAACTAGATGGCATGCACAATGTTTAATGGACTTAAACCAAAATGGATGGACCTCAATCATGCCCAAATTAGTGGCCAATAGTGCTAAAATAAAGGCATAAAACATAAAGCATGCATGCACAATGCATTGGCCAACCAAGGAGGCCTAAGAGCACAACTCTCAAGAGTGCTCAAAGAGTGACAAACATGTAAGTGTAACAACACCAAATGCACTGAAATGAGGTAAGGAATGATGCCAAATCATTTAAATAAAGCAAGTAAGGCATGCAAGAGTCCCTAAGGCATGAAGCTAGTAAAGAGGACTACAAAGGAGGCCTGTAAGACATGGCAAATATGCATGAACCAATCATGGACAGAGCTCTAGTAGGTCAAAACAAAGACCTAAACATGTTGAGATGAGGGCTTAAACACCTAGGCAAGATGGCATACATGCTAGGCCACAAACTAGGCAACAATGCACAACACTCAAAGGCATTTAAAACATGAAAGAAGTGAGAATATTGTCATGCTATGAGCTCTGAAATGAAGTATTAAATGATGCCAAATCATCTAAATAGCTTAAAGATATCATGCATGAGTCAACAAAATACAAAGCTAGCAATGCTAATTGCACTACAACTATACAAAGCATGAAACATATGGCAACGGCAACCCAAAATAGTCCTAGAACATGTCAAAATGAGTCTAAAACATGCATGAAAGGAAGCCAAAACATGCTAACATGAAGGGCACATGACATGATGCATACAAGGCAAATAAGGTGGATTACACTACACCTATTAAGACCAAGCATGGGATGACTTAACCAATAAAAATCAGAGTTATATCATGGCAAAATAACCTTAAATAAGCACTGAAATGATGGTTCACAAGCTAAGGCATGAAGGCATACACAATGATTCATGTTAAGGCATAAAGGGGGAAACCCTCCAACGCATTGAATGAGTGACAAATGTGAATACATGGACATGAAACATGAACTGAAATCACATTATAAATGATGCCAAATCATTAAAATAGTCCAAGTAATGCATGCTAGAAGACTCAAAACACAAAGCTAACAAGCTAGATTGAACCAAGGCTATACAAAGCAAGTCATGCATGACCAAGACAAAATAAATCAGACCTTAAACATGCTAAAACATGAACAAAGTCCTCTTAGAGCTAAGCCAAAAGCATGCTAAAATGGCATGTCAAAGCATGATGCATGTTAGGCTATTTCATGGAAATGCACTACAAGTGCATGGAGCATGCAAGGAGCTATTAAACCAAACCCTAACAGAGGTATGACATGGTAAAACGACACCAAGAACATGTTGAAATGGACTCAAATCAAGCTAGAATGACATGCTACCTCATGAAGCACACAAGACTAGTTTGTGTGATTTACACTACAAGTGCATTGGGCATGCATGGAGTGACAAAACCAAGTAAAAACAGTGGCATGCCACAGAAAAATAACCACAAATACATCCTAAGATATGGCCAACATAAACTTAACAAACATGCTCACACATGAGGCATTCAAAACAAGTAAACAAGACACAAGGAGAGGGGATGACCCTTTCCTATTTAAGACTCCAAAACCACCTTTCCACCACTGAAAATCCTTTGGATTTCAGTGGTAGAAAGGTCATGCAAAGGTTGCAACAAGAGCCTAAAGGGATGGTTCAAAACAAGGCCTAACAAGGCCTAAGAGGGGGGTAGATCACCCTAAACGAAAAAGTGACCTTAAACAAACTTTTTAAGCATGTAAAAAAAGAACTTTTTCTAGTAGAAAGCTAAGCTTAAAACAGCATGCAAGAAGGGCTAAAAGCTTAAGCAAGAATGGGGGTTTTAAGGGATAGAAACTCACCCTTGAAGACCTTCTTTAAAACTGCAGCTCCAGTAAGCTTTTCAAGCTCAAATCAACCCAAGAACACCAAAAACAACTTCAAGAAGCCTCAGTAACACAAGCAAGGTGTTTGAGTGTGTGTTTGTGTGTTAAACTAAGACAAAGCCACACTTTTGAAGCACAAAACAAGAACAAAGAGTTATAGATATAGATACAAAGCTATATCTATAACTCTCAGCCCATTTTTCTGAACCTCTAAAATGAAGGAGGAACCTTTCCTTATATAGAAGAAAGGCAATGCAAAGCTTGTTAAACAAGCTTGAAAAGGGCTTCATCCCTCCATACACGTGGAGGAGGAATGAGTGAAAACCAGCTGGCTCAAAAGATCTGGAGTGAAATCTACTGAGACAAAGTGTTCTGTCGGCCATCAGTTGTGGCCAGCAGTGCCTCATTGATGGCCGGCAGGCTTCATCAATAGCAGGCAGGGGCAAAAACATGGCCGGCAGGGCCAAAAGGTGGTCGGCATTGCCTCACAAGAAGCAACCAGAAAGGGCCATCACATGGTCCAAAAATGGGACAGAAAGGATACAGGGTTTGAAAAGCTCAAACCTGTGACGTTCCGCTGCGAAGGTCGAGTACTCGATGAGCAATCGAACTTGTGGCTGGATGTACCTGCAAGCACAACCAAGCCTTGAGGACGGTTAAAAAGGGGTGTCTATAGTAGGCTGCTTAGAATAATGCATAACTCAATTATTTCATTGCTTAGTGACAGGCACCGTTGGTAATCATAACCTATTTTGCAAATTTTATATGCATTATTGTCGATTATTATCTTTGATTTTTATTATCTGCGGAGCATGGATTTTATGTATTATTACTGTCACGACCCCATTCCACCCCTAGTAGAATGGTGCCATGATGGCCAGTAATTCGAGATTATCGAAGGCCAACTGACAAAGTCACACACAATCAGAGTATATATAGGGGCTCATATGCGTGGAAGCAATAAATTTAAATCTAATTAGTCCATAAGAGCTGTGCATAGATCAAATAAAATGACATACATCTTAACATAGTTTTACAACTTGAATACAAATAAAATAAAGTACATATCACATCTTGATCAAAAGGCTTCTCAAGCCGACATATACAAGATAGGTGAAGTACAAAGCCAAGAAGCATAATCTTCAAGATGCTAGCAAAAGGTATGAATCCAAAACATCATGTAAAACACATCTAGGCGTCACCGCCTTCTTGTTCTTCACCTACATATATATAAGGAGAGGGTGAGCTTGGATACTCAGTGAATGATTTTAGAAATAAAGGTTTTAAATGAATGATATCCGAGATCTTTATCAAAATAATACATAGCATAACTTGTACAAAAACAAGGGGTGAACCAAGTTCATCTATCAAGTCTTTCAAAGCTTCAAGGGATGCTTACTAGCATCAATATAATACAAAGGATGACATTCCGGACAAACCCAAGCAGTAAACCGTCGGTGGCAAGACAAGGGTACTAGTTGCATTATAGTCCCCTAGCACTAAGGACTTTCAAAACAAGGGTACTAGTTGCATTATAGTCCCCTAGCACTAAGGACTTTTCAAGAATGTCATCAAAACAAATATAATATTTGATACAAAACTAGAGATAATCATTCATGCTTGATCAAATACTTTTCCAAAACAAAGTAAAGCTTTATCAAAACTTTATAACATAGCTTTATTAAAAATACCACTCACATAGCTCTTCGGGTGTGGGGATTACAAGCAAGGATCCAAGGCCTACAAGCACATAATAAATCCCATTGAATGCATTTCAAGAAGACAAGAAGAGATGCTCAAGGATGGGTATGAAATGCATTCTTAAAACAAGCTTTTCATGAGTGTGAATGTTCTCGGCATTTCTTTCCAAAACCAAGTCAAAACAAAGCAATTATGTGCTGGGAATCAAGCACTGTTTTTTATCTCGGGAAAACATGCTGGGTACCAACCAGGTCTTGGCCAAGGTCCCACACCTCTTGGCCGAGGTGTGGTCCCGATGACCACATTCAAGGAAATGAAGTCGGGAAAATCTGGGTTTCCCTTCGAGGAGCATGAAGAACATGAACATGAAGAACACAAAGAACATGAACGCTAAAATCTTAACTTGTCATTACAAAATCTGAGATTTCATGAGATGAGTTCGAAAACATGGACTGGGTACCCATACTTGGAGGTTTCATGAAAACAAACACGAAAACACGGATCTTGATACAAACTTTCGGATCAAAACATGGTTTTATTTCAAGAACACAAGAACATCATTTTCTCTATCTAAAACAAACTTCAAATCAATGCATGGCTCCTAAATCATGCTAGATCATGCAATATAGTTAGATGAACATAAAGAATAGCAAGAGCACATCAAGATTCTAACCTCAAAGCACGGATCTATCGGTTCAAGGTGTGAAGATCAAGCTTGGAAATCTATTCTCACTCTAAGAACTCTTCTTCCTCTCTTCCTAGAGCTTCTCTCTCTTCAAAGGCAAAGATATGACAAATGATATGTTTTCTTTCTCTGTTGGCTGACTTAACCCTCTGCTGGGACACGTGGCACTATCGGATTGGGTTTCCTAAAAAAGGTGACTGAATGATAAGACAAGAGCATGACAAAGGATGTACAATAATCAAGGTGACATGGGCACTCCGGCAGGTAATGATCTCGGATCAAGACATGGGCTTCGGCAAGAAGGTTTCAATGATCTCGGCTAGGAAAGATAACACTTGGCCTAGCTGTGCCACACCTCGGCCTAGATGTGCCACACCTCGGTCTAGGTCATACCAGTCCCGCACAAGGTCACTAGGTGCAAGGTTCAAGGATGTCGGATGCCTAGATGATAGCATCTCGGCCTAGATGATGCACATCTCGGCCTGGGTGATGCACACCTCGGCCTAGATGATAACATATCCGCCAATATGCCAGGGCAAAGGTGGAGGTCAACCGGAGTGGTTTCAAGATAGTCCTAGATGTAAGAAGTTCAAAGGTGCGACCTAGGCTTAAGATGACCTCGGCCTAACACACGCAAGCAAGGAACAAAGCATGCAAACAACACTTAGATAAAACAAATCAAGGTCTGCAAATAGGCAAGCTTATTCAAGACAAGGATCATGTAATGCATGCAAGCATGACTAAGACAATGTGAGGGTTGTTACAATTACTCAACGCATGAAGATATTTTATTATATATTGTGCCGGATTTTTGGTTGTCTAATGGAGCATGGATTTTATGTATTATTACTCTGACCACGAAGAATTTTTATATACCGAGCGTATGAATTGGTCAGATATGTTGCTGGATTTAGAATATATTTGAATAAATTATTTGGGTCAAAAATGCTGAGACAGAGTCCGCGCTTTATGGATCATGGGGGTAATGTGAATTACGCTACCCTTTGGTTATAAATTTTATCTCCTTACCAAGCTGATTTGGGCAAGAGATAAGTTGGCAGGTTTGACCAACTTGAAAAATCTTTGTCGAGCAGGTTTTTCTTAGTAAAGTAGATTGACAAGTTTGACTAATTTTGAAAATCTTTGTCGAGTAAAGTAGGTTGGCAGGTTTGACCAACTTGGAAAATTTTTGTCGAGCAGATTTTGCTCAGCAAAGATAGTTGGCAGGTTTGACCAATTTGGAAAATCTTTGTCGAGAGGGTTTTGTTTGGTGAAGTAGATTGGCAAGTTTGACCAATTTTGAAAATCTTTGTCAAGCAAAGTAGGCTGGCTGGTTTGACCAACTTGAAAAAATTTTGTTGAGCGAGTTTTGCTCAGTAAAGTAGGTTGGTAGGTTTGACCAACTTAGAAAATCTTTGTCGATCGGGATTTTCTCGGCAAAGAGAGTTGGCAGGTTTGACCAACTTTGAAAATTTTTGCAAAGTAGGTTGGTGGTTTGTCCAACAATGGGATTCGTTGCCGAGTAGATTTTGCTTGCCAATAAGCAAATTGGTGTTTTGGTAATTCTTAACGAGATTAGCCATTCTTGGAATAAGTCCTAATAAGGTTAGGCATTTTCGAAATAAGTCTTAACGAGGTTAGGCATTCTTGGAATAAGTCCTAGCAAGGCTAGGCATTTTCAGAATTAGTCCTAACAAGGTTAGACATTTTGGAATAAGCCCTAACACCCATATATGGTTCTAGTTAGGAATATTACACAACTATTTTTATCAGAACAATAGAAAGCTTCCACTCTTTCACTGGGTTCAAAGAGAATGAAAGCTTGGGGGCAATTGAGAGGGAATAAAAATAACCACAAGAATTATGTGGGTCTAAGCATTGCCACGTGGCATGGTTATGGATTATAACATGTATGACAGTTGTCAAATTCTTATCAAATATTGCATTAGTGTTTTATGTTATGCGAAACTCATCAGGATATAAAATCTTATTGATATAGAAGTCCTAAACAACCCGAAATTGTTTGGGATAGGACTTCTGGAACATCCAAACTACTTGATGCGTAAATTATTTGATATTATAAATAGGCAACACCCTCATGGGTTGAGGTACGCAATTTCTCTCTATGAATTAGTTCATTAAATATTTTGATAATATTGGAGGACTGACTTGGGCATTGGAGGGCTCCCAGCTATGGCTGGGGGTGTTTTGTCATGCAGATAGCGATTGCGTAGTGGTGCTAATCATCTTCTTTGTTGGATTTCTTTATCATCAAATATGGCATTTTTATTATTATTTCCATACAGTTAGTTTATGATTTTATTTAAAAGATTTTGAATGATTTACTTGTGTTAGGAATTGATTTTTTTTGTGTTTTTAATTTTATAAGTTTTAATTCATTAATTATTAAAGTTGAGCATTTTAGAAATGGGGGGAAAATGACCCAAAATAAATATTTACAAAATAGACAAAAAGGCCCAAAAATAAATTTTTAAAGAAAAAAGTCTAATTCGCAAACCACACACAACCGCTCGCACATCTGCGAACCCTATCCACACAAACCGCAACCTACATTGCGGGCGATTACGGGTTCAAATTTTCCCAAATCGCGCATATGCGAGTAGGTATAAACCGCAAACCGAACCTTCAAAAACCAAACTGCGAGCACCCCTAACTCTCTTAATGAAATTCAAGGCTAAATGTGGCATCCCAAAATATATTTACTTAATCTTCAAAAAAAAAAAAATGTAATTACAACATTTTTTTGGGCCATAGTAGAATATAGGGAATTTGTGCATAATGCTTCAAGAAACCTCATGGGAAGCGTGGTAGCATGTGGTATGCTGCATAGTAAAGGTCTTCTCACTTGTAAATAGAAGAGTTGCATGGTAATGAAATCACAAAAATAACAAACGAGGGGTATATAAGAGAGTGAGCTGAAGTCAGAAGTGAGAGTAAAGGATCAAGTTTGAGGTGAGTTGTATTATATTTTGAACTACCATAAACTGTTTTATGTAAATCTGTTTTACAAATTATATTAGTTTTTAAAAGTGTATTATTTGGTAAATGAACCCTATTTGCTTAAAAAGGGAAACCCATGAATATAACTGTTTATTAAATGTATTTTGAACAATTATTTTGTAATTATCACCACAGAGGTCACATGCCTTGGGGGACTTAAATAACCATTGACCTTCTGAATTGTCACTTTATGTGACCCTCTGTTGTCATAGATCTACTGACTCTTTGATTTCTGGTGCGAAACAAAGTGTTGTGCAGAGCTAAGTGCTATACTATTGTGCAAGCCACCTCTAGAATTCGTACTAGCCACCTCTTGAATCCATACATCTGTTCTATACCGTGGTTATGATTATTTGCCTATATGATTTCCGCGTTGTGCTTTTGTTATGTAAAATGATTTATATATTTCGGTTAACAAACAAATCTTTGTTTAGTCCAAATAATTATTCACGGTGACTTTTATACCCTTATGCTCTCAGTATAATATTTTTCACTCTGCCATGTGTTTATAGTTGTTAACCACTTTCAAGTGACATGTCAAGACCAGTGCGTGGGATAGGCATAAGGCACTTTGTAGTTATAGTTTAGCTCTAGCAATGTAAATTAATAGAAACTCCAATGTATATGTGTAGCTTGACTTCTTCGCGCCCCCTTTTGGAGAGCTCAAATTGGTCCTACAGTTCGGACTCCTGTCACGGCTCTGAATCTAGTCTCACAAAGTGCAATGTGAAACTGATAAACACGAAAGAGTCCAATCCGGAAAATCATTTTGGAAAATCAGATTTTGAATAAAATAATGCCAAAATTGGACTGCTTTGCCAGATTACAGAGTTGCCACCTAAATATTTTGTTTTTGGGAAATTTAGGAAACCCTGACTCGTGCCAAAGGCCACGTGTCCGTCATCACCAAAGTTGCCTCGGCTCGGGAACTTGGGTACGAGAGGGGAAGGTCCTGAAATGAGCACCCCCGCTCGCCCGATCAAAGATCGGCCTCTACTAACCATGATATGTCATTTTATAAACACATGTGTTCTTATTCCAGTTATTAGCCAACTTTACTACGTGACACACACAAGCAAGTATAGACTAAGTGGCAAGACTTGGAACATATCAACTCATGTTTGTTTTTGAAAATGGTTTGAATTTGCCACCCTCAAGTGGGCTAAAACGTGGATTTGCCATCATACATGATGGGCTTAAAACATGATTTGCCACTTCGCAAGGCGGGCTTAAAACATACATTCATTGAAATATTCCAATTCAAGCAACAAAGCCTTCATCCACAGGCATTCATGCATTTAATCATTTAAGCAAATAGCCTCATGGCAAGCATGTTATCATGGCAACATCCACATCTCATGCGATATGCTAAAGCGTAAAACTCACCGAGTACTCCAAGCCAAAACAAAAGCTAGTTAGAAAGAATGCAAGATCCTAACTATACAAGATGCCTAATGCAACGCATGCAATAATGCAATTAATAGGCTCGGCTACTAATATGGCATATGATACAATTTGATAACATGCTTTAAAACACATATTCAAATAAGTATTGAATTTGCAAAGCAGTTTGTATGATGCGCCGGTCTCGGTGCATGCAAGATAAATGAATGATGCAAACATGCGAGCATAAGGTATGCTAAAAAAATGTCCCTAATCTAACCATCAAAAGGGGATAAATAAAAGGGAGAAAGACGTGGGGTTGGAAGACATGCACACACGCACGCACACTTATTACAACATTATGCCCTCGCAGAGGAGGGTCCGAATGAATAAGCTAGCTAGCTACGCTAATTAAGCTAACTATTACAACACAAAACTAATTAACTATTCTAGTTAACTAACTATTCTAAGCTAGCTAAAATATTACAAACCAAATTGAACTTATTAATTACAACACTTGAAATTGAATAATTAGCTACGCTAACTAAGTAAAGCAATTAAATGGCCTCGAGGGCGAGGGATGCATGCATGCTCGGTTGCTACACCCGAAAATGCCCTTGCCTTGCCATCGGATGCCTCTGTTTGCACTCATTTGATCACCAAAAATTGTACCAACTTGTAAATTACCTCTGCTCCAACACAGGAACACATTTGTGCAAAATTCACTGGTGGCCGGTCGGCTACAAAAGGTGGCTGTCGGCCACAACAACTGACCGGTCGGCCATCCCCTTTTCCGGACTTCTTCTTTTGCTGCAACAGAGAGCAAACAGAGGCAAAGCAATGTATTTTCAAGAAATATATGTACTGCTATTCTCCTTGTCATCTCTCAAGCTCAAAGAAGTGTAGCTCTTGGCTCTTAAGCCACTAACCAAGCATTCTCAATGCATGATGGCTAGAGAACCAAGCTTGTACAAGGTCAATGAGTGCTCAAACAAGACCAAAACAACCACCACCCTATCATGCATGATCAAGGGTGACGATGACCAAGAATAATGGCACGTTTCATCACTTTTAGTATGAAACATCCCATTTTTCTTATGTTCGGATTAACGTCCGATCCGAACACATGCAATGCAACACAAAGATGGTTAACTTGCCTCTTTTACTTGTCCAATTTTATTTACTCATTTTACATTACCGATTAGTCCTTTAACCGATTAAGTCCAAAGTGAGAGTCCTCTAATTGAAAGTAGGCTTAAACCACAAGTGCCTTGAGCATGAAAGAGTCCACATGCCATTGGTTAGTAGAAACCCTCAAGAGAGGATTAAAACCATTAAGCATAAGTGTCTCAATTTCACACTCAAGCCAACAAAGGGTTCAAACCCAATTTCAAAACAAAGTAAAGAGTGAAAAATAGAAGAAGGTTGCAGATATTTCAGTGATGACATGGCATGCAAAATGACACTAAATCATGCAAGCAATACATGCAAGTCATGTTTAAGAGCCTAACTCATTAAGCTAGTGAAGACCATTACACTATAACCATGCAATACAAGCCTCAACTGACCAAACCAGCTCAAAATAGAGTTAAAATATGCCAAAACAGTGGCTAAAACTTGTTGAGATTAAGGTAGAAAAAGCTAGAAAAACATGCTCACATGTTAGCTTCCAAACAAGACTCAAGAGTAACTAAAAAAAAAGCAATGAAAGAGTGAAGCAAATGAGCATGTGATAGAGCTATAAGCACTGAAATTGCATGTAAAAAGACACTTCAACATGAAACCATTTCAAGCAAATCACGTTTGAAGGGCTATAATGCCAAGCTAGTGAAGCTATTTGCACTACAACTATGCAAAACAAGGCTCATATGACCAAGACAGCCCAAAACAGAGCTAAAACTAGTCAAAACAGTAGCTAAAACATGCTTGAATTACGCTAAGTTAAACCACAAAAACATGCTATCATAGGATGCTAACTAGGCATGCAAGTGAGACACAAAGAGGGGAGGCCAACCCGTCCATTTTTGGACTTCAAAACATGCTTTCCACCACTGAAATAACTCTAAATTTCAGTGGCTTAAAGGCCCAAAAAGTTTGATTTTAATATGCTAAAAGATGGGGCAAAAAGCTTCACAATTAAGCAACAAGAAGGGTGGACAACCCTTTAGCACAAAATAACTTCAAACTATCATATTAAGCTTCAAAAACCAGAGTCTTTCGTAGTTGAAAACTAGGCCAAAAATAGTATAAAAAGATGGCCAAAAAAGTAATCACAATAAAGCCTACAAGGCAAGTCCTATACCTCTTGAAGCATAGCACAAAACAGTCACAATTCTGAGCTAAAACCACCCTTAGGAGCTCAAACTAATCCTCAAAGAACCTCAGTTCCAAGATGAGGATGTTTGGGTAAATGTCTTTGTGCAAAAGTGTAGAGAAAATCAACTATAAGGCACAAAACAAGAGGGGAGAGAGAGAATTCTAGAGAGAGAGGGAGAAATTTGCTCAAAATTATCCAACCCCTCAAAATGCTTGTATTCATCCCTCCATATACGTGTATGTAGATGAGCATCAGTGAACAATAGTTGGCACAACTGGCAAATAAATATCTGAAAAAGGAGAAAAATGGTCGTTGGCCACCACTAGTGGCCGACAGGCACAAGTTATGGTCGGCAGGCTATGGGGATGGCCGACAGGCCACCCTCTTCTCCAGAATTGAAGCAACAAGCTCTTGGTGCACAACCAAGAACAAAACAGGCAAGATTAGAGGCTCCAAGGCAAGGCACTCGGCCGAGATCTTAAGGGACTGAAAATGAACACGAGTAAGCACAATCATCGGGTGTTCAAACGATGACGTCCAAGTCTTGAGGACGGTCAAAAATGAGGTGTCTACAGTTGCCCTTCTTTGACAGAACTCAGAAGTCATGAAATGACGGGAGTGGTTGTCAAAGCCCAGAGACGACCCATTTTTGACAAGGCCGAAGACTTAGACAATAAGCAAGCAAAAACAAAGAACGGTTGCGCCCACAAGCTGCCTACGTATCCCTTTGCAAGGAATCAAACCAGCGTAGTTCTGGGGCAAGATGCAAATGACATGCACGATGCAAGAACATAACTTATGATCATGCAATGAGACTGTAACGAAACATCTAGATGCAAATGTTATGCAAAGAAATGCTACATCAAACACATGTATAAGCAAGTAAACAAACATACTACGCAGGGGAATTACGAACCAAACCATATTTCATGCGGAAAGGATGTAAGAAAATTATGTAATCTTAACTAGGCTAACGCAGAAAGGAAAAGAACAACACAAACATTCGGCACACCTGAGGCGGTAAACAAGATTCCAACACATGGCACATAGGAGGAAAGAAATTGTGTGAACTCAGGGACACACCCTAAGGTTCTGAACTAAAGAGAGCACATGATAACAATTGAAACACATCCAAATATTATGTAACCCAAAACAAAGAGCAATAAAAGCATTAGAACCCATCCAAATGCTTTTAACCAAAGCGTCCTGACGTACCGCATGCGAGAGGAAAAGAGGATGGTGTAAACACCGAGGGGATGTGTAGACCGCCGAACTCACTCCGTGCGCCCCCTTTTCGGAGAGGGCGCGAATTGTAGTTCTAGCTACTACAGTTCGGACTCTTGTCACGGTTCTAAATCTAATCTCACAAAGTACAATGTAAGACTGATAAATCACCAAAGAGTCAAAATCCGACAATTGGTTTTGAAAAATCAATTTTGAATCAAAAAGCGCCAAACATGGACTGCTTTGCCAGATTTCAGAGTTGCCACCTAAATATTTTGTTTTGGGAAATTTAGGAAACCCTGACTCATGCCAAAGGCTACGTGTCCGTCATCACCAAAGTTGCCTCGGCTCAGGAACTTGGGTATGAGAGGGGAAGGTCCTGAAATGAGCACCCCCGCTCGCCCGATCAAAGATAGGCCTCTACTAAACATGATATATTGTTTTTGAAAACACATGTGTTCTTGTTTGATTATTAGCTAACTTACTATGTGATGCGCACAACACACAAGTATAGACTAAATCTCTCGATTTGGAACAAAACATCTCATGTTTATTTTTCGAAAATGATTTGAATTTGCTACCCTCAAGTAGGCTAAAATGCAGATTTGCCACCCTCAAGTGGGCTTAAAACTCGTATTTTGATGAATTGTTCCAATTCAAGCAATAAATCCTTCATCCATGGGCATTCATGCAGTTAATCATTTAAGCAAATAGCCTCATGGTAAGCATGCTATCATGGCAACACTCACACTCATGCAAGGATGCTAAAGCATAAACACTAACAGTGTACTCCAAGTCAAAACAGAAAACTAGTTAGAAATCATGCATAATCCTAACTATGTTAAAATGCCTAATGCAACACATGCAAAAATGCAACTAAGTAGGCTCGGCTATCTAAGATGACATATGAATGCAACACTTTGATAACATGCTTTGAAACGCGTATTCAAGTAAGTATTGAAACGACAATGCAGTTTGAATGATGCGTCGAGCCCGGTGCATGCAAGATAAATGAATGATGCACGCATGCAAGCATAAGGTATGCTAATTTAAAATGACCCTAAATTAACCATCAAAAGCTGATAAGTAAAAGGGAGAAAGAAATGGGAGTTGGAAGATATGCACACACATACGCACCCTTATTACAACATTTGCCCTCTCGATGGAGGGTCCGAATAAATAAGCTAAGCTATACTAAGCTAAGCTAATTAACTAATCTAATTAAACTAATTAGAGTAATTATTACAAAACAATAAACAAATAGCTAAACTAAGCTACTTAATTATTACAACACTTAATTAATTAACAAATTAATTAAATTACAAATTGAAATGCTAACTAACAAGTAAGCATAAAAACTAAGTTTCTCCAGCTCTGTTCGAGGAAGAAGAGGATGCATACTCGGTTTCCGTCCCGAAAAGCTCTCCGATTGCTCTCTTGAGGCTCTGTTTGCAGGGTGTTCTTGAGAACTTGCTGCTGAAACTTACCAAATCATTGCTAGAGACTGCACCAGTGGCCTGCCGGCCATGAGAGGTGGCTGCCGGCCACCTGCTAGCCAAGAGTGGGCACTGTCGGCCAACAAAGGAAGGGTGCCGGCCACCAATGTGGCACTGCCAACCACTGGTATGCTGTGAGACCATTCTACAACAGAGTACAAAAATAGAGGAAATGGAGAGTCTCCCAAGGGTGTGTACGTACTATGCCACTCCATATCACTTCAAAACATCAAAGGAGAAGCATCATTGGATCCAAGACCATCAATCAAGCATCTCAATGCATGATGGCCAAGGATCCAACTTGTACAAATTCAATGAATGCACAACAAACAAGACACTAAGACCACGGCCTTATCGTGAGTGATCAAAGGCAATGGAGACGAAGGGGATTGGCTTACTTTCATCACTTTGAGTATGAAGTGGGCTAATCCGCCTTGTGTTCAACGTAGCGCCCGGTTGAACACGATGCAATGCACACAAACAACATGTTATGCAAACTATCATGCTAATCTTGACATGTTAAGATGGCATGCATGAGACTCTATCATACAAGCAATGCATGCATGGCATGTTTAAAGGCTAAGGCATCAATACTAGTGAAGTGCAATAGGCAAGAGGCATGCAATACAATGCTCAATGGACTAAACCAGCCCCAAACAGACCTCATGCATGCCAAAACAAAGGCCTAAGCATGCTAGAAATGAAGCTCAAAGGACTAGACAAACATGCATACATGTTAGGCCACAAACAAGGCACAATGCTCAACTCCCAAACACAATTAAAGAGTGATAAACATGAG
Source organism: Camellia sinensis (assembly GCF_055761805.1). Classification (NCBI taxonomy): domain Eukaryota; kingdom Viridiplantae; phylum Streptophyta; class Magnoliopsida; order Ericales; family Theaceae; genus Camellia; species Camellia sinensis. The sequence continues at coordinate 143,136,814 of NC_138968.1, forward strand.
AGTATAACAAGGCTATATGCTCTAAAATTATGTATTTAAATGATGCCATATCATGAAAACATCACAAGTATAGCATGCAAAAGGCCCTAAAACATAAGGCTAGTAAAGAGCACTATACAATAAGCATGCAATACATGGCCTAGACAACCGAATCAGCTCTAGACAGAGCTCAATCATGCCAAATCAAAGGCCAAAATATGCTGAAATGATGGCCCAAAAGCTTAGACAAACATGCATTCGTGTTGGCTTACAAACAAGGCATAAGGCACATCTCTCAAAATCATTGAAAGAGTGGAACATGTGAGAGTGTGACTACACTATACGCACTAAAATCTTGTAAGAAATGACACTAAAGCATGCAATCATCACATTCAAAGCATGCTAGGGACCTCAAACACAAAGCTAGTGAAGCCCAACTACACTATAGTTATACAAAGCTAAGCATATATGACCAAGACCACCTAAAACAAACCTCAAGCATGTTAAATTAGTTGCAAAAATGTGCTGGAGCAAAGCTAACACGTGCTAGAATGATGAACTAAAGCATGAAGCATGTTAGGCCAAAAAGCATGATTGCACTACAAGTACCAAAAGCAAGCAACCAATGACCAAATCAACCAAAAAAAAAGTTATGACAGGTCCAAAAAGTCATAAAAACATGCTTGGACTCAGCTTAAAAGAAGTAGAAAAACATGCTCAAGTATGAAGCCAAGGCAAAGAAGAAAGACAAGAGGAGAGGGGATCACCCCCTCTCATTTTGGACCTCAAAAACACCTTCCACTACTGAAATTCCTCTGAGTTTCAATGGTAGAAAGGCCATGTAAAGGCCACTACAAAAGCTTCAAGGAATGGCTCCAAAGCTTAACAAATAAGGCATACAAGGGGGTGAAATACCCCCAACTCCCACAAGGCCTAAAACAATCATTTTAAACACTTAAAAATAAAGCTTTTTGTAGTTGAAAGCCAAGCCTAAAACAGCATGCAAAGGTGGCTAAGATGGCATACAAAGATAAGCTTGAAAGGGGAATACACTCACCCTTGAAGAACAGCAGCAAAGAAGGCCTTCCGTTGAGCCAAAACCAGCCTTTTGAGTCCAAACAAGACCCTCAAGTACCTCAGCAACAAAGTGATGGTGCTTTACTAGGTGTTGTAGTGCAAAAGTGAAGAGAAAACACACTTTGAGACACTATTGAGCACAATATAGAGAGAGAGTGAGAATTCCACAGAGAAAGAGATATTTTGTCTCTAAAATTCGGTCCACCCTCAGATAGGGGGAGGGAGCTCCCCTTATATAGAGCAATGCAAGCACAAGCTTGGTTGAGAAGCTTCAACCTGCCTCCATCCCTCCATACACGTGTATGGAGGATGGCTGAGTGAGCCACAGCTGGCCAAAAGATCTAAAATAATATCTGTTGAAACATGGTGGCCGGCAGTGCACCATTGATGGCCGGCAGGCCTTATCAATGGCCGGTAGGGCTTAACCCATGGCCGGAAGCCCTTGATCATGGCCAGCAGTGCACTAAAACAAGCAATAGGGAGGGACCCGAGCATGGTCCAGAGATGGGGCAGAAATGAAACAGGGTTTGGAAAGCTCAAACCTGTGACGTCCCGCTGCGAAGTTTAAATGCTCGGTGAACAACCAAACTTGTTGCTGGATGTACCTGTAAGCACAACCATGTCTTGAGGACGGTCAAAAATGGGGTGTCTACAGGATGGTATAAACATCGGAACACGTCCCGATGTTTCTAACCAAAACAGGGTGGTATAAGCGTCAAAACACGTTCCAAACGCTTCTAATCGGGGAGAGGGTATAAACATTGGGCACACGTCCCAATGTTTATAACCAAAGAGGTGGTATAAGCGTCAGAACACGTTCTAAATGCTTCTAACTGGGGGGTGGTATAAACATCGGGCACACGTCCCAATGTTTCTAACCAAAGAGGTGGTATAAGCGTTGGAACACGTTCCAAACGCTTCTAACTGGGGGGGTGGTATAAACATCAGGCACACGTCCCAATGTTTCTAACCAAAGAGGTGGTATAAGCATCGGAACATGTTCCAAACGCTTCTAATCGGGGGGGGGGGTGGTATAAACATCGGGCACACGTCCCAATGTTTCTAACCAAAGAGGTGTGTGGTGTAAGCATCGGCCGTACCCGAGTACTTCTAACCAAAATAAGGAGTTCAAGGGGGCAGGAATGATCTTACCTGAAATCCCTCTGAATGAACCGTACATATAAGATTGTCTGGTTGCACCAACTTTGAATGAACCGTACATACAATATCGTGCCTGCATAAGAAAGAGACTTAACAGATACAACAAGATAAGAATGCATGTTCTATGCAAGATTAACAGCATGTTCTATGCTAAATACCAAATGCATGTTCTATGCGAATGTGAGAAGTGCATATTCTATGCAAGCGTGAGAAGTGCATATTCTATACAAGCGAAAATTGTGGCATGCTCCATGCAAGATTAACAAATGCACGTTCTATGCAAGTGAAAAGCGCATATTCTATGCAAGATGAGAAGTGCATGCTCCATGCAAGATTAACAAATGCATGTTTTATGCCATACTAGCAAACTCATGCTCTATACAACAGACATTTCATGCGAATGTGAGAGCATATACAATGCAATGCCAAGAGAGCACTTTCCATGCGAGATAACGGCAATACATATCTTATGCCAAGCATGTTACGCACAAAAGTTCAAAATGCGTGTTTAATGCCCAAGTAGAAGCACGCTCTATGCTAAAGTACAATATGCATGCTCTATGCGAACAAGAGACTATGCAAGACCTCATGTGAAAGGCACATTCCATGAAATGACAAAGAGGTGCACATTCTATGCAATGTCAAAAGGGGTGCACGGTAAAAAAATGACTCGATCGCAACCTCCAATTTATCTCTTGGAGGAGTTGCAACAAGTTAAAAGGATACACCTTGCACGTGTTGAGTATCACACACTGAAAACACGGTCTGGAGCTTCTGCAGAGGCCTTTTGAGCGTAAAAGTGTACTTTCCTTGCACTTTCTTGAGGGATTAGTGCATAAAACAACATAAAACATTCAAGGGGAGCACTAGAGGCCTGTCGGCCACTCTGGAAAGCCATCAGACACCCATCGGTCACAAAAGAATGTCATCGGCCACAAATGGTGGCCATCGGCCACCGATGACAGATTCAGGGCAGTTTCGGCATTTCACTACGGGTCTTTAAGTATAGGGTTCCAAACCCTTTTTCCACACTACCTCAAGCCCGAAAATTCTTCTCCTCTCACTCTAGACCATATTCCTCCTTAGATCCGAGCATCTCTCGCATTTTCCAACACCCTGTAAACATTTCCTTCGCTAAACCCTCAGTTCAGGGGGTTTGCACGAGGCGCTCCTGAGAACCTTTTACCACGCGAGCTGGAGTCACACTTATCTCATGGCTCCTCCGAGGTATACACTGTGCCCTCATTTTTCACAATGTACTTGCATTTCTTTCATAAATCTCACTACCTTTCATCTATTCATCTCAAACACATTCTTGCACTGTATTTCTTACACTGCCTTGCATATGCTTGTCCTGATCACAGGGGGATTCACACGTCATTCGAGGATATGGGACCACCTCCACTAGAAAGGGGTACATGGAGTTTCCCAACGCTATTCGCCATATCATTGACGAGGCCGGCTTCAGCGCATTTTGCATGGGGCTCTCGGGTCTCATAGCGAGCCGGCCTCTACTGGGCACTTTGGTAGAGAGGTGGTAGGATACCATCGATTCCTTTCACTTCTCTACCACATGGGAGATGACGATGACTCCCTTTGACTTCTCTATGCTCACTGGCATAGCGGTAGGGGGTCATCCGATTCCTTACGACACAGACATGGGGGAGTGGGAGGCCGCTCAGATCTACCTTCTGGGGACTCGCCTACCATCTCTCACTCAGGGATGGTCCGATACACATGGTTCACAAATTACTATAGAGGGACAGCACTAGAGACCAGAGAGGAGACCGAATAGTATGCTCGAGGTTTCCTGATGTTCCTGTTTAGCACTACTCTGTTCGCCGACCAGGCGAACACCGTTGGGCTTTACCTGATGAGTGCCTTGGTGGACCTGCCTCGTGTCCGGCTCTATGACTGGGGCGGCGCAAGCTTGACCACACTATACGGGTATATGAGCTCCACCTCCCGCCGGAGCGGGCATCTGGTAAGACGCCACTGAAGGGCCTGGGAAGTATGTCCTATCCTTCTGTTTTGCATTTCCTATTATGTCTTTTGCTTTGCATTTTTTGTACACTACACACACCGCACAATGTACTACATTTCTGCATTACATTATCGGCACACTGCACACACTGTTTGCCTACTGCACACACTGTTTGCCTTCTGCACACACTGTATGCACAATCTATTTTCTGCATCATCTGTATTCATCTGTGGTATACTTACTGTTGTCTTTCCGCTTTTTGCAGTTATGGGTGTACGCCTATTTTCCGAGGCTTGCTCCATAACCAGAGGTGGAGATGCTATCTGTTGTGCTGTACTCCCACAGGTACGACGGGAGATGCCAGCGGAGGCCCCGGGAGTCCTTCTCATTTTTTCGTCGATTCTTCGACACCGTGACCGTAGTAGAGGTAACCCAAACCTTACAGTTATTTCAGCTCTACTTCATATTGCATATCTAATGGCAGCTAACAATCTGTATATTCACTATTTGCAAATCACCTGGCAGTCCTGGGCGGTGATGCCTGACGGGGTCAGAGATCAGTTTGTCGACGATCGGGAGGCTTTCCGGTTCCAGATCTTGCTCAAGGGTCGGGTTTGTCGGGCGTGGTTCTTAGGGGAGCGATTCCTGCGCCAGAGCCTTGGCTTGCCTGAGCCAGTAGTTCTGATGTCGTCTCCTACATATATAAGGATCATAGAGAGATACACCATGTAAGAGATGATCGATTTCACCAAAGGTTGGGACGCCAACTTCTTCAGACTTGAGGGCGATTACACTGCCTTCATCTAGACATACCTTATGCCACCTCTGACTGGCGCCCGTGGGGGTGAGAGAGCTAGAGGTCCAGCTGCGAGAGGGAGAACCGAAGGGTCTAGGGCGACCAGGACTCATGATAGGAGAGGTTCTCAGACGAGGCAGAGGGTGGGATGGCCAGAGCTGCATACTACACTGACTTGCTGGCGACCCATAGGGGAGGCTTACCAGATTCCCATCGAGCCTGCACCAGCTGGTCACGAGCTTGTCGGAGTTCGAGGCCCGACCCCGGTATGTACTTTACATTTTGCACATTCCATTCATTTCAGTTATACTTTATAGATCGTTGATCATCTTAACACATTTACAGGCATCCATAGAGTACACCGGGCAGGCTCTCGAGCTAGCAGCTTCTCTGATGGGGATGGTGCAGACGAGTATGAACTTGCTCTGCATCTACGGCATTCCGGTGAGTTTCTTCAATTCACATTTCATGCCATGAAACTCCCTACTGATACATCAGCATTTCAAATATAATCTGTTCCATCTTGCATTGCTCTGACACACTGCACCCAAACACTGCATACTGCATTCCATCTTTGCATCTGATATATACTGCAATTGATGTATTTGACAAATTGTCCTTTTCAGATCCTAGCCGCACCGGGCGCTCCAGCAGGAGTTACAGTAGTACCATCGGCGCCTTCTCCTGCAACAGGGAGAGAGAGACGAGGGACTCCGACGCACAGCCAAGGCGGAGCTAGACATACTCGTGATAAGAGCGGCCCATCAGAGCCAGTTCCAGATGATTATAAGGCAGATGAGGACGAGGAGCCAGCGAGCCCCCAGTCAGAGTCATCTAAGGATGGAGACGACGTCACCGACTCGGGTTCTGAGGGCGATGGCGATGATGCTGAGGAGGGAGATGATGCTAAGGCCAGTTCAATAGCTAGCTCTAACACTAGGGCCTCTAACAGTGGTGCTGATGGTGATAGCTCTGAGTTCACTCTGCTAAGGAAGAGGGCGAAGAGGGCCTCTTGATCCTGAGGTTGCTGGCACCGATTCAGATGTTTTTGCTTAGTTTTCTTTTTTGCTAGTAGTGTTAGCGCATTGTATAGTTTCCAGGTAGTTTTTTTATTTTCTTAAAAACTTGTACTCCTTTTGTAAAAAGAAACTATGATTGGAATGAAAAATCAACTTTTTGATAAAAAAAAAATGTTATGTTTTTACATTCTGTGCAACGTATTGCACCATTTTACACAAAAATGGGATTTGATGGAATTTGAAAATTGTATTGTATTAGCAATTCATTAATCAGGTAATGAATCGACCAACACATAACAAACAGAGTAAAACAACTTGATGAACAACTAATGCAACAACTCAATAAGCAAAACAACAACTTGATAAGCGAATCAACAACTCGATAAGAAAATCAACAACTCGATAAATAAATCGACAACATTCTTAAAGAGAGACGGCAAAATGCACCACGAGCAGAACAAGACACAGGTTCTTTAGCATTCTTAACACATGGATGGACCAAAGGACAAAATAGGAGTCCACCGGCCATAAACAAAAACTGCCGGCCATCAAAACTGGTTGTCGGCCACTAGTACTGGCCAGTCGGCTACAAAAATGGCCAGTCGGCCACCAACACTAGCCGGTCGGCCACTAGTGCAAGGAACCTCCAGAATGCTGCCACTTGTCTTCCACTTAGCACCTTCTCTTCTACAAAAGCTCCAGCTTCGTGTTTTTTTCAATCTAGCTCTATTTTTGCCACAAAATGGAGCCATTCTTTGCCGAAAAACTCTCAACTTGGATTGTAACTTTAGATGGCCCGGAAAAGCTAAATTTCTGGTGTTTCGGGATAAATGCACTATTCCCGCTGAGTCGTACCCCACTGTGTTTTTCGTTCCTCCACACCACAGCTAGATGTTGGAACCCGGTTACACATGTTTTTAGCTTTGGAGGATAAGAGGAGATATGCCCCACAATCGAAGAATTCGAAGCTTTGATGGAATCCCAGCGTGACGAGGAACTCTTGCCCCAATCTCATTTTGGCCACATCCAAGCTTTAGGAAGGATGTGTGGGCTCACTTTACACGATGCTTGATCCTTGGTTCACAACAGGGAGTTGGATATTCCCAGCTTGATTCGACAATTTTCTGACGCCGGCAACCGCGACGATCGTCTTTGGCAGAGCTTTCGACAACATGTCCTCTGCTTGTGCATGTTGGCTCATTTTCTACTTGCCCCTGCTTTCGGAGGGTCTAGCGTTCGCTTGATCGAAGTAGGTCAAGGCTTGAAAGAGGGCAACAACTGTATTGGCTTGACACTAGCCGAGACTTTGATGGGTTTGGATGCTTTCCATTACCGGGAGACATCCAAGTTTGCAGGAAGTCCACACTCTTACAGGTATTGTTTCCTACCCTTCTCACATGTGTTTCTCATATCACTCGGCCCTCCGACTATTTTTCTCTCAAAACCCTTTCTCACTTTTTCTCTCCACATACACCTCTCTATTCTTTAATCTCTCTTATTTTTCATCCCTCCCCAGATATGGCTCATGGACAGGTTGAAGGTAGTGGACTTTTGTTTTCCATATTCAGCGTGCGGTTATTTCTTTTGCCAACGGCTAATTGATTTCCCAAACAAGGGGTGGTGGTGCCACTGGATGTGCAACAGGTCTGCTGTTGACATTGTTTGGCACTGCCCCTGGTTTGACTTGCCCGAGATGAGCTACAACATGTCTCGACAACCGGGCATTCAGTTGATTGGCCTGACACACTGTATCTTCTATTTTCCTTTTCGGTTTCGGCATTAGTTCAGACATGACCAGATTTGCCCAGAAGAGGGGATAGTGTACCCAGCTTCATTTTCGATCCAAGGTTCACAACTAGCTCGATATTCCACTGCATGGAGGATAAGAGAACTTCTAGCCCTCGCTCCCAATTTTAGTTGTGCCTTTTTTGGCAAATGCATAACTTGGCTTGAAGATGAGGCACAAACCGGGCCTACTTTAGCATCTGAAGCTTCCACAAACTCAGGAAGGGGGCGCAAGAGCACCTGAGTTATCGCTACCCCATGTTTATTGCTTTGATCTGTACTTTCAAGTTTTCCTTTTGAATGTAATAAAAAAGCAACTTCGATTTGTATCAAGAGGTAGAGAACTCTGTATAGAAATCAATGAAATTGAAGGTTGTAGGTACTAAAAATTTCCTTTTTGGTCCAAAAATGGTCTAAGTTGTAAAAAGATTAATTTGAACAAAATCAACTTTTATTAAAACTTTTCAAAACCATTTTCGATAAGGATCACAACTGGACACACCCGCAATCTATCCTTGAGATGCACAACCCCGAATCCAACAAACGGAAAGCTGCTCATTGTCTGAATAGCACTACACTGTACTGTAACCAACTCTCATAGTGAAGATCACAACCGAACTCTTGGATGCAGAAAAGACAAAGATGACCAAAACAATCCCATGGACACAGTTGATTTGGAAGTGTTTATGGCTGGACTTCAGAATGAAGTTACCTATGTACCCCAAAGATGGGAATCAAGCCTTACGTAGTTTGGTTCTGGTTCACTCGGGTATTAATACTCTCATTTCACGCTCTAACTTTTTCCAAGGCCGCCCTTTCTCGGTATTCAACCTTGTGAGCTCAGCTTTTCTTTTTTCTAATTTTTTGTGCTCTAACTTTTGCCTAGGTCGCTTTTTCGGGTTTTTGGCCTAGTGAGCCACTCAAGGATAATATTTCTTCAACTTGTCCATGTTAATTGGTTAGGAGAATTCAAGGCCATCTAGGTCCATAAGAATGACTGTTCCGCCCGACCAGATTGACTTGATGATGTAAGGACCAATCCAATTAGGTCTGAACTAGCCCCTAGAGTCATGGATGGGAGCTCGGTTGTCTTTCAGCACCAAATCCCCTTATTTCAGATTTCAAGACTTAACTTTCTTGTTAAAAACCCTGGCAATCCTACGTTGATAACCTTGGACGTGGTATAGTGCCTTCAGCTTCTTCTAGTCAAAAACATTATTTCCTCAAACCTGCTCTGCTGCCAATCCGCTTCTGCTATCTGGCACTCAGCTATAACCTGCAGCGACGGAATCTCAACTTCAATCGGCAGAACAGCTTCTATCCCATAAACCAAGGAATACGGAGTTGCCCCAGTAGATGTTCGAATTCATGTCCTGTAGCCTCAGAGAGAAAATGGCAACTTGTCTGGCCAGTCCTTGTGGGTTTCCACTATCTTCTGTATAATGCGTTTGATGTTCTTGTTGGCGGCCACAACAGCTCCATTGGTTTGCGGCCGATATGAGGATGACTTATGAGAAGCCACATTGTATTTCTCCAACAAGTCGATCACTTCTTTCTTGAAGTGGGAACCATTGTCTAAGACGATTTCATTTGGGACCCCATAACGATTGATGATATTATTCCTGATGAACTTGGCTACATGCGACGCTTTCAACACTACATAGGATTGGGCCTCGACGCACTTTGTAAAGTAGTCTATTGCCACCAGAATGTACTCATGCCTATTTGACCCCTTTGGAGTAACTGCCCCAATAACATCAATTCCCCAGACTAAAAATGGCCACGGTGAAGTCATGTTGTAGAACTTCGACGGTGGGATGTTCATGCGATTTGCATAAATTTGGCATTTGTAGCATCGCCGAACAAAACTAATACAATCCTCCTCCATGGTTGACCAGTAGTAACCCTGCTTGAGAATTTTTCGAGCTAGCATCACTCCGCTCATGTGTGATCTGCACTCTCCTCCATGGATGGCCTCCATTAAGTGCTTCGACTCTTCAGCATCAACACACAACTTGTGCATTCCCATATGGCCTCATTTGTACAATTTACCCCCACAGACGATAAACAGAGCAACTATTCGCCGTATTGCCCTTTTGTCTTTGGCAGTGGATAAGCCTCATTTTCTAAGAAGTTCTAGATGTCATGATACCAGGGGTTCTGATCTTGCACTTCATCTATCGCGGCAATCAACTCGTAGGTTGGCACATATCTCTGTTCAATAATGATTGGATGCATCTGGACTCCTAAAGGGATGTCTATCATGGAAGATAGAGTTGATAAAGTATCTACGAACCTGTTGCTCCCTCTTAACAAATGCGTGAAGGTTAGTTTCTCAAACTTGGGAATCAGAACGTCCAGGGTTTGGTGATAGATTTTCATCCTTTCTTCCTTAACCTTTCAATCTCCTTTCGCTTGACAAACAACCAGGTTCGAGTCCCCAATGACATCCAACCGTTTTGCCCTAGTTCTAGACTGCTTTCCAAACCAGCGATACATGCCTCATATTCTGCTTCGTTGTTTGATACCTTAAACCGAAGTTTGAAAGCTAAAGGTATGTGGGAATTGTTTGGTGCTATCAGTAACACCCCTATCCCATAACCATACTGGTTAGATGCTCTGTCAAAGTACATGGTCCAAATCTCTTCTTCAACCTGCAGAATGGCCTTATCTAGGAACAGATACTCTACTGCTTCGTTTCCCTCCACTGGGTGATCGGCTAGGAACTTCGTTACTTCTCTCCCCTTGACAGACTTGCGCATCACGTACTTCAAATCAAATTCGGAGAGAAGAAGCAACCAATGGGCTAGCTTACCCGTAAGCGCTGGTTTCTTGAAGAGATATTTGATGGGGTCTAATCTTGAAACTAGAATTACAGAGTGAGCAAACAAGTAGTGCCTCAACTTCTTGGTGGCCCATACCAAAGCTAAACAAGCCTTTTCCAGCGGCGTGTAGTGAGTCTCATATTCCAGCATCTTCTTGCTCAGGTAATAGATGGCCTTCTCCATTTTATCCTTAGATTCCTGCACAAGCATGCGGCCCATTGTCGTGTCGGTTACTAACATATACAAAATCAACGGCTTCCCCGACTCTGGCAATGACAACACGGGTGGGTTCTGTAGATACTCCTTGATTTGCTCGAAAGTAACCTGACATCAGTCATCCCATTGGAATTTCTTTCCTTTCTTCAAGAGACCAAATAGTGGTTCACAAGTAAAGGTTAATTTTGTAATAAACCATCTTATAAATTGCACTTTACCTAGAAAGCCTTGCACTTCCTTTTCAGTTCTTGGTGGTGGCATTTTTAGGATGGCCTTGATTTCGGAAGGATCGACTTTGATGCCCCTTTGTGTAATCAAGAACCCCAACATTTTCCCTGCTGTGACACCAAAAGTGCATTTTTGTGGATTCAGCCTCAATCGATATTCTCTACTCCGTTGGAAAATTTTCTTCAAGGCGGTGTAGTGGCCCCCTCTTTCTTTGGACTTGACAATCATGTCGTCCACATACACCTCAACCTCTTTGTGGATCATATCATGTAAGATCGTGGTTGCAGCCCGTTGATAAATAGCCCCAGCATTCTTCGTATAGTAATAGGTTCCCCACGGCATGGTGATGGCAGTTTTCTCCCTATCTTCGGGTGCCATCAAGATCTGGTTGTACTTGGAAAACCCATCTATAAAGGAGAGCAACGCATGGCCTGTGATGAAGTCCACCAATTCGTCAATGTGCGGTAGAGGAAAGTCGTCCTTTGGGCTAGCTTTGTTCAGATCTCTGAAATCCACACACACCCAAATTCTGCCATCTTTCTTCGGCATCGGAACAATGTTGGCCAACCAAGTAGGATACAAAAATACTAGCAAAAACCCTACATCTATCTACTTGGTGACCTCTTCCTTGATTTTCAAAGCCCAATTTGGGCATATTCTCCGATGCTTCTGCTTGACGGGTCGGACCTCAGGGTCAAGAGGGATCCGGTGCTACACAATCTCAGGATCGATTCCAGGCATGTCTTCGTAGTACCACGCGAAAACATCTTTGAAATCTTTAATAAAGCGACTAAGCGCTCGTGTTCCTCTGAAGACAAGGTGGACCCGATCTGGACTAGACGCGGATCCTTCTCAGTACCCACATTAGTTGAAATGATTTCATCAACCAGGGGTTTTACAAACCTCTTCTCCTCTCGATCAATCAAATGTTTCAAAACCAGAGAAATTCCTTCCTCGTCGTTTTTATCAAAGTTTTGAAAGTCATGATCAATGCAATACACAAGTGGAACAGAAAAGTACTCAGAAACAGTAGTGGTACCATTCTCATTTACAACTTCCAGCTCGTCCAATTCCTCGATTACAACCGACTCAAAAAAAAGAAAAAAAGATGACATGGACAAAACAACGGCATCCGGATTATCAACCCTAGGAACACCGGAATTTGACTTAGAAGAACTAGAATCTGATTCCGACTCCACAGACTTTGTGGAATCAGATTCTGATTCACTACCTGATTCAGAACTGCTAGACAAAAAGCCCTCCTCGAACTGCTAAACGAGGGAGGGTGCGATAAATGCATCCAGAATGCTGACAGAAGGGTCCACGACTGATTGATCTCTAATCATGCAAACGGTGAAGTCATCCCTCGAGCTGTCTAGTTTGATCTGAGGATCTGAGAGGAGACAAGCTAGCGCTGCTCCTATCTCAAGTTCTATGCCATCAGACTCATCCTCTATACATTGTTCGGCCTCAGCTAGTAAGTCAGTTTGTTCTTCTACAACTTCATCCCCTTGCAGCTGTAGGTTGAAAAAGATCTCAAAGCCGGGCAAATGCCGCTTTTCAGAGTTCAACCATGGCTCAGGAAAGCCGTAGAATGGAAAATCTTTCCCTTCCTGGACAAAGCGGCCGTTCAGGGTTCCTTGAATGGGTCTATGCACCAACTCATAGTGCTTCCTAGTTTGTTTAGCTTTGGCCCTTCCTACCATTTCCTTTCCCTTCCGAACCCAGTCCTCTTTGGTAGGCGTGTAACCTAGACCAAAGGTATGAGGGTTATGTGGCACTTCGGCCAACACAACAGCGCCTTTTCGGCCGCTCCTTCCCAATCCCATTCTGGGTATATGTTGTAGCTTATTCAGGAGGTAGACGGATTGAGAACTGACATACAACCCCTCATCAATAGCTAGAATATCTTGCACTACCTGGGCCTCGGCCAAGGTGAACCTAGACAAAAAGACATCCTCCTCGCCGTGTACATTTTCTAGTACCGGTGTGGTGACTTCCGGCGAAGGATGTATGGAAGAGTTCCCAAAAACAATAGTTACCCCCTTCCCATGGGGGTAGTTCAGCATCTTATGCAGAGTGGAAGAGACAACTCTCACTTGGTGCAGCCACGGCCGTCCAAGGAGTAAGTTAAAAGTGGCTGGAACATCCAGGACGTGAAACTCGATGTCCTGTTGTGCCGGGCCAACTTGAGTTCTGATCCGAATTGTCCCTATCACTTCCCGACTTGTATTATCATAAGCCCGAATCACCTGGGCCATTAGTACAAAGTTTGCGGGCTTCAAGCCGATAACATAGGTCGTGCATGACAGACACACATTAATTGCAGACCTGGTATCAACCAAGATGACTGGTATCCATTTCTCTTTACATTTGACAGAGATGTACAGTGGCTTGTTGTGCTCAAAGCCCTCAGGTGTCAATTCTTTATCGGTAAAGGTCAAAGTCAGTGAAGTGCCTCCCGGGAAGACCAGTCCCACTAACTACTCGAGGGTTGTATCGATAGAGATCTTAGCCTTATCCATTGCTAATAGGACGGTTTGTCTATGCACCCGTGAAGACATGAGCAATCCCCAAATGGATATATCCACCTGAATCTTCTTCAGCTACTTCAGTACAACTTCCTCCTCCAACAGTTTATCTTTCTTTTTCTCTGCTTCCTTGTCCTTCCCTGATGTTTCTGGTTGGTCCAAGTGTGGGGGCTTAAAGTACCGCCCAGTCCGAGTCATGTGATCAACTTCCTCGGCATACCATGTATCATTGGCAGATTCTGTCCCCAATCCTCATTTGTGTGGGTGAGATGCAAATCCTTATCTTCCCACCACATTCCTTCGGCAACCAACAAGCAACTGTCTGGTTCCGTTGTAAGTACTCATGTATCTGCAACACAGTCAGTCCCTGCATGGCCTTTGGCTTTTCTGGCTTTCTGATCACTTCAGTTCTTTCATATTCGAACCGCTTTAGTGGCCTCCTGTTCTGTATCGGTTGTACAAATACTACCCAATTCTTGAGCAAAATTCTTAGTATCGGTGCTCTCCGACAACTTTCCCTTGTCATCAACCATCTCGGCCGTTGCAGAAGTTCCTGTTTCTGGCTGTCCTTGCTTTGGTTGAGACCCCTCATCAACATCCGGTTCATCACTGAGCCACCCTGTATTATCCGTTAACCGTTCATATCAAACCAACCAATCTGTACATTCCTCAGATCCTGTTCATCGAAGAACTATAGGTTACTGATGTCCTCCTCGAGATCAGCTAAGTCATCCAGTCCCTGGCTTGGCCCGTCCTCCCGGACTACATTAACCTCCATTCCCGTCAGCAATTCCACCCCTGGTCTGTCCTGACTCATTGGCACAATGTAGCGACACGGGTTATATGCTTCTTCAATTAAGCTCATGGAACCCTCAAACATGCCTTCTTCTACTATAGCCACTACCACAGGTTCGGGTTAAGATATGGACACGCTTATCATGCACAAGTCTGTGCTTTCTGGAATGAACAACGTCGACTTAGGTAGATGGGAGAAGGTGGTGTATATGCTGGGGTCGTATGGGACGGCCAGTGTTTGGATAAGGTTTATGTCACACCCCAAAACTGCCCCCTAAAAGTTTTGGTCCTGACTACATCAGAAACGGACATAAAATCGACATATGTAACGTATGGGGCCTGAACGGAAGCACTTGATAACAAAAGTCTATTCCATTGAGCTACCACTATTATGCCAGGATCACACATCACATTAGGTAAATAATATACAGAAAACTTACACACATATACTTCGACTCAGCCCCACAATTGGGCGTATAACAAAAATATTAAAGAAAGACAACCAAAGCATAATCCAAAAAAAAAAAACTAACAACACTTTACAAAATGTACGGGCTTCAGCTAAGTGCCTGGACACATCGAGGTTGACAAGAGAGAGACGAGCCTTAAGGGTTAGGACTGGTCTCTTGGTTGATTACCTACAGAAACAAATCAGAAACAGACAAAATACAGGATGAGTGAAACTCAGTGAATAATAGTACATAAATAATGTAATGTTTAACTTGAGTAATAAAGCATATAACTGTAGAGGCATATGATTAACTACATTTTGTAATTACTTCCAGAACAGCCATGGGTCCAGTTTTCTTAACAAAATGGCTTAAAGCCCACTAATGTACAGAACGACCATAGGCCTAATAGATACAGAACAGCCTAGTGGCCCAGAAATAACAGAACGGCCTAGTGGCCCAGAAATAACATGTGTATGGACTCAAGAGGTGGCTCGTACAGATTCTATAGGTGGCTCCCACCAAAGTGTAGCACTTAGTTCCGTACAACACTTTGCTCCACACCAGAAATCATCAGAACAGATTAACTTCAGCATCATACAGAAATTACATACATTCTTCCCATTATTCACATGAATTACCATCGGTAATATAGGTTTAACAGAACGTTACTGATAATTGTTAGCAAAAGGTAACACATTCCAGAGATACGGAGATACCATAGGTCCCATAAATAATGTACATACATTCCATTTATTCGTTGTGAATCAATACAGCTAGCTTGCAGATAATAGAGTATCCATAACATTTAGTAACAGGAGACGCATGTATCATGACAGTATGGTCAATAGAGACAGAATAATTCATATCAGAACGTGGGTCATATAACGGTGGTAGACCTTTATGTTCATATTATAGGTCCTGAATAACCTTAGATTCATGTATAATACAACCGAATAATCTTCGATTCACACAAGTACCATCCTTTCTGGATGAACATAAGTTCCATTTATTTCTTAAGAATGACGTAGTTTGCTTATCGAAAACAAAGCGTTAATGTTCGTTAGTGACAGAGCAGAAAGGTTCCAAAGTCATACCGATGTATGCAAATCTTCCAGCATTTATACAAGTTCACACTGATTCTCAACCGATATAAATGTTAATGTAATCATTTACACAGAATAGAGCGTTAGTAACCATAGTCATTAACGGTAAGTAAAATGTACATTTGCCATACTATTACTCACAGTGCGTGGATGGAGCGATAATCCCTCCCGGTAGGTGCCCTACATATGCATGCCATACAAGAATTAGTTTGTTTCATTTTTAAACTATTTCCTGACTCGTTTTACTTCGAATGAGTTTACAAACATCAAAGAGCATCAAATACTGATTTCAAACATATCAGAGGGTCAAGCACGTAAAACGGAGCAGACGAGGTTTCCTGACATGGGCCGCACGTGCGGCCGTCCCCTCCGCACGTGCGGACATGTACTGCACGTGCGGTCCCTCCTCACCGCACGAGCGGCCATAGGTAGAATGCAAAATCTCATTTTTTTCTCTTGCCCGCAAGTGCGGAGTGCGGCCATGACCTCCGCACTTGCGGCTGAGCCCCTGTTTTGGCAATCCGAAACTCACACAAAACCCAACTTAGAGAATACATAGCAAGGCTCAAAATAGATCAATTTAACACAAGATTAAAGCTCAAAATCACATGAAAAATGAATCATAAATCAACATAGGTTCTTAATCACTTTGAATTCATGAATCAATCACAATCCAATTCATGGAATTTCTATCTTTCTTACACACACACATATGTAATCATATAATCCAACCACATATATGAGTATCTACATGAGATTAACAAGGAAGGAAGGTGTAATTTCTCCATAACTCAAATTAATTTCCAAAACAACTACATGATAAGCATAATTTCCCAATTAGACAATCATCTTCTACAAAACTTCAACATAACCTCTAGCAATCCCAATTAGAAGAGCAAACTCACTCAAACCCAAGAAAGAGCTTAATTTAAGATGGTGTTTACATACTTTGATTCAATTCCCTACCAAGCCTCTGAATTTCCCCAATCTTCTTCTCTAATTTTTCTCTCCAGGAGATATTTTTGAGTGATGGTTTTCCCAAGTCAATGTATAAGAAGCATTGGCACTTATATATAAAAAGTGAATAAGATGAAATTTAATCAGTTTAATCATTCCAAATTGAAATTTTACAGAAAATCATATTATGACTTAAAAATTATGCCGATCCCAAATGTAAAATCAATTTCAGATGATTAAGTCTCTAAGCTTCCAATTTCTGATTCAAACATTATAATTGTGACAGATTTTTCTCTTATTAAACAGATATGCATCCATAACCATAGGATTCACTGAATTAAATTCAATTTCACATAAAATTTCACCGTAAGCATTTAAATGCTCAGAATAAGGGATTGAAACTATTCCAGAAACAGATACGAGGGTCGGGTTATTACACTCTCCCCCCCCCCTTAAAATAAGTTTGGTCCCTCAAACTTGTTTTAACGTATAACAGATTAGAAATATTAGTCTCCCTCCAGTGTCTACTTCTATTATAGATGTTCACATAACTCCTCAGTTCAAACAATGCAAAGCTTAATTTGGTATTTAGTACAGTTATTCAAAAGTTCTCACCACAACAAGCATCTCCTAGTTTTATTTGACTAGTCGCTTCAGTATTTATTTTGCTTCAATGTTTATTTCAGCCATGCAAAAATAAAAATAACAACTCCATATATGTCTTCTGCAGTATCATGTGTCGAACAAGGTAAGACTACAATAGTCCATTGTAGGACATTCTAGACACATAATCCCCAGTAGGCAGGGTACATAATCACCACAATTTCCTATCAATAAGTGTTATAACAGTAATTCTCAAAAACAGAAACATAAAATTGCCAAATACAGAACATAATAGATATCATTTCCTTAAGCACATGAGGCACGTAATTCAGGTATTTCGTAGCATACGTTAATTCCAACCACAACATGTTTTTTATTATGTTCCTATCGAGATCGTCCCAGTACTAATAGTTCATATGCAATCTCATTACTGGGTAATCACATATTACAAATCACTTAGAGACAAGTTGTTAACTAAAGTCATATATAGTTTTTTTTTTTTTTTTTTTTGTATTCCTCAATTTCCAAAAGTATTCCAAAAGCCTACCATGACACTGGTTCAGAATTATATGTAATGATCTTTAATACAGTTCGTACGACAGAAAGAAAGGTCTCAGTACCCATTGTTAATTCCTTATAGCATTACTTCTAAGTACAGAGATACAAAGAGAACCATGCCCCAAATCAAGCAGTTATGCTCGTATTAAACTAGTGTTCATGCAAGTGTGCCATGATAGACACTTAATCATACCATTATATGTTCGAATCTAAGCAATAACGTTAGGTAGAACAATCATCTCTTTGAGCAAAAGAAGCCATCCAAGGATAGAGCTAGAAATCAAATTTGAATTCATTTTAGTTAATCAGTCATAACAGTAAGA
Source organism: Camellia sinensis (assembly GCF_055761805.1). Taxonomy (NCBI): domain Eukaryota; kingdom Viridiplantae; phylum Streptophyta; class Magnoliopsida; order Ericales; family Theaceae; genus Camellia; species Camellia sinensis. Next base: position 143,155,206 of record NC_138968.1, read on the forward strand.
TGTACATCCTCTCTCAATAAGCATTTCTTCTTGCTATAGCACAAATGAATTTGGCCTCTTCTTAGTCATTTCAGTGTTCCATAGTTCAGATAATTCTTTTTCTTCCTATTGAAGGATACAAGATCAAGCACAGGGTTCCATATTCACAATTTATAATTACAGTGGGGTAGCAAACAACCATACAGAAATTATAGACTAGTCGTTCGGCCCAGTCAATTAACATAAATAGAGTGTCCAATTATTCCTCGCATGTAGGTTCTACCAGATTCATTCGTAGGCTCATAATTTCATTATGTATACATTAATCACATCCATTTGGGTTCCATAATATCTAGAACCCCAACAGTATAATGATAAATTCTTGGCAAGATTAATTCAACAAGATAGTAAATCAATTCATAACCACATAGTGTGTATTGCACAAATCTACTTATATATGCATGCAATAGGAAATAAATGTCCAGTACATATCGTTAACCCATCATTAATATAGAGTACTCCCATGTCCATATCCATTTCCTTTTCCTTTTTCTTTTTTTTAAACAAAGTTCGCTATATCGTACAGAACAGTTCAGGTTATCACCTCCAATGTAAAATAGAGGACTAAATTGGCAATTTGTAACATTTGCAGTTTTGCACAGAAATATATCACAGAAATGATTTCTCAATCATAAATTATTAAAACACAGAGGCAGGATTCTAATTCTTGCAGTAACTTATCAGATTACTACTCATTTAGGTTTGATGTCAAATTAATTAATGCTTATCTATTGTTTTGCCAGTGTCATACGGGCAGACACATATTATAGGCGGGATTCTTCATGTCATTCGACTATTACTCATAAGAAGTCAGAACAGATTATAGATTGCGGATTTCAGATTTCAGATTACAGAGTACAGAGGTCAGAGTACAGAGTACAGATTCTCGCAATCAAATCCCAATTACACAAAAACAATACTGATTAGATACCAACAATAGTTCCTTCGATTCCTCATCAGAAGTTGCCATTAATTTCTTCGGTTCACAAATCATATTAATTATATGTTATTTCAAGGTTCCAAGCATAACTAATGTGTAAGTCCTTCCCCCATCCATTTAAACAATCAGTAGGAAACAAAATCACATTCACTTAACTCCCTATACAATTTTAAGAGGGGTCACTATATGCATAACTTCTTCTTACAACCAGTCATATGCAACACAATTTTAATTATCCCGCCAAAACACATCTTATCAAAATATTCAAATATAGTAATTTCCTAAAATCACAGATTTAAACATTATTCTGGCAAGGAAGATATAACTATAGCATAAAAGTTAGAATATCACATATATCATTTTCTTTAGTTTTAGAATTATCCCATACTTAGAGTTTAATCACTTCATTTGAACACATGCTAGGAAGCACAATCACATTACCATCGTTTCTCACGGGTAATTACCAACCCAAAAATAACAACCGAGGGCACACATTGGCATATAAATTGTCTTATTGATGAGTTCGAACCCTCACTACGCGTCTGCTGCGTAACTCTGTTAACTTAATCCCATAATTGTCTTTTTCATTCTGCCCAACCATGCAGAGGTAAAACCCTCTGGGTCTTCCATCTTTGTGCTTACCATGCTCTTCATCACAATCAGTTACTATATATGCCAAAATATCGATAGACATGGATCATGATCGTTAGCGTTAACAGATACACTTGACGTTGCCATCAATCTTTGCATATGCAAGAAGGATGTCATGCATGATACCTAAGTCTTTCTAGACATACTAAAGCTCAATGGATTCGTGTGTAAGATAGCAACTCGTGCTATGATACCACTTGTCACACCCCAAAACCGCCCCTAAAAGTTTTGGTCATGACTACATCAGAAAAGGACATAAAATCGACATATGTAACATATAGGGCCTGAACGGAAGCACTTGATGACAAAAATCTATTCCATTGAGCTACCACTATTATGCCAGGACCACACACCACATTAGGTAAATAATATACAGAAAACTTACACACATATACTTCGACTCAGCCCCACAATTGGGTGTATAACAAAAATATTAATGAAAGACAACCAAAGCATAATCCAAAAAAAACTGACAACACTTTACAAAATGTACGGGCTTCAGCTAAGTGCCTGGACACATTGAGGTTGACAAGAAAGAGATGAGCCTTAAGGGTTAGGACTGGTCTCTTGGTTGATTACCTACAGAAACAAACAAAATACAGGATGAGTGAAACTCAGTGAATAATAGTACATAAATAATGTAATGTTTAACTTGAGTAATAAAGCATATAATTGCAGAGGCATATGATTAACTACATTTTGTAATTACTTCTAGAACAGCCATGGGTCCAGTTTTCTTAACAAAATGGCTTAAAGCCCACTAATGTACAGAACGGCCATAGGCCTAATAGATATAGAACGGCCTACCGGCCCATAAATAACAGAACGGCCTACCGGCCCAGAATTAATAGAACGGCCTACCGGCCCAGAATTAACAGAACGGCCTAGCGGCCCTGAAATAATAGAACGGCCTAGCGGCCCTAAAATAACAGAACGGCCTAACGGCCCTGAAATAACAGAACGGCCTAGCGGCCCAGAAATAACAGAACGGCCTAACAGCCCAGAAATAACAGAACGGCCTAGCGGCTCAGAAATAACAGAACGGCCTAGCGGCCCAAAAATAACATGTCTATGGACTCAAGAGGTGGCTCGTACAGATTCTAGAGGTGGCTCTAACCAAAGTATAGCACTTAGTTCCGTACATCACTTTGCTCCACACCAGAAATCATCAGAATAGATTAACTTCAGCATCATACAGAAATTACATACATTCTTCCCATTATTCACATGAATTACCATCGGTAATATAGGTTTAACAAAACGTTACTGATAATTGTTAGCAAAAGGTAACACATTCCAGAGATACGGAGATACCATAGGTCCCATAAATAATGTACATACATTCCATTTATTCGTTGTGAATCAATATAGCTAGCTTGCAGATAATAGAGTATCCATAACATTTAGTAACAGGAGACGCATGTATCATGACAGTATGGTCAATAGAGATAGAATAGTTCATATCAGAACGTGGGTCATATAACGGTGGTAGACCTTTGTGTTCATATTATAGGTCTTGAATAACCTTAGATTCATGTATAATACAACTGAATAATCTTCGATTCACACAAGTACCATCATTTCTGGATGAACATAAGTTCCATTTATTTCTTAAGAATGACGTAGTTTGCTTATCGAAAACAAAGCGTTAATGTTCGTTAGTGACAGAGCAGAAAGGTTCCAAAGTCATACCGATGTATGCAAATCTTCCAGCATTTATACAAGTTCACACTGATTCTCAACCGACATAAATGTTAATGTAATCATTTACACAGAACAGAGCGTTAGTAATCACAGTCATTAACGGTAAGTAAAATGTACATTTTCCGTACTATTACTCACAGTGCGTGGATGGAGCGATAATCCCTCCCGATAGGTGCCCTACATATGCATGCCATAAAAGAATTAGTTTGTTTCATTTTTAAACTATTTCCTGACTCGTTTTACTTCGAATAAGTTTACAAACATCAAAGAGCATCAAATACTGATTTCAAACATATCAGAGGGTCAAGCACGTAAAACGGAGCAGACGAGGTTTCCCGACATGGGCCGCACGTGCGGCCGTCCCCTACGCACGTGCGGACATGTACCGCACGTGCGGTCCCTCCTCACCGCACGAGCGGCCATAGGCAGAATGCAAAATCTCATTTTTTTCTCTTGCCAGCACATGCGGCCATGACCTCCGCACGTGCGGCCGAGCCCCTGTTTTGGCAGTCCGAAACTCACACAAAACCCAACTTAGAGAATACATAGCAAGGCTTAAAATAGATCAATTTAACACAAGATTAAAGCTCAAAATCACATGAAAAATGAATCATAAATCAACTTAGGTTCTTAATCACTTTGAATTCATGAACCAATCATAATCCAATTCCATGGAATTTTTAGCTTTCTTACACACACACACACACACACACACACACACATGTAACCATATAATCCAACCACATAAATGAGTATCTACATGAGATTAACAAGGAAACTAGGTGTAATTTCTCCATAACTCAAATTAATTTCCAAAACAACTACATGATAAGCATAATTTCCCAATTAGACAATCATCTTCTACAAAACTTCAACATAGCCTCTAGTAATCCCAATTAGAAGAGCAAACTCACTCAAACCCAAGAAAGAGCTTAATTTAAGATGGTGTTTACATACCTTGATTCAATTCCCTACCAAGCCTCTGAATTTCCCCAATCTTCTTCTCTTCCCTTCAACCCTCTTCTTCTCTAATTTTTCTCTCCAGGAGATATTTTTGAGTGATGGTTTTCCCAAGTCAATGTATAAGAAGCATTGGCACTTTTATATAAAAAGTGAATAAGACGAAATTTAATCAGTTTAATCATTCCAAATTGAAATTTCACAAAAAATCATATTATGACTTAAAAATTATGCCGATCCCAAATGTAAAATCAATTTCAGATAATTAAGTCTCCAAGGCTTCTAATTTCTGATTCAAACATTATAATTGTGACAGATTTTTCTCTTATTAAACAGATATGCATCCACAACCATAGGATTCACTGAATTAAATTCAATTTCACATAAAATTTCACCATAAGCATTTAAATGCTCAGAATAAGGGATTGAAACTATTCTAGAAACAGATACGAGGGTCGAGTTATTACAGTTTACTTGCCTAGGTGGTGGGGGTTGGTTATGTGGTGGAAGAGGATTTGTAGTGACATTAGGCTTTTCAGGAGGCGCTATCACTTTGTTGTCAATGAGATCCTCAATCTCATGACAGAGTCTAAAGCATAGGTCGGTATCATGACCATGCTACTGGTGGAAGGCGCAATACTTGGCCAGGTTGTGTGTAGGAGAGTGGGGATTAGGCAATGGGCGCGGCTCTAATGGCTTCAGATGCCCCTTTCTGATTAGGACCCTCAAGGCCACAGATAGATACATGTAGAGTGGGGTGAAAACCCTCTGGCCTCGGGGTTGGTGCTTTGCAGGTTGTGAGGTGGTTTCGGATGTACCGGTAAAAGGGGTGGCTGTTTTCGGTGTGGTGGTGACCATGCCAACATCAGAAGTCCTTGCAGCTGCATTACTACTCGTAGCCGCATTTGAACCGAGTGTAAAAGCCCTCTTGGGCTACTCATTTTCATGGTCAATTAGATCCTGTTTCATGGCATCCTCTATCTGTACCCCTATCTCATAAAGGTCAGCAAATGTAGGTAGAGGTAGGACTATCATCTTTTGTAGCAGCCTTGGTTACAAATTATGAACGACCATTCTTATCTGGTCCTTTTCAGCTAGCGGGGTGGTCATCATGGAGGCCTTGGCCCTCCACTGAGTGATGAAATCGGAGAAGCTTTCCTTTGGCTCTTGACGAGTTTCCTCGAGATCACACTTTGTGACCTCGATTTTAGTATTATAGGAGTATTGAGCAATAAAGGCCTCGGCCATCTCTTCCCAGCTTCTCTTCATAGAATCTTCTAGTTTAGCATACCAAATAGCCGCGATACTTGACAAGGTCCGGCCGAAGAGGGATAACTTCTACAATCTAGTCAGGCCTATCGGCCGTAGAATATCTGAAACTAGTCGTAAGTGGACCATGGGATCACGCAAACTGTCGAATCGGTCTATATGTGGCATTTTAAATCTATCCGGCAATGTCATCACTGAATCTGTATAGCCGTCCTCTATATCTGGAATTGAGTTGACGCCTTGAGCCCGTTTCAAAAGCTTCTCAATCTTGCTCACTTTCAGAGCGGTAGGGTCGACCTCAAGCTCAAACGGTGCCTCCGTTGGGCAGACCGGTGCTTCAGAAATCTGAGGTGGAACTAGCCCTGCCAGAATGTCCGCATTCTCCTGGATATTAGTAGTATCCCCAGGTGTTGGAACCCTGACTAGGGTGGATGCAAAGCAGAAGCTGCTGCTTGTTGTGGTTGTTGTTGCTGTTGAAGCATAGCGATTAACTCAGCCTACTGGGCTGCGATTTTTGCTTGGCAGTTGTTGACTTTCGCTTGGCGGGCAGTGTCTAGCTGCATTGCCTCAATGGACTATTGAAGTTGACGCAACATATCCTCCATGTTTTCTGAGGGGTGTTGATCTATCAGAACTGGTGTATACTCTCTTTCTGAGGTAGAAGCAGATAACTGGGTTCGACTGAGCACAACTGGAGTAGACAGTGACCGTTGAATTGGCGACTGCTGAACCGGTGATCTATGCCTGACTCTCCCTCATCTCGTAACCAGGGGTAGCGAAACAAACACTGGTTGTCCTCCAATAAGACCCTCAGATTGGTGAATCCTCCTGACTCGAGTCTAGAGTGCTAGAGGGGTAATTGCCTCGTCGGAAGCAATTGTGAAATACTACCTTGCAAGAAGAAAATAAAGCAAGAAAGAAACAACAATCAGCAAACACACAGCACCTCGGCTTAGAAAAACACAACACGTAGTCGTAATCATAAGCTGGGCAATTTGTACTCAAACACTGATTTCTGTCCCAAATTTCTGCCTCAAAACTGATACCCTCAAACTGATACCCAAACTTGCAACTGATACATACATTCCTGTAGAGTTTCACTTTAAAAGCATGTACTAAGTAAGTAAGAGCCAAAACACCCCTATGGTGGGGTAAGGTTTCCCTGTCCAAATTTCGTCAGGAACTAGGGGTTCGCTATGCAAGCAAATGGTTTCAAGCAAACCTACATTCGGGTGAGCGACCTGTTCTAGTTTGGAATAGTCTCTAAGGCTTTCGATATACAACTAGGTCGATTGGTCAAAAAGGGTGCCTCAGCAAGACCATCTAATATACCTCTCGCTCCTTATACAGAGAAGTGAAAGGAGGATCAAACGGTACAGCGGAAATTCAGATCCAAGGTTTGTGTTCCCATCGTAGCAGAGCCCGCAACCGGTCAGCCTTATGGCACGCTTTTCCAAGCAAGCCTCCGGTAAATCATTCTGGAATAGCAGATGGCAAACACTGTGACTTAGGTGCACCGATGCAAATGCAATGCAAAGAAACACATAAGTGTAGATAAAACAACATATCATGAGTTTGAGTCAGGCTCTCTAAATCCCCAGCGGAGTCGCCAGAAACTATAGCTCGACTTCTTCGCGCCCCCTTTCGAAGAGCTCGAATTGATCCTACAGTTCAGACTCCTATCATGGTTCTGAATCTAGTCTCACAAAGTGCAATGTGAAATTGATAAACACCAAAGAGTCTAATCCCGAAATCATTTTGGAAAATCAGATTTTGAATCAAATAATGCCAAAATTGGACTGTTTTTCCAGATTACAAAGTCGCCACCTAAATATTTTGTTCTTGGGAAATTTAGGAAACCCTGACTTGTGCCAAAGGCCACGTGTCCGTCATCACCAAAGTTGCCTTGGCTTGGGAACTTGGGTACGAGAAGGGAAGGTCCTGAAATGAGCACCCTCCGCTCACCTGATCAAAGATCGGCCTCTACTAACCATGATAAGTCATTTTATAAACACATGTGTTCTTATTCCAGTTATTAGCTAACTTTACTACGTGACGCACACAAGCAAGTATAGAGTAAGTCGCAAGACTTGGAACATTTAAACTCATGTTTGTTTTCAAAAATGGTTTAAATTTGCCACCCTCAAGTGGGCTAAAACGGGGATTTTCCATCAAACATGATGGGCTTAAAACATGATTTGCCACTTCGCAAGGCAGGCTTAAAACATACATTCATTGAAATGTTCCAATTTAAGTAACAAAGCCTTCATCCACAGGCATTCATGCAGTTAATCATTTAAGCAAATAGCCTCATGGCAAGCATGCCATCATGGAAACATCCACATCTCTTGCGATATGCTAAAGCATAAAACTCACCGAGTACTCCAAGCCAAAACAAAAGTTAGTTAGAAAGAATGCATGATCCTAACTATACAAGATGCCTAATACAACACATGCAACAATGTAATTAATAGGTTCGGCTACTAATATGACATATGATACAATTTGATAACATGATTTAAAACACGTATTCAAATAAGTATTGAATTTGCAAAGCAGTTTGTATGATACGCCGAGCCTCGGTGCATGCAAGACAAATGAATGATGCAAACATGTAAGCATAAGGTATGCTAAAAAAATGTTCCTAATCTAACCATCAAAAGCAGATAAATAAAAGGGAGAAAGACGTGGGGTTGGAAGACATGCACACACGCACGCACACTTATTACAACATTATGCCCTCGTGGAGGAGGGTCCGAATGAATAAGCTAGCTAGCTATGCTAATTAAGCTAACTATTACAACACAAAACTAATTAACTATTCTAGTTAACTAATTATTACAACAATTAAGACAAATTAACTAACTATTCTAAGCTAGCTAAAATATTACAAACCAAATTGAACTTATTAATTACAACACTTGAAATTGAATAATTAGCTATGCTAACTAACTAAAGCAATTAAATGGCCTCGAGGGCGAGGGATGCATGCATGCTCTGTTGCTCCACCCAAAAATGCCCTTGCCTTGCCATCAGATGCCTCTATTTGCACTCATTTGATCATTGAAAATTGTACTAACTTCCATATTACCTCTGCTCCAACATAGGAACACATTTGTGCAAAATTCACTGGTGGCCGGTTGGCTATAAAAGGTGGCTGTCGGCCACAACAACTAGTCGGTCGACTACTTCAAGTGGCCGGTTGGCCACCCCTTTTATGGACTTCTTCTTTTGCTGCAACAGAGAGCAAACAGAGGCAAATCAATGCGTTTTCGAGAAATATATGTACTGCTATCCTCCTTATCATCTCTCAAGCTCAAAGGAGTGTAGCTCTTGGCTCTTAAGCGACCAACCAAGCATTGTGAATGCATGATGGCTAGGGAACCAAGCTTTTACAAGGTCAATGAGTGCTCAAACAAGACCAAAACAACCACCACCCTATCATGCATGATCAAGGGTGACGGTGACCAAGAATAATGGCATGTTTCATCACTTTTAGTATGAAACGTCCCATTTTTCTTGTGTTCGGATTAACGTCCGGTCCAAACACATGCAATGCAACACAAAGATGGTTAGCTTGCCTCTTTTACTTGTCCAATTTTATTTACTCATTTTACATTACCGATTAGTCCTTTAACCGATTAAGTCCAAAGTGAGAGTCCTCTAATTGAAAGTAGGCTTAAATCACAAGTGCCTTGAACATGAAAGAGCCCTCATGCCGTTGGTTAGTAGAAACCTTCAAGAGAGGATTAAAACCATTAAGCATCAGTGTCCCAATTTCACACTCAAGCCAACAAAGGGTTTAAAGCCACTTTCAAAACAAAGTAAAGAGTGAAGAATAGAGGGAGGTTGCAGATATTTCAGTGCTGACGCGGCAGGCAAAATGACACTAAATCATGCAAGCAACACATGCAAGTCATGTTTAAGAGGCTAACTCATTAAGCTAGTGAAGACCATTACACTATAGCCATGCAATACAAGCCTCAACTCACCAAACCAGCTCAAAATAGAGTTAAAATATGCCAAAACAGCGGCTAAAACTTGGCGAGATTAAGGCACAAAAAGCTAGAAAAACATGCTCACATGTTAGCTTGCAAACAAGACTCAAGAGCAACTCTAAAAAAGGCAATGAAAGAGTGAAGCAAATGAGCATGTGACAGAGCTATAAGCACTGAAATTACATGTAAAAAGACACTTCAACATGCAACCGTTTCAAGAAAATCAAGTTTGAAGGGCTAGAATGCCAAGCTAGTGAAGCTATTTGCACTACAACTATGTAAAACAAGGCTCATATGACCAAGACAGCCCAAAACAAAGCTAAAACCAATCAAAAACAGCAGCTAAAACATGCTTGAATTAAGCTAAGTTAAACCACAAAAACATGCTACCAAAGGATGCTAACTAGGCATGCAAGTGAGACACAAGGAGGGGAGGCCAACCCCTCTATTTTTGGACATCAAAACATGTTTTCCCCCACTGAACTAACTCTGAATTTTAGTGGTTTAAAGGCCCAAAAAGTTTGATTTTAATATGCTAAAAGATGGTGCAAAAAGCTTCACAATTAAGCAACAAGAAGGGTGGACAACCCCTTAGCACAAAATAATTTCAAACTACCATATTAAGCTTCAAAAGTCAGAGTTTTCTGTAGTTGAAAACTATGCCAAAAACAGTATAAAAAGATGGCCAACCAAGTAATCAAAATAAAGCTTACAAGGCAAGTCCTATTCCTCTTGAAGCACAACACAAAACAGTCACAATTCTGAGCTAAAACCACCCTTAGGAGCTCAAACTAAGCCTCAAAGAACCTTAGCTCCAAGATGAGGATGTTTGGTTAAGGGTCATTATGCAAAAGTGCAGAGAAAATCAACTATAAGGCACAAAACAAGAGGGGAGAGAGAGAATTCTAGAGAGGGAGAAGGAGAAATTTGCTCAAAATTATCCAACCCCTCAAAATGGGGAAGAGACCCCCCTATATATAGAAAATCAAGCTAAATGCTTGTATTCATCCCTCCATACACGTGTATGGAGATGAGCGTCAATGAATAACAACTGGCACAGTTGGCAAATAAATATCTGAAAAAGAAGAAAAATGGTCGTCGGCCATCATCAATGGCCGACAGGCACAAGTCTTGGCCGACAGGCCACCCTCTCCTCCAGAATTGAAGTAACAAGCTCTTGGTCCACAACCAAGAACAAAACAGACAAGATTAGAGGCTCCAAGGCAAGTCGCTCGGCCGAGACCTTCAGGGACTCAAAACAAACATGAGTAAGCACAATCATTGGGTGTTCAAATGATGACGTCCAAGTCTTGAGGACAGTAAAAAATGTGGTGTCTACAGTTGCCCCTCTTTAACAGAACTCGGAAGTCATGAAATGACGGGACTGGATGTCAAAGCCTAGAGACGACCCATTTTTGACAAGGCCGAAGACTTAGACAACAAGCAAGCAAAAACAAAGAACGGTTAAGCCCATAGGTTGCCTACTTCTCCTTTTGCACAGAATCAAACCAGCGTAGTTCTGGGGTAAGATGCAAATGACATGCATGATGCAAGAACATAACTTATGATCATGCAACGAGACTGTAACGAAACATCTTGATGCAACTATTATGCAAAGAAATGTTACATCAGACTCATATACAAGCAAGTAAACAAACATGCTATGCAGGGGAATTACGAACCAAACCACATTTCATGCGAAAATGATGTAAGAAAATTATACAATCTTAACTATGCATTACGCAGAAAAGGCAAAGAACAACACAAACATCGGGCACACCTGAGGCGGCAAACAAGATTTCAACGTATGGCATACATGAGGAAAGAAATGGTGTGAACTCAGGGACACACCCCAAGGTTCCGAACCAAAGAGAGCACATGATAACAATTGAAACACATCCAAATATTATGTAACCCAAAACAAAGAGCAATAAAAGCATTAGAACCCGTCCAAATGCTTTTAACCAAAGCGTCTTGATGCACCGCACACGAGAGGAAAAGAGGATGGTGTAAACACCGAGGGTATGGTATAAACATCGGAACGCGTCCCAATGTTTCTAACCAAAACAGGGTGGTATAAGCGTCGAAACACGTTCCAAACGCTTCTAACCGGGGAGAGGGTATAAACATCGGGCACACGTTCTAATGTTTCTAACCAAAGAGGTGGTATAAGCATCGAAACACGTTCCAAACGCTTCTAATCGAGGGGGTGGTATAAACATCGGGCACGCGTTCCAATATTTCTAACCAAAGAGGTGGTATAAGCGTCAGAACACGTTCCAAACACTTCTAATCGGGAGGGTGGTATAAACATCAGGCACACGCCCCAATGTTTCTAACTAAAGAGGTAGTATAAGCGTCGGAACACGTTCCAAACCCTTCTAACCGGGGGAGTGGTGAAAACATCGGGCACACGTCGCAATGTTTCTAACCAAAGAGGTGGTATAAGCGTTGGAACACGCTCTAAATGCTTCTAACTAGGGGGGTAATATAAACATCGGGCACACGTCCCAATGTTTCTAACCAAAAATGTATGTGGTGTAAGCATCGGGCGTACCCGAGTACTTCTAACCAAAGCAAGGAGTTCAAGGGGGCAGGAATGATCTTACTCAGAATCCCTTTGAATGAACCGTACATATAAGATCATCTAGTTGCACCAGCTTTGAATGAACCGTACATACAATATCGTGCCTGCATAAGAAAGAGACTTAACAGATACAAGAAGATAAGAATGCATGTTCTATGCAAGATTAACAGCATGTTCTATGCTAAATACCAAATGCATGTTCTATGCGAATGTGAGAAGCGCATATTCTATGCAAGCGTGAGAAGCGCATATTCTATACAAGCGAAAATTGTGGCATGCTCCATGCAAGATTAACAAATGCACGTTCTGTGCTAGTGAAAAGCGCATATTCTATGCAAGATGAGAAGTGCATGCTCCATGCAAGATTAACAAATGCATGTTTTATGCCATACTAGCAAACTCATGCTCTATACAACAAACATTTCATGCAAATGTGAGAGCATATAAAATGCAATGCCAAGAGAGCACTTTCCATGCGAGATAACGACAATACATATCTTATGCCAAGCATGTTATGCACGAAAGTTCAAAACGCGTGTTTAATGCCCAAGCAGAAGCACGCCCTATGCTAAAGTACAAGATGCATGCTCTATGCGAACAAGAGACTATGCAAGACCTCACGTGAAAGGCACATTCCATGAAATGACAAAGAGGTGCACATTCTATGCAATGACAAAAGCGGTGCACGGTAAAAAAATGACTCGATCGCAACCTTCAACTTATCTCTCGGAGGAGTTGCAACAAGTTAAAAGGATACACCTCGCACGTGTTGAGTATCACACACTGAAAACACGGTCCGGAGCATCTGCAGAGGCCTTTTGAGCTTAAAAGTGTACTTTCCTTGCACTTTCTTGAGGGATTAGTGCATAAAACAGCAGAAAAACATTCAAGGAGAGCACTAGAGGCCTGTCGGCCACTCTAGAAAGCCATCAACCACCCATCGGCCACAAAAGAATGTCATCGGCCACCGATGACAAATTCAGGGCAGTTTCAGCATTTCACTACGGGTCTTTAAGTATAGGGTTCCAAACCCTTTTTCCACACTACCTCAACCCCGAAAATTCTTCTCTTCTCACTCTAGACCATTTTCCTCCTTAGATCCGAGCATCCCGCGCGTTTTCCAACACCCCGTAAACATTTCCTTTGCTAAACCCTCATAGTTTAAACCACTTTGAATTGATTGAAAGCTGCTTTTGGTGTTTCTTTCTTCATTTACACCACTTGAGGTTTGTTTCCCTCGAGCTACCCTCGAGTTCGTTGCCCTTTTCCAAGTGCTGACTTTTCTTCCATTTTTTCTCTCTTAGAGTTGACTTTTGTTGACTTTTGGCATTCTTCGCCAATTTTTCCCATTTTCGACCATTTTCTAATCTTCCCTTGAGATGGTGGACGACATCCCACATGACGGAGCTCCTCCGGAGATGGAGATGGATGATCCAGAGTTTGAGCCATTGCCGCTCAGCACTCGACCTTTTGACCGGGCGACGTATCATCCCGAGATACACGTGCTGCCTCCCGATAGCATTCGTTAGTTCATGGGGTTTGCACAAGGCGCTCCCGAGGACCTTTTATACGTGAGCTGGAGTCACACTTATCTCATGGCTCCTCCGAGGTATACACTATGCCCTCATTTTTTGCAATGTACTTGTATTTCTTGCATAGATCTCATTGTCTATCATCTGTTCATCCCAAACACATTCTTGCACTGTATTTCTTGTATCTGTTTGTCATGATCACAGGGGGATTCACGTGCCATTCGAGGATATGGGACCACTTCCGCTAGGGAGTGGTACATGGAGCTTCTCGACGTTGTTTGTCATATCATTGACGAGGCCGGCTTCGACATATTTCGCATGGGGCTCTTACGTCTCATAGTGAGCTGGCCTCTACTGGGCGCTTTGGTAGAGAGGTGGTGGGATACCATCGATTCTTTTCACTTCTCTACCGCAAGGGAGATGACGATGACTCCCTTTGACTTCTCTATGCTCACTGGCATAGTGGTAGGGGGTCATCCGATTCCTTACGACACAGATATGGGGGAGTGGGAGGCCGCTTAGATCTACCTTCTGGGGACTCGCCCACCCATCTCTCGCTTAGGGATGGTTCGATACACATGGTTCGCAGATTACTACAGAGGGACAGCGTTAGAGACCAGAGAGGAGACCGAGTAGTATGCTTGAGGTTTCATGATGTTCCTGTTTGGCACTACTTTGTTCACCGACTGGGCGAACACCGTTGGGCTTTACCTGATGAGTGCCTTGGTGGACCTGTCTCGTATCCGGCTGTATGACTAGGGCGGCGCAGGCTTGGCCACACTATATGGGTATATGAGCTCCACCTCCCGCCGGAGCGAGCATCTGGTAGGAGGCTACTGGAGGGCCTGGGAGGAATGTCCTAACCTTCTATTTTGCATTTCCCGTTATGTCTTCTGCTTCGCATTTTTTGTACACTGCACACACCGCACACTGTACTACACACAATCTGTTTTCTCCTTTACATTATCGGCACACTGCATACACTGTCTGCCTTCTGCATTGCATTCTCTGTATACTGTATACACAATCTACTTTCAGCAACATTTGTATTCATATGTGGTATACTTATTGTTGTCCTTCTACCTTCTGCAGCTATGGGTGTATGCCTATTCTTCGAGGCTTGCCCCAGAGCTAGAGTTGGAGATGCCACCTATTGTGCCGTACTCTCATAGGTACGAAGGGAGATGCCAGCGGAGGCCCCGGGAGTCCTTTTCATTTTTTCGTCGATTCTTCGACACCGTGACGGCAGCAGAGGTAATTCAAACCTTACAGTTATTTCAGCTTTACTTCATATTGCATATCTAATGGCAGCTAACAATCTGTATATTCACTATTTACAGATCACCTGGTAGCCTTGGGCAGTGATGCCTGACGGGGTCAGAGATCAGTTTGTCGGCACTCGAGAGGCTTCCTGATTCCAAATCTTGCTCGAAGGCCCGGTTTTTTGGGCGTGGTTCTTAGGGGAGTGATTCATGTGCCAGAGCCTTGGCTTGCCTGATCTGGTAGTTCCAATGCCATCTCCTACATATATAAGGATCACAGAGAGATACACCATGCAAGAGATGATCGATTTCACCAGAGGTTGGGACGCCGACTTCTTTAGACTTGAGGGCAATTACACCACCTTCATCTAGACATACCTCATGCCACCTCTGACTAACGCCCATGGGGGTGAGAGAGCTAGAGGTCCAGCTGTGGGTGGGAGAGCCGGAGGGTCTAGGGCGACCAAGACTCATGACAGAAGAGGTTCTCAGATGAGGTAGAGGGCGGGATGGCCAGAGCTGCCTACTACACTGACTTGCTGGCGACCCACAGCGGAGGCTTACCAGATTCCCATTGAGCCTGCACCAGCTGGTCACGAGCTTGTCAGAGTTCGAGGCCCGACCCCGGTATGTACCATGCTTTACATTTTGCACATTCCATTTATTTCAGTTATACTTTATAGATCGCTGATCATCTCAACACATTTACAGGCATCCATAGTGTACACCAGGCAGGCTCTCAACCTAGCGGTTTCTTTGATGGGGATGGTGCAGACGAGTATGAACCTGCTCAGCATCTACGGCATTCCGGTGAGTTTCTTTAATTCACATTTCATGCCATGAAACTCCCTACTGATACATCAGCATTTCGAATATGATATGTTCTATCTTGCATTGCTTTGACACACTACACCCAAGCACTGTATACTGCATTTCATCTTTGCATCTGATATATACCGCAACTGATATATTTGACAAACTGTCCTTTTTAGATCCCAGCCGCACCGGGCGCTCTAGCAAGAGTTACAGCAGGACCATCGGTGCCTTCTCCGGCAGCAGGGAGAGAGAGACGAGGGGCTTCGGTGAACAGCCGAGGCGGAGCTAGACATACTCGAGACGAGAGCGGCCCATTAGAGCCTGTCTCGGATAATGATGAGACAGATGAGGATAATGAGCCAGCGAGCCCCCAATCAGAGTCATTTGAGGATGGAAACGATGGCACCAGCTCGGGTTCTGAGGGCGATGGCGATAATGCTGAGGAAGGAGATGATACTGAGGCTAGTTCAGCAGCTAGCTCCGACACTGGGGCCTTTAATAGTGACGCTGATGGTGATAGCTCTGAGTCCGCTCTGCCGAGGAAGAGGACGAAGAGGGCCTCTCAATCCGGAGGTTGCTGGCGCCGATTCAGATATTTTTGCTTAGTTTTCTTTTTTGCTAGTAGTGTTAGTGCATTGTATAGTTTCCGGGCAGTTTTTTTTTCTTTAAAACTTGTACTCGTTTTGTAAAAAGAAACTGTGATTGGAATGAAAAATCAGCTTTTTGATAAATAAAAAAAAGTGTTATGTTTTTACATTCTGAGCATCACATTGAACCATTTTACACAAAAATGGGATTTGAAGGAATTTGAAAATTGTATTGCATTGGCAATTCCTTAATCAGGTAATGAATCGACCAACACATAACAAATAGAGTAAAACAACTCGATGAACAACTAATGCAACAACTCAATAAGCAAAACAACAACTCGATAAGCAAATCAACAACTCGATAAACAAATTGACAACATTCTTAAAGAGAGACGGAAAAATTCACCAAGAGCAAAACAAGACATAGGTTCTTCAGCATTCTCAACATATGGATGGACCAAAGGACAAAATAGGAGTCCACCGGCCATAAACAGAAACTGCCGGCCATCAAACTAGCTGTCGGCCATTAGTACTGGCCGGTCGGCTACAAAAGTGGCCGGTCAGCCACCAACACTGGCCGGTCGGCCACTAGTGCAGGGAACCTCCAGATTGCTGCCACCTGTCTTCCACTCAGCACCTTATCTTTTACAAAACTCTAACTTTGTGGTTTCTTCAATTCAGCTCTATTTTTGCCATAAAATGGAGCCATTCTTTGCCGAAAAACTCTCAACTTAGATTGTAACTTTAGATGGCTCAAAAAAACTGAATTTCTGAGGTTTCGGGATAAATGCACTATTCCTGCTGAGTCGTACCCCGCTATGTTTTTCATTCCTCCATGCTGCAGCTAGATGTTGGAACCTGGTTACACATGTTTTTAGCTTTGGAGGATAAGAGATATGCCCTACAATCGAAGAATTCCAAGCTTTGATGAAATCCTGGCGTGACGAGGAACTCTAGCCCTAGTCTCGTTTTGTCCACATCTAAGCTTTAGGAAGGATGTGTGGGCTTACTTTACATGATGCTCGATTCTTGGTTCACAACGGGGAGTTGGATATTCCCAGCTTGATTCGACAATTTTCTGACGCCGGCGACTACGACGATCGTCTTTGGCAGAGCTTTCGACAACATGCCCTCTGTTTGTGCATGTTGGCTCATTTTCTACTTGCCCCTGGTTTCAGAGGATCTAGCGTTCGCTTGATCGAAGTAGCTTAAGGCTTGAAAGAGGGCAAGAGCTATATTGGCTTGACACTAGCCAAGACTTTGATGGGTTTGGACGCTTTCCATTACCAAGAGACAACCAAGTTTGCAGGAAGTCCACTACTCTTGTAGGTATTGTTTCCCACCCTTCTCACATGTGTTTCTCACATCATTCGGCCCTCAAACTCTATTTTTCTCTCAAAACCCTTTCTTACTTTTTCTCTCTACATACACCTCTCTATTCTTTAATCTCTCTTATTTTTCATCGCTCCCCAGATATGGCTCATGGACAGGTTTAAGGTAGTGGACTTTTGTCCTGCATATTCAGCGCGTGGCTATTTCTTTCACCAATGGCTAGTTGATTTCCCAAACGAGCGGTGGTGGTGCCACTGGATGTGCAATAGGTCTGCTGTTGACATTGCTTGGCATTGCCCCTGGTTTGACTTGCCCGAGATGAGCTACAACATGTCTTGATAACCGGGCATTCAGTTGATTGGCTTCACACACTGTGTCTTCTATTTTTCCTTTCGATTCCGGCTTCAGTTCAGACATGACCAGACTTGCCCAGAAGAGGAGATAGAGTACCCAGCTTCATTTCCGATCCGAGGTTCACAACTAGCTCGATATTCCACTGCATGGAGGACAAGAGAACTTCTGGCCCCCGCTCCCAATTTTAGTTATGCCCTTTCTGGCGAATGCATAGCTTGGCTTGAAAATGAGGCACAAATCGGGCCTACTTTAGCATCTGAAGCTTCCACAAGCTCTGGAAGGGACCGCAGGAGCACCTGAGTTATCGCTACCCCAAGTTTATTACTTTGATCTGTACTTTCAAGTTTTCATTTTGAACGTAATAAAAAAACAGCTTCAATTTGTATCAAGAGGTAGAGAACTTTGTATTGAAATCAATGAAATTGAAGGTTGTTGATATTGAAAATTTCCTTTTTGGTCTAAAAATGGTCTAAGTTGTGAAAAGATTAATTTAAACAAAATCAACTTTTATTAAAACTTTTCAAAACCATTTTCGATAAGGATCACAACTGGACACACTCGGAATCTATCCTCAAGATGCACAACCCCGAATCCAACAAACGAAAAGATGCCCCTTGTCCGAATAACACTGCACTGTACTGTACTGTAACCAGTTCTCATAGTGAAGATCACAACCGAACTCTTGGATGGAGAAAAGACAAAGATGACCAAAACAATCTCATGGACACAGTTGATTTAGATATGTTTATGGCTAGCTTCAGAATGAAGTTGCCTACGTACCCCAAAGATGGGAATCAAGCCTTACGTAGTTCGATTCCGGTTCACTCGGGTATTAACACTCTCCTTTTGCGCTCTAACTTTTGCCAAGGCCGCCCTTTCTGGGTTTTCAACCTTGTGAGCTCAGTTTTTCTTTTTCCTAATTTTTTGTGTTCTAACTTTTGCCTAGGTCGCCCTTTCGGGTTTTCGACCTAGCGAGCCACTCAAGGATAATATTTCTTCAACTTGTCCAGGTTAATTAGTTGGGAGAATTCAAGGCTATCTAGGTCCATAAGAATGATAGCTCCGCCCGACCAGATTGACTTGATGATGTAAGGACCAGTCCAATTAGGTCTGAACTTGCCCTTAGGGTCATGGATAGGAGCTCAGTTGTCTTTCAGCACCAAATCCCCTTCTTTTAGATTCCGAGACTTAACTCTTTTGTTAAAATCCCTGGCAATCCTACGTTGATAACTTGGACGTGGTATAGTGCCTTCAGCCTCCTCTCGTTGAACAACATTAGTTTCTCAAACCTGCTCTGCTGCCAATTCTCTTTTGCTATCTAGCAATCAGCTATAACCTGCAGCGACGGAACCTCAACTTCAATCATCAGAACAGCTTCCATCCCATAAACCAAGGAATACGGAGTTGCCCAAGTAGATGTTCGAATTCATGTCCTGTAGCCTCAGAGAGAAAATGGCAACTTGTCTGGCCAGTCCCTGTGGGTTTCCACCATCTTCTGTAGAATGCGTTTGATGTTCTTGTTGGTAGCCTCAACAGCTCCGTTGGTTTGTGGCCGATATGTGGATGGCTTATGAAAAGCCACGTTGTATTTCTCCAACAAGTCGATCACTTCTTTCTTGAAGTGGGAACCATTGTCTGAGACGATTTCATTCGTGACCCTATAACGACAGATGATATTATTCTTGATGAACTTGGCTACATGTGACACTTTCAGCACTGCATAGGATTGGGCCTCGACCCACTTTATAAAGTAGTCTATTGCCACCAGAATGTACTCATGTCCATTTGACCCCTTTGGAGTAACTACCCCAATAACATCAATTCCCCAGACTAAAAATGGCCATAATGAAGTCATGTTGTACAGCTTCGAAGGAGGGATGTTTATGTGATTTGCATGAATTTGGCATTTGTGGCATTGCTGAACAAAACCAATACAATCCTCCTCCATGGTTGACTAGTAGTAACCCAGCATGAGAATTTTCCGAGCTAGCATCACTCTGCTCATGTGCGATCCGCACTCTCCTTTGTGGATGGCCTTCATTAAGTGCTTCGACTCTTCAACATCAACACACAGCTTGTGCATTCCCAAATGGCCTCGTTTTTATAATTTACCGCCGCAAACGATAACCTGAGCAGCCATTTACCGTATTGCCCTTTTGTCTTTGGCATTTGCCCCTAGTGGATAAGCCTCATTTTCAAGGAAGTTCCAGATGTCATGATATCAGGGGTTCTAATCTTGCACTTCATCTATCGCGACAATCAACTCGTAGACCGGTACATATCTCTGTTCAATAATGATTGGACTCATCCGGACTCCCAAAGGGATGTTTATCATGGAAGATAGAGTTAATAAAGCGTTTACGAACCTGTTACTCTCTCTTAACAGATGCGTGAAGGTTAGCTTCTCAAACCTGGGAATCAAAACGTCCAGGGTTTGGTGATAGATTTTCATCCTTTCGTCCTTAACCTTCCAGTCTCCTTTCACTTCAGAAACAACCAGGTTCAAGTCCCCAATGACGTCCAACTATTTTGCCCCTAGTTCCAGAGCGGTTTCTAAACCAGCAATACATGCCTCGTATTCTACATCGTTGTTTGATACCTTAAACCGAAGTTTGAAAGCTAAAGGTATGTGGGAATTGTCAGGTGCTATCAGCAACACCCCTATCCCAAAACCGTACTGGTTAGACGCTCCGTCAAAGTACATGGTCCAAATCTCTTCTTCAACCTGCAGAATGGCCTCATCTAAGAACATATACTCTACTGCTTCGTCTCCCTCCACTGGGTAATTGGCTAGGAACTCCGCTACTGCTCTCCTTTTAACAAACTTGCGTGTCACGTACTTCAAATCAAATTCGAAGAGAAGAAGCAACCAACGGGCTAGCCTACTCGTAAGCGCTGGTTTCTCGAAGAGATATTTGATGGGATCTAATCTCGAAACCAGAATTACAGAGTGAGCTAACAGGTAGTGCCTCAACTTCCTAGTGGCCCATACCAAAGCTAAACAAGCTTTTCCAACGGCGTGTAACGAGTCTCATATTCCAGCATCTTCTTGCTCAAGTAATAGATGGCCTTCTCCACTTTATCCTCAGATTCTTGAGCAAGCATACAGCCCATTGTCGTGTCGGTTACTGACAGATACAAAATCAACGACTTCCCCGGCTCTGGCAGTGACAACATTGTGGGTTTTGTAGATACTGCTTGATTTATTCAAAAGCAACCTGGCATCGATCATCCCATTAGAATTTCTTTCCTTTCTTTAAGAGACCAAATAGTGGTTCACAAGTCAAGGTTAATTTTGCAATAAACCGTCTTATGAATTGCACTTTACCCAGAAAGCCTCGCACCTCCTTTTCAGTCCTTGGTGGTGGCATTTCTAGGATGGCCTTGATTTTGGAAGGATCGACTTCAATGCCCCTTTGTGTAATCAAGAACCCCAGCATTTTCCCTGCTGTGACACCAAAAGTGCATTTCTGTGGAATCAGCCTCAACTGATATTCTCTGATCCATTGGAAAAATTTCTTCAAGGCGGTGTAGTGGCCCTCTCTTTCTTTGGACTTGACAATCATGTCGTCCACATACACCTCAACCTCTTTGTGGATCATATCATGTAAGATCGTGGTTGCAGCCCGTTCATAAGTAGCCCCAGCATTCTTCAAACCGAATGGCATTACCCTATAGCAATAGGTTCCCCACGGCGTGGTGAAGGCAGTTTTCTCTTTATTTTCGGGTGCCATCAAGATCTGGTTGTACCTGAAAAACCCATCCATAAAGGAGAGAAATGCATGGCCTACGGTGAAGTCCACCAATTCGTCAATGTGCAGTAGAGGAAAGTCGTCCTTTGGACTAACTTTGTTCAGATCTCTGAAATCCACACACACCCAAATTCTGCCATCTAGCTTTGGCACCAGAACAATGTTGGCCAACCAAGTAGGATACTCAGATACTATCAAAAACCCTGCATCTATCTGTTTGGTGACCTCTTCCTTGATTTTCAAAGTCCAATTTGGGCATATTCTCCGAAGCTTCTGCTTGATGGGTTGGGCCTCAGGGTCAAGAGGGATTCGGTGCTGCATAATCTCAGGATTGATTCCAGGCATGTCTTCGTAGGACCACGCGAAAACATCTTTGAAATCTTTTAATAAAGCGACTAAGCGCTCGTGTTCCTCTAAAGACAACGTGGACCCGATCTGGACCAGACGCGGATCCTTCTCAGTACCCACATTAATTGAAATGATTTCATCAACCAGGGGTTTTACAAACCTCTCTTCCTTTCGATCAATCAAATGTTTCAAAACCAGAGGAATTCCTTCCTCGTCATTTTTATCAAAGTTTTGAAAGTCATGATCAATGCAATACACAAGTGGCACAGAAAAGTACTCGGAAATAGCAGTGGTACCATTCTCATTTACAACTTCTAGTTCGTCCAATTCCTTAGTTACAACCGACTCAAAAAATAAAATAAAAAAGACAACTTGGAAAAAACAACGACATTCGAATTTTCAACCCCAGGAATACCGGACTCTGACTCAGAAGAACTAGAATCTGATTCCGACTTGACAGACTCTGTGGAATCAGATTCCAGTTCACTACCAGATTTAGAACTGCTGGACAAAAAGCCCTCCTCGAACTGCCAAATGAGGGAGGGTGTGATAGATGCACCCAGAATGCCGACAGAAGGGTCATCCACGGCCGATTGATCTCCAATGATGGAAAATGGTGAAGTCATCCACCGAGCTCTCTGGTTTGATCTGAGGATTCGAGAGGAGACAAGCCAGCGTTGTTCCTATCTCAAGTTCTATGCCAACGGATTCATCCTCTATACACTATTCAGCCTCAACTGGTAGGTCAGTCTGTTCTTCTGCAACTTCATCCTTTTGCAACTGTAGGTTGAAAAAGATTTCAAAATCAGGAAAATGGCGCTTCTCAGAGTTAAGCCATGGCTCAGGAAAGCCGTAGACTGGAAAATCTTCCCATTCCCGGACAAAGCGGCCGTTCAGGGTTCCTTGAATGGGTCTATGCACCAACTCATGGTGCTTCCCAGTTTGTTTAGCTTTGGCCCTTCCTACCATTTCCTTTTCCTTCCGAACCCAGTCCTCTTTGGTAGGCGTGTAACCTAGACCAAAGGTATGAGGGTTATGTGGCACTTCGGCCGACACAGCAAAGCCCTTTCGGCCGCTCTTTCGCAATCCTATTCTAGGTATATGTTTTAGCTTATTCATGAGGTAGACAGATTGAGCACTAACGTACAACCCCTCATCAATAGCCAGAATATCTTACACTACCCGGGCCTCGGCCAAGGTGAACCTAGACAAAAAGACATCCTCCTCACCGTATACAATTTCTAGTACCGGTGTAGTGACTTCCGGCGGTGGATGTACGGAAGAGTTCCCAAAAACAATAGCTACCCCCTTCCTATGGGGGTATTTCAGCATCTAATGCAGAGTGGAAGAGACAACTCTCACTTGGTGCAGCCACGACCGTCCAAGGAGTAAGTTAAAAGTGGCTGGAACATCCAGGATGTGAAATTCGATGTTCTGTTGTGCCAGGCCAACCTGAGTTCTGATATGAACTATTCCCATCACTTCTCAACTTGTATTGTCATAAGCTTGAATCACCTGGGTCGTCGGTACAAAGTCTACGGGCTTCAAGCTGATAGCATAGGCCGTGCGCGACGGACACACATTAATTGCAGACCCGGTATCAACCAAGACAATTGGTATCCACTTCTTTTTACATTTGATAGAGATGTACAGTGGCTTGTTGTGCTCAGAGCCCTCAGGCAGCAATTCTTTATCGGTAAAGGTCAAAGTTGGTGAAGCGTCTCCCGGGAACCCCAGTCCCACTAATTGTTCGGGGGTTATACCGATAGAGAGCTTAGCCTTATCCATGGCTGATAGGACGGCTTGTCTATTCACCCATGAAGCCATGAGCAATCCCCAAATGGATATATCCGCTTGAATCTTCTTCAGCTACTTCAGTACAGCTTCCTCCTCCAACAATTTATCTTTCTGTTTCTCTGCTTCCTTGTCCTTCCCTGATGCTTCTGGTTGGTCCAAGTATGGGGGCTTAAAGTACCGCCCACTCTGAGTCATGTGATCAACTTCCTCGGCATACCATGTATCATCTGGCAGATTCTGTCCCCAATCCTCATTCGTGTGGGCAAGATGCAAATCCTCATCTTCCCACCACATTCCTTCGGCAGCCGACAAGCAGCTGTCTGGTTCCTTTGTAAGTACTCCTGTATCCGCAACACAGTTAGTCCCCGTAGGGCCTTTGGCTTTTCTGGCCTTTTGATCACTCTCAGTTCTTTCATATTCAAACCGCTTTAGCGGCCTCCTGTTCTGTATCGACTGTACAAATACTACCCAATTCTTGAGCAAAATTCTTAGTATCGGTGCTCTTCGGCAACTTACCCTTGTCATCGACCATCCTGGCCGTTGCAGAAGTTCCTATTTTCGGGTGTCCCTACTTTGGTTGAGACCCTTCATCAACATCCGATTCATCACTGAGCCACCCCGCATTATCCGTTGATCCGTTCATATCAAACCAACCAATCTGTATATTTCCCAAATCCTATTCATTGAAGAACTACAGGTTACTAATGTCCTCCTCGAGATCAGCTAAGTCATCCAGTCTCTGGCTTGGCCCGTTCTCCTGGACTGCATTAACCTCAATTCCTATCGGCAATTCCATCCCTGGTCTGTCCTAACTCATTGGCACAATGTAACGACACGGGTTATATGCTTCTTCAGCTAAGCTCACGGAGCCCTCAGGCATGCCTTCTTCTACCATAGCCACCACCACAGGTTCAGGTTGGGATATGGACACGCTCATCATGCACAAGTCTGTGCTTTCTGGGATGACCAGCGCCGACTTAGGTAGATGGGAGGGGGTAATGTATATGCTGGGGTCATATGGGATGGCCATTGTTTGGATAAGGTTTACTTGCCTAGGTGGTGGGGGTTGGTTATGTGGTGGGAGATGATTTGTAGTGACATTAGGCTTTTCAAGAGACGCTATCACTTTGTTGTCAATGAGAACCTAAATCTCATGACGGAGTCTAAAGCATAGGTCAGTATCATGACCATGCTGCTGGTAGAAGGCGCAATACTTGGCCGGGTTGTGTGTAGAAGGGAGGGGATTAGGCAATGGGCGCAGCTCTAAGGGCTGTAGATACCCCTTTCTGATCAGGACCCTTAAGGCCGCAAATAGAGATATGTAGAGTGGGGTAAAAACCCTCTGGCATTGGGGTTGGTGCTTTGCAGGTTATGAGGTGGTTCTGGATGCACCAATAAAGAGGGTGGCTATTTTCGGTGTGGTGGTGACTATACCAACATCATAAGTCCTTGCAGTTGCATTACTACTCTAGCCGCATCTGAACCGCGTGTAAAAGCCCTCTTGGGCTGCTCTTTTTCATGGTTAATCAGACCCTGTTTCATCGCATCCTTTATCTGCACCCCTATCTCATGAAGGTTAGCAAATGTAGGTAGAGGTAGGACTATCATCTTTTGTAGAAGCCTCGGTTACAAATTACGAACAACCATTCTTATCTGGTCCTTTTTAGCTGGCCAGGTGGTCATCATGGAGGCCTTGGCTCTCCACCAAGTGACGAAATTGGAGAAGCCCTCCTTTGGCTCTGGACGAGTTGCCTCAAGATCACGAGTTGTAACCTCTATTTGAGTATTATAGAAGTATTGAGCAATAAAGGCCTCGGTCATCTCTTCCCAGCTCCTCTTCACAGAATCTTCCAGTTTAGCATACCAAATGCCCATGATACCTGACAAGGTCCGGCCGAAGAGGGATGACTTCTACAATCTAGTCAGGCCCATTGGCCGTAGAATATCTGAAAATAGCCGCAAGTGGACCATGGGATCACCCGAACTGTCGAAGCGGTCTATATGTGGCATTTTAAATCTATCCGGCAATGTCATCGCCGAATCTGTATAGCCGTCCTCTATATCTGGGATCAAGTTAACGCCTTGAGCCCGTTTGAAAAGCTTCTCAAGCTTGTTCACTTTCAGAGCGGTAGGGTTAACCTCAAACTCAAACGGTGACTCCGTTGGGCAGACCAGTGCTTTGGAAGTCTGAAGTGGGACTGGCCCTGCCGGAATGTCCGCATTCTCCTGGGCATTAGTAGTATCCCCGGGTGTTGGAACCCTGACTGGGGGTGGATGCGAAGTAGAAGCTGCTGCTTGTTGTGGTTGTTATTGTTGTTGAAGCCTAGTGATTAACTCAGCTTGTTGGGCTGCGATTTCCGCTTGGCGGTTGGGGACTTGCTCTTGGCGGGCAGCATCTAGCTGCATTGCTTCAATGGACTGTTGAAGTTGACGCAACATATCCTCCATGTTGTCTAAGGGGTTCTGATCTATCAGAACTGGTGTATACTCTCTTTTTGAGGTAGAAGCAGATGACTGGGGTCGACTGAGCACAGGTGGAGTAGACAGTGACCGTTGAATTGGCGACTGCTGAACCGGTGATCTATGCCTGACTCTCCTCCATTTTGTAATCAGGGATAGTGAAGCAAACATTGGTTGTCCTCTAATAAGATCCTTAGATCGGTAAATCCTCTTGACTCGAGTCCAGAGTGCTCGGGGGGTAACTGCCTCGTCGAAAGCAATTGTAAAATACTACCTTGCAAAAAGAAAATAAAAGAAGAAAGAAACAACAATCAGCAAATGTACAGCACCTCGGCTTAGACAGAAGCAACACATAGTCGTAATCATAAACTGGACAATCTGTACTCAAACACTGATTTCTGCCCCAAATTTTTGCCTCAAAACTGATACCCTCAAACTGATACCCAGACTTGCAGCTGATACATACATTCCTGCAGAGTTTCACTCTAAAAGCATGTATCAAGCAAGTGAGAGCCAAAACACCCCTATGGTGGGGTAGGGTTTCCCTATCCTAATTTCGTCAGGAACTAGGGATTCGTTACACAAGCAAATGGTTTCAAACAAACCTACATTCGGGTGAGCAACCTGTCCTAGTTTGGAACAGTCTCTAAAGCTTCCGATATGCAACTAAGTCGATTGGTCAAAAAGGGTTCCTCAACAAGACAACCTAATATACCTCTCACTCCTAACACCGAGAAGTGAAAGGAGGATCAAACGGCACAGCGGTAGTCCAGATCCAAGGTTTGGGTTCCCATCGTGGCAGAGCTCGCAACCTGTCAACCTTATGGCACGCTTTTCCAAGCAAGCCTTCAGCAAACCATTCAAGAATAGTAGATGGCAAACACTGTGACTTAGACGCACCGATGCAAATGCAATGCAAAGAAACACATAAGTGTAGATAAAACAATAGATCATGAGTTCGAGTCAAGCTCTCTAAATCCCCAGCGTAGTCACCAGAAATTGTAGCCTAATTTTTTCGCGCCCCCTTTCGAAGAGCTCGAATTGATCTTACAGTTCAGACTCCTGTCACGATTCTAAATCTCGTCTCACAAAATGAAATGTGAAACTGATAAACACCAAAGAGTCCAATCTGGAAAATCATTTTGGAAAAGCAGATTTTGAATCAAATAATGCCAAAACTGGACTGCTTTGCCAGATTACAGAGTCGCCACATAAATATTTTTTTTTTTTGGAAAATTCAGGAAACCCTAACACATGCCAAAGGCCACGTGTCCATCATCATCAAAGTTGCCTTGGCTCGGAAACTTGGGTACGAGAGAGGAAAGTCCTGAAATGAGCACCCCCGCTCGCTCGATCAAAGATCGGCCTCTATTAACCATGATATGTCATTTTATAAACACATGTGTTCTTATTCCAGTTATTAGCTAACTTTACTACGTGACGCACACAAGCAAGTATAGACTAAGTCGCAAGACTTGGAACATTTCAAATCATGTTTGTTTTCGAAAATGGTTTGAATTTGTCACCCTCAAGTGTGCTAAAACGTGGATTTTCCGTCAAACATGATGGGCTTAAAACATGATTTGCCACTTCGCAAGGCGGGCTTAAAACATACATTCATTGAACTGTTCCAATTCAAGCAACAAAGCCTTCATCCACATGGATTCATCCAATTAATCATTTAAGCAAATAGCCTAATGGCAAGCATGCTATTATGGCAACATTCATATCTCATGCGATATGCTAAAGCGTAAAACTCACTGAGTACTCCAAGCCAAAACAAAAGCTAGTTAGAAAGAATGCATTATCCTAACTATACAAGATGCCTAATGCAACACATGCAATAATGCAATTAATAGGCTTGGTTACTAATATGGCATATGATACAATTTGATAACATGTTTTAAAACATGTATTCAAATAAGTATTGAATTTGCAAAGCAGTTTGTATGATGCACCGAGTCTCGGTGCATGCAAGATAAATGAATGATGCAAACATGCGAGCATAAGGTATGCTAAAAAAATGTCCCTAATCTAACAATCAAAAGCGGATAAATAAAGGGAGAAAGACGTGGGGTTGGAAGACATGCACACACGCACGCACACTTATTACAACATTATGCCCTCCCAGAGGAGGGTCCGAATGAATAAGCTA
This sequence comes from Camellia sinensis, assembly GCF_055761805.1. NCBI lineage: Eukaryota > Viridiplantae > Streptophyta > Magnoliopsida > Ericales > Theaceae > Camellia > Camellia sinensis. The sequence continues at coordinate 143,183,752 of NC_138968.1, forward strand.
GCTAGCTATGCTAATTAGGCTAACTATTACAACACAAAACTAATTAAATATTCTAGTTAACTAATTATTACAACAATTGAGAAAAATTAACTAACTATTCTAAGCTAGCTAAATTATTACAAACCACATTGAACTTATTAATTACAACACTGGAAATTGAATAATTAGCTACGCTAACTAACTAAAGCAATTAAATGGCCTCAACGGCGAGGGATGCATGCATGCTCAGTTGCTCCACCTGAAAATACCCTTGCCTTGCCATCGGATGCCTCTGTTTGCACTCATTTGATCACCGAAAATTGTACCAACTTCCAGATTACCTCTGCTCCAACGCAGGAACACATTTGCGTGAAATTCTATGGTGGCCAGTCGGCTACAAAAGGTGGCTGTCGGCCATAACAATTGGCCAGTCGGCTACTTCAAGTGGTCGGTGGGCCACCCCTTTTTCTAAACTTCTTCTTTTGCAGTAACAGAGAGCAAACAGAGGCAAAGCAATGCATTTTCAAGAAATATATATACTGCTATCCTCCTTATCATCTCTCAAGCTCAAAAGAGTGTAGCTCTTGGCTCTTAAGCCACCAACCAAGTATTCTCAATGCATGATGCTAGAGAACCAAGCTTGTACAAGGTCAATGAGTGCTCAAACAAGACCAAAACAACCACCACCCTATCATGCATGATCAAGGCTGACGGTGACCAAGAATAATGACATATTTCATCACTTTTAGTATGAAATGTCCCATTTTTCTTGTGTTCGGATTTAGCGTCCGATCCAAACACATGCAATGCAACACAAAGATGGTTAGCTTGCCTTTTTTACTTGTCTATTTTATTTACTCATTTTACATTATCGATTAGTCCTTTAACCAATTAAGTCCAAAGTGAGAGTCTTCTAATTGAAAGTAGGCTTAAACCACAAGTGCCTTAAGCATGAAAAAGTCCTCATGTCGTTGGTTAGTAGAAACCCTCAAGAGTGGATTAAAACCATTAAGCATAAGTGTCTCAATTTCACACTCAAGCCAACAAAGGGGGGTTCAAAGCCACTTTCCAAACAAAGTAAAGAGTGAAGAATAGAGGGAGGTTACAGATAATTCAGTGCTGACATGGCATGCAAAATGACACTAAATCATGCAAGCAACACATGCAAGTCATGTTTAAGAGACTAACTCATTAAGCTAATAAAGACCATTACACTATAGCCATGCAATACAAGCCTCAACTGACCAAACCAGCTCAAAGCAGAGTTAAAATATGCCAAAACAGCGGCTAAAACTTGCTGAGATCAAGGCACAAAAGGCTAAAAAAACATGCTCACATGTTAGCTTGCAAACAAGACTCTAGAGCAACTCTAAAAAAAGTAATGAAAGAGTGAAGCAAATGAGCATGTGACAGAGCTATAAGCATTGAAATTACATGTAAAAAAGACACTTCAACATGCAACCATTTCAAGAAAATCAAGTTTGAAGGGCTAGAATGCCAAGCTAGTGAAGCTATTTGCACTACAACTATGCAAAACAAGGCTCATATGACTAAGACAGCCCAAAACAGAGCTAAAACTAGTCAAAATAGTAGCTAAAACATGCTTGAATTAAGCTAAGTTAAACCACAAAAACATGCTACCATAGGATGCTAACTAGGCATGCAAGTGAGACACAAGGAGAGGAGGCCAACCCCTCTATTTTTGGACTTCAAAACATGCTTTCTACCACGGAAATAACTCTGAATTTCAGTGGTTTAAAGGCCCAAAAAGTTTTATTTTAATAAGCTAAAAGATGGTGCAAAAAGCTTTACAATTAAGCAACAAGAAGGGTGGACAACCCCTTAGCATAAGATAACTTCAAACTACCATATTAAGCTTCAAAAATTAGAGTTTTTTGTAGTTGAAAACTAAGCCAAAAATAGTATAAAAAGATGGCCAAACAAGTAATCAAAATAAAGCCTACAAGGCAAGTCCTATACCTCTTGAAGTACAACACAAAACAGTCACAATTCTGAGCTAAAACCACCCTTAGGAGCTCAAACTAAGCCTCAAAGAACCTCAGCTCCAAGATGAGGATGTTTGGTTAAGGGTCATTGTACAAAAGTGTAGAGAAAATCAACTATAAGGTACAAAACAAGAGGGGAGAGAGAGAATTCTAGAGAGAGAGAGGGAGAAATTTGCTTAAAATTATCCAACCCTCAAAATGGGGGAGAGACCCCCCTATATATAGAAAATCAAGCTAAAGGCTTATATTCATCCCTCCATACACGTGTATGGAGATGAGTATTAGTGAACAACAGCTAGCACAACTAGCAAATAAATATCTGAAAAAGGAGAAAAATGATCGTCGGCCATCATCAGTGGCCGACCTGTCATCAATGTAGCCGACCGGCCATCAACATAGCCGACTGGCCACCACTGGTGGCCGACAGGCACAAGTCATGGCCGTCAGGCTATGGGGATGGCCGACAGGCCACCCTCTTCTCCAGAATTGAAGCAACAAGCTCTTGGTCCACAACCAAGAACAAAACAGACAAGATTAAAGGCTGCAAGGCAAGGCGCTCGGCCGAGACCTTCAGGGACTCAAAATGAACACGAGCAAGCACAATCATCGGGTGTTCAAACGATGACGTCCAAGTCTTGAGGACGGTCAAAAATGGGGTATCTACAATATGTTTTTGTTATAATTAAATTAAGATTTGAGTAAATTTGATGCAGTTACGTAACAGAAACTTCCAAAAAAATAGAAGAAGAATAGGTCAAGCCTAACAGACTTTGGCAACTTCAATTCAACATGTGTTTTATTAAACCTCAACACATCTCAAACATTAGTAGCTCCTCAGGCACCATTCAAAACTCCTACTTGGCTCTAATACCAATTTTTAGGTTTTTGATAGAAATAAAGTGCAAGAGCTAGCAAAAACAAACTTAATTTTGAGACTTCTTTTCCTTAAGTTTTATTGATCAACGAAAAACTTATTTATACAACTTATCAAAACAGAAAAAGCACAAAGAATGCATCTAAATCTACTGCAGTTAAATAACAGAAACTTCTAAAAAAATAGTAGAAGAAAATGTCAAGCCTAACAGACTTTGACAACTTTAATTCAGCATGTGTTTTATTAAACCTCAGCATATCTCAAACATCACTATTAATTTGTTATGACTTCAATTATTGTCTTGTTATGACGCTGAACCTCCGAGTACCAAATTTGGGTCGTGACACTAAAAACATAGCAAATAGACTACCCTAACTAATTTTGGATAATGTTTTCACATGTAAACAGACTTTGATAGTGATATAATAAATATTTTAAAAATAAATATACAAATTTCTTAATTAAAGTTTAAAAATGTTAATAAATATGCAAAATTATACACATGTTTTTTTATTTTGGTATTAGAAAGTATTAAAGTATATAATCAAAACTTTAAAACAAAAATATAAATAGTGGACAATAAAAAAAAATCTTTAGTATTAGAATTGGGCAATGAAGAATACCTGTACAAAAAATCAGCTTCATTGGATATCGATAAATAGATAAACAAGTTGCATTTTTTTATTATTATAGAATGGACGATTTAAGTTTAAACTAATAATTATCGTTAATTAAAACAAATATAATTTATTTCTGTTTCTAATATATCCGATTAAATTAATTTTTTGTATAACTCATCTTTATTGCTAGAAATACGAGTTGAACGGTTCAAATTATAGTTGTAAGTCTAGTGTAAAACCCATAAAATAGAATATGAAAGGGTATGGAGGATAGGAGTATGGAGAGGAGCATTGTCCATTGGAAGGTACACTACTAGATGAAAGTCATCAAATTATAGTTGCTTGTCCTTTTATTTTGAACAATATTTGGGTACAGGTAATATATTTGTCTAACTAGGTAAGAGGGCGATTTGTGCCGAACAGTGGGCCGAGCTACACCAACACGGAATATGGTGTTGGGTCGTGAAAACTTGGGGTGCGTTATGAAGCCGAATTGGATCCGTACTGAATATGTTGCAACGCCGGATTAGGATTGTTTGGGATGTACTTGGCTGAGCTAAGACTTCACAGAACACGATGTCAGACTGAGTTTGACCCACGCGAATTATGGTGTTGGGCTAGACTTAGCTGAACAGGCTCACGGCAGGGGCCATGCTGTAGATGGTTCTAACTGCAGTTATGAAGATAGACGGTTCATAAGACTGCGGTGCGTAGCCGAGATGCCAAACAGCGTGCCCGACTTTGGTCGGCATTAATAGGTCAGTTTGGTTCGACTTAACATTAAGTAGTCCAACGTGATGTTTATGTTTTACCAAGTAATAGCTCGGTTCAATATTCCACGTGGACCAATGACGAGAAGAGGGGAATCCACTCCTGGTATGCGTCAATATTGTTTGGTGGTGCGACAAACACTATATGGTGGTTTCGGTCTTTACATGTGTAAGAAAGGTAGAGAGGAGCACAACTGCCTATCTAGGAAGGAAAACAGAGATAGTGCGCCCATAATCTCTGAGGCTGCATGGCCAGCCTTGAAAAGGAGGAAGAGGCACATGTTGAAGGTAAGCAACATAAAGAAATCTTGAACTCTCTCTCTCTCTCTCTCTCTAGAGTGCTTTGCCTTCTCTCTTCTCCTAGAAAGCTAACTTGACCGTCGGAGGGGTTTTTCGGCAAACCCACTCGCCGGGTAGCTCACCTTTATTTTGTTCACAGCGCGATGGAGTCCTAATGGTGTAAGACGAGCTTGGTAGGAAGGAGGTACGGAGTGAGGCGAATATTTCTCTCCCGTACAATTGGCACCGTCTGTGGGAAGTTCTTTGACAGACAAACCTTGTTCTACTAGCCTTGTTGACTGTCTTCCATAAAAAACATCAACGAAACATCAATGTCCATCGTCGACGAAATCACTCCAAAGTCAGTCTAGAGAAAAGATGGCCCCCCCCCCCCACTATTCTGACCATGGCGGGCCTAGAGACCTCCGCAAGTAGGCAGGCTAGGGACGCATAAGACAAACGCGTGAGGAGCACTGACTATTCAAAGAGTCCTGAAGGTCACCGACAATGAGAAGAATTGTATGCTCAGCACCTGGAGGACAAACTCAGGGACGTTGAAGCAACAAATCAAAGGGAAGGGTGTTGCTGGAGTGGGCGACCATAATTAGCGCATCCAATCTTGTCACCCCGACATTCAGCACCAACGGGGGACACCCTTGCTTTCCATTACCAAAAGTTATGGAGTTAGTGATTCTGAACCACTGATAGAGACGTCCCACACGCACTACAACAGCTACTATCCCTCGCGTCCATCGATGACGTCAAAATACTCATACTTCGCCCGTTCGGAGGACCTGAGGGACGTACTGGAGGAGCAAGCATGCCACGGAGAGGCCCAAAGAGTGCCGGCGTTGCAAAGGTTGAGTCCCCAAATCCGTTGCACTAACGAGGTGGGCATACCGCCGCATAGAGTGGTGGTTCCGACACCGGTGGACAAAGACTTGGCACGCCTCATCACCACTTCGTTGTCTCTAGAGATAGAGAGCACGCCCCTCTCTGCTAAATTCCATCAACCAATGTTCATGCAAGATGGATCCGTATATGCACGATAGTCATTATCAGCAAGTAATGACAGGCCATCGGTGCAATGATGCCTTGATGTGCCTCATATTCCCAACAAGTTTGGGAGAACTGGGGCTAAAATTGTTCGAAAGGCTCCCGGAAGAAAGAAGTGGCAACAGTTGCCGAAAGCCTTTGTCACTAGATTCAAGACCAACACTCAAACGACCAAAGAGGTTGACCACATTCTAGGCATCAAGATGGAGTCAGGCGATTCTTTGAAGGCTTGGGAGACTTACAACGGGATCTTGGATTGCCCACCAATTTGGCAATCGCCCAATACAAGCGAGGTCTACCATCGGGCATAGACTGTGAGACTCGCTCATGATGCCCCAGCCCATAACCATGGAATCATTGATGCAACGGATAAACGAACACATCCGAGTTGAGGATAATGCTGCTACTGTCACCATAACCGAGAAGACAAATCTGGTTACGACGGACAAACGTGTGGCTAAGAAGGTTCATTCGGTGGGGCAGAAGGATAACCGCTCTAATAACCGAGTAAGAGAGCAACACCGCAGAACTGGCAGCAATGACAAAAAAAAAAGACGCGGGGGTTACCGGGCTAATACTTTATGCAATGAAGAGGTAGATGCCAAGAGAAAGTTGAAGGCGCAAACCGATATCACAATGGTCTTCAAAATCCCGATTTATCGTATCTATAGAGAGATTAGGGATGGGCCATATGTCTGATGGCCAGCAAAATTGGGGGACGCTCAGAGGGACTTCAACTCAAGGTACCATTGCCCTTTCCATGAAGAAATGGGGCACTGAATAGAAGACTGCATGCCGCTGAAACAACACTTGAAAGAGTTAGTTGCGGCTGGGCACTTAGACCAATACATAGATGGAGGCATGAGGGCCCCTCCGCAAGGGCAAGCCAAACTAAATGGCCTTGCCATCTTGGATGCGGCACCCCAAGGAGTCATCACTGTTATTTACAGTATCATCGAGCCCGCGCAAGTTTGCGAGCTCAGGAGGATTATCAAGAAGGCCAAGCACATGAGGGAAAAGCTCTCTGTTTAGCCCACCATAAAGAAAGGGAAGACCGAGATACAAGACATCAAGACCTTTTCCAACAAAGACTTGGAGAGAATTCAAAGCCCACAAAACAACGCCTTGGTAGTAATGCTTCGTGTCAAGGATTTTGACATCAAGCAAATTTTGATCGACTAGCGTAGTTCAGTCGAGATCATATATTACTACGCATTCAAGCAAATGAAATTGGAGGAAGGGGACTTGGCTCCCACAACGTCACCTTTGGTCGGCTTCAACTCACAGCCGGAATGGCTGATCGAGAAGATCATTTTACCGGTCAAAGCGGGATGGTAACAAAGCAAGTAGAGTTCTGGGTGCTGAAGGTCCATCGACGTATAATCTGATCTTGGGAAGGGGTTAGTTGCATGCCATGCGGGCAGTGGCTTCGACTTATCATCAGGTCATGCGTTTTCCCGGCCTAACCAGACAAATTGAAGAGGTTTGGGTAGACCAATTCATGTCAAAACAATGCTTCATTGCGGTTAACGGAAGCCAGGTGGCGAAAGGTTTCGTTCAAATAACCAAAAGGCAAGGAGGTCTTGGAAGATGTGGGAAGAAAAGTCAAAGAGAAATTAGTTAAAGACTTGGTGGAGGTTCGGATTGATAAGAATGATTCGAGCAAATTCTTCCTCTTGGGCTCATCATTGTCTAGCACCGAGCAGATGGACTATGTCAACTTCCTCGTCTCCAACATTGAAGTCTTTGGGTGGATGCCTTACGATATTCCTGGCGTCGACCCTAGCTTCATTTGTTACTAGTTGAATGTCTTTTCCAATGCACGACCAGTTATACAGAGAACACAACGCTCAGCCTTGCACTATGCTGAGGTGGTAGCAGAGAAGGTTAAAAACTTGCTAGAGGCATGGGCAATTGAAGAAGTGCAATACCCCAAAGGGATCTCTAACACGGTGGTAGTGCCGACGAAGAATGGAAAATGGCGGGTATGCGTCAACTACAAGACGGTCAACCGTGCCTGCCCGAAGGATAGCTTTCCGCTCCTAAGGATTGACCAATTGGTGGACCTTACCGCTGGTCACCAGAGATTTAGCTTCCTTGATGCATACCACGGTTACCACCAAATTGCCATGTACGAGTCGGACAGAGAAATCACATCCTTCACCATGCTGAGAGGCTTGTATTGTTACAAGGTTATGCCATTTGGCTCAAGAACGCCGGGGTGACTTTCCAAAGGATGGTGACCAAAATTTTTGCTCTTCTTCTCGGCCGCACTATGGATGCCTATATTGACGACATGGTGGTGAAGAGCAAATATGAGTCCCATAAACTGCGCTTGAATGCTTTTAAGTGCGCTTTCGGTGTGGGTATAAGAAAGTTTTTGGGCTTCTTAGTGACAAACAGGGGTATAGAAGCTGACCCTTCGTAGATCAAGGCGATCCAAGAGTTGGAGCGACCAAACTCCATAAAGGACGTGTAGTATCTCACCGGAATGGCAGCCACTCTGAACAGATTTATCAGCCGGTCATCAGATCGCTGCAGGCCCTTCTTCAAAAGTTTGAAAGCCAAGTTTTTCTAGGATGCAGAATACGACTGCGCTTTAACGGACTTGAAGGCCTATCTCTCTTCCACCCCAATCCTGGTCACCCCACAGCCTGGCGAAGAGCTCTATCTATACTTGGCCATTTTTCGATATGCAGTAAGTGCAGTGCTTGTCTGAGCTGAGGGAGTTCAGCATCTCTCTATCTTCTATGTTAGTAAGACACTACTCTCAGCTGAATCAAGATATCTGCCACTTGAAAAATTGGCCCTAGACCTCATGATGACCTCTAGAAAGTTAGCAGTAGAATTTTGAAGTAAGCGGTAGAGCTGGGGTAGTACGACATCCAGTTCCAGCCGTGCACAACTATCAAAGCTTAAGCCCTTGCTGACTTTGTGGCGAAATTTGTGCCTAGCACTTACCCTGTTTGTCCTATTGATTTAGCTAGTGCGAATTTGACACAACCCACGATTGTGATGACACAAAAAAGGGGTGAGGAACGAGCAGTAGAATGACAAGATAGTATCGGGCTAGCAGAAAAAAGGCAGGCCGATTTATCAAATGACAAGCTGGGTGAAAATGCAGGAGAACAGCTGGAAGAGCCGATCAGTGCCTCTGATTTGAGAAACTCTCAAAACCCCTCAAACAGTTGGAAGTTGTTCGTTGGGGAGATACGAAAGCTCTTCGTTGATGGAGCCTTCAGCAGGCATGGCGTCGGGCTGGGGGTCGTGTTGACCTCGACAGATGGACTGACCATAGAGCATACTATCAGGCTTGGATTCCCAACATCCAACAATGAGGCGGAATACGAAGCCCTCCTCGCCGGCTTGAAGAGCACTCTACGAATGAAGGTTTTAAAGCTTATGGTATTTAGCGACTCCACAATGGTGGTCAATCAGGTCTAGAGGGAATATAAGGCCGAAAATGAAAGGATGGCCAAGTATCAAGTGATGGTACGCGCTGAGGTCAAAAAGTTTGCTGCAATAAGAATGGAACAAATCAACCGCGAAAAGAATAGTCAAGCCGACGAATTGGCCAGCCTGGCATCTATGCAAACCACCTTCGCAAATCCTTTGATGATTGGGTTCTTGCCCCGACCAAGCATCGAGGAACCAGAGGTGCCCGAGGTACTCTGTGCCAACTTGGGACTATCTTGGATGGATCCAATCATCACCTTCCTAAAAGATCGGGTCCTGTCCACCGAGAAGAAGGAAGCCAACAAGATAAGGACCAAATCTGAGTGGTTTTGGTCTACTCTATCCGACGCCTTGTATAAAAAGTCCTTCACTGAACCATACCTAAAATGTGTCCACCCGAGCAAGGTTGAAGCTTTCCTCTTTGAAATTCACGAAGGAATGTGTGGTAGCCATATCGGGGGCAAATCGTTGGCATATCGAGCCATTTCTCAAGGCTATTGGTGGTCGTGCATGCAGGCTAATGCACAGAAATATGTTCGCAAATGCGAGAAATGCCAAACGTTCTCTCACCAGATCCACCAGCCGACCAGAGAGTTGCTCCTCCTGACTAGCCCATGGCCATTTACGCTTAGGAGGCTGGACATCGTGGGACTGCTCCCAATGGCTCTAGGTAACGGCAAGTTCTTCATCGCCGCTACTGATTACTTCACTGAATGGGTGGAAGCCGAGCCGTTGGCCACCATCAAGGAGAAAGATATGAAGAAGTTCATCTGTCATCACTCGATTTGGAGTCCCAATGGCCCTTATCTCGGATAACGACAAGTAATTTGATAGGAAACTCTTCTGCGGATTTTGCAAAGAGTTGAATGGTCAAGATGAAACTCCAAACAAGACTATCTTGGACAGGCTGAAGAAACGACTAGAGAAGGCCAAAGGAAAGTGGGTTGAAGAACTCCCTAACGTGCTCTAAGCATACTGAATTACCCCAAGGCAGTCTTCAACTTTTCTCTCTCAGTCGTCTTGGTCTTATTATCAGCAATGGCCTCCTGCAGACTTTGCTGCATAGAGATCATGCGCTCGTGGGCCAAATAGTTCTTCTGTGCAGCCTGCAACAAAGTAGGCGTCAGCACATCGAAACCGAGCAATAAGTTGTCAACAGAAGGGCTAGGGGATCGCTTACTTACTAGAACAATTGACTTTGCTGCCGAGCGGAGGACTTTCAGATCAGACAATTCCTCGTGCTTCTTCATGTTTGATGGGAGGAGTAAACCCTTGATCATGTTGAAGCTGAGCGAATAATCTTTGTCAGCATAGACCGAGTCAGCCGTGGTCACTGTTTGACCTTTATATTTTAGCTCAGGCGGCCAGACTAGCAGGGCAGTGGAGCGTGTTGATTTCTCGGCCAAATGTTGGTCAGTCTGTTCCCCCTGGTCAGCAGATGACAGCTCAGTTGAATCCTCATCAACCAAGCATTACTCAGTCTGTGACCGCCTTGACCTCTTTTTCGATCTGCCAGCACCTTGTTTGCTGGCCAGAGCTAGAACTAGGCCAGATTCCTGTGTAGATGGTTGTGATGATTGGCCTATTGCCTTCTCAATCGGCGAAGAATCGCTCAATTCGCCGTGATCATGGACTTGATGGCTCATTTTAGCCATTTCTTGCTTGGCAATTAAGGGAACAAGTCTAATCGGCAGAAGATTTGGATCCGGCTCTAGAGAGCCACGAAGGAAATTGGTAACCTTGTTTTTCCGCGGTGTCGTGTGCCAGTAGATCGACTCGTATCCGAGCAATTTATAAGACTCTCGTTCTTCGATCGGATACCGTAGAGAAACTCTGATAGCCTCTTGGTTGGCGTGAGAATAATCGTCTTCCAAGATTTTGTAATCTGCAAAAATAAAGCAAGTATTAGATCGGCAGAGACAGAGCAGATACAAAATTAAAACCGTGCTGAGTTGCTCACCAGCGCTCCCAAAGTTTTTCCATATGTATCAGCTCGGTATGGGCGCTTCGATGTCTTCATAATGGCCGAACACCCATAAAAAGTCATCATCATTCATCTCTTTATCTGGGTTACCCTCTACAAGATTTACTCGGCCCTTTCTAACCTTCATGTACTAGCAGAAGCCCCCTATATTCCTACTAAGTGTGTATTGGTGGAATATCTAGGCAAGGCCAAGGTTCAGACCAAGTATCCGGTTTAGCGCGGCCATACTGTTTATTATTTTGTAAGTGTTGTTGGAGATCTGGGTTGGGCACAACCTAGTCTGCCTCAAAAACTCGCAGACCAGGGGCTGGACCGGGAAGCAGAGGCTGCCCTCCACTATAGATACTACGGTGAAGGGGAAAGCATCCTATTTTCCCTATGAAATGTCTCCTTTTTTGGCAACGCTAAGTGGACGTCGTCTAGAATGTTGAATTCCTTTTGGAACTCAACCATGGCATGCTTTTCCGAGCAAGCTTTCGGCAAATCGTTCAAGAATAGTAGATGGCAAACACTTTGACTTAGACGCACTGATGCAAATGTAATGCAAAGAAACACATAAGTGTAGATAAAACAATAGATTATGAGTTCGAGTCAAGCTCTCTAAATCTCCAGCGTAGTCGCCAGAAACTATAGCCCGACTTTTTCGCGCCCCCTTTCGATGAGCTCGAATTGGTTTTACAGTTCGGATTCCTGTCACGGTTCTAAATCTAGTCTCACAAAGTGAAATGTGACATTGATAAACACCAAAGAGTCCAATCCGGCAAATCATTTTGGAAAATCAAATTTTGAATCAAATAATGCCAAAACTGGACTACTTTGCCAGATTATAGAGTTGCCACCTAAATATTTTTTTTTTGGGAAATTTAGGAAACCCTGACTCATACCAAAGGCCACGTGTCCATCATCACCAAAGTTGCCTTGGCTCAGGAACTTGGGTACGAGAGGGGAAGGTCCAGAAATGAGCACCCCTGCTCTCCCGATCAAAGATCGGCCTCTACTAACCATGATATGTCATTTTATAAACACATGTGTTCTTATGCTAGTTATTAGCTAACTTTACTACATGACGCACACAAGCAAGTATAGACTAAGTCGCAAGACTTGGAACATTTCAACTCATGTTTGTTTTCGAAAATAGTTTGAATTTGCCACCCTCAAGTGTGCTAAAACGTGGATTTTCCATCAAACATGATGGGCTTAAAACATGATTTGCCACTTCGCAAGGCGGGCTTAAAACATACATTCATTGAACTGTTCCAATTCAAGCAACAAAGCCTTCATCCACATGGATTCATCCAATTAATCATTTAAGCAAATAGCCTCATGGCAAGCATGCTATCATGGCAACATTCATATCTCATGCGATATGCTAAAGCGTAAAACTCACCAAGTACTCCATGCCAAAACAAAAGCTAGTTAGAAAGAATGCATGATCCTAACTATACAAGATGCCTAATACAACACATGCAATAATGCGATTAATAGACTCGGCTACTAATATAGCATATGATACAATTTGATAACATGTTTTAAAACATGTATTCAAATAAGTATTGAATTTGCAAAGCAGTTTGTATGATGCGCCGAGCCTCGGTCCATGCAAGACAAATGAATGATGCAAACATGCGAGCATAAGGTATGCCAAAAAAATGTTCCTAATCTAACCATCAAAAGAGGATAAATAAAAGGGAGAAAGACGTGGGGTTGGAAGACATGCACACATGCACGCACACTTATTACAACATTATGCCCTCGCAGAGGAGTGTCTGAATGAATAAGCTAGCTTGCTACGCTAATTAAGCTAACTATTACAACACAAAACTAATTAACTATTCTAGTTAACTAATTATTACAACAATTGAGACAAATTAACTAACTAATCTAAGCTGGCTAAAAAATTACAAACCAAATTGAACTTATTAATTATGACACTTGAAATTGAATAATTAGCTACGCTAACTAACTAAAGCAATTAAATGGCCTCAAGGGCGAGGGATGCATGCATGCTCGGTTGGTCCACCCAAAAATACCCTTGCCTTGCTATCGGATGCTTCTGTTTGCACTCATTTGATCACCGAAAATTGTACCAACTTCCAGATTACCTCTGCTCCAACACTGGAACACATTTATGCAAAATTCACAGGTGGCCAGTCGGCTACAAAAGGTGGCTGTCGGCCACAACAACTGGCCAGTCGGCTACTTCAAGTGGTCGATCGGCCACCCCCTTTTCTAGACTTCATCTTTTGCTACAACAGAGAGCAAACAAAGGCAAAGCAATGCATTTTCAAGAAATATATGTACTGCTATCCTCCTTATCATCTCTCAAGCTCAAAGGAGTGTAGCTCTTGGCTCTTAAGCCACCAACCAAGCATTCTCAATGCAAGATGGCTAGAGAACCAAGCTTGTACAAGGTCAGTGAGTGCTCAAACAAGACAAAAACAACCACCACTCTATCATGCATGATCAAGGGTGACGGTGACCAAGAATAATGACACATTTTATCACTTTTATTATGAAATGTCCCATTTTTCTTGTGTTCAGATTAATGTCCGATCCAAACACATGCAATGCAACACAAAGATGGTTAGCTTGCCTCTTTTACTTGTCTATTTTATTTACTCATTTTGCATTATCGATTAGTCCTTTAATCGATTAAGTCCAAAGTGAGAGTCCTCTAATTGAAAGTAGGCTTAAACCACAAGTGCCTTGAGCATGAAAGAGTCCTCATGTCGTTGGTTAGTAGAAACCCTCAAGAGAGGATTAAAACCATTAAGCATAAGTGTCTTAATTTCACACTCAAGCCAACAAAGGGTTCAAAGCCACTTTCCAAACAAAGTAAAGAGTGAAGAATAGAGGGAGGTTGCAGATATTTTAGTGCTGACATGGCATGCAAAATGACACTAAATCATGTAAGCAACACATGCAAGTCATGTTTAAGAGCCTAACTCATTATGCTAATGAAGACCATTACACTATAGCCATGCAATACAAGCCTCAACTGACCAAATCAGCTCAAAACAGAGTTGAAATATGCCAAAACAGTGGCTAAAACTTGCTGAGATTAAGGCACAAAAGGCTAGAAAAACATGCTCAAATGTTAGCTTGCAAACAAGACTCAAGAGCAAACCTAAAAAAAGCAATGAAAGAGTGAAGCAAATGAGCATGTGACAAAGCTATAAGCATTGAAATTACATGTAAAAAGACACTTCAACATGCAACCATTTCAAGCAAATCAAGTTTGAAGGGCTAGAATACCAAGCTAGTGAAGCTATTTGCACTACAACTATGCAAAAAAAGGCTCATATGACCAAGACAGCCCAAAACAAAGCTAAAACCAGTCAAAATAGTAGCTAAAACATGCTTGAATTAAGCTAAGTTAAACCACAAAACATGCTACCATAGAATGCTAACTAGGCATGCAAGTGAGACACAAGGAGTGGAGGCCAACCCCTTCATTTTTGGACTTCAACACATGTTTTCCATGACTGAAATAACTCCGAATTTCAGTGGTTTAAAGGGCCAAAAAGTTTGATTTTAATATGCTAAAAGATGGTGCAAAAAGCTTCACAATTAAGCAACAATAATGGTGGACAGCCCCTTAGCACAAAATAACTTCAAACTACCATATTAAGCTTCAAAAATCAGAGTTTTTTTGTAGTTGAAAACTAGGCCAAAACCAAGATAAAAAGATGGCTAAACAAGTAATCAAAATAAAGCCTACAAGGCAAGTCCTATACCTCTTGAAGCACAGCACAAAACAGTCACAATTCTAAGCTAAAACCACCCTTAGGAGCTCAAACTAAGCCTCAAAGAACCTCAGCTCCAAGATGAGGATGTTTGGTTAAGGGTCATTGTGAAAAAGTGCAGAGAAAATCAACTATAATGCACAAAACAAGAGGGGAGAGAGAGAATTCTAGAGAGAGAGGGAGAAATTTACTCAAAATTATCCAACCCCTCAAAATGGGGAGAGACCCCCCCTATATATAGATAATCAAGCTAAATGCTTGTATTCATCCCTCCATACACGTGTATGGAGATGAGCATTAGTGAACAACAGCTAGCACAACTGGCAAATAAATATCTGAAAAAAAAGAAAAATGGCCGTCGGCCATCATCAGTGGCCGACCTGCCATCAATGTTGCCAACCGACCATCAACATAGCCGACTGGCCACCACTGGTGGCCGACAGGCACAAGTCATGGCCGGCAGGCTATGGGGATGGCCGGCAGACCACCCTCTCCTCCAGAATTGAAGCAACAAGCTCTTGGTCCATAACCAAGAACAAAATAGACAAGATTAGAGGCTCCAAGGCAAGGCGCTCAGCCAAGACCTTCAGGGACTCAAAATGAACACAAGCAAGCACAATCATCGGGTGTTCAAACGATGACGTCCAAGTCTTGAGGACGGTAAAAAATGGGGTATCTACAATATGTTTTAGGTATAATTAAATTAAGATTTGAGTAAATTTGATGCAGTTATGTAATAGAAACTTCCAAAAAAATAAAAGAAGAATAGATCAAGCCTAACAGACTTTGGCAACTTCAATTCAATATGTGTTTTATTAAACATCAACACATCTCAAACTTCAGCAGCTCCTCAGGCATCATTCAAAACTCCTACTTGGCTCTAATACCAATTTGTAGGTTTTTGATAGAAATAAAGTGCAAGAGCTAGCAAAAACAAACTTAATTTTGAGACTTCTTTTCCTTAAGTTTTATTGATCATCAAAACACTAATTTATACAACTTATCAAAACAGAAAACGCATAAAGAATGCAGCTAAATCTACTGCAGTTACATAACATAAACTTCTAGAAAAATAGTAGAAGAAAATGTCAAGCCTAACAGACTTTGACAACTTTAACTCAGCATGTGTTTTATTAAACCTCAACATATCTCAAACATCATTATTAATTTGTTATAACTTCAATTATTGTCTTGTTGTGACGCTGAACCTCCGAGTACCGAATTTGGGTCGTGACACTAAAAACATAGCAAATAGACTACCCTAACTAATTTTGGATAATGTAAACATACTTTGATAGTGATATAATAAATATTTTAAAAATAAATATACAAATTTCTTAATTAAAGTTTAAAAATGTTAATAAATATGCAAAATTATACACATGTTTTTTATTTTGGTATTAGAAAGTATTAAAGTATATAATTAAAACTTTAAAACAAAAAAATAAATAGTGAACAATAAAAAAAAAAAAATCTTTAGTAATTAGAATTGGGCAATGAAGAATACTTGTACAAAAAATCAGCATCATTGGATATTGATAAACCGATAAACAAGTTGCATTTTTTTTTTATTATTATAGAATGGACGATTTAAGTTTAAACTAATAATTATCGTTCATTAAAACAAATAAAATTTATTTCTGTTTCTAATATATCCGATTAAATTAATTTTTTGTATAACTCATCTTTATTGCTACAACTACGAGTTGAACGGTTCAAATTATAGTTGTAAGTCTAGTGTAAAACCCATAAAATAGAATATGAAAGGGTATCGAGGATAGGAGTATGGAGAGGAGCATTGTCCACTGGAAGGTACCCTACTAGATCAAAGTCATCAAATTATAGTTCCTTGTCCTTTTATTTTGAGCAATATTTGGGTACGGGCAGTATATTTGTCTAACTAGGTAAGAGGGCGATTTGTGCCAAATAATGGGCCGAGCTACACCAACACGGAATATGGTGTTGGGTCGTGAAAACTTGGGGCGCGTTGTGAAGCCGAATTGGATCCGTACTGAATATGTTGCAACGCCGGATTAGGATTGTCTAGGATGTACTTGGCTGAGCTAAGACTTCATGGAACACGATGTCAGACTGAGTTTGACCCACGCGGATTATGGTGTTGGGCTAGACTTGGCCGAACAGGCTCACGGCGAGGGCCATGCTGTAGACTGTTCGAACTGCAGTTATGAAGATAGACAGTCCATAAGATTGCGGTGCGTAGTCGAGATGTCGAACAGTGTGCCCGACTTTGGTCGGCATTGATAGGTCAGTTTGGTTCGGCTTAACATTAAGCAGTCCAACGTGATGTTTATGTTTTACCAAGTAATAGCTTGGTTCAATATTCCACGTGGACCAATGACGAGAAAAGAGGAATCCACTCCTGGTATGCGTCAATACCGTTTGGTGGTGCAACAAACCCTATATGCTGGTTTCGGTCTCTACATGTGTAAGAAAGGTAGAGGGGAGCACAACCGCCTATCCAGGAAGGACGACAGAGGTAGTGTGCCCACAATTTCTGAGGCTGCATAGCCAGCCTTGAAAAGGAGGAAGAGGCACACGTTGGTGGTAAGCAACATAAAGCAATCTTGAACTCTCTCTCTCTCTCTCTCTAGAGTGCTCTGCCTTCTCTCTTCTCCTAGAAAGCTAACTTGACCGTCGAAGGGGTTTTTCGGCAAATCCACTCGCCGGGTAGCTCACTTTTGTTTTGTTCACAGCGCGACGGAGTCCTAATGAACTAAGATGAGCCTGGTAGCAAGGAGGTACAGAGCAAAGCGAATATTTCTCTCCCGTACAATTGGCACCGTCTGTGGGAAGTTGTTTGACAGACAAACCTTGTTCTACTAGCCTTGTTGACTGTCTTCCATAGCAAACATCAACGAAACATCGATGTCCATCGTCGACGAAATCACTCTAGAGTCAGTCTGGAGAAGAGATGGTCCCCCTGCTATTCTAACCATGGCCGCCCTAGAGACCTCATCAAGTAGGCAGCCTAGGGACGCGCGAGACAAACGCGTGAGGAGCACTGACCATTTGAAGAGTCCTAAAGGTCACCGACAATGAGAAGAATTGTATGTTCAGTGCCTGGAGCACAAACTCAGGGACCAAGACGCCCTCATTCGGAAGATGGAGGCTGAAATGAAGACGTTGAAGCAACAAATCAAAGGGAAGGGTGTTACTAGAGTGGGCGACCACAATGAGCGCATCCAATCTTGTCGCTCCGACATTCATCACCAACGGGGGACACCCTAGCTCTCCATTACCAAAAGTTACAGAGTTAGCGATTTTGAACCACCGATGGAGAGGTCCTACACGCGCGACAACAGCTACTATCCCTCGCGTCCATCGACGACGTCAAAATACTCATATTTCGCCCGTTCGGAGGACCTGAGGGACGTACTGGAGGAGCAAGCATGCCGCGGAGGTCCAAAGAGTGCCGGTGTTGCAAAGGCTGAGTCCTCAAATCCGTTACAATGAGGAGGTGGCCATACCACCGCATAGAGTGGTGGTTCCGACACCGGTGGACAGAGACTTGGCACGCCTCATCGCCACTTCGCTGTCTCCAGAGATAGAGAGCATGCCCCTCCCTGCTGGATTCCATCAACCAAAGTTCACGCAAGACGGATCCGTACATGCACGTTAGTCATTATCGACAAGTAATGGCAGGCCATCGGTGCAATGATGCCTTGATGTGCCTCATATTCCCAATAAGTTTGGGAGAACTGGGGCTGAAATGGTTCGAAAGGCTCCCGGAAGGGAGAGGTGGCAACAGTTGGCGAAAGCCTTTGTCACCAGATTCAAGACCAACACTCAAACGACCAAAGCGGTCGACCACCTCCTAGGCATCAAGATGGAGTCAGGTGGTTCTTTGAAGGCTTGGAAGACTTATAACGGGATCTTGGATTGCCCCACTAATTTGGCAATCGCCCAATACAAGCGAGGTCTACCATCGAACATAGACTGCGAGACTCGCTCACGATGCCCGGCCCACAACCATGGAATCATTGATGCAGCGGATAAACGAACACATCGGAGTTGAGGATAATGTTGCTACCGCCACCACAATTGAGAAGGCAAATCTCGTTGCGGCGGACAAACGTGTGGCTAAAAAGGTTCATTTGGTGGGGCATGAGGATAACCGCCCTAATAACTGAGTAAGATAGCAACACCACGGAATTGGCAGCAATGACAAAACCAAAAGACGTGGGGGTGACCGGGATAATACTCTACGCAATGAAGAGAAAGATGCCAAGAGAAAGTTGAAGGCGCGAACCCATATCACAACGGTCTTCAAAATCCCAATTTATCGTATCTTTAGAGAGATTAGGGATGAGCCATATGTCCGATGGCCAGCAAAATTGGGGGGCGCTCAGAGGGACTTCAACTCAAGGTACTGTTGCACTTTCTATGAAGAAAGGGGGCTCCGAATGGAAGACTGCGTGCCGCTGAAACAATACTTGAAAGAGCTGGTTGTGGCTGGGCACTTAGACCAATACATAGATGGATGCATGAGGGCCACTCCGCAGGGCAAGCCGAACTAAATGGCCTTGCCATCTTGGATTCGGCACCCCAAGGAGTCATCAATGTTATTTACGGTATCATCGAGCCTGTGCAAGTTTGCGAGCTCAGGAGGATTATCAAGAAGGCCAAGCACATGAGGGAAATGCTCCCTGTTTAGTCCACCATAAAGAAAGGGAAGACCAAGGTACAAGACATCAAGACCTTTTCCAGCAAAGACTTGGAGAGAATTCAAACCCCACACAACGACGCCTTGGTAGTAATGCTTCGTGTCAAGGATTTTGACATCAAGCAAATTTTGATCAACTAGGGCAGTTCGGTTGAGATCATGTATTACTACGCATTCAAGCAGATGAAATTGGAGGACAAGGACTTGGCTCCCGCAACGTCACCTTTGGTCGGCTTCAACTCACAGCCGAAATGGCTGATCGAGAAGATCATTTTGCCAGTCAAAGCAGGATGGTAACAAAGCAAGTAGAGTTCTGGGTGCTGAAGGTCCCATCGACGTACAATCAGATCTTGGGGAGGGGTTAGTTGCATGCCATGTGGGTAGTGGCTTTGACTTATCATCAGGTCATGTGTTTTCCCGGCCTAACCAGAAAAATTAAAGAGGTTTGGGTAGACCAATTCATGTCAAAACAATGCTTCGTCGCAGTTAACGGAAGCCAGGTGGCGAAAGGTTTCGTTCAAATGATGGAAAAAATAAAAGCCAAGGAGCTCTTGGAAGATGTGGGATAAAAATTCGAAGAGAAATCAGTTAAAGACTTGGTAGAGGTTCGGATTGATGAGAACGATTCGAGCAAATTCTTTCTCTTGAGCTCATCATTGTCTAGCACCGAGAAGATGGACTATGTCAACTTCCTTGTCTCCAACATTAAAGTCTTTGCGTGGACACCTTACGATATGCCTGGCGTCGACCCTAGCTTCATTTGCTACTAGTTGAATGTCATTCCCAATGCACGGCCAGTTATACAAAGAACACGGCGCTCGGCCTTGCACCACGCTGAGGTGGTGACGAAGGAGGTTAAAACCTCGCTGGAGGTTGGGGCAATTAAAGAAGTGCAATACCCTAAATGGATCTCTAACACGGTGGTAGTGCCGAAGAAGAATGGGAAATGGCGGGTATGCGTTGACTACAAGACAGTCAACCGTACCTGCCCGAAGGATAGCTTTCCGCCCCTAAGGATTGACCAGTTGGTGGACCTTACCGCTGGTCACCAGAGATTTAGCTTCCTTGATGCATACCACGGTTACCACCAAATCGCCATGTACGAGCCGGACAGAGAAATCACATCCTTCACCACGCTGAGAGGCTTGTATTATTACAAGGTTATGGCATTTGGTCTCAAGAACGCCGGGGCGACTTTCCAAAGGATAGTGACCAAAATGTTTGCTCTTTTTCTCGGCTGCACTATGGATGCCTATATTGACAACATGGTGGTGAAGAGTAAATATGAGTCCCATAAACTGCGCTTAAATGCTTCTAAGTGCGCTTTCGGTGTGGGTATAAGAAAGTTTTTGGGCTTCTTAGTGACGAATAGGGGTATAGAAGCTGACCCTTCGTAGATCAAGGTGATTTAAGAGTTGGAGCAACCAAACTCCATAAAGGACGTGTAGCATCTCATTGGAATGGCAGCCACACTGAACAGATTTATCAGTCGGTCATCAGATCGTTGCAGACCCTTCTTCAAAAGTTTGAAAGCCAAGTTTTTCTAGGATGCAGAATACGACCGCGCTTTAACAGACTTGAAGGCCTATCTCTCTTGCGCCCCAATCCTGGTCACTCCAGCTTGGCGAAGAGCTCTATTTATACTTGGCCATTTTTCGATATGCAGTAAGCGCAGTGCTTGTCTGAGCTGAGGGAGTTCAGCATCTCTCCATCTTCTATGTTAGTAAGACACTACTCCCAGCCGAATCAAAATATCTGCCGCTTGAAAAATTGGCCCTATACCTCATGATGACCTCTAGAAAGTTGGCATACTATTTCCACGCCCACACAATAGTAGTGTTAACTGAATTCCCGCTTAAGGTGCTCTTTGAGAAGGTGAATTTTACCATCAGAATTTTGAAGTAGGCGGTAGAGCTGGGGCAGTATGACATCCAGTTCCAGCCATGCACAACTATCAAAGCTCAAGCCCTTGCTGACTTTGTGGCAGAATTTACTCCTAGCACTTACCATGTTTGTCCTATTGATTTAGCTAGTGCGGATTTGGCATAGCCCACGATTGCGATGACATAAAAAATGGGTGAGGAACGAGCAATAGAACGACAAGACAGTATCAAGCTAGTAGAAGAAAGCTGGGCCGATTTATTGAATGACAAGCTAGGTGAAAATGCAGGAGAGCAGTTGGAAGAGCCGATCAGTGCCTCCGATTTGAGAAACTCTCAAAACCCCTCCAACTGTTGGAAGTTGTTCATTGGTGAGATGTGAAAGTTCTTCATTGATGGAGCCTTCAGCAGGCAAGACGTCGGGCTGGGGGTCATGTTGACCTCGACAGATGGACTGACCATAGAGCATGCTATCAGGCTTGGATTCCCAACATCCAATAATAAGGCGGAATACGAAGCCCTCATTGCCGGCTTGAAGAGCACTCTACGAATGAAGGTTTTAAAGCTTATGGTATTTAGTGACTCCACACTGGTGGTCAATCAGGTCTCTGGGGAATATGAGGCCAAAAATGAAAGGATGGCCAAGTATCAAGTGATGGTACGTACTGAGGTCAAAAAGTTTGCTGCAATAAGAATGGAACAAATCAACCGCGAAAAGAATAGTCAAGCCGATGAATTGGCCAGCCTGGCATCTATGCAAACCACCTTTCCAAATCCTTTGATGATTGAGTTCTTGCCCCGACCAAGCATCGAGGAACCAGAGACGCCCGAGGTACTCTGTGCGAACTTGGGACTGTCTTGGATAGATCCAATCATCACCTTCCTGAAAGATCAGGTCCTGCCCACCGAGAAGAAGGAAGCCAACAAGATAAGGGCCAAATCTGAGCGGTTTTGGTTTTCTCTATCTGGCGCCTTGTATAAAAAGTCCTTCACTGAACCATACCTAAAATGTGTCCACCCCAGCAAGATTGAAGCTTTCCTCTTTGAAATTCACGAAGGAATGTGTGGTAGCCATATTGGGGGCAAATCGCTGGCATATCGACCCACTTCTCAAGGCTATTGGTGGTCGTGCGTGTAGGGTGACACACAGAAATATGTTCTCAAATGCAAGAAATGCCAAAAGTTCGCTCACCAGATCCACCAGCCGACCAGATAGTTGCTCCCCCTGACTAGCCCATGGCCATTTGCGCTTTGGGGGCTGGACATTGTGGGACTGTTCCCAACGGCTTTGGGCAACCACAAGTTCTTCATCGTCGCTACTGATTACTTCACTGAATGGGTGGAAGCCGAGTCGTTGGCCACCATCAAGGAGAAAGATATGAAGAAGTTCATCTGGCAAAATTTCATCACTCGGTTTGGAGTCCCAAAGGCCCTTATCTCGGATAATGACACGTAATTTGATGGGAAACTCTTCTGCAGATTTTGCAAAGAGTTGAATGGTCAAGCCGAAACTTCAAACAAGACTATCTTGGATGGGCTGAAGAAACGGCTAGAGAAGGCCAAAGGAAGGTGGGTTGAAGAACTCCCTAACGTGCTCTGGGCATACCGAATTACCCCAAGGTGTTTGACCGGGGAGACTCCATTTGCCCTAGCTTATGGCATGGAGGTAGTCATCCCCCTGGAGATCGGCATGCCAACTATCCGATCTGAAAACTTTGAGCCTGACTTGAATGGTGAAGCTATTGCCCTAGAGTTGGACCTGGCTGAAGAAAGAAGGAAACAGGCACTAATCCGCATCGCGGCCTATCAACAAGAGCTGTCCAAGAAATACAATAAGACTGTGCATCCACGTCTGTTCAAAGTTGGGGACTGGGTCTTGAGGAAGGTGATAGGCAACACGCTGGTCCTGGAGAAGGCAAATTAAGTGCAAATTGGGAAGGGTCGTACAAGATAGTAAGCGTGGCCGGCAAAGGGGCATACCATCTGGAGGACTTGGATGGAAAAGCCATACCAAGGCCATGGAATACGGCCAACCTCAAGCTATTTTACTTTTGAAATGTAATCTTTTTTCCCTTTTTATTTGAAACTTGGCCTTTTGTCACTACATGTAATGTATGATGTGCAATGGAAAAAGGCCACTTCTTTCTCTTGTATTATGTGTTTCTGTATTAAAGTACTAAGCTACTGAGTGCTAGGGGCAATTCGGCCTTAGCTGCGATGGTCTACCGTGCAGAAAATTAGGGCACAAGACTGGGTTGACTTCGCTCAAACCAGGCTGACTTTGCCTACTGTGCAAACAGTTCGCTTGTTCTAAGTTGATTTTGCTCATATTTGCCTGAGCTGATTTTACTCGCCTCCATTGAGCTGATTTTTCTCATATTTGCCCTAGCTAATTTTGCTTGCCTCCGTCGAGCTGAGTTTACTCAGGTTAAAAGCAAGTTGGTGTTCTTCCTAACCTCTGCTTCAACCGAGCTGAAATGGCTCTTCTCTGAGCTGATTTTGTTCTCCGGGAAAAAGTTGGTGTTTCACCTAACTTTCGCTATAAAACCGAGCTAACTTTGCTCACCTAAAAATGAGTATGCGCTTTGTCCAACTCAAGAATCCCTCAACCCGAGCTGGTTTTGCTCGCCCGGGGAAAAAGTTGGAGTTCTGTCCAACTTCTGCTTTGAACCGAGCTGAATTTGCTCACTGGGGAGACAGTTATGCTTACCCAATTTTGAAAGGGAATTTTTCATGTATGCAAATTCAAAAGTGGACCGAACAGTTTTATCTCAGCGATGTGCAAATTTAGCAGGATAAAGTGAACCGATCAGTTTTATCTCGGCAACAGTAAAAGCCATAGTTTCGATCATTCAAACAAGGTAGAAAATTTGAAGACACATGCACATCAAAAAGATGGTGATTTTCATTACTGCAGAAGTTTGATTACAAAAGGTGGGGCTGCCAACCCGATTATAATAAAATAAAATAAAAAGGAGGGGGGAGAAATACAAAAGCGCCTAATCTATGTTCACAATTTCCTCCTGCTTGGCTTGGTCTTCCTCAGTTGTGTTCACCGCGGGCTCCTTTTCAATAATGGGGCTCAAATCTGATCCCAGCTCGGCCCTTTCGCCGCCCAGCAAGTTTTTTTCTTTATGGACTGGCTGTCAACTCTCATTGGTCGGTGGGGGGAGTGCAACCTCAGCCGCACTAGCTGCCTGTGCTGCCTCGATCAATTTCTTCTCTACGGCTGTGGCGTAGGTATACATGTACGGAGGAATATATCTTTCATTCCCTCCACTTGAAGGGTTCTTGAAAACGTCAGAGTGAGGGCCATGGCCAAGCTTCTCTACGGCAGCTTTCTAGCCGCATCACCGCATTGAAAGAAGATATCTTTCATTCCCTCCACTTGCCATTAGTACACCTTCTCTCCTTCAGCATAGCAATGATCTTTCGCATTGTCGACTTGCTTTTCTAACTCAGCCTTATGTGCAACGCAGAGCTTGCGCAGCTCGGCCAAATATCTGTCCTTCTTGGCCTACACCGCCCTCTGCTTATCCTCTTCAGCCTTTGCAAGTTGTTTAACAATCTGATCTCGCTTGGCTCTCAGTGCCTCTTACGTGGTCTTCAGCTTTTCTAGTTCGGCCGTCTTGGTCTTATTATCAGCAATGGCCTCCTGCAGACTTTGCTGCACAGAGATCATGCGCTCTTGGGCCAAATAGTTCTTCTACGCGGCCTACAACAAAGTAGGCGTCAGCAGATCGAAACCAAGCAATAAGTTAACAACAGAAGGGCTAGGGGATCGCTTACTTACTAGAACAATTGACTTTGCCGCCGAGCGAAGGACTTTCAGATCGGACAATTCCTCGTGCTTCTTCATGTTTGATGGGAGGAATAAACCCTTGATCATGTTAAAGCCAAGCGAATAATCTTGTCAGCATAGACCGAGTCAGCTGTGGTCACTGTTCGACCTTTATATTTCAGCTCGGGCGACCAGATTGGCGGGGCAGTGGAGCGTGTTGATTTCTCGGCCAAATGTTGGTCAGTCTGTTCCCCCTGGTTAGCAGACGGCAGCTCAGTTGAATCCTCATCGACCAAGCATTACTCAGTCTGTGACCGCCTCGACCTCTTTTTCGATCGGCCAGCACCTTGTTCGCTGGCCAGAGCTAGAACTAGGCCAGATTCCTGCGCAGATGGTTGCAATGATTGGCCTATTGCCTTCTCAACCGGCGAAGAATCACACAGTTCACCGTGATCATGGACTTGATGGCTCGAATTTTAGCCATTTCTTGCTCGGCAGTTAAGGGAACAAGTCTAATCGACAAAAGATTTGGATCCAGCTCTGGAGAGCCACGAAGGAAATTGGTAACCTTGTTTTTCTGCGGTGTCGTGTGCCGGTAGATGGACTCGTATCTGAACAATTTATAAGACTCTCATTCTTCGATCAGATGCCGTAGAGAAACTCTGATAGCCTCTTGGTTGGCGTGAGAATAATCGTCTTCCAAGTGTTTGTAATCTATAAAAATAAAGCAAGTATTAGATCGGCAGAGACAGAGCAGATACAAAATTAAAACCGTGCTGAGCTGCTCACTAGCGCTCCCAAAGTTTTTCCGTATGTATCAGCCCGGTATGGGCACTTCGATATCTTCATAATGGCCGAACACCCATAAGAAGTCATCATCGTTCATCTCTTTATCTGGGTTACCCTCTACAAGATTTGTTCAGCCCTTTCTAACCTTCAGGTACTAGCAGAAGCCCCCTATATTCTTACTAAGTGTGTATTGGTGGAATATCTAGGCAAGGCCGAGGTTCAGATCGAGTATCCGGTTTAGCGCGGCCATGTTGTTTATTATTTTGTAAGTGTTGTTGGAGATCTGGATTGGGCACAACCTAGTCTGCCTCAAAAACTCGCAGACCAGAGGCTAGACCAGGAAGCAGAGGCTGCCATCCACTATAGATACTATGGTGAAGGGGAAAGCATCCAATTTACCCCATAAAGTGTCTCTTTTTTTGGCAACGCAAAGTGGACGTCATCTAGAATGTTGAATTCCCTTTGGAACTCAGCCATGGCGCCTGGAGAATTAACCATAAATTGGTATTTTCCCATTTATCCTAGTTTTATTTTGTATGATAAACAACTCGGTCAAAATTAGGTGACTTTGGTGATTGTTTGCTCGGTCTTTGAGCCTCACCGACCGTGATGTTGAATGTGCCTGGTCAGTCCTAGTTTG
Organism: Camellia sinensis; assembly: GCF_055761805.1. Taxonomy (NCBI): domain Eukaryota; kingdom Viridiplantae; phylum Streptophyta; class Magnoliopsida; order Ericales; family Theaceae; genus Camellia; species Camellia sinensis. The sequence continues at coordinate 143,210,296 of NC_138968.1, forward strand.
TTCTGCATTATTAAAAAATAAGTGCAAGTATTAGCATGACAGTAAGTGCGCGGCTATCAAAATATGCCTAGCTCGGCTACAATAGTTCCTACTACGCTATAAGCCTTAACTCGGTTTTCATTTTAGCTCGGTCAAGGAGCGTAAGACGTTAGGCCGGTTCTGGGCCTTCATCCTAAGTGCTCAGTGCTTATCTCGGCCATATGCCCCCACAAAGCTCCTTGCGCGGTCACCGCCCTTTGGCAGAACCACAAACTAGTTTTAGCCCGGCTCAATCCTATTTTTAGATCTAAAAATGGGATTCTGCTCGGCTCTATCCAGAATCTACGTTGTTTATCCTAAATGTGAAGTTCATACACTGAAGCTAAAGAGAATGAGGGGCACGTGGCCCCATGTGTGTTTTTATTCCAATTTTGTCTAATTTCTACAGATGCCTATCAATTTTACCCCACGAGAGAGGCATCGGCAGTGTTTCAATAATCACGAATAAAGAAAAATGAAAAAACTCAAAGAACAACAATGGAAAAGAGTTAAAGGCAAGAAGAACTTACGGATTTAGGCACCAAATCGAGTTCCAATCGACCTCAACCTTTGCTGCGATGTCCGCGAAGATGGAGAACACTAGAAGCGGTGCAAGCGGGAGTGACGACGGGGGCAGAAACTCAAGAGTTCAGGGTTTTGTGCAGAGGAGATAAACAGTGACGGGGTTTGAGGTCTAACATTTCGTGTATCTAGGTAATGATGAAGAGATGCCAACTTTTCGAATTTCAAAGATAGTGGGGACAACTATGAGGTTGCACGGAACCAATCAGAGAGGGCCACGTGGCGTCGAAAAGATGGTTTGTCAGTATGGCTGATTGATTGATAACAAGACAATCGGCGCAAGTCCCAATGACCAACCAAAGCGAATAGCTCGGTCAAAAATAGTAATCCCAATCGCGCTTAGCTCGGATGGGATCAAGGGGCAATTGAGAGGGAGATTTGTGCCGAATAGTGGGCCGGGCTACACCAACACGGAATATGATGTTGGGTCGTGAAAGGAGAACTTGGGGCACGTTGTCAGGCTAAATTGGATCTACACTGAATATACTGCAACGCCGGATTAGGATTGTCTGGGATGTACTTGGCCGAGCTAAGACTTCACAGAACATGATATTAAACCGAGTTTGTCCTACGTAGATTACGGTGTTAGGCCAGACCTGGCCGAACAGGCTCATACCGAGGGCCGAGCTGTAGACGGTTTGGACTGCAATTGTGAAGATAGACAGTCCATGTGCAGTGCGTAGCCACGATGCCGAACAACGTACCCAACTTCAGTCGGCATTGATAGGTCGATTTGGTTCGGCTTAACATTAAGTAGTCCAACATGATGTTTATGTTTTACCAAGTAATAGCTCGGTTCAATATTCTACGTGGACCAATGACGAGAAGAGGGGAATCTACTCCTAGTATGCGTCAATACCATTTGGCGATACGACAAACACTATATGGCGGTTTCGGTCTCTACACGTGTAAGAAAGGTAAAGGTGACACAACCGCCTGTCCAGGAAGGACAACAGAGGTTGTGCGCCCACAATCTCTGAGGTTATATGGCCAGCCTTGAAAATGAGGAAAAGGCACACGTTGGCGGTAAGCAACCTGAAGCAATCTCTCTCTCTCTCTCTCTCTCTCTCTCTCTCTCTCTAGAGTGCTTTGCCTTCTCTCTTCTCCTAAAATGCTAACTTGACTGTCGAAGGGGTATTTCGACAAACTCACCCGTCGGGTAGCTCACCTTTGTTTTATTCACAGCGCGACGGAATCCTGACAGAGTGAGACGAGCGTGGTAGTAAGGAGGTACGGAGCGAGGCGAATATTTCTCCCCGTACAACAAGAAAGTATTTTTTTTCAGTTTTTAGTATAACAATAAATAAAATTTAACAAAAAAATGTTGTTCATCATCAATGGAGAATAAGTTCATTTTCACATTTAAAGGGCGAAAAAAAAAAATTCAAACTAAAATCTTTCAAATACACAGAGAAAGGCACACCAGAATTTTGTACTACTTCTGTATTTTTTTATTTGCTCATGAAAATTTCCTCTTCAAACAACTTTCCTTCTCAAACCCAAACACTACTCTATATATATGTATGTATATATTTTTAGCATTCATAATTAGTACCTTACTATATATATATATATATAGCATTTATAATTAGTACCTTTAATCAAGAAGGTTTTTTTTTTTTTTTTTTTTTCCCTTCAGGGCCCTTAAAAAAATATTTATTATGGTTTCTGATAGAAAATGTGTTTTCAGTATTTACGAAAGGGGCCTTTAACAATGATTGTTTTTTTCTTTTTAGATCTTTAGCTAGAAAACAAAATTCTACTCTTTAAAATAAGAGGTGTATTTTTTTCCAATCATGTTGGGGACCCCGGTGGGAGCGACCCCCAGCACTCCTACCTCCACGTGGGGGACTCCAAGTGGTGGAAAAAAAAAAAAAAAAGAAGTTATGGACTAATCAAAAAACAGTGGGGGTGGTGGGAGTCACCCCCACTGGGTGTCTCATGTGTTTTTTTTTTTTATTCGAATATTGCTATTCAAATCAAAGAAATAGTCGACAGCGAAACGTGTCTTACAAGTTACACCCTCATTAAATCACAAAAAAAAAAAGTTAAATATAATCTGTCAATAATATTACCATTCAATAATTTTTTAACATTTACCTTCTCATTAAGGATGAGCAGCAGATATTTTGATTCGTTCAAATCGACCGAACCGAACCGAACCGATCCGCCGCGTTTTGGACTAATGCGTGATGATGAGTGGATGGTTACGGATCGATTTTTTTCAATTCGTCTAATTTTGAATGGATGACGGATTTAAGATTCATTTGACCACAACTGAACCACCAAACCGCAAGTATCTCTACTAATTTGTAAAACTTTGTGCTTTCAATTTGTTTAGATATTCTGTTTATCTTTTCAATTGAAATAGAGTTTAGATATTCTGTTGTGTTTTCAATTTGTTTTCAATTTAGAAATTCTTTTATCAAATAGCAAAGGTTGATATTTGGTATTTTTGTGTAGAAAATATAAGGTTTAATTTTGTCATTTAAAAAAATTAAATTAAATAATTTTTGAATAAAAAAATAATGAAATAGTTTTTTTAATATATGGTTTTCTTATATGTATTTATTATTAGAATTTGACAATTTACTTGATAATCTTTTAGTTATGTTGAGTTGGATTGTTATTAAAAAAAAATGTTGACAAGTTGTTGTATTATGTTCAAAATTTGTAAAAGTTTAAACTGCAAAACCAATTCGCATCCATCTGTCAATCCATTCAATTTGCATCCGTCAATTCATTGGACAGATGCAGATTAATTTTTTCCAATCTACCTATACGACGAACAGATGGTGGATTAAAGATTTCCCAGCCGCAATCGAACCGCGAAGACCCCCTACTTCCCATATATAGGTAGGTGGGAAGGTTGTTTATATTCTAAAAAGTTGGGGTTCACATGTATTGTTGGTGAGTAATAATAAATACCAATCAGCTTTTTGGTTCTTAAAAAACACTTTTAAAAAAAACAGCAGTGCTGCATACCCCCAGTGGGGGTCGCACCCCCAGTGAGGTGTCGCGCCCCCACTGGTTGAAACTTAAAAAAAAAAAGAAAAAAAAAAGAAAACAGTTTTTTTTTGGCCAATAATGGAGTGCCACCTCACTGGGGGTCGACCCCCAGTGGGTGTATGAGGCATTTTTCTTAAAAAAATTAGACTTCTTTATTTTTTGTATTTTTTGTTTTTAATAAATTTTTTTTGATATTTTAAGCAATTTTTTTTTAAAATTTTTAAACACACCTAACATAAATACACTTAAAAAGTATAATATTTGTGAAAAAATCTTTAAAAAATTTCCCAAATACCAAAAATATAAAAACAAAAAAAAATGAAAATTCATTACATTTTTTTATATTTTGTGTATTTATTAATTTTTTAAAATATTTTTTCACAAATATTTTACTATATAGATATGTCTAAGTAAGATGCATCTAAAAAAGTAAAAAAAAAAATACTTAAAATTTTAAAAACATGTACTAAAAAAATACAAAAAATAAAAAATTTAATTTCTAAAAATTTGAATTCAAAAAATTAAAACCAAACAAACTGAATGGTAGTGTGGCATCGACACTGATTTTCACTCGATCAAACCCCTCATTAAACGTGATTTTGTTGCGTGGGACCATGACATTATGCTTTTTTTTTTTAGTTTTTTTTGGGTACATGACATTATGCCTCCGTTTGGGAAGTGGGTTGGCTTTTTGGCTTTTTTGGCTATTTTAGCCTGGGCTAAAAAGCTTGGTTTGGGAAGGGCTTTTTGGCTTTTTGGCTTTTCTGACTTTTTTTGTGAGAGAAGAATGTAATGATTATGGGTTAGATGTGATGTTTTGTTTGTTATGGCTAAAATAACCTATTTTGTTTTTTGTGGCTAAAATAGCCAAAAAAGCCTGAAAAAGCCCTTGCCAAACGGAGGCTATGCTAGATTTAAATGCTGCAATTGTCATTTTCTAACTATTCATCCAGCCAAAATATTTTCTCAAAAATATAATAGGATGTGATTGAAACCCCCCCAATCATCACCCCACCACTCCCACACACATGGCAGGTGGTGATTGGAAGAGAAGGAAAAAAAGAAGAAAAAAAAAAAATTTGGCCAATCAAAAAGAGAGAGGGTCAAAGGGAGTGGGGGAAAGGGGGTCCGGATCATTTTTCAAATATAATATACATAACATGCAAGTAATTAAAATAGGTGGCGATTTCTTTCCAGCCAAGTAGAGTGCAATTGTGCGATTGCGATCACACACACTCTCACAACTGCATTTTAGTTTAATTGGAACTATGGATGATGCAGACCATCTGGCCCTCCAGGTGATTCTCTGAAGGACCTAGCATTCCAAGTCGACATTGTTGCATCCGGCTCGTCTAGTTTAGAAGGATCTGAGCCTAATTTGTTAAAAGGGATGTCGCTCTCAGTCACCATTGCATTGGGAACACGTGCGAGCGTTTTGATGGATACTATCAAGAAAATAACCAAGAAGATGTGCAACATTTTTGTTACAGTAACATTAGCCATTGCTGCAACAACAAATGAATTGAGGTGCCTATGGAAAAACCAAGTACTATTTATAGGGCTATTACTCAGTTAACTTGTGGGCCACAGTGGTTAAATACCATCTTATCCCCAGAGATTTGAAAATCCATTTTTGAGGCAAATATTTAATGAACCGAGATTTTGGGTTTCCTTTCTGGTGGATTGGACTATATTATTTGAATCAGTAATGATTGAGGGCCATAATTTTTGTGGCTCAAATGGCTCGAAATTACTAAAACGACGTCATTTTGAGTACAAAACAACTTCAAAATTGCCAAAACGACGTCATTTTTGACAATTTTGAGCCATTTGAGCCACAAAAATTGTGGCCCTCAAACATTTTTCTATTTGAATTTGTGGGCTCATTACAATTTGAATAATCAATTTTATCAATCATTTTATATATTTTATTCACATAAAAAAATTAAATCGATTTAATAATTGTAGCTTTTTTAATTTTTGCATTTATCACAAAAAAATAGATAGTTTACTTTTAAAAATTCAATTTTCATACTTTTTTTTTTTTGTGATAAACGTGATAAATTAAATATTTTACAATTATTGGATTGACATAATTTTTTGTAAATAAAATACACAAAATACCCGATAAAATAAACGGTTTGGATCATTGAAATGGGACCATGATGAATCCCATGGACCAAACAGCACTCTCTATTATGGTGTGGAGGTAAGGGTGTAAAAATGGCCTGACTCACCCGAGCTCAAACCGGTCCGCCGTCGGGTGTGTGACAAATAGTGTGATCGTACTAGCACAATTGTACGATGCTTGGCTAGAAATATATAACAATGCTAAGTATCATGAAAAACTTTGTAATCCTTGGATTACACTTATGAGTTGTTTGGGGTGTCCTAAATAAGTATACTTTTTGTCTTTTTAGACTAAAAAATTGAGGAAAAAAATATGGATATTTGGGTTAACTTTTTGACCTTTTATGAAAAAATGTGTATTAAAAAATTGTATAAAGAAGTGTGTAGGAGAAGATTAGAGAGGTGTGGGCCACAGCCGTATAATCTGCACAAGTGTAATGGAAGTAAGAAATTATTGGCTACTTTTCGGGCATTGCACTAGATGGTTTTGTTCGGCTCGTGAGGGTCATCACGGGTCCCATTTTGATAATCTAAACCGTTAATGTGTAGAACTCGTCGAATACTATATGTCTATAAAAAATCACGTTGATCGAATATTGATAGCTATTTGATCAGATTTATTTTTTTTCAATCATTAATTATAACACCATCCATTTGTTGTACATAATTGTTTTGATCATGCAGTTATCGATATCCGATCAATGTGATTTTTTACAGACATATAATACTCGACGAGTTTTACACATTTCACGGTTCAGATTATCAAAACAGGACCCGTGATGGCCCCAACGGGCTGAACAACAACCATCTAAAATTACACCCAATCATTTCATTTCTTTCAATAAACGCAGCACAGCAGCTGCACAAACTCAAACCAAAGTTGTACTTTTGTTTAGAAAATTAATATTTTAATTTTTTTTATGAATAGTTAATTTTTTAACTTTTTGAGTAATTTTTTGTCTTTTTTAGGCTATGCCAAACCAATCCTTAGAATAAAACACTACACACTAATCAAGATAATCTAAGAATCATAAATCTTTCATGATCAATTTTATGAAAAAAATTTCATAATCCCTAACTTTTCGCACAAATATATTATCACCTATGTTAATTACTTGTATATTATCTTGCCGTCACCCACAACTTGGAAAGTATTGTATCAAGAAATAAGTAGCAACTATACCGGGCCACATGCTGAGAGCTAAGCATGTTTCAATAAAATTTCCTTTTACTATCGAAAATTGAACTACTATTTTCGACCTTTTAATTGCTCACTTGGTTTGTAGTTGTAATGTGTGTTTTGCCTATTGAAAGTTTCAAATGTTGATGATGAAGTTCCACCGAGGGTTTTTATGGCATAGAAAAAACTTGTTTGAGAGTGAAGAGATTTCTAGATCACTTTACAATACCGAGTATTTTTTTGGAGAGATTTTTTTTTTTTTTTTTTTTATACATGTTTTGCATAACATAAAGAACTATGCTACATATACAAAAATCAATAATAATAATAATAATAATAGGGTTAGTTTGGTTTATACATTTTAAGTTTAATTTTAATTTGGTCATTCCATCTAAACTGAAAATTAAAATTAATAATTTTGGAACACTTGTTAATTTTTCAAAGTCCTCGTTTGGGAACAGACTAATTTAGTAACTTTTTGGCTGTTTGGCTAAAATATGAGCTAAAAAAAAACTAATATGTTTGTGATGGTTTTTTGACTTTTTACGAAAAGATGTGCAAAAACTAGAAAGAAAAGAGAATCTTTGACTTTTAACATTCCATCTAAACTGAATCTTTGGCTAAACCAGCCTGTTACCAAACGAGGCCTTTGGTTCTTCCATCTAAATTGAATGTTAAAATTAACAATTTTGAGGCACTTGTCAATTTTCTAAAATGTACGCATAAACATGTCAATTTTCTAAGGTTTTAATTTGGTTCTTCTGTCTAAAATTGAAGATTAAAATTAATAATTTAGGGATATTTGTTAATTTTTTAAAGTGTACACGTAGATAAAATTAACAAAAATTTAGATAGAAAAACTAAAGTGAAACTAGACTTAAAGTAAATGGACCTAATTGTCAATTTTCTAAGGTTTACATGTAGACAAAATTAACAAAAATCTAGACGGAAGAACCAAATAAAAATTAGAGTTAAGTGCGTAACTAAATTATTCAAATTAAAATTATAAGAACGAAAATAAAATTTAAACCAAATTATAAAAGTGAAAAATATAATTAACACATAATAATAACAATAGTGTAGACACCTCATTTTTGACCGTCCTTAAGACTTGGATGTCATCGTTTGAACACTCGATGATTACCCTTGTTTGTGTTCGTCTTGAGTTCTTGGAGGTTTCGACTACGCGCCTTATCTCAAGACCTCTCGACTTGTTTGTTTTGTGTTTGGTTTTGCATCAAACACTTGTTGTTTTGCTTCTAAGGCTGGGAAATAGCTTGTAGGCCATCCCCACACCTCATCGGCCATGGCTTGAGGCCACCGGCCTTGTTTCCTTGCCACCAGCCATTGGTGATGGCTGGTCAGCACTATTGATGGTCGGTCGGCATTGTGTTTGGTCGGCCGGCCATTGATTTTGGTCAATCGGCCACTTTTTCTGGCCGAGACCTTTTCTTGAGGAGGTTTGAACCTTTTGAACCCTTGGTTTTAACTTCTTGAGGAAGCTTGAACTTTTTGAACCTTTGTTTTACCTTCTCCAAGAAGTTTGAACCTTTTTAGCTTCTCCAAGAAGCTTGACCCTTTTGTTTTGACTTCTTAGAGAAGCTTGAACCTTTTGAGTCTTTGTTCTAGATTCTTCAAGAAGCTTGAACCCTTTGTCTAGCTTCTCCAAGAAACTTGGCCCTTTTGCCTAGCTTCTCCAAGAAGTTTGGCCCTTTTGGCCCTTTTTGCTCCAAGCTTCCAAGAGAAGCTTTGCCCCTTTGCTCAGAAGCTTGGACCCTTCTTCCTCTATAAAAGAAGAGCTTCTCTTCCATTGCAAGGGTTCCAACAATTGGTCTAAGGCATACAAGAGTTGTATCTCTCTATATCTCTACATCCAAGCTCCATAAGTGTTGGTTTTTGACCCCTTTACACACCACCTCGCAACCACACACTTCCTCCATCACTCTAAGGTTCTTGGAGCTGGTTTTTAGAGGTTAAAGGCCTACATTTTTGGTCCATAAGCTGCTGGAACTTCTTGGCTACAAGGGTAACACTTCTTACCCTCTTTATTCCCCGTTTTTGCACACACTTTTAGCCTGTCTTGCATGCTGTTTTGGGCTTTGTCATAAACTAAAAAATTCTTGTTTTTGAGTGCTTTAAATAGTTGTTTAAGGTCACTTTGTTGTTTGGGGTTGTTTGACCCCTCTTAGACCTTGTTTGGCCTCTATTTTGTGCTATTTTGGTGAGCTCCGAGACCACCTTGTTTGGGCGTCCTCACCACTGAAATCTTGAGGGATTTCAGTGGTGGGGATGGTGCTTTAAGGTCCTAAGAAGGAGAGGGCCATCCATTCTCGTTGTTGTCTTCAAAAAGTGCCATTTTAGCCTCATGTGTGAGCAACATTTTTAAGTTCATTTTGGCTATGTCTTAAGTGTTATTTGTGCTTATTTTGCCATGATATAGCACTGTTTTTACTTGGTTTAGACACACCATGCATGCCTTGCATACTTGTCTTGTAATGCCATGAATTTGCCTTAACATGCTTTAGGTTTTGACCCTTGTTCTAGCATGATTTTGGCCAAGTTTTATAAAGCTTTTATGCATGCTTTAGTATGCTTTAGCTCATGCCGCATCCGAACCGCGAACACCTCTGCTTAGGTAGGTGGGAAGGTAGTTTATATTCTAAAAGTTGGGGTTCACATGTATTGTTGGTGAGTAATAATAAATACCAATTAGCTTTTTGGTTTTTAAAAAACACTCTTAAAAAAATTGAACTTTTTATTTTTCATATTTTTTTATTTTTAATAAATTTTTTTGATATTTTAAGTAATTTTTTAAACACACTTAATATAAATACACTTAAAAAATATAATATTTGTGAAAAAAATTTAAAAAAATTTCCCAAATACCAAAAATACAAAGAAAAAAAATGAAAAATACATTACATTTTTTATACCCTACAAGAAAAAACACTTTTCGTGACCAACATTTTGGTCGCGAAAAGTATCATATTTGGTCGCTAAAAACCTTTTCGCGACCAAAATATGTTGGTTGCGAGTTGGTCGCTAAAGCCTCGTCACAGATAGTTTTCTACGACCAAAAAAACCTTTGGTCACTTTGGTGACCATTCGCGACCAACTTTTTTGGTTGCGAAAAGTCCAATTCATATTAGCCAAAAGGGAACTTTTAGCGACCAAAAAAAGTGACCATTGGCGACCAACTTTTTTGGTCACAGAAAGTCCAATTCATATTAGCCAAAAGTAAACTTTTAGCGACCAAAGATAAGTTGGTCGCCAAAAGTCAGCGCCTTGACCCAAAAAAAATAATTCTTTTGTGCTACTTGGGACTTGAACTCCTAACCAAGGACTCACCATGCACCCAATCCACTCTGCCAATAACATGCTTCTTGTTCATATTCGGCAAACAAAATATATAACCCATAAATATTGGGTTATATATTATTTTATAAAACTTTTAATGCCTAAATAGAAAAATAGCATGTAATTACAGTAGTATCCTTTTTTTAAAAATTTGTCCCGCCATAACTTTCCGCGACCAACTTTTTTTTTTTGTCGCCAAAGGGTAATCTTCTGCGACCAAAAAAGCCTTTGGTCGCCAATAGTATACTTTCCGCGACCAACTTTTTTTTGTTGGTCGCGAAAGGGTGATCTTCTGCGACCAAAAAAGCCTTTGGTCACCAATAGTATACTTTCCGTGACCAACTTTTTTTTTTGGTCGCCAAAAGGTGATCTTCCGCGACCAAAAAAGCTTTTGGTCGCCAATAGTATACTTTCCGCGACCAACTTGTTTTTTTGGTCGCCAAAAGGTGATCTTCCGCGACCAAAAAAGCCTTTGGTCGCCAATAGTATACTTTCTGCGACCAACTTATTTTTTTTGGTCGCCAAAAGGTGATCTTCCGCGACCAAAAAAGCCTTTGGTCGCCAATAGTATACTTTCTGCAACCAACTTTTTTTTTTGGTCGCCAAAGGGTAATCTTCCACGACCAAAAAAGCCTTTGGTCGCCAATAGTTATACTTTCCGCTACCAACTGTTTTTTTGGTCGCCAAAAGGTGATTTTTTGCGACCAAAAACTTGTGGTCGCGAAAAGTTAAATTTTAGTCGCAGAAAGTGGACTATTTGCGACCAAAAAAAAAATAGGTGGTCGCCAAAATTGTTTTTTCTTGTAGTGATATTTTGTGTATTTATTAATTTATTAAAATATTTTTTCACAAATATTTTACTATTTAGATATGTCTAAGTAAGGTGCATCTAAAAAAAAAATTGTTTAAAATTTTAAAAATATGTACTAAAAATAAAAAAATACAAAAAGTAAAAAATTTAATTTTTAAAAGTCTGAATTCAAAAAACTGAAACTAAACACACTGAATGATAGTGTGGCATCGACACTAATTTTCACCCGATCAAACCCCTCATTAAACGTGATTTTGTTGCGTGGGACATGACATCATGCTTTCTTTTCTTTTCTTTTTTAAGTTTTTTTTTTTTTGGATACATGACATTATGCTAGATTTAAATGCTGCAATTGCCATTTTCTAACTATTCATTCAGCCAAAATATTTTCTCAAAAATAAAATATACATACCATATTTTTTTACTGGTTATTATTTTTATTTTTAGTCTATATATTTGTAGCGTTGTTCTTTATATTATGCAAATTGTGTAAAAAAAAATCTTCCAAAAAATGTTCGGTATCAATTTAAAAGCCATTCAAAAATCTCTCCCTTTGAAACTAGATTGTTTTGTGCAAAAAACACCCTCGGTGGAAATTTTCATCATCTATATTTGAAATTTTCAAACACACATTGCAACTACTATCCAAGTGAGAAAACAGAAGGCATAGAACATAGTTCAATTATCTAAAATGGAAAGAAATTTACTTTATTGAAACATGCTTAGCTAGCTTTATTTAGTCGCAACATATTTTTTTTACAATACTTATTAGGTTGTTGCGAGATGAGAAACATAACATGCAAGTAATTAAAATAGGTGACGATTTCTTTCCAGCCAAGTAGAGTGCAATTGTGCGATTGCGATCACACAGTCTCACAACTGCATTTTAGTTTAATTGGAACTATGGATGATGCAGACCATCTGGCCCTCCAGGTGATTCTCTAAAGGACCTAGCATTCCAAGTCGACATTGTTGCATCCGGCTCGTCTAGTTTAGAAGGATCTGAGCCTAATTTGTGAAAAGGGATGTCGCTTTCAGTCACCATTGCATTGGGAACACGTGCGAGCGTTTTGATGGATACTATCAAGAAAATAACCAAGAAGATGTGCAACATTTTTGTTACAGTAAGATTAGCCATTGCTGCAACAAGAAATGAATTGAGGTGCCTATGGAAAAACCAAGTTCTATTTATAGGGCTATTACTCAGTTAACTTGTGGGCCACAGTGGTTAAATACCATCTTATCCCCAGAGATTTGAAAATCCATTTTTGAGACAAATATTTAATGAACCGAGATTCCGGGTTTCCTTTATGACGGATTGAACTATATTATTTGAAGAGTAGTCACGTGTAGGTCTTAATAAGTGAATTTATTGTCTAATAGGTCTTATAAAAAAAATTTGTCATAAAAAAATGTCACTAATTATAAATTTTAGTGACAATCTATAAAATCATGACAAAAAAAAGTTACTAATTGTCAATTTTTAACGACATATATAAAAAATTGTCAGAAAAAAATTATTTTTAGCTACAATTTTACCAAGACTTATTTTCAACAGGACTTGATGGGAATTAAGTCTAACTATTATGACCTATTAGTAGTTTTGTGAGCTCATTACAATTTGAATAATCAATTTTATCAATCATTTTATATATTTTATTCACATAAAAAATTAAATTGATTTGATAATTGTAATCTTTTTAATTTTCGCATTTATCACAAAAAAAAGATGGTTCACTTTTAAAAATACAATTGTCATACATTTGTTTTGGTGATAAATGTGACAAATTAAATATTTTATATTTATTGGATTGACATAATTTTTTGTAAATAAAATACACAAAATACCCGATAAAAAAACGGTTTAAATTATAGAAATGGGACTCTAGTGAATCCCACAGACCAAACAACACTCTCCATTATGGTGTGGAAGTAGGGGTGTAAAAATGCCCTGGCTCACCCAGGCTCGGACTGGCTTGCCGTCGAGCCTAGTGGGCTCCCATCAAAAATCGGGTCAGACAGTTCAAAATGCTAGCCTAGACCTAGGGAATACTTGAGTCTCGGGCGGGCTGGAGGACCATTTTTTAAAAAAAATTCTACTAAATTTTTCCCCCCACCAAAATTAATTGAAAATGACATTGGGCCTCAAGCGGGCTAAGCCCTCGAGTGGGCCAAGCTTCGGGTTGGGTCAAGCCCTAAAACACATGGCATGGGCCTAGGCCCAGGGTCACCGACTAGGCTCGAGCTTGGGAGATCGGGCCACGAGCAGGCTTCTGGTGGGCTACGGGTTGGTAGGTCGATTTTACAACCCCGCATAGAAGGAATCCTCCTCCTTTCATAATTATGAGCAAGTAGGTTGGTAATTAATTTATTATTAATTTGGATAGGGTTAAAAATCAATAAAATCAACTTTAATAATAGCTTATGTTGGAATTTTTGATTTTATAGACTTATTTTGAGCCATTTTTGAACCAAAATTTAAGTGAGGCCCACACATCTTTTGAGGTGAGTCCAAATGGTGATGTGTTCCTTGCCACATGGTAGGTCACAAGGTAAAGACGGATTGTCAAAATCATTTATGAGTGAATGAAAAGTTAACGTTGTTTTCGAGTTCGTGGTATGGGAAGTTGAAGAGTCATATGTGAGTTACATTCACTACAAGAAGTTGGGTCTTGAATGACGAATTATTTTTGTCACCAAAGAGCTAATTTCGTCACTATAGATATTTGTGAGGAAATATTTTCGTCACCGATTTCGTCATTGAATGATCGTCACTAAAGATCACAGTGAGGAAAAAGAATTTCGTCACTAATAAAATTACTTTAGTGACGAAAACCTTTGTCACCAATTAGACAATATTTTTTCACAAAAAATCCTCATTTTCGTCACCAAATAATTACTCAGTGCCGTATATATAACTTTAGTTGACAAAAAAATTTGTCACAGATGTTGATCATTAGCGAGGAAATATTTTCGTCAAGGTAAGATGTAAAGTTGACGAAATTTTTCGTCTTCAAAAGTTTGATATAAGTGACGAAATATATTTCGTGGCAACAAGATTTATACATGACAAAATTTTTAGTCACCAAACAACAAAATTAAGCAACTTTCCATATATAAACAGCGTCAAATTTTGTCACAAAAAGTTATGTATTGCTGACGAATAAGAACTTTGTGACAATAATTGCATGCGACGAAAAAATTCGTCACAAAACTTATTGTTCCATATTTTATATTTCAATTTAAATTATTATTTCACAAATATCTCTGCTTATATTTCAATAGCCTTAAAAGTTTACTAAGAAATCCATTAGCTATTATACACCACTCCACAAAAAATTCAATAAACAATTGAAATTATAAACCAAAATATATCCATCAAACAAATTTAATAACAATTCATTAACTATAACAAAAAGACAATCAAAGCAAATCACAAAATGAACTAAGTATCAATCCACAAAAAAAAAAATTTAATAAATAAAAATCAACACTTGATCAGTTACAAGTAGAACTAATTATCCGTCTACAAAAAAAATTAACACTTGATCTTGATTTGCAAGTATGCTTCCAAATGTCATCCAAAAATCAATCTGCAAAGAAAATAAAAAAGGAAAACATTAATATATTATCAATTACATCTAAACTCATATATAAATAATTTTATATATGAGTAAACCAATTTAGCAAAAATGCATTTTCTACCGAAATTTGACTTTCATCTGTACTAAATCCCAAAACAACAATCTAATTTGGGGCAAGTTCTTGCAAGTTATATGAACACCTATGAACCTGCCAATATTGAAAACAATCAAGCAACATGATGAGTTTTATTGTCATATAGAATGGTTCAATGAAACTTGGATCTTTGTTCTACTAACTCCAGTTTTCTCCATAAATTTCACTATCTACCAGTGGATGTCCCTTTGATACAACTTCACTATCTCACTCACTGTTTCTCCAACTTTGCTTAGAAAGAAATGAGAAATACCGATATGGGTTGATTGTTTTTAATGGGTTTTCAATTTCACAAAATTCAAACTAAGATAGATCAACATAAATAATATAAAACTAAGCATTTTAGTGTGTTATGATCATTTTCAATGTTTCAATGTTTGTACTAGCAATTTAACAATGTTGCAAAGTGTAACTTTCTTAAACAGTTGTGTTTTAACCAATATATACTAACCAACATGAGGAAAATAAAAAGATAAAGCAAGATAGACTTTTAAATTGCCCGTTGAAACCATGTTTCTTAAGAAACTGGCAACTTGAGTCAGCAGTTTAGCACGCTCCTGTGGGGTCATGTCTCTAAGGTCTTGAAATGTCCTCACTTTATGCATTACATAACAAAAATTGATATTTCACATTACGAGTTTATGTTTTAACATGTATATATATATAATGTGAGTGACATGCGCAAATATGTTTGTATTAGACAAAAGCATTACTCCAAAATATTTAAAAAATAATTTAAAATCAAACATTCAGCATATTTAAATTGTAACAGATATAGATTTCATTTAAAATGTAACAAAAAAAAAATAAAACAGAGGAGTTCCATTTATGTACAGTGTCCAGTCACCCTCTAAATCAGTACAAGAATAAATGTGCACTGATATGTAAATTAGCAAAATAATAATAAAAAATAAATAAATAAGAAAGACATCAAACAATACAATGATACACCCAGGAAAGCCAAAAAATATTATAGCAGAATGAGATTTCAATGATCAGACACCTGATTTATACTTTAAGAAAGCGCAACCACTTCGGTGGCAGGCCTCAGCCATCCATGTCCTTGCTAAGTGCATGGTATAATTGCTATCTACATGCACAAAGTATCTGTAAGTTATCTCAACTTGAAGGAGAAAGCAATGGGAATGGCGACAGCAGAAGAAATAAAAACAAATTAAAGCATTATAAAAAAGGATGCAATCATATGATGGTGCATACAACATATGTCACCAACTTAGTTTTGTATGCCTAATTATCTTCATTTGAGCAACATGATCTTAAATTAAGAAAATTGTAAGGCTTCTTCATCTCAGAAGATTTTTACTTCTATGAATACCAGCAAGTGCAATAGGTCCAGTGCTTGAAACAGGGAAACTAACAGGGGAGTACACTATTTTTACTTCTCAGCCTTTTTTTGGCATGCCTTCCATTCTCCTTTTGGATCTTCAATGTGATTGTCACAGAGCAGTGGAGAAACTCTGCAATCTGCTCGAAATCCTTCTCAAACAACCATCTGGAAGTCATAGCTGAAGTACCTGCAAACAGAGAATCTCCTTACTCATTTATATCAAAGAAAAGAATGTCAAACTATCTGGTTTTCTGATTCATATTTCAACAAAAAACAAGTGAGTTTCGAAGTTCTGAGTAAATTAAAAAGCAATCAACCCAAATCGTGAAAGCAATCAATTTACTGCATCACTAAACAAACGCGCACACCAAACCAGATCTGTCAGAATTACTAGACACGTAATTTGGTGGATACAGGTAAGCAACTTCAAGTTTTCATATCAATTATTCTTTAAATTCCACTTTGACATCTAAGCATTTAATGAAATATTGAGTACCACATGGCTAGAGCAGTCGAATAAAACCCATTTTGCCTAGTTAAATCATTTATCTCAGGAAATGGGGTAAATGGGTTTGAGCTGAAGTATTCAGTGATAAAAAAAACCACACTTTCAATTCAAGTCCACCTCGCTCCTCCCCTACTAGATTCACTGGTTTTTATGGGAGAAAATGTTGTAGTAATCCATAAAAGTCAGTTGTTCTAGGAGTCAATTCAAAAGACTCTTTCAGTCACATTCTCATGTGAGATCTATCTATTATCAGTAAAATGATGCCCACAAATCAACAGTTCTTACCAATTCGTACCCCTCCAGGGGACAAGGCACTGCTGTCACCAAACACAACATTCTTATTCACAGTTATGTTACACAAGTCACAGAGCTTCTTAACCTTATTGCCTGCAACAAAAGCAACAAATAATTAGATTCCATGAAAAGACCAAAAAGATGAAACCCATAATTTGGTATATATTTCATAAATATTTAGAAAAAGTTGATGCCCAGAATAAGAATAACAGTCAATAAGCATTTGTCAAAGACTTCAAATGACAGCATCACTATTGTTTATGAAATTAAATAATTAGTGTAGGGCTATATGGGATTTGCGTTTTCCATTTATTATAATTAGAAACAACTTTGAGATTTCCCTATCACCCATATAAGCTAAGTTAATGGAGGGCTACAACTAGCTTCCCTAAAGCAACTTAAATTATTATTACTCGAAGCACGAACACCTTTGCACTCTGATAGTGCCCCTCTCATATGACACTGATTCACTTTTGCACGAGATTTCCTTTTAGGTATTATCTCACAGACCCGTATGTTAATGGGCCTTACGAGCCAAGCTACACATTGATCAAGCTCACATATTAAACAAAGAAGCTTGGAGTCTAGGCTTGAGGTTCATGTATTTGACATAATACAAGTTTGGCAAAGCTTTAAATAAACCGAAGCTAGAGCTTCTCAAAGCAACTCAGCTCATCTTATAGTTTGCTTATTGAGAGGCAATTGCGTAGCATGGACGATAGCACCTAAGCAAAAACTTGTAACCCAACCCAGGAAACCTAGGTCATTGGTAGGATAGTGAAAAACAGTAAGTAGATTGGAATAGATTGTCTTAAATTTATTGAAAGCAAAACTTTCTATATTAATTGTCAACCTAAAAGGATAATCAATACATTGCTGCCAACTCTTCCATAAAAATCATTTTATTCTATTCCATCTCATTTTAGTAAATCTAATAAAACATTATAATATTAAGCTCACAAGTGATAACTTGGAACTAAATTCAACCGTTGTGATTGAAACTAATTCTAACAGATTCTAGTTCCAATATTAAAATAAAATACAAAATATAATTAAAAAAACGCAATATTTTAGAATTATTGGAAAAAAAATTAAAAAAAAAACAGAACACATAAAGGATGGCACTTTGGAGTCATCAAATCCAAAGTTTCAACATAGAGAGAAAGGGCTTCAGGGGAAAAAAACAGGGGGTCACTTAGATATATCACTCCATTGAAACTGTTAAAATATTACAAATTTAATATTGATCTTCAAAGTTCTAGTGGTTCAGTTAAAGTCACTAATTTCTACTTGTCGTCGCCCTTGAACATGAAAATCCTCGCAACAGGTCATTACCAACAAAGTTATGGGATTTTTTCCATATCTAAAATAGCTACCTCATCCTAAATAAATCCCATTGTCAACAAATTCCCATTGACAAAATAAGCCTTATCAAATCGAAATTGTGCATACCCAGTGGCTTCTCAGGTCAAATAGTGTGTGCCACAAACCTTACTTCAAACTCCTTACACTTTGAGGGAAGAGTCAAATTGAACAATTAAAGTTGCATACCTCAAACTAAACTATGAGACCGCTCTCTATTTATCTACTTTCAATAGTTGAAGATGAAGTTAATGGCGTAGATTTAGCATGTTGAGACTCATCAGAGGAGCCTTGAGAAGCTTCCTTTTTCAACTTGTGGTTGTTATATGCAGCTACACCTGCAATGGCTGCATAAAAAACCATATTTCTTCGCTAGGTCAATAGGTATCTAAGAAACACAAATGTAAAAACAAGATGCAGATGCAACATAATACAGACATACTAAAACTACAATTTTCAAAAAATGGAGACAAAAAAATTGAAAATATAACAGAGAACACCCTAAAGTCTATTTTAAGAAGGCATAAGGATTCACAAACAAATTGGAAATTATTAGTCTTTATGGTTTGAAAAATTAAAAAGCCTGAAGAAGTAATTAGTTGGTATAAAAAACTTCTTTTCATTTTACTCTATTTTTTTCCCAAACTTGAACCAAGGCCACAGATGTGCCTCACACATGCTAGCATGTCTGCTTTTTAAAAAATAAAAATAAAAAAAGGGCATAATTGGACACATGTTAGACATAGACATGCTGACCTAGGAGGCATGTCCATGCTTCCTAGATAGGTAATCTCTATTTCATGAAATCACATGTCTAACCAAAAACAAAATTAAATCACATATCTTTTTGTCTTGCACAAATAGTATTAAAGACAACAGAAACATTATTGCAGCACATTAAAATTGAAATTTCGTTCCTGAGTAATCAACAGGGTTCTCATCCAGATCCTAAGCACGATCACTATCTGAAATGCAGATGAAATAAACAATAGTCTTTTTTATCAGAGAATGGAAAAAAAATAATACATTAAAAAGTACAGGAAAAAGAGAAACCCAAATGCAACACACAATATGCCAAGCATTACCCCAGCGGAAATATGAAAAAAAGGCATATCTCAATGGTCAGATAAGCAACAGTATCCTCATCAAGAAAATGTGAATTCCATAACATTGAAAGAGCAATTTTTTTATAAAGCTCAAGAAAAATAATTTTTTATGGATAATACAAAGGATAACCACCTATACAATGCCGTTTTTAAAGTATGACAGACTATAGTTTTTTGTTCTACTTTCTTGGAATTGATTTCCGATGTGAACAATCTATAATACTAGAATATAAACAGTACAACATTGAGAATATACAAAGGGCATATTGAATATATAAATAAATATCATAATACTAATATCAAATTTTGAGACAATAAACTATAGTGAAAACCCAAAACAAAAGTATTTGTTATCGAAAAATTACCAATGCCATAACCAAATAGATTTATCATTGTCAGCATTGTATCAGCAAACAGAATGGCTGATAGTAAGACAACCACCCAATCCTTGACAACTCCAGCAACACGAATTGTTAAAGCACTTGTATGTGAGATCACAAGAAAAACTGATAGATTGAGTGCAAAAGTACAGAGAGAATTGAGTGATAGGATAACAGGTTGAAAGCTCCATGTCCCTTGGGTATCCATCTTTGGCTTCTTTAGAAAAATCCACAGAATGAACAAGCAAAGAGCACTGCACAAGAACTATGATTCCGTTCACATGGCAAAAAGGTTCTGCATATAAACATCAAATGGTGAAAGAAATAATGATAACAATTAAACTTTGGCAGATGAAAATACATGCCTGCAGGGACTAACGCAGTACATGACAGAAATAGGGTTTAGTTTGAGACCCTTCCTTTTAACAAAAATCTCCATGAATATAAGCCTCAAAGCTTTCCCAACAACACCTCCCATTTGGTAAACCAAACCAATCCAGTTAATAACAATCTCCTCATATGAAGCCACTAGAACACCAAAACTTATCACTGACATTATTAAAAGCATTCTACTACATTCTTCAAATATAGAATAGCAATTTTGGGCATTTAAAACCCTAGAAATCATTGCCATCTTATATCCTTTTCAATTTGTGTATGATATGAAACAAGTTAATCTATTTCCTAAACAGAGAGCCATTAATCCATCTTTATGGGTGATCTCATGCTTAAGGATAAGATTGCACCAAGTCAGTTCCATACAAATTCTTATCAAATCTAGAACTAGATAAACCTGGGTCAATACTAGAATTCCAACCCAAAACCGAGTGGAGGAACAATGTATTAATATAAATAAAACCAAACCAAAATTCCTTGGGTGGGATACAGAGCAAAGAGGGACCACCTACCGAAGCAGAATGAAGTAACGAGGTGTAGCACAATGACAGCAACGGCAAACGGCGGAAACCATGAGAAAGGGAGAACTTCCAATCATGAGAGAACGAGTAAAAATCGTGGGGAGAGATGAGGGTTTTTACCTACCAGCGAAAAAAGAGAGGGGAATTTGGGAGGGATTGTAAAAAAGTGAGGTGCCTGTTTGGTTTGAGTTTTGTTTTTTAATTTTTTTTCTTGTTTCATTTTTAAATGTTTAAGAATTATTCATATCCTTTCTAAAATTATGTAACAAAATTTTACATATTATTTTTACTTTTTTATTATATGTGACAAAATTTTATAGTTCATCACGGATTATTCTTATTTAGTGATGAAATTTATTTTTTTCACTACTTTTTGTCACCATAGGTTACTTAGAAAGCTAATTAACTTGTGTTTTGTTTTGAGAGAGAGAGAGTGAGAGAGAGAGAGGGGAGAGGAAAAATGAGAAACAAAAAAAAAAAAGGAGGGAAGTTAGTAGTCTATTTTTTTTCATTACCGCCCAATATGTCAAAATTTTCCCTTTAAAATTAGTGACAAAATAATTTCCTCACTAAAAAGTCTCAAAATATTAAAAATTATTAGTGACAAAAATATATTTCTCACCAAATGGTCTTAAAAAATTTAAAATCAAGTTTCTCAAAAATATATATATATATACAATTATTGGTGACGAAAATATTTTTCTCACTAATAATTTTATAATTGGTGACAAAAAAATTTCTCACCAAAAGTCTCAAAATTTTGACGCCACCAAAAAAAAATTAGTGGGAAAACCTTCGATGACGAAACTTAATTTTTCCTCACCTAAAAAAAAGTATTTGTTGACAAAAATAAATTTCGTCACCTATTATTTTTATTTTTTGTTATATGTGACAAAATTTTATAATTCGTCACGGATTATTTTTATTTAGTGACGAAATTTATTTTCTTCACTACTTTTCGTCACCATAGATTACTTTTGTTGTAGTGATTGTTTTGGGTATTCCACATAGAAACAATATGAGAACTTATGTGAATATATAAGTTTTAAGTTGACATATTTGGGTTGGGCCCCAAGGAGCATCCCAAGTTTTGTGAGGAGAGGAGTTATGGACAAAGTGGGTTTAAACCAAATCCACCGCATGCGCTGCCGTCTATCCATCCGAGTTACGGGTCGAGTCCTAGCTTAATTTTTTGGACAAAATTCATTTGAATTTTTTCAAATTCTTACAAGAAAATTTGAAAGCTAAAATTCAAATTCAAATTTTTGCTTCCTGGAATAGTGCCTCTTCAGTCGCCTTTCTTCACTTTCTGATTGTTCCAGGTTTCACACATGTTCGAAGGGTTTTCTATTCTTCCAAACAGACGCCTCTTGACCTATAAATTCAGGGTCCTCCAGCGGATTCTTTTCAATCCAAATTTTTCTTTTCGTTTTCATTCTGTGCTACATGTTCTTCATATTAGTTCATAGAGTTTTCAGAGAGTTAGAAAACTTAGGTTTGGTTCGCCTGATAGATTGTTTGTAGTGCTGTTACAAGCTATGTAAGTGATCATTGTATCTTGGGAAATAGACGCCGATAATCTGTAAGTATTTGTATGGCGGCGAATCTATCTTAAGGAGAGAGTGTTACACACTCAACTTGATCATAGTCTTACTGGTTTTATTTTTCAAAACAAGAACTTTTTGTAAGTAAAGTATTTTATTTGTTCCAGTTTTATTTGTTTTATTATTTGTTACACAGAAGATTGTTCCAACAGATTATTCAATCTTGATTTAAAAACATAACATACTTTAAAATGTGTTCAAATTTATCACATTTGTTTTTTTAAGACGATTTTGCACCAGTATTAATTGAGTAGAATTTGAATATTTTTAATTTTTATTGTGTATATAAATTTGTCAAACCAATTGCAAACCAAGCTCAAAAAGTTGACAAGTTTAAAAATGTGTTCAAAGTTGATTTATTTACCGAACCAACTCAAACAAACATAAATTGGCATCACGTAACTTATTTCATTTTCCATCTCTAAAATAAGGGTTATTATCTTGTGTTTAGAATCGCATCTCTCATTTGCTTATCTCCCGCACATAATTTGGATTGGCAAAACACTATTCAAGTCACATGTTTCATTTCAACTATTTAAATTATTATTTTGTAAAACCCTTTATATATATCAATTATTTAAAAGAAAAAAAATGTGTCGATCTGATTATCGTAATTTCTTTATTTGATGACATTTTGTCTTCAAAATAATGAACGTCTATTATATTTTTAAAAATAGACCATTCATATTTAAAACAAACACATAAGATGAATAAGTTACGATTATAAAATTAGCTTAATTTTCTTTTTTTATAAATAATATATACAAAAATCTTACAAAAATGAACTGGGCCAGGCCCATAACCGGGTGGACAACACTCTCAAATTCATATTATATATGGAATAGAAGGCCACTCACCGTGTTGTCATTTTCGACAATTTAGTCGGCCGAAATATTATTTTCATCAAGAAAAATGCTATATGCCAGATTTTTTTACTGACTACCGTTATTATTATGTGTGAATTATATTTTCCACCTTTATAATTTAGTTCTTATAATTTTAATTTGAATAATTTAGTTATGCACTTAACTCTAATTTTAATTTGATTCTTCCATCTAAATTTTTGTTAATTTTGTCTACATGTAAACCTTAGAAAATTGACAATTAGGTCGATTTACTTTAAATCTAGTTTCAATTTAGTTTTTCTATCTAAATTTTTGTTAATTTTATCTACGTGTACGCTTTAAAAAATTAGCAAGTATCCCAAAATTATTAATTTTAATCTTCAATTTTAGATAGAAGAACCAAATTAAAACCTTAGAAAATTGACATGTTTACGTGTATATTTTAGAAAATTGACAAGTGTCCCAAAATTATTAATTTTAACCTTTAATTTAGATGGAAGAACCAAATTAAAACCTTAAAAAATTGACAAGTATTCTAAAGTTATTAATTTTAACTTTCAGTTTAGATGGAATGACCAAATTAAAATTAGATTTAAAATGTATAAACCAAACTAACCCTATTATTATTATTATTATTATTATTATTATTATTATTCGTATATGTAGCATAGTTCTTTATGTTATGCAAAACATGTA
Source organism: Camellia sinensis (assembly GCF_055761805.1). NCBI lineage: Eukaryota > Viridiplantae > Streptophyta > Magnoliopsida > Ericales > Theaceae > Camellia > Camellia sinensis. Next base: position 143,234,181 of record NC_138968.1, read on the forward strand.
AAAAAAAAATCCTTCCCAAAAAAATACTGGGTACTAATTGTAAAGTGATCTAGAAATCTCTTCACTCTCAAACAAGTTTCTTTTATGCTATAAACACGCTCGGTGGAACTTCATCATCAATATTTGAAACTTTCAATAGGTAAAACACACATTACAACTACAAACCAAGTGAGCAATTAAAAGGTAGAAAATAGTAGTTCAATTTTCGATAATAAAAGGAAATTTTATTGAAACATGCTTAGCTCTTAATGAGACAAGTATTTTCTAATGTATTCAGCTGAGATTTTTATAAAAATAATGCTATACATAATTTTATTTCTTATTTCAATTCATCATTCCTAAACACAAAGCAATGGGGTTCATATTTTTAAATGCATAGAGAATTCACACATTTGTGGCTTGAAGTAAAAAATAATAGAGTAAAAAATAAAATTATATGTAGTATTTTCTTTTCATAAATATGAACATGGTGGTACTATATGCACCAATTAGTGTACAAACTAGTGTACCAACTAGTGTTATGATATTATTATTGACCACATTTATTATACAAGTTACATAAAATCATACAAATAAGAGTTATGTTAGGGACCCCAAACAAATTACCAAATTTTCTACCAAATCTCTCACATGAGTGTGGGACCCACACACATTTGATTTGTGTGGATCCCACACCCATGCGAGAGGTTTGATAAAAAAATTGGTAATTTGTTTGGGATCCATAGCATTTTCCTACAAATAATGTCACATCATCTATTTGTACACTAGTGTGTACATTAATTTATATAAATAACATTATTCATATGAACAAGTAGGTTGGTCATTAATTTATTATTAATGTGCGTAGGGTCATAAATGAATAGAATCGACTTTAATAGATTATGGCATTGTTTGGGAACTTGGTTTGGGGCTAAAATAGCCACAAAAAACAAAATAGGTTATTTTAGCCACAAAAAACAAAACATCAAATCCAACCCATAATCATTCCAATCCTCTCCCACAAAAAAAGTCAAAAAAGCCAAAAAGCCTTCCCAAACCAGGCTAAAATAGCCCAGGCTAAAATAGCCAAAAAGCCAACCCACTTCCCAAACGGAGGCATGCAATCTTGATTTAAAAAGTTAGAGATTTTAAAATGTGTTTAAGTTGAGGAGAATTTTACAATACATACTCTTTATCATATGCATCATTAGTTATGTCATTTTTTTAGTTATGATATTATTTTAATACCTTTAGTTATGCCGCTATTTTTTTTATTTAAATTATGACTCAAAAAATATGGAATTATATAATTTTCTTCTTTACTTATAAGGTTTTCCTTAAGTTTATCTCATTTATTTTTCAAGATTTCACATCAATTTTAATTGAGCCGTGTTAGAGTATTTTTACTATCCTATTTAAGTCATATCATCTTATTTAAGTTATATCACCTCTCTACCACATCACTTCAAACCCAATCCATATTTTATAAAAAGTCAAAAGTGCACTTATTTAGAATATCTCAAACAAATATAGTCTGTCAATAATATTACCATTCAATAATTTTTTAGCATTTACCTTCTCATTAGGGGTGAGCAGCAGATGTTTCAATTCGTTCAAACCGACCGAACCGAACCAAACCAAACCGATCCGTCGTATTTTGGACGGATATGTGATGACTAGTGGATGGTTGCGGATCGATTTTTTTCAATCCGCCTAATTTTAGACGAATAGCAGATTTGAGGTTCATTTGGTTGTAACCGAACCACCAAACCGCAAGCATCTCTACTAATTTGTAGAACTTTGTGTTTTCAATTTGTTTATATATTCTGTTTATCTTTTCAATTGAAATAGATTTTAGATATTCTGTTGTGCTTTCAATTTGTTTTCAATTTAAAAATTCTTTTATCAAATGGCAAAGGTTGATATTTGGTATTTTTTGTGTAGAAAATATAAGATTTAATTTTGTTATTTAAAAAAAATTAAATTAAATAATTTTTGAATAAAAAAAATAATGAAATAGTTTTTTTAATACATGGTTTTCTTATATGTATTTATTATTAGAATTTGATAATTTACTTGATAATATGTTAGTTATGTTGAGTTGGATTGTTATTAAAAAAAAATATTAACAAGTTGTTGTATTATGTTCAAAATTTGTAGAAGTTTAAACTGCAAAACCGATTCGCATCCATCCGTCAATCCACTTAATCTGCATCTGTCAATCCAGCGAACAGATGCAAATTAATTTTTTCCAATCTACCTATCTGATGGACAGATGACAAATCAAAGATTTCTCATGCCGCATCCGAACTGCGAACACCTCCTAGTTCCCATATATAGGTAGGTGGGAAGGTAGTTTATATTCTAAAAGTTGGGGTTCACATGTATTGTTGGTGAGTAATAATAAGTACCAATTAGCTTTTTGGTTTTTAAAAAACACTTTTAAAAAAATTAAACTTTTTATTTTTCATATTTTTTTTTATTTTTAATAATTTTTTTTGATATTTTAAGTAATTTTTTTTTTAAAATTTTTAAACACACTTAATATATATACACTTAAAAAATATAATATTTGTAAAAAAAATTTAAAAAAATTTCCCAAATACCAAAAATACAAAGAAAAAAAATAAAAATTCATTACATTTTTTTATATTTTGTGTATTTATTAATTTATTAAAATATTTGTTCACAAATATTTTACTATTTATATATGTCTAAGTAAGGTGCATTTAAAAAAATAAAAAAAAAATTGCTTAAAATTTTAAAAATATGTACTAAAAACAAAAAAAATACAAAAAAAATATTTAATTTTTAAAAATCTGAATTTAAAAAACTGAAACTAAACACACTGAATGGTAGTGTGGCATCGACACTAATTTTCACTCGATCAAACCCCTCATTAAACGTGATTTTGTTGCGTGGGACATGACATTATGCTTTCTTTTCTTTTCTTTTTTAAGTTTTTTTTTGGGTACATGACATTATGCTAGATTTAAATGCTGCAATTGTCATTTTCTAACTATTCATTCAGCCAAAATATTTTCTCAAAAATATAATGGGATGTGATTGAGACCCCCTCTAATCACCACCCCCACTACCCCCTACACACGTGGCGGGTGGTGATTGGAGGAGAAAGAAAAACAGAAAAAAAGAAAAGAAAAATTGACCAATCAGAAAAAGAGAGGGTTAAAGGGGGTGGGGGGAAGGGGGTCCGGATCATTTTTCAAATATAATATACATACCATATTTTTTTACTGGTTATTATTTTTATTTTTGGTCTATATATTTGTAGCGTTGTTCTTCATATTATGCAAATTGAGTAAAAAAAAAATCTTCCAAAAAATGTTCGGTATCAATTTAAAAGCCATTTAAAAATCTCTCACTCTGAAACTAGATTGTTTTGTGCAAAAAAACACCCTCGGTGGAAATTTTCATCATCCATATTTGAAATTTTCAAACACACATTGCAACTACTATCCAAGTGAGAAAACAGAAGGCATAGAACATAGTTCAATTATCTAAAATGGAAAGAAATTTAATTTATTGAAACATGCTTAGCTAGCTTTATTTAGTCGCAACATATTTTTTTACAATACTTATTAGGTTGTGGCGAGATGAGAAACATAACATGCAAGTAATTAAAATAGGTGACGATTTCTTTCCAGCCAAGTGGAGTGCAATTGTGCGATTGCGGTCACACAGTCTCACAACTGCATTTTAGTTTAATTGGAACTATGGATGATGCAGACCATCTGGCCCTCCAGGTGATTCTCTGAAGGACCTAGCATTCCAAGTCGACATTGTTGCATCCGGCTCGTCTAGTTTAGAAGGATCTGAGCCTAATTTGTTGAAAGGGATGTCGCTCTCAGTCACCATTGCATTGGGAACACGTGCGAGCGTTTTGATGGATACTATCAAGAAAATAACCAAGAAGATGTGCAACATTTTTGTTACAGTAAGATTAGCCATTGCTGCAACAAGAAATGAATTGAGGTGCCTATGGAAAAACCAAGTACTATTTATAGGGCTATTACTCAGTTAACTTGTGGGCCACCGTGGTTAAATACCATCTTATCCCCAGAGATTTGAAAATCCATTTTTGAGACAAATATTTAATGAACCGAGATTCCGGGTTTCCTTTATGATGGATTGAACTATATTATTTGAAAGTACCCACATGTAACTCTTAATAAGTGAATTTGTTGTTTAATAGGTCTTATAAAAAAAATTTGTCATAAAAAAATGTCACTAATTATAAATTTTAGTGACAATCTATAAAATCATGACAAAAAAAAGTTACTAATTGTCAATTTTTAACGACATATATAAAAAATTGTCAGAAAAAAATTATTTTTAGCTACAATTTTACCAAGACTTATTTTCAACAGGACTTGATGGGAATTAAGTCTAACTATTATGACCTATTAGTAGTTTTGTGAGCTCATTACAATTTGAATAATCAATTTTATCAATCATTTTATATATTTTATTCACATAAAAAATTAAATTGATTTGATAATTGTAATCTTTTTAATTTTCGCATTTATCACAAAAAAAAGATGGTTCACTTTTAAAAATACAATTGTCATACATTTGTTTTGGTGATAAATGTGACAAATTAAATATTTTATATTTATTGGATTGACATAATTTTTTGTAAATAAAATACACAAAATACCCGATAAAAAAACGGTTTAAATTATAGAAATGGGACTCTAGTGAATCCCACAGACCAAACAACACTCTCCATTATGGTGTGGAAGTAGGGGTGTAAAAATGCCCTGGCTCACCCAGGCTCAAACTGGCTTGCCGTCGAGCCTAGTGGGCTCCCATAAAAAATCGGGTTGGACCGTTCAAAATGCTAGCCTAGACCTAGGGAATACTTGAGTCTCGGGCGGGCTGGAGGACCATTTTTTTTAAAAAATTCTACTGAATTTTTCCCCCCACCAAAATTAATTGAAAATGACATTGGGGCCTCAAACGGGCTAAGCCCTCGAGTGGGCCAAGCTTCAGGTTGGGTCAAGCCCTAAAACACATGGCATGGGCCTAGGCCCAGGGTCGCCGACTAGGCTCGAGCTTGGGAGATCGGGCCACGAGTAGGCTTCTGGTGGGCTACGGGTTGGTAGGTCGATTTTATAACCCCGCATAGAAGGTGTACGGGAAAGAAATAAACCTTCTCGTATAATCCTGTTGATCAAGTCTGCGCTCCTCCGTACGACGTCGCTTTACTCCCTGAAAACACAAACGTGAGCTAACCGATGGGTGTGTGCCGGAAACCCCTCCGATGCCTAAGTCAGAAAAACAGACAAATAGACAAGAAGCTCTGTGAATTCGAGAATCAAAGTTGTGTTACCTCTCCATAGGTGATGTTTGTGAGCTTTTATAGGTTTTACGTGGCACAATCCTAGTAGGACTTTTACTCCTCCATGCAGAGTCCTCCTAGGATTCATACTCCTGAAGGATAATGCTTATCCTTCAACACCCCCCTCACTGCTTAAACCAAGTGAGATAGTTCTTCCATGGCCGGCCTACCATACGACCGAAGTAATCACGACTATGCTTAGCCGAACTATACCTGGTTCGGTTCTCTGCCCATAGTTTTCTACAAACCATGGTATGCTCAGAACCGAACTATCTTTTTATCAAGGTTTAGACCGATCTAGTTTCACTGCGCCATGACCGGTATAAGTTCAAAGCACCCTTAAACCGTTCTAAAGCGTCCTTCAACCGGACTAACATCAAGAGTCCCTCGGACCAGTCTACCTTCTGGGCTTGAGATCGGACTAACTTTAAGCCTCTTCAAGACCGGAGTAACTTTATGGCCTCTTTACTTAGCCCTTCGTACTGAGGCCCATAAAGGCCCAGCTCGGCCCAATTCGCATATAAATTGCCCTCTCAATTGCCCCTTAATTCCATCTGCGTAGCATGATAGGGATTACCTGTCAGTCGAGCTAAAACTCTGAAGCCTTTAAAGCCGAGCTATACACTTTTAACCCTTCCAGCCGAGCTAAACTTAAGCCGAGTTGTGCTTGTTCGGTCCCAACGTCCCTTCAATCACAAACTGAATCGATTCTCATCCCTATGATACGTGGCATGCTGGTATTGGCTTACTGCAGCTGTCGCGCCGCCCTCGTACTCCGCAAAATTTGAACAGTCCCGCCCGTTTTTGTCCTTCCTATATCCCAAAACAACACTTTCATCCTTTGAATCACCCTCATCAATCATTTTACTGTTTCAAGCTCTTCTCTCTCTTTCTCTCTTCTTAGCTCTTACTGTTTTTTGTATTTCGAAGAAGCTGTGTGTTCTTGCTATTGTTGCTACTTCCACTTCCATCTTCTTGTGCCTCTGGACCTGGTAAGCATCATAAATCTGTTTCTCTATTTTTGTTTCTGCTTTTGCTTAATCCATAGCATTCTATGTTTGAAAAACACTTTTAAGAACCACTTGAACTTCATGAAGTAGTCTATAGAACACTGTGTTTGATCCAAAATTACAATATAACCAAACTAAAAAGTAGTTTGTAGTCGATGCCACGCTAATCTAACTATACGACTGAGCTATCACTTCATATTCATACTAGCAATTTCAATAAGTCAAACCATCCTCTGATTTACCTCATCCGGGATAAACGAACCGAACTAAGTCTGAACTTAGCATACTGGAAACCTTATCTTTCGACCGAGCTAGGTCTTTGGAGTTAAGCCAGCTTTCTAAGTTTTTAGACCGAACTCAGAAAGCTGCCCCTAGAGGCTCAACCGGTCTGACTAAGCCTTCTCCTTAACCGAGATAACGAATCGCTCGCCGAGACCGAGCTACCGAACCCCCTGCTCAATCCGAGCTACTAAGCATCTTGTTGAAACCGAGACAGAACCTGTAGCATCCCACATAGCCGAAGTAGGACTCCGATTCTTGCTTTTATTTTGTAGACTCCGATTCTTGCTTTTATTTTGTAGCACGGTCCAATGATCTGTGCTTAACCCCTTTGTTTTCCACTTTGCAGACTTAGGTTACCCAGGCACTCCACTACGCGCTTAACCGAGCTACTGAGCACAGTTTTGCGACCGAACTAATTTATCCATAACATTAAAAAATAAATGGGGAAGTATAAGTTTTTGGTAGAAACCCCTGGTGGCCTGGCTGAATTCCGAAGGGATTACAACATCCCTGATGACGTCCAACTCATTCTGGCAGAACAAGATATCATTCCATGGGGAAAAGAGGGCTATGTACCTTTTACCCTCTTATCAATAATAGAAACCGGACTAAGATTCCCCGTTCAACCCTTGATTTGTGAATTCCTAAGACAAACCAGAATATGCCCAACTCAGCTTTCCACCAATTCTTACCGTATAATAATGGGAATAGCCGAACTAAACCGCTGAGCCGGTCTTAACCTCGGTCTAGCAGAAATATTCCACCAATACTCCATTGGCTCTAAAGATGACGGCTAGGTCTACTACCTTAGGATACGCCGTCGCAAAGAAAAAATAATAAAAGATACGCCGGATAAGGACTTAAACGATGACGATTTTTTCTGGGTATCTGGGAATTTTGAAGACCACCAAGCCCAGATCCCAGGCCGAAGTATAAACTGGAAAAAAGGAACACCTGGTATAATTACTTCGGTTTGTTCACATGCTTTGTTTTTATTTCGGTTACCTGCTCCTGAACCGAACTAACAGTTAGTCTTCTTAATGCAGATTCAGCCCATCTTCAATCTTTGTATAGTTACCCCAACCTAAACATACTTCGCGCCGCACTACGTTTTCCAGAAAGAAGTTGGGCCAAACTTCTTAATTTTGAGCCGATATACCGTTACAGCGGTCGCTGAAAAGTCAGAGTAACAGACTTTCTGCTTGAGGACGCCCCCGAACCAGACCCAACCTTGCCACAAATTAGACTAATCCCACTGACCGCTGAAGAAGAGATGGCCAAGAGAAATAGAGTCAGGGCCCTCTTGACCGAAACCAACAGACCCGAAATACCGCCACCAAGCCAAACGCAATAGGGCCGTTGTGGCCCTTCCTTCTCAACAGCCTTCTTCATCACGCCCATCCAAGCGCGCCCGGTCTACCCCAATCGAGCAGCGTCTAGCGGATGAGGACAAAACCACCCCTCCATCGAGCCACCCACCGATTCCACAACCGGAGCCTTCTGACCAGGCTGGCTCTTCTAAGTGGGCAACAAAGCTGAAATTTCAGAACCGAGATATCCAAGATACCGATTCGGTGGTTGCTGAGAAGGATCACTTGATGGCATTCAACCTTGCCAAGAGTGCTTGCCTTCCAGCAGACATGGAACACCACCAGAACCTGACCGAGCTAAGGGCCATCCGATCAGCCACCAAATCCATGATCCTGGTAAGATGCCCCTCTTGTCTCTCAAATTTTTGAAACTTTCAGTTCGGTCTTGTTATTTCATTTCATTCTTTTCAGAAGAGCCAAATTGCCCATCAAAAGGTATTGGAGCTCAGGAAAATGGCTAGGCAGGCCATGGCAGAGGTAGAAGAAAGAACAACCGAACTGAAGGAATCCCAACAAAAAACGACCGAGCTAGTGGCTGAGGTAGCTCGTCTAACCGGACTAGTTACCTCGGCTGTGTAACAAGTCCGCGGGGGACCTCGCTACAGTTCGGACTCGATTTGTGTCACGGTTCTTAATCTGAACCAAAGAGTCCAAATCTGGCAAATCGTTTTGAGAAACAGATTTTTGAAAAAGTAGTGCCAAACATGGACTGCTTTGCCAGATACAGAGTCGCCACCTAAATATTTTTAAAATGGGGAAATTTAGGAAACCCTGACTCGGTGCCGAAGGCCACATGTCCGTCATCACCGGAGCTGTCTCGGCTCGGGAGCTTGGGTACGATCGGGGAAGGTCAGCTATGAGCACCCCCTTTCGCCCGGTCCGAAGACCGGCCTCTACTAACCATGATATCCGATTTTGAAAACGTTATGCGTTCTTATTCCAATTATTAGCCTAGAATTACTATGTTATGCGCGCAGCAAACAAGTATAGACTAGATTGCCTAATTTGGAAAGAAACATTGCATATCCGTTTGTTTTGAAAATGCTTTGGATTTGCTACTCGCAGGTAGGCTAAAACACGGATTTCAATGAGTTCTTCCAACTCAAACAATCCAACCTTCACCCGCAGGCATCCAAGCAGTTTATAACACATAAGCATCTAGCCACATGTTAAGCATGCTGACATGGCAACATTCACACTCATGCGATATGCTAAAGCGGAAATACTTACATCGTACTCCGTGCCAAAACAAAGAACTCGTTAGCAAACATGCATGATCCAAGTCCATGTTAAGTGCCTAATGCATCGCATACAAAATGTTGCTAGAATAGGCTCGGCTATCCTAAACATGGCATGTGAGAAATGCACAACTATCACATATTCAGTTTAGAATTTGATGTACAAATGCAGTTAGCATGATGTACCGAGCCTAATGTATGTAATACAAATGCATGGATGCACGCATGCATAGCATAAGGTATGCTAAATTAAACGTGCCCTAATCTACCATCATAAGCAGGTAAATAAAAGGGAAGAAAGAAGTGGGGATTGGAAGACATACACACCACCCACACACACTTATTACAGATTTGCCCTCACTCGGAGGGACCGAATAAATATTACAAATTAATTAACTACGCAAGCTAATTAAATATTACAAATTGCCTAATTTAATTAACAAATTAAAATAGACTAAGAAAAGCAGTAAACGCCCCGGGAAACGCGCCGCCATGCATAGGCTGCCTCTATTTTCCTTCCTTCACTCCTCTGGAGGCTGTCAAAACCTCAGGGTTGCATCCCTGGACACTGGGGAGTACCACCGGCTGAGTGGAATCACCACCGGCACTGGTGTGTAGCCATCGGCACAAAATGAAGCTGTCGGCAGAGAAAATATTGCCTGCCGGCACCTTACACTGCCGGTCGGCAAAGAAGGCCTGCAGAACCTGCAACTCACAGCAACAGAGGGCAAGGCAAAGCATGGCAGCACAATTCAAGGCATGTATGCACCAACCATGTCCCTTATCATTGTAATGACTCAAAGGGGCATGTGTCTCGATTCTCGGACCACCAATCTCGCATTCCCATGCATGATGGCCCAAAGAACCAAGTATGCAGCTTTGGTTTCAAATGCAATGCAAACCAATCAAACAAACAAGGCCCTATTCCTATCACCAATTCAAGGAACAAGGCATGCATGCAAGATGCAATGCAACCTAGGCATACAAGCTAGGAATGCAACATGACATGGCAAGGCACTTACGCAAGCATGCAAGCATACACATGGCAATGCGAATAGATGGGAAGATGGACTTAAACATGAATTAGGCAACTCTAAATAGGCCTAAAACAGTAGCCATAATGCCCAAAAATGAAGGCTAAACACACATGCGCGCATACACATGTTAAGACCCAACACTTAGGCACAAAGCAAGCAACATTCAAGCACACTTGAAAGAGGCAATCATGAACAATTAGCATGCAACATGAGCTCTAAAATCATGTTATAAAATGATGCCAAATCATATTAAACAAGACAAGCAAGTGCATGCAAGCATGGTCCAAGTACTTGAAGCAAGTCATGAAGCTTTGAAGCATGTTTATCACAACAAACATGGCATGCATTAAACTACTAAAACAGATTTTTAGCATGTCAAAACAAGACCAAAGGACTCCTTAGATGGCATCTAAGTGGCTCAAATACAAAGGCATACATAGACACCAAAACATGGAGCATTGCTACACAAGCTTCCAAAGCATTAAAGAGGCATGCAAGGCAATCAAACAAGCATGGAAATGGGACTGAAATAGCATGTGGAGGGACCCCGAATCACCAATTCGATGCAAAGATGTCATGCTACACATGTACATACTCAAGGCCAACAAGCCTAAATACAAAGGAGCTATATCAAACATGCCAAAATCAACCCAAACACTTATGGACAGACCTAAAACATGTCAAGATAAGCACATAATCTTCACAAGACCAAGCCTAAAACATGCTCCAACTAAGGCTAACAACCTAAGACATGTTAAGGCATAAACAAGGCATTACATGGCAACTATGCTAAGCATGCATGGAGTTCCAAAACCAACTTGAAATCATGTTATATTATGGATATATAAGCATGAAAAACATCCTAAACATGCTCAACACACACTCAAGCATAGGCTTCCTTAAGAGGCCAAAATATGTCCTTTTCAAGGACAACAAGGAGAGGGGGTGGCCCTCTCCTTCTTGGGACTTCAAGGCATTATCTTCACCACCGAAATCCCTCAAGATTTCAGTGGTGAAGAGACCCCAACACCAAAATCCCGGAGCTAGCACAAAATGGTCCAAAATGAGGCCTCTCAAGGCCTAAGGGGGATCAACAACCCTCAAACCAAGAAACACTCTTAATAAACAATAAAGAGGGCCTAAAAACAGAACTTTTTTATGTTATACAATAAGCACAAAAACAGCTCTAAGATAGGTATAAAATCAATGCAAAAATGGGAGAAAATGGGACTAGATTCTCACCCTTGAAGCCTTCTTCACAAATGATGCTCCAATGGCCTCCTTTGGCTTGAATCCAACACCAAAACTTCAAAACAAACCCTTTAGAACCTCAGCTCCAAGAGGAAGGTGAAACACTAGGTGTTTGTGTGCAATAGTAAGACACAAAGCACCTAGTGAACAAATGAGAGGGAAAGAGAGATAGAAAATGTATCTCACCCAAACCCTAGAACAAGAGCTCAACAATGGCTATTTTTTTCTCTCCAAAATATCTCTCTCCCTAACCTAAGTCTTCTCTTTTCATTGCTAGAGAGAGCTTCTCTCTATATGTCTTGTAAAGCTTACAAGACAAGCTTTACAAGAGGGAGATCCCTCCATACACGTGTATGGAGGGATGCAAAAGCAAGACAGCTGTCTAAAAATATCTGCAAAAGCAGATGAACAGCAATCGGCCGGCCAAAAATGCCATCTTGGCCAAAAAGAGTGCCGGCCGGCACTAAATAGTGCTGGCCGGCAAACTATATTGCCGGTGGCATCTAGCCAATGCCGGTGGTGGGTGGGGATGGTCTACAAGCCCTACCCTGCCCTTTCAAGGCAAAACAAAAGTGTTTGGTGCAAAACCAGACACTAAACGGTCGAGTTCGGGGATCCTGAGGCAAGGCGCGCGAGCCGAGACCTCCGGGAACTCCAAACGAACACAAACATGGATAATCACCGAGTGTTCAAACGGTGACGTCCAAGTCTTGAGGACGGTCGAAAATGGGGTGTCTACAGTTGCCCCTCTTTGACAGAACTCGAAAGTCATAACAATGACGGGAGTGAATGTCAAGCCCAGAGACGACCCATTTTTGACAAGGCCGAAGACTTAGACAAACATGCAAGACAATCAAGATATGTGCCCGAAGGCAGGGGCAAAATGCAAGACAATGCACGAAGCCGGACATAACTTATGATCATGCAAATAAAGCTGTAATGAAGCAAACATGCGACAGTTTTAAGCTAGCATACCAAACTACACTACAATGCAGAAAGGATGTAAGAGAATTATGAAATTCTCAATGCGTCTCACTCGGGAGATACAATACCTGTGCAGCTCGTCTGGTTGCACCAGCTTCAAATGAACCGTACATGCAATATCGTGCCTGCAAAGAAAACAAACTTAACAGGTACAATATTGTTAGCAACATGCATGACAATGCAAAATGGATGCAAAACGATATGCAATATATACAAAACAATGTATAAACAATGCAAATGAAGATGCAATGTAATTGAAACAATGCAAGCTACATGCAAAGCATTTGAATCGTGATCCAATCACGAGTGGTTCGAAACCACACCTATGTCAAATAGATTGATGGAGATAACAAGTCTGTCTACCATAGAACGGTCAACTGAACTATGAGCATTGTAGACAGATGCAAGAACAAGTATTGGGTGGAATCGACATAAGTGGGGAAACGACCCGCTGGAGAAAGGACTACGATCCTAATGCCGGATGCAAAAATTACACTACAATGTAATATATATGGATATGCTAGGAAGATGGCAATGGATATGGCACGCAGGCCAAACCAAATCTTGCCTAGGAAAGGTATGTACGCATACAGGCCATGTGTAACACAGAAAAGGTGCCGCAACCCTCAACCAACATATCAGCGTGGAATCGGCGCGATACACATGCAGAACTGTGTTTTAACATGAACAGTAAGGGCACATACCGGACCAAGCTCAACCTGGAAAGGCGCAAGCCATAGGCGGAAGGTGATGCAGTGAATGCATGCAATCTACAATGCAATATCTACAAATATGCAATGGAGTGGATATGGATACAATGGATATGGCACGCAAGCCAAACCGAATCTTACCTAGGAAAGGCATGTACACATACGAGCCATGTGTAACACAGAAAAGGTGCCGCAACCCTCAACCAACATATCAGCGTGGAATCGGCGCGATACACATGCAGAACTGTGTTTTAACATGAAAAGTAAGGGCACATACCAGACCAAGCTCAACCTGGAAAGGCGCAAGCCATAGGCGGAAAGCGATGCAACGAATGCATGCAAACTACAATGCAATATCTACAAATATGCAATGGAGTGGATATTTACAAATATGCATGACAATGCAGTACAATGCGACCTACTGGGGAAAATGCAATGGATGCATGCAAGCTACAATGGAAATGCATGACAATGCACTATGATGCAATGACTATGATTGCAACTTTCCCTATCTTACCAACAGGGTGATATACTAGGTTGGTTCAGTATCCAGAATTGAGGCGTAGGCATGCCGCCTCAACCTATGGGGCTTCCATATAGATTTCAAGCCGAGGGTAAACCCCTGGGTATTTAAACCAGACTTTAGTCTCGGAACTCCCGAACCTTTGCGTTCTAGGCATAAGCCGTTCGAACTCTAGTTTCCACCGTCCCAGTTGGTCTTCTAGGAACTCATCGCAAACATAGGCAGGTGGCTTTACCAGACCACCGAAAGTCGTTCGGGCACGACAAACACCAAAGGAATTGCACCTTTAGAGGATTTAAGGTCTCCTAGACCGGGATGCAAAATGTATGCATGACAATGCAATGTTTTTGTTTGTTTTTTTTTGAGATGCACATGATGCAAGTGCGGCACGCGTGCCATACGGAATGTAAGATGATACAAATGAGACACACACGCCTCATAAGGTGCAAAAAAAGATTTTGACAATTGGACTTATACGCTACGCGAAGCCGGTTTTGAAAGTTGGACTTATACGCTACGCGAAGCCGGTTTGTGTTCAAAACAATGCAATGTACTAACAAGTACAAGCAAGATGCGCAAGATAGCGCGAATGGATGCATGCAAGATGCAATTGAGGTGCACAAAACAATGCGATGCGCAAAACAGCGCGGTTGAAATACAATGCACAAAACAGTGCGACGATAAGTGTGACACGCATGCCACACGGAATGTAAATGGGCTTAAATGCGCAACAACGCACGTATTCCAAAATGCATGACAATGCATGGAATGGAAATGCAATGATGATGCATGAGAAATGTGCACGACAATGCAAAGGGGTGCGCGTTGCAATGCATGTAACACGTGCATAACAATGCAAATGTGTGGCGCATGACAGCACGATGTAATGCACCGAAGTAGTGTGATGAACTCGTGCAACACGCATGGGGCAACTTTTGAATTTAAAAGGATACAAAAAGGATACACCTTGCATGAATTCAAGTGCCACGCACTGGAGACACGGCCTGCGGTCAGAACGGAGGCCGGTTGAGCGTCGGAGATGCACTTTCTCGTACTTTCTTGAGCTATGAAGACCAAAAACAACTCAAATGGCCTAAACAAGGCTGTGGGAACCCCACCGGCCGAAAGGGGAGGCCACCGGCTAGCCACCGGCTGGCCACCGGCATCAAAATAAGTTCATCGGCACAAAAAAGTGCCGGCCGGCACAAAACATTGCCGACCGGCAAAAAGTTGCTGATGCGGGGCAGTTTTGACTTTTCACCTTGGGTGTTATAAAATAGGGTTTCAAAGCCCTATTCCTCACTTTCCTACCGCCGAAATCCCTTGCTCTCTCTCTCTAGAGTGTTTCTCTCTCATTTTTCGCCCGTTTCTTCGCGTTCTACGCTCGTTTCGTCGTCGGATTCGCGATTCTCTTCGCGTTTCGGACATTTTCCACCAATCACATTTTCGTTTCGGTGCCTCGTTTGGCGTTCTCGCCTTTTCAGGGTTTGTTCCCCTCACTTTCCTCTTCGTTCCTGTGCCTTTTCACATTCCGGCCTTCCCGGCCATTTCCGACCCTCTCGGGAGTTGACTTTTTGGTTGACTCTTCGTATTCCGACCCGGTTTTCCTTTTCCGGGCCATTTTCACATCATTCTCTACATGGCGGATGACATTCCACGTGGCGGGACTCCCCCGGACCACGAGATGGATCCCGGGGTCGAGCTCTTACCACTGAGCGAGCGCCCGTTCGACCCGGCGACCTACCGGCCGGCGATCCATGTTCTGCCCCCCGACGGCCTGCGTCAGTTCCGGAGCTTCGAGAGGCATGTGGTGCCTGAGCTACTACTGCGTGAGCCTACCTCCCACCTTTCATTCGGCACTTCCGAGGTAACTCTCTTTCTTCTGCTTTACTTTCTGCAATGTAGGATACAAAACTGCCGTAGCTAGTTGTATTCTTTAACTGCTGAAAACTGATATGCTGTAGACTGTAGTTGACTGTAAACATACATGCAACTGATATCTGCTTGAGACTGACACATGCACACACACTGCACTAGCCCTGAATCATTCAAACACACAGCGCACACCGTATTTTACTGCAAACACACCGGTACCCGGCATTTGTCTGAATCTGACAAACTTGCACACATGCTTTACCTGCTTCTTCAAAATTGCATTTTGAATGTTGTCTTGTAATTGTTATTTTCTGTTTACAGGAGGGTTCCCATACCATTCGCGGGTATGGGAATACTGGTGCACGGGAGTGGTATGATGAGCTCCCTGACGCAGTCCGACGCATCGTGGACCGGGCGAGCTTCGGCACCTTCTGCCGAGGGCTCTCCAGATTGTCCACATGCTGACCTCTCCTTGCTGCTCTGGCGGAGAGATGGTGGGACACCACCGATTCTTTTCATTTCTCTGCTGCAGGGGATATGACGATGACCCCTCATGACTTCTCGATGCTCACAGGCATCGGGGTAGGGGGGATCCGATCCCTTTTGACACAGACATGGATGAGTGGACCGCCGCTCAGGTCCATCTACTGGGGGAGGCGCCACCCCTAGCTCGCCCAGGTTTCGTCCGATACTCCTGGTTCGAGGTCCAGTTTCGAGTCCAGCCCGTGTTGGAGGAGGAGGCGCAGATGACCCCAGAGGACGTGGAGAGGTATGCTCGCGGCTTCCTCATGTTCCTGTTCGGGACTACCATCTTCGCCAACCGGGCGAACACCGTGCCTCTCTGTCTTCTCAGCGCACTAGTGGACGTCCGGGACATTCTGCACTATGACTGGGGCGGCGCTGCTCTGGCCACCCTTTACGGGTACATGAGCTCGGCTTCGCGCGGCAGCGGCCAGCTACTCGGAGGTTACTGGCGGGCTTAGGAGGTACATTTCTTCTCCGCTTTTTCATTTCTGTCTCGTACTTTCTGTACTCTGTACACTGCACACACTGTAGTCTGTTTTACACTTGTTGTATACTGTACACACGGCACACACATACATTCTGCTTTACACTGACTGTACACTGCTCACACTGTACACTGTACACAATACACTGCACAACACACGGCTCTGCCATTTCTGTTTTATTCTGCATATTCTGCTTTATCTGATGGTCATACTGACATCTGTTTTGCAGTTGTGGGTTTACGCCTACTTTCCTAGGCTTGCCCCCGTGCCAGTTGCGGAGACTCCCCTGGCCGTCCCATTTTCGAGTCGCTTCGACGGGAGATGCACCCGGCGACCACGGGAGACGTTCGGCTTCTTCCGCCGATATTTCGATACCATCACCCCCGCGGAGGTATGCTTCACTTTCAGTTCATTTAAGCTTCGCTTTTCAACTGTATATTCCAATAACAGTAGATAACAAACTGTCTGTCATTTTCAGATCACTTGGCGGCCGTGGGCTCCTATACCGGCGGCGATGCGGGGTCGGTTCCCTGGTGCGGAGGAGACCTCGCGTTTCCAGATTTTGCTTGAGGGCCCGGTCTGTCGGGCTTGGTACCTGGGGGAGCGTTTTCTACGCCAGACCCTAGGGTTACCTGAGCAGATAGTCCCGGTTCCCCCTCCTGCAAACATGAGGGAGACCGAGGGGCTCACCACTGAGCAGCTGGATGATTACTCCATCGGTTGGGAGGAGGCCGGCTTCCGAGGCACTGGAGACTATCAGGAGTACGTGCGGACGTACCTGATGCGCCCCCTGAGCGGCCGTCGAGCGGAGGGGGCCAGGCCTGTGGCCTCGGCGGCTGGGGCCGGAGCGGGAGCAGGGGCTGGATCTTCGAGGAGGGCCCGGGTCCGTGGTAGGGGTAGAGTGCAGGGAGGACGGGGAGCTGGCTGGCCTGCCCTGCCTGCTGTACTGACTTTCCAGGGGCAGGGTGGGTCGACCTATCAGATCCCCTTCGCCCCTCCACCGACTGGTCACGAGTTCATTGATGTCCCCGACTTACCACCGGTATGTATTACTGTATTTTGTACAGTTATGCATTTCAGTTTATTTGATATTTCGCAGAATATTAATGCATCTGACACTTTTGCAGGCTTCTTCTGGGTACACCCGTCAGTCGTTGGCGATGAATGCCTCGATGATGGGGATACTCCAGCGGACTTTTGATCTCCTAGCCCTCTACAGCATACCGGTATGTCCTTCTGACACTGGCCTCAAACCATTCATATACTGATTCACATAATCCGATGCACGGCACAACACCTGATACACTGATCTCACAGCATCTGATACACTGCATACACTGCATTCTGCACTATACTTTGCACTGATAAACTGCTCACGGCATTCTCACACTGTACTCACATACTGCATTCTGCACTGTTAAACTGCTCACGGCATTCGTACACTATACTCGGCATTGCATTCTGTATTGATAAACTGCTCACGGCATTCATACACTGTACTCTGCATTGCATTCTACACTGTTAAACTACTCACGGCATTCTCACGCTGTACTCATACACTGTATTCTGCACTGATAAACTGTCTACAGTATACTAATGCATTTCCCTTTTGTGTACTTTTTCAGCCTCCTTTCCAGATTCCCATGGCAGGAGGTGCTCCAGCCGGACCTTCTGTCCCTGCTCGGGGGAGAGATGAGGGGGGCAGGATATTCCCCCGTACCAGGGGAGGGCGTACTCACGTTGGGAGTAGCTCGCGAGCTCCAGTCCCGGATGATGACGACGACGAGGAGTCAGAGGTGGAGGCAGAGGCGGAGTCCGAGTCATCGGAGGAGGAGACCGGAGATGGTTCTAGCTCGGGCTTTGACGACGATGCTGATGATGCTCCTGGACCCTCGTCCAGGAAGAGGACTAGGACAGACTGACGGCCCCCCGGAGTGCTTGACATGGATGCAGATTTTTGCTGTCTTCTTCTTTCTTGTACTTTTCTTTTTGTTGGTAGATAGATTACCTTGTATTGCCGCAGGCAGATTTTTGTTTCCAAAACTTGTACATTTGAAAAGATAATGAAATGAAACGGACTTTTTATCTGAAAAAGTGTTTACATTTACACATTTCATGCATTGTATCGTATCTCATCATGTTACACCTCAATGTAAATGGAACTGATTGGTTATCTGAAAATTAAACACTTGCACTGTAATAATCAGATAACTTAAACAGCCAACAGCCAAAATAACCCAAGCAACCCACTGCCTGATCCTTGGACACACAGCCCTTACTCTGTTGGGGATTAATTTGCATACAGCCCATAACACAGCATTCGGTTCATTCTGCACACGGCAAATTCTGAACAAACGGCCCAATCTAACAGGATGGACCTCAAAGATGGAACCGGTTGGAGTCGAAACACGCTCAAATGTAGAGAATGGCACAGCATTCTTGAGCATAAGTGATTTTTGAAATCGAATGAGGGTTTTTCAGACCGGGATGTCGAGCCTACAACTGAACACAGCGGGGAGGACTCAAATATAGGTGCACGACCTAAACACAACGAGACATGCTCGGAAAAGACCTAAAACAAAGGTTGAGGTAAACAAAACCAAAAGACACGACACACAGGCGTGTTAACGAAGATGGGAGGACCTCGGACCACGAGAAGCCAGTTTCCCTAGGCATTGTTTCCCACCCTTTCTGATTTGTGATTCTCACATCACTCGGCTCTCGAGCTCGAATTTTTTCTGAAAAACCCTTTTCCTCACTTTTCTCTCAACTTACACCTCTCTATTCTTCATTCTCTCATTTTTCATCCCTCCCCGGGGTGATTGATGGATAAATAGAAAGTTGCGGGTTCACGCCCGATGCCGTTAGCTCACAGCTATTTCTTCTGGCGGGCAGAGCGCTCTTCTGGCAAGTACGTCGATGACGAGGGAAAGACAGAACGCCTGGCTCGACTGTGCCCCTAGTTCATCATTTTAACCATTCTTTGTTTTTGCTTTCTACTAAAACGGTTTTGATCAAAATGAGAGTCGGATTAACGTACTTGTTCGATTTTTGATTTGAAAAGCATGCAAGTCAGGCAGCAAGCACTGAAAGTTTTCCTTTTGGGTCCAAGACAATGGTCCGGTTTTGGAAAATGGAATAGTTTTCAAGAAAATAGTCAACCTCAGTAAAAATTTTCAAAAACTACTTTCAAACAGCTGATGCTCAACAAGCATGGAACTTACTCTTCGACATGCGCAACCTCAGATCGGAGGCAATGGAAAATTGCCCCTGGTTTGAAGGGGGGGAGGCAACGGAAAGTTGCCCCTAGTTTGAATGGCGGCTCACGGCGGCTTGTGGCAACGGAAAGTTGCCCCTTGTTTGGGATGGTGCCGCAGCAATCTGTAAACAGTCTTCATTGGCGGTGGTCGAACTCTCGGACACAGAGATGACGAAGACGGTCACAATACATATATGGACACAATCACCTTGAAGGGTGTCGGCCACTGGACTTTGGGAATGAAATCGAAACCATTGCATGGACTCAAACGCTATGAAAGCGTTGGGGGCTGGACTTCATGATGAAGTTCCCTACGTATCCCAAACATGGGAATCAAGCCTCACGTAGTTCCGGTTAAGGTACTCTCGGGTATTTTAACCTTCACTTTTCTTAGGCTCTTACTTTTGCCAAGGCGCCCAATGCGGGTTTTCGACCTTGCGAGCTTCTTTTCATTTTCTTTTATTCATTTCTTTTTTCTTTTTTGAATTTTTTTTTTCTTTTCATTGTTTTATTTTTTGTCTTTTTCTTTTCTTTTCTTCTTTTTTGTATTTTTTGCTTTTTTTGTATTTTTCTCTTGCTCTAACTTTTGCCTGGGTTGCCCTTCCGGGTTTTCGGCCCAGCGAGCCTCTCAAAGGGTAAAAGTGCAGCAAGTCCATGCCAAATGGTTTTTTTTTTGAGTTGAAGCCTCTCTGTATCTAGGAGAACGGCTGTTGTAATGATTTGCGGAAGAATCCATCCCGGTTACTCCACGAGCTTCTTCCGGTGAGATCTACTCCTTCTTATTCGACTTTGGTGCCTCTTGCTCGAGGGCTGTTTCGAAACTGGCCATACAGACCTTTTCTGACGGTTGACTGTTGAATGTTCCGGATGAGTTCGAGGTTCAAGACAACAGGCCAAATCTTGAGGCTGAGAGCGATCCTAGGCTGCGCAGTCTCAAGAGTGATTCCACACAGGTCTTCGCAGGGCCGCGTAAAACATTTGTTTTTGAAAGTTTTTTAAGAAAGCGACAAATCGCTCGCGCCGAAGATAGTGTGGAACCAATCTGGATCAGGCCAGGATCCTTCTCAGTACTCACGCCGACAAGCATGATTTCATTCATTAAAAGGCTTAGCATGCCTCTCTTTCTCTCAAAATGATCAAAATTTTGCAAAACCCGAGGAATTCCTTCCTCTTCGTTTTCATCACCGCAGTGTTCAAAAAGTTTGTTTTTGGAAGATTTAGGTTAATGCAATGAGCTTAGCGCGCAGGAGAGCAGGCGAGATGTACTGTCAGCCCATTCAAATTCTCTGGCACTTATGCTGAAAGCAAGCATGAAGTTGAGATAGCAACAGCTGTTTCAATCGGCTTTGTTGGTGCAACTGGCCCCTTGACAGAAACAGACTCAAAACAAAAATAGATAATTACAAAACAAAAGGGTGTTCGGGACAACAACCCCAGAATCGCCTGGTATTATATACAACGGGAACTGACTCGATACAACAAGACAGACCCTTAAGCAAAAAAAGACTGACTCAAGACAAAGAGACAGACTCAAAACAAAAGACTGACTCGATATCCAAGCCAGGGTTTACAAAACTCGGTTTCACCGATGCTCAAAAATGCGTGCCAGACGCTTCAAAAATACACCAAATGTTGCCCGCGGGCGGTTCACTTTACATACTCGCAGTATCTGAGCCCTCGAAATCCAACAACTGAGTGGTGACGGGCTTGCCTGAGGTGGCTGGTAGGATAACCTTGTTATCAATCAAATCCTGCACTTCATGACGAAGGCGGGAACATCCATCGGTACTGTGACCGGATTGTTGGTGGTACGCGCAGTACAAGGTAGCATCATGAGTGGCGGGGAGATTCTTCGGGAGTGGCCGGGGCTCCAAAGGCTTAAGATGCCCATTCTTCGCCAATATTAGCAATGCCCTAGACAAAGGCATGTGGAGGTCGTGAAAGACCCTGCGCCCTTGGGGCAGGTACTTTGCAGTTTGAGGATTCTTGCCAGATGCACTAGCGAAAGGATCGGCTGGCGCTGCCTTGGCTTTTTGGACCTTTCCCGGTGCAGGGTTGGGAATGACAGGAATTGTTTGGGCATGACGGGGCCCATCCCGATTTTCTACCTGGCTTGAACTGCCTTTGATTGGAGTGGGGAAAGCATCATCCACAGCTTTGATCACGATCGCAGATGTTTGTTGCTTGTTCATCCCTCTGACTTTCAGAGCCTCGACTGCCCACAGCAGTTGCTCAATGGGGTCGGCATCTACCTTTGCCTTATCCTTTCCTCTAGCCTCAGCCTGATCAAGGGTCTGGGTTGGTGCTGGCATGTCGCGGCTGTAGCTGGAAGCCACCTCTGGCTGGCTAAGCTCTATTACAATCCGCCCCAGCAGCGGGGATTCCTGTGGCACGAAATTCCCGGTGTACGATGCCGCTGGCGGTGAAGCCGACATTCCATAGGCGAGGTCCGCCACAGACCTTTGGAGATCGCCTATCATCCCATCAATTCAAAGGTGGTGGGCTCACGAGCCTGGTATAACTGGGGAGCCTAGACCGGGTGCACAACGGACAATCTGGGTGGGTGTGACATACTGATGCCGGCCTCACTCTGCGGAGCGGTTCCTTGTTCCAATGCAGCCGTCATGACCACAATTTCTTCTGAATTTTGTGCCGCCATAAATCCTGCCTCAGCAAGGGGAGACACTGGCTATTCTGTATCAACTTTGCAACTCTCTGAACTGAAAGAAAAACAGACAGCATTTCAGCCCAAACTGATCAAACACGGGTGTAGCCAAACAACTGTACCCTACTGCTGATCACTGTTCCCAGATTTCTATTCCCAAAAACTGAAGCCGATACCCGCAGATAACTGATTCCTGATAACTGATTCTCAACAATACTGATTCTGGTGCCCTCGGGCCCGATACTCAAACTCGCAAACTGGTATATGCGTTCCTGTAGAGATACACTCTAAAAGCACATAGCAAGTAAGTGAGAGCCAAAACACCCCTATGTTGGGGTAGGGTTTCCCTGTCCTATTTTGTCAGGAACTAGGGTTTCACTATGCACACAGCAGTTCTCAAACAACCTAATATCGGGTAAGCAACTTGTCCTAGCTTGGAATGGTCACTATGGATCCGAATATGCACTAGGTCGAATGGTCAAAAAGGGTGCCCCGGTAAACCGGGGTTTGTGTTCCCATGCTGTCAGAGCCCATAGCCGGTCAGCCTTATGGACATGTCTTGACAAGACAAGCCTCCGGCAAACCGTTCAGGAATGGCAGATGGCAAACACTGTGTTCCTAGGCGCACCAATGCACGTGCAATGCAAAGAAACACATAAGCGAAATCAAAACAGGATATCACGAGTTCGAGTCAAGCTCTCTAATTTCCCCAGCAGAGTCGCCAGAAACTGTAACAAGTCCGTGGGGGACCTCGCTACAGTTCGGACTCGATTTGTGTCACGGTTCTTAATCTGAACCAAAGAGTCCAAATGTGGCAAATCGTTTTGAGAAACAGATTTTTGAAAAAGTAGTGCCAAACATGGACTGCTTTGCCAGATACAGAGTCGCCACCTAAATATTTTTAAAATGGAGAAATTTAGGAAACCCTGACTCGGTGCCGAAGGCCACATGTCCGTCATCACCGGAGCTGTCTCGGCTCGGGAGCTTGGGTACGATCGGGGAAGGTCAGCTATGAGCACCCCCTTTCGCCCGGTCCGAAGACCGGCCTCTACTAACCATGATATCCGATTTTGAAAACGTTATGCGTTCTTATTCCAATTATTAGCCTAGAATTACTATGTTATGCGCGCAGCAAACAAGTATAGACTAGATTGCCTAATTTGGAAAGAAACATTGCATATCCGTTTGTTTTGAAAATGCTTTGGATTTGCTACTCGTAGGTAGGCTAAAACACAGATTTCAATGAGTTCTTCCAACTCAAACAATCCAACCTTCACCCGCAGGCATCCAAGCAGTTTATAACACATAAGCATCTAGCCACATGTTAAGCATGCTGACATGGCAATATTCACACTCATGCGATATGCTAAAGCGGAAATACTTACATCGTACTCCGTGCCAAAACAAAGAACTCGTTAGCAAACATGCATGATCCAAGTCCATGTTAAGTGCCTAATGCATCGCATACAAAATGTTGCTAGAATAGGCTCGGCTATCCTAAACATGGCATGTGAGAAATGCACAACTATCACATATTCAGTTTAGAATTTGATGTACAAATGCAGTTAGCATGATGTACCGAGCCTAATGTATGTAATACAAATGCATGGATGCACGCATGCATAGCATAAGGTATGCTAAATTAAACGTGCCCTAATCTACCATCATAAGCAGGTAAATAAAAGGGAAGAAAGAAGTGGGGATTGGAAGACATACACACCACCCACACACACTTATTACAGATTTGCCCTCACTCGGAGGGACCGAATAAATATTACAAATTAATTAACTACGCAAGCTAATTAAATATTACAAATTGCCTAATTTAATTAACAAATTAAAATAGACTAAGAAAAGCAGTAAACGCCCCGGGAAACGCGCCGCCATACATAGGCTGCCTCTGTTTTCCTTCCTTCACTCCTCTGGAGGCTGTCAAAACCTCAGGGTTGCATCCCTGGACACTAGGGAGTACCGCCGGCTGAGTGAAATCACCACCGGCACTGGTGTGTAGCCATCGACACAAAATAAAGCTGTCGGCAGAGAAAATATTGTCGGCTGGCACCTTACACTGCCGGTCGGCAAAGAAGGCCTGCAGAACCTGCAACTCACAGCAACAGAGGGCAAGGCAAAGCATGGCAGCACAATTCAAGGCATGTATGCACCAACCATGTCCCTTATCATTGTAATGACTCAAAGGGGCATGTGCCTCGATTCTCGGACCACCAATCTCGCATTCCCATGCATGATGGCCCAAAGAACCAAGTATGCAGCTTTGGTTTCAAATGCAATGCAAACCAATCAAACAAACAAGGCCCTATTCCTATCACCAATTCAAGGAACAAGGCATGCATGCAAGATGCAATGCAACCTAGGCATACAAGCTAGGAATGCAACATGACATGGCAAGGCACTTACGCAAGCATGCAAGCATACACATGGCAATGCGAATAGATGGGAAGATGGACTTAAACATGAATTAGGCAACTCTAAATAGGCCTAAAACAGTAGCCATAATGCCCAAAAATGAAGGCTAAACACACATGCGCGCATACACATGTTAAGACCCAACACTTAGGCACAAAGCAAGCAACATTCAAGCACACTTGAAAGAGGCAATCATGAACAATTAGCATGCAACATGAGCTCTAAAATCATGTTATAAAATGATGCCAAATCATATTAAACAAGACAAGCAAGTGCATGCAAGCATGGTCCAAGTACTTGAAGCAAGTCATGAAGCTTTGAAGCATGTTTATCACAACAAACATGGCATGCATTAAACTACTAAAACAGATTTTTAGCATGTCAAAACAAGACCAAAGGACTCCTTAGATGGCATCTAAGTGGCTCAAATACAAAGGCATACATAGACACCAAAACATGGAGCATTGCTACACAAGCTTCCAAAGCATTAAAGAGGCATGCAAGGCAATCAAACAAGCATGGAAATGGGACTGAAATAGCATGTGGAGGGACCCCGAATCACCAATTCGATGCAAAGATGTCATGCTACACATGTACATACTCAAGGCCAACAAGCCTAAATACAAAGGAGCTATATCAAACATGCCAAAATCAACCCAAACACTTATGGACAGACCTAAAACATGTCAAGATAAGCACATAATCTTCACAAGACCAAGCCTAAAACATGCTCCAACTAAGGCTAACAACCTAAGACATGTTAAGGCATAAACAAGGCATTACATGGCAACTATGCTAAGCATGCATGGAGTTCCAAAACCAACTTGAAATCATGTTATATTATGGATATATAAGCATGAAAAACATCCTAAACATGCTCAACACACACTCAAGCATAGGCTTCCTTAAGAGGCCAAAATATGTCCTTTTCAAGGACAACAAGGAGAGGGGGTGGCCCTCTCCTTCTTGGGACTTCAAGGCATCATCTTCACCACTGAAATCCCTCAAGAGTTCAGTGGTGAAGAGACCCCAACACCAAAATCCCGGAGCTAGCACAAAATGGTCCAAAATGAGGCCTCTCAAGGCCTAAGGGGGATCAACAACCCTCAAACCAAGAAACACTCTTAATAAACAATAAAGAGGGCCTAAAAATAGAACTTTTTTATGTTATACAATAAGCACAAAAACAGCTCTAAGATAGGTATAAAATCAATGCAAAAATGGGGGAAAATGGGACTAGATTCTCACCCTTGAAGCCTTCTTCACAAATGATGCTCCAATGGCCTCCTTTGGCTTGAATCCAACACCAAAACTTCAAAACAAACCCTTTAGAACCTCAGCTCCAAGAGGAAGGTGAAACACTAGGTGTTTGTGTGCAATAGTAAGACACAAAGCACCTAGTGAACAAATGAGAGGGAAAGAGAGATAGAAAATGTATCTCACCCAAACCCTAGAACAAGAGCTCAACAATGGCTGTTTTTTGCTCTCCAAAATATCTCTCTCCCTAACCTAAGTCTTCTCTTTTCATTGCTAGAGAGAGCTTCTCTCTATATGTCTTGTAAAGCTTACAAGACAAGCTTTACAAGAGGGAGATCCCTCCATACACGTGTATGGAGGGATGCAAAAGCAAGATAGCTGTTTAAAAATATCTGCAAAAGCAGATGAACAGCAATCGGCCGGCCAAAAATGACATCTTGGCCAAAAAGAGTGCCGGCCGGCACTAAATAGTGCTGACCGGCAACAAATAGTGCCGGCCGGCAAACTATATTGCCGGTGGCAGCAAAAACCAGCCGGTGGCATCTAGCCAATGCCGGTGGTGGGTGGGGATGGTCTACAAGCCCTACCCTGCCCTTTCAAGGCAAAACAAAAGTGTTTGGTGCAAAACCAGACACTAAACGGTCGAGTTCGGGGACCCTGAGGCAAGGCGCGCGAGCCGAGACCTCCGGGAACTCCAAACGAACACAAACATGGATAATCACCAAGTGTTCAAACGGTGACGTCCAAGTCTTGAGGACGGTCAAAAATGGGGTGTCTACAGGCTGAAGCTGACAAACAGAAGGCGTTGACCGTGATAAAAGACGAGTACCTTCGTGAGCTAGTCAAGCTCAAAGTGAAAAAGGATGCCGAAATCGCTGAACTGAAGAAGAAGGTGGATGGTGCCAACGCCGAAGGTTTCAAGGAGGCGGAGGGCCTCTACATTCCACAATGTGAGGGAGCGAAGGACTTATTTTTCAAGTGCAGCTGGAGAAGTGCTGTGGAGCAGCTCGGCTGTGGGCCCGAAACCGAGGTCTACAATGCTCCTCATTATTTCATTTCGGCCTCACTAGCGGAGTATGCTGCTTCTGTCCAACAACAATTTTTGCAGGGTTCAGATGATGAAGATGAAGAAAATGAGCCAACTGTTACTCCGGTAGTCAACGAGCAAGGCAACAATCAATCAGCTCGGTTGGAGCCAACGGTTAAAGACCTAACTATTGAGCCACCGACTGACACCGTTCTGCCAGTTGCTACTGAGACTGATCTTCCATCTGCAACCGGTGTTCAAGTTGATATTGAAGCCGATCTTGAAGACCTTTTTACTTGATTCTGTACTTTCTTTTCTTGTTGCTTTTTGCTCTTGTAACCGGGCTATGGCCCCCCCTTTGTAATCGCTTTGAACTTGATTAATGAGAATCATCTTCTTTTGTGCTAACTGTTATTCCGGTTTGATCTGTATGCTTGTACCTGTAGTGACTTTTTAATGACTTCTATTGTTCCAACTGTAATCGTGGTTTACTTTCCTGTTTGAGCATGCTTTCTAACTGCAACTTGAAGCATACTATTTTTCGGCCGAGATACTTTATTTCGGTCTTAGCTGTGCCAACTGACTGACCTTACTAGCCAACCACTCTTTAGCCGATATACGTACTTCGGCTGAAAAGTACCAAGAGTGGTTTAATCCAGTCAACCATTCTTCAGCCTATACCATTATTTCGGCTGAAGAGTAATAAGAGTTAGTTTAATCCAGCCAACCACTCTTTAGCCGATGCCCTTACTTCGGCTAAAGAGTATCAAGAGTTGGTTTAATCCAGCCAACCACTCTTTAGCCGATGTCCTTATTTCGGCTAAAGAGTACCAAGTGTTGGTTTACTCCAGCCAACCACTCTTTAGCCGATGTCCTGGTTAAAGAGTACTAAGAGTTGGTTTAATCCAGCTAACCACTCTTTAGCCGATATCCTTACTTTGGCTAAAGAGTACTAAGAGTTGGTTTAATCCAGCCAACCACTCTTTAGTCGATGTCCTTACTTCGGTCAACCACTCTTTAGCCGATGTCCTTACTTTGGCTAAAGAGTACCAAGTGTTGGTTTAATCCAGCCAACCTATAGATTGGTTTTTCCTGCCAACCTAAAGTAAAGTGTTTGGTTATTTCGACCAAACGTCCTGCAGCCTGGATCATTATCTTGGGCTTAGGGAGGGTGTTGGTTTTTCCAGCCAACCTTTAGATTGGTTTTTCCAGCCAACCTAAAGTAAAGTGTTTGGTTATTCCGACCAAACGTCCTGCAGCCTGGATCCTTATCCTGGGCTTAGGAAGGGTGTTGGTTTTTCCAGCCAACCTTTAGATTGGTTTTTCCAGCCAACCTAAAGCAAAGTGTTTGGTTATTCTGACCAAACGTCCTGCAACCTGGATCCTTATCCTAGGCTTAGGAAGGGTGTTGGTTTAATCCAGCCAACCTCTAAGTTGGTTTTTCCAGCCAGCTTAGAATAAAATGTTTGCAATGTTCCTAACTTCACTAAAACTAACCTTTACAGAAAACAACTATGCTGAAAAAAATCGATTTTTTTTATTGAGGAAAGAAAAAATTTACACATGTTTGAAAGAGGAAAGCTAAAAATAAAATAACTTGAGATTGGCGGTGTTCCATGGCCTAGGGATTGCTTTGCCGTCCTTGTCTTCTAGGTGGTATGCCCCTTTGCCTGCTAACCCAACCACTTTGTAAGGACCTTCCCAATTAGGCCCTAGCTTGCCGTCTCCTGGCACGAGAGTGTTTCCCATCACTTTGCGCAGTACCCAATCTTCGATCTTGAATTGCCTTGGATGCACTGTTTTGTCATATTTCCTGGATAACTCTTATTGATATGAGGCAATGTGGACTAGTGCTCTTTCCCTTCTTTCTTCGGCGAGGTCGAGCTCTAATGCTATGGCTTCTTCATTCAAGTCTGGATCAAAATTTTCGCTTCTAATTGTGGGAAGGCCAACTTCCAGTGGGATTACTGCTTCCATGCCGTAGGCTAAGGAGAATGGTGTTTCTCCTGTTGATCGTCGAGGTGTGGTGCGGTAAGCCCATAAAACATGAGGAAGTTCCTCCGCCCACTTGCCTTTTGCCTTCTCTAACCTTTTCTTCAGTCCATCCAAGACAACCTTGTTTGATGCTTCTGCTTGGCCATTTGCTTGAGGATATGTTGGTGTAGAATTGTAGAACTCTATCTTGTATTCTTCACAAAAGCTTCTAAAGATTTTGCCATCAAACTGGGTGCCGTTGTCTGATATGAGGGCTTTAGGTATGCCGAATCGAGTAATGATATTTTGCCAGACGAACTTCTTCACATCTTTTTCCTTGATTGATGCCAATCCTTCTGCTTCCACCCACTTTGTGAAGTAGTCTGTTGCTGCGAGAAAGAACTTCTTGTTTCCGGGCACTGTTGGAAGTGGTCCTATTATGTCCAAGCCCCATATTGCAAAGGGCCATGGGCTGGTCAATGGTAGGAGTTCTCTGGCCGGCTGATGTATTTGATGTGCGAACTTCTGACATTTCTCGCACTTCTTCACATACTTCTCGGAGTCTGCTTGCATGTATGGCCACCAGTATCCTTGTGAAATGGCTCTGTAAGCTAATGATCTTCCTCCTTGGTGGCTTCCGCACACCCCCTCATGTATTTCGAACAAGAATGCTTCTACTTTACTGGGGTGGACACACTTTAGATAAGGTCCTGAGAAGGATTTTTTGTACAATGCCATAGATGGGGAGAGCCAAAATCGCTGCGACTTTGCTCTGATTTTGTTGGTTTCTTTCTTTTCTTCCGGTAAGACGCCATCTTTTAAGAACAGTATGATGGGATCCATTCATGAGGGGCCTAGCTCGGCGCAACATACCTCTTCTGCTTCGGGGTCTTCAATGCTTGGTTTTCGTAAGTAGTCGATGAGCAACGGATGAGGAATGGAAGTATCTGCCATTGAAGCGAAGCCTGCTAGTTCGTCTGCTCTACTGTTTTCCTCCCTGCCAATCTGTTCTATCCTCACTACTTCAAATTTCTTGATCTTTGTTCTGACCAATTCTTGGTACTTGGCCATCCTGTCATCCTTTGCTTCATAGTCGCCAGAAATTTGATTTACCACCAACTGTGAGTCGCTGTAGACCATTAGTTCGGTGGCCTTCATGTAGAATGCTGTTTTGAGTCCTGCAAGAAGTGCTTCATACTCCGCTTCGTTGTTTGATGCTGGGAAGCCAAGGTTAATTGCTTGCTCCATAACCAGGCCATCTGGTGAGATGAGGACTATGCCAAGTCCTGCACCATGCCGGTTAGATGCTCCATTCACAAAGAGCTTCCACATTTCTCCAACGAACAACTTCCAGCAAGTGGAGGGGTCAGATGATGTCGTGGGGTTAAGAATGTTGCTGGTATTTTCTTCAAGGTCCATGCTTGCTGTCTGCCCCTCGCTATCTGATTGTACCAAGTCTTTATTTGTTGGTGAGTCTTGGCTTGGTGTAGCATGGTTTGCTTCTTCCTTGCTGTCTTTACTCTGGTCTGTTGTGGGGTCTGACTGAACATCCTGCACCAGGGGTTGCGCTATTCCGGCGTCAACTTCTATCCCTAGTTTGGTTGTATCAGTCAGGTCGACTGGGCTGATATGATGACTTCCTGGGGTGAATTCTGCGACAAAGTCTGCCAAAGCTTGGGCCTTTATCGCGGTTCTGGGTTGGAACTTGATGTCAAATTGTCCCAACTCTACTGCCCACTTTAAGATTCGCCCAGAAAAGTTTGCCCTCTCAAATAGAGCTTTTAATGGGAAAGCTGTGAGGACAATTATGGTGTGGGCGTGAAAGTAGTGTGACAACTTCCTTGAGGCCATCATCAAGGCCAATGCCAGTTTTTCCAGTGGCAAATACCTTGTTTCGGCACCCAGCAATGTCTTGCTGACATAATAGATGGGCAGATGTTGGATTCCTTCTGCATGGACCAACACTGCGCTAATTGCATGCTGAGAGACTGCCAGGTACAGGAAGAGTTCTTCTCCAGGAATTGGGGTCACCAGTAGTGGTGGAGAAGACATATATTCCTATAAACTTTCCAGAGCGCAGTCGCATTCTTCGTCCCCCTCAAACTTGGCTTTTAGGGCATAGAAGAATGGTCGTAGTCTGTCCGATGACCAGCTTATGAACCGATTGAGCGCAGCTGCCATGCTGGTGAGATGCTGCACTTCTTTTACTGAGTTTGGTCTCTCCAAATCCTGGGTTGCTTTGATCTGAGAGGGGTCTGCTTCTATATCCCGGTTGGTCACAAGAAAGCCCAGGAATTTGCCAGATCCTACTCTGAATGCACACATGGACACATTGAGGCGCAACTTGTGCTTTTTTAGGATCTCAAACATCTCACCTAGGTCCTTGAGATGGTCATTCTCATCCTTGCTCTTGACCACCATGTCATCGATGTAAGCCTCCATTGTTCTGCCTAACAATGGTTCAAACATCTTGGTGACCATCCGTTGGAATGTTGCCCTTACGTTCTTTAAGCCAAAGGGCATGACCTTGTAACAGTATAGTCCTCTTGGAGTTGTAAAGGATGTGACCTTCTGGTCTGGTTTATGCATGGCGATTTGATGGTAGCCTCTGTATGCATCCGGAAAGCTAAGTCGGTTGTGCCCCGCCGTTAGGTCGACCAGTTGATCTATCCGTGGTAGAGGAAAGCGAGATTCGAACATGCCTTGTTGACTGTTTTGTAGTCGACACAGACACGCCACTTGCCATTCTGCTTTGGCACCATGACTGTGCCCCGCCGTTAAAAATTCCAAGACCTCTAATCTCTCAGTGCTGGACAACGATGAACCGAGCAAAAAGAACTTATCTGGGTTCTTTTCATCTATTCTTACCTCTACCAAGTCTTCCACCGCTTTCTGATTAGCTGCTTTGCCTACATCTGCAAACAGTTCATTGCTCTCAGGTTCTTCCACCGAATGAACGTATCCTTTGGCAGCGCAGCTGCTATTCACCGTGATAAAGCATTGCTTGGACATAATCTGATCTCCATTGACCTCTTCAATTACACCGGTATCGTTAGGGAACCGCATTACTTGATGGTAGGATGACGCCATCGATCGCATGACATGCAGCCATGTTCTACCCAAGATGATGTTATAAGTGGAGGGGACCTTTAATACCCAGAACTCCACTTGTTTCGTCACACTTCCTGCCTTGACTGGGAGGATTATTTTGCCACCAGGCCATTCTGGCATGGAGTTGAATCCAATTAGGGGAGATACGGCAGGTGCCACGTCTTTATCTTGTAACTTCAACTGTTTAAAGGTGTCGTAGTACATTATTTCACATGAACTGTCTTGGTCTATCAAAATCCGCTTGACGTCAAAATCCTTGACTCGGAGAGTGACAACCAAGGCATCATTGTGAGGGCAATATATCCTTGCCAAGTCCTTATCCGAAAAAGACATGACGTTCGTGGCCTCTGTCTTCCCCTTCTTGATGGCAGGTTGGGCACTTTGTACCTCTCTTAAATGCTCATCCTTTTTTATTGATCCTCTGAGCTCGCATACACGCTCAGGTTCGAAAACTCCATGTATCACATTGATAACGCCTTGAGGTGGGGCGTCGATTGGCATTCCGTTGGGGTTGTTATGGTCCTGGGGGGCTGGTTGGGCCCCTTCTTCAATGTATTTATCCAGGTGACCTGCTGCCACCAACTCCTCCAGGTGCTGTCTCAATGGCGTGTAATTTTCAATGCGGTGTCCCTTTTCTTTGTGGAAGGTGCACCGTGATCTTTCGTCATAGTCCTTCTGAGCTTCCCCAAGCTTAGCTGGCCATTTGACGAAAGGCTCATCTCGTATTTCACTTAGAATTTGGTAGATCGGTTTCTTGAAGACCGTGGTTATGGCAGTGCGAACTCTCAACCATCTTTTATCCTGGTCCTGTTCGTTGTTTCGTCTGCCTCATCCATTTTTGCTTGGACGGTCTACCGCGTTGACCTTTACTGAGGCCTTCTTCTCTAGTGCTGTGGTCGTGCCAGATTTTGTTTTGGCATGTGCGCCATCCTCTTCTACCCTGATGTGCTGATGCACTCTTTCCATCAAGGCTTCCATGGTGAGGGGTGGTGTCATGGTGATTGAGTCCCTTAGTCTGTTCCCGACCGGAAGGCCTCTCTTGTATTGTGCAATGGCAAGATTGGTGGGACAGTCCCCAATCTGGTTGAATGTCTCCCAGTAGCGACTATTGTAGGACCTTAATGTCTCTTTTTCGCCCATGTCGATGGAGAGTAGCTGGTCATTCTCCACCGGGGTTTTGGTGTTTGTTCTGAACCTTGTGACAAACGCCTCCGCCAATTGCGCCCAGGAGGCTATGCTGCCTTCTGGAAGTTTTTCAAACCAAGTCAAGCCTAGATCGCCAAGGCTTGACGGGAAGAGGATGCACATTAAAGCCTCATTTCGCCGATATACCGCCATAACCTGGCGGAAGTGGCTTAGGTGAATGTAGGGGTCCGTCTTCCCCTCGTACATAGTGAATTTGGGCTAAAGGAAGCCTGTAGGTAGGGGCGCGTTTTCAATTGCCGGAACGAACAGCGAGGTCTGCAGCCTTGCTAATGCTTTGTCCGTTGGTTCGTAGGCAGGGCGTGGTAATGGCATTCCAACCTCGACGCTTCCATGCGATCGAAGAGCCAATCGTTGAAGGGAAAAAACTCTGTGAGGGTCGCGGGCCCTAGAATCTTCCTTCAAACGTGCCCTTTCTTCCAGCATGATCTGCAAATCGGATGATTTGGGCAACTCCGTTTGCCTAGATGATGTCCGGTGCGAGTGCGAGGGTCGATAGGTACTTCCCTCTGTGTAAGACCTCAATGATCTCGTTCTCTCAGACCTGGAGAAACGAGCTCTGGAGGTTCTGGATTGAGTATCGCCTGTCCTGAGGCTTCTACTTTCTGCTTGTGATGGTATGGAATACCTTCCACGGTCTTCTGAGTGGTGAGGGGGCGTTTTGCTTTTGCGCCCCTCTCCTGTCGCCACTCATTTTCCCTTCATCTGGCACTTCAAGGCCTCCATGTCCGCCGCCATCTTCCTTATTAATTCACCTTGCTCCTTCACGCGGTCCTCCAGAACTTGAGGATCAATCCTCCTCCTTTGTCTGTCAGGACTTTGTGAACGAGAGTGACGGGGGCTGTTAGTCCACCTCCTCCCCCTTGTATCCCTCCTGGGATTTTGTCTCTGTAGTTCTAAGTCCGCCATGGGAGGGATAGAAGGTAGGCCTTCGCGCCTTGCACCCCCCTCTGGTGTTTGTCCGTCGATGGCGAATTGCGGCAAATCTTCATTGTACGTCATTGCTTCTAAAGAGGAAAAGCTTGATCAAGAGGTTTTGTTCTGTGATTTTTTTCCCATATACGGCGCCAATTGTACGGGAAAGAAATAAACCTTCTCGTATAATCCTGTTGATCAAGTTTGCGCTCCTCCGTACGACGTCGCTTTACTCCCTGAAAACACAAACGTGAGCTAGCCGGCGGGTATGTGCCGGAAACCCCTCCGATGCCTAAGTCAGAAAAACAGACAAATAGACAAGAAGCTCTATGAATTCGAGAATCAAAGTTGTGTTACCTCTCCATAGGTGATGTTTATGAGCTTTTATAGGTTTTGCGTGGCACAATCCTAGTAGGACTTTTACTCCTCCATGCAGAGTCCTCCTAGGATTCATACTCCTGAAGGATAATGCTTATCCTTCAACACCCCCCTCACTGCTTAAACCAAGTGAGATGGTTCTTCCATGGCCGGCCTACCATACGACCGAAGTAATCACGACTATGCTTAGCCGAACTATACCTGGTTCGGTTCTCTGCCCATAGTTTTCTACAAACCATGGTATGCTCAGAACCGAACTATCTTTTTATCAAGGTTTAGACCGATCTAGTTTCACTGCGCCATGACCGGTATAAGTTCAAAGCACCCTTAAACCGGTCTAAAGCGTCATTCAACCGGACTAACATCAAGAGTCCCTCGGACCGGTCTACCTTCTGGGCTTGAGATCGGACTAACTTTAAGCCTCTTCAAGACCGGAGTAACTTTATGGCCTCTTTACTCAGCCCTTCGTACTGAGGCCCATAAAGGCCCAGCTCGGCCCAATTCGCATATAAATTACCCTCTCAGAATGAATCCTCCTCCTTTCATAATTATGAGCAAGTAGATTGATAATTAATTTATTATTAATTTGGATAGGGTTAAAAATCAATAAAATCGACTTTAATAATAGATTATGTTGGAATTTTTGTTTTTATAGACTTATTTTGAGCCATTTTTGAACCAAAATTTAAGTGAGGCCCACACATCTTTTGAGGTGAGTCCAAATGGTAACGTGTTCCATGCCCCATGGTAGGTCACAAGGTGAAGACAGATTGTCAAAATCATTTATGAGTGAATGAAAAGTTGACGTTGTTTTCGAGTTCGTGGTATGGGAAGTTGAAGAGTCAAATGTGAGTTACTTTGTTTTGGGTGTTCCACATAGAATATGAGAACTTATGTGAATATATAAGTTTTAAGTTGACATATTTGGGTTGGGCCCCAAGGAGAATCCCAAGTTTTGTGAGGAGGGGAGTTATGGACAAAGTGAGTTTAAACCAAATCCACCACACGCGCTGCCGTCTATCCGTCCGAGTTACGGGTCGAGTCCTAGCTTAATTTTTTGGACAAAGTTCATTTGAATTTTTTCAAATTCTTACAAGAAAATTTGAAAGCTAAAATTCAAATTCAAAATTTTGCTTCCTGGAATAGTGCCTCTTCAGTCGCCTTTCTTCACTTTCCGACTGTTCCAGGTTTCACACATGTTCGAAGGGTTTTCTACCCTTCCGAACAGATGCCTCTTGACCTATAAATTCAGGGTCCTCCAGCAGATTCTTTTAAATCCAAATTTTTCTTTTCGTTTTCCTTTTGTGCTACATTGTTCTTCATATTAGTTCATAGAGTTTTCAGAGAGTTAGAAAACTTAGGTTTGGTTCGCCTGATAGATTGTTTGTAGTGCTGTTACAAGCTATGTAAGTGATCATTGTATCTTGGGAAATAGACGCCGATAATCTGTAAGTCCTTGTATGGCGGCGAATCGTATGGCGGCGAATCTATCTTAAGGAGAGAGTGTCACACACTCAACTTGATCATAGTCTTACTGGTTTTATTTTTCAAAACAAGAACTTTTTGTAAGCACAGTATTTTATTTGTTCCAGTTTTATTTGTTTTATTATTTGTTACACAGAAGATTGTTCCAACAGATTATTCAATCTTGATTTAAAAATATAACATAGTTTAAAATGTGTTCAAATTTATCACATTTGTTTTTTTAAGACAATTTTGCAACAATATTAATTGAGTAGAATTTGAATATTTTTATTTTTTATTGTGTATATAAATTTGTCAAACCAATTGCAAACCAAGCTCAAAAAGTTGACAAGTTTAAAAATGTATTCAAAGTTGATTTATTTACCGAACCAACTCAAACAAACATAAATTGGCATCACGTAACTTATTTCATTTTCCATCTCTAAAATAAGGGTTATTATCTTGTGTTTAGAATCGCATCTCTCATTTGCTTATCTCCCGCACATAATTTGGATTGGAAAAATACTATTCAAGTCACATGTTTCATTTCAACTATTTAAATTATTATTTTGTAAAACCCTTTATATATATCAATTATTTAAAAAAAAAATGTGCCAATCTGATTATCGTAATTTCTTTATTTGATGACATTTTGTCTTCAAAATAATGAACGGCTATTATATTTTTAAAAATAGACCATTCATATTTAAAACAAACACATAAAAAGAATAAGTTATGATTCTAAAATTAGCTTAATTTTCTTTTTTTTTATAAATAATATATACAAAAATCTTACAAAAACGAACTGGGCCAGGGCCCATAATGCGCCCACCGGGTGGACAACACTCTCAAATTCATATTATATATGGAATAGAAGACCACTCACCGTGCTGTCATTTTCGACAATTTAGTCGGCCGAAATATTATTTTCATCAAGAAAAATGCTATATGCCAGATTTTTTTACTGACTACACCGTTATTATTATGTGTTAATTATATTTTTGACCTTTATAATTTAGTTTAAATTTTATTTTAGTTCTTATAATTTTAATTTGAATAATTTGGTTATGCACTTAACTCTAATTTTAATTTGGTTCTTCCATCTAAATTTTTGTTAATTTTGTCTACATGTAAACCTTAGAAAATTGACAATTAGGTCGATTTACTTTAAATCTAGTTTCAATTTAGTTTTTCTACCTAAATTTTTGTTAATTTTATCTACGTGTACGCTTTAAAAAATTAGCAAGTATCCCAAAATTATTAATTTTAATCTTCAATTTTAGATAGAAGAACCAAATTAAAACCTTAGAAAATTGACATGTTTTCGTGTATATTTTAGAAAATTGACAAGTGTCCCAAAATTATTAATTTTAACCTTTAATTTAGATGGAAGAACCAAATTAAAACCTTAAAAAATTGACAAGTATTCTAAAATTATTAATTTTAACTTTCAGTTTAGATGAAATGACCAAATTAAAATTAGATTTAAAATGTATAAACCAAACTAACCCTATTATTATTATTATTATTATTATTATTATTATTATTATTATTATTATTTTTCGTATATATAGCATAGTTCTTTATGTTATGTGTGTGGGTGAAAATCTGACCACACTGTCCGTTTAGTGATCAGCTGGAGAGCACAAGCAGAATAGATGGCTTAAGCAACCTGAAACAGAAAGAAAAAAGCTCCGGCGGTGGTTCTTCCACCCGGGGGCACTCCGACGATCAAGTCAGTATATCTCTCAAAGATAATCAAGTACTAAACTGAATACTCAAAGTATAAATTGCATACCTTAGACCCACGGGGGTGCCTCTCTTTTATAATATACTCAATCCAAGTCCCACTAGAAGTATGACTTCTATGAACTCTAGTTCACTGCTTACTCTGGACTCTTTTAAGTGATAAAGATAAACTCCTTGAGAGTTTTATCCTTATCTTGATTCAGTCCCCTTTGTGACTTAGGACTCTTGCCCCTTATCTCGGATTCCGATATCTTCGGAGATGACCTCGGCTTCTCCGAGATTACCTCGGCTTAACTACCAAGGCACGTGGCACCTCGGCTGACACGTCGGCGTCACCATGCCACGTGTTGGTATTCAGAAAATATATCCCCACATTATGCAAAACAAGTAAAAAAAAAAAATCTGCCCAAAAAAATACTCGGTACTAATTGTAAAGTGATCTAGAAATCTCTTCACTCTCAAACAAGTTTCTTTTATGCTATAAACACGCTCGGTGGAACTTCATCATCAATATTTGAAACTTTCAATAGGTAAAACACACATTACAACTACAAACCAAGTGAGCAATTAAAACGTAGAAAATAGTAGTTCAATTTTCGATAACAAAAGGAAATTTTATTGAAACATGCTTAGCTCTTAATGAGACAAGTATTTTCTAATGTATTCAGCTGAGATTTTTATAAAAATAATGCTATACATAATTTTATTTCTTATTTCAATTCATCATTCCTAAACACAAAGCAATGGGGTTCATATTTTTAAATGCATAGAGAATTCACACATTTGTGGCTTGAAGTAAAAAATAATAGAGTAAAAAATAAAATTATATGTAGTATTTTCTTTTCATAAATATGAACATGGTGGTACTATATGCACCAATTAGTGTACAAACTAGTGTACCAACTAGTGTTATGATATTATTATTGACCACATTTATTATACAAGTTACATAAAATCATATAAATAATGTCACATCATCTATTTGTACATTAGTGTGTGCATTAAATTATATAAATAATATTATTCATATGGATAAGTAGGTTGGTCATTAATTTATTATTAATGTGCGTAGGGTCATAAATGAATAGAATCGACTTTAATAGATTATACAATCTTGATTTAAAAAGTTAGAGATTTTAAAATGTGTTTAAGTTCAGGAGAATTTTACAATACACACTCTTTACCATATGCGTCATTAGTTATGTCATTTTTTTTTTGTTATGATATTATTTTAATACGTTTAGTTATGCCGCTATTTTTTTTATTTAACTTATGTCTCAAAAAATATGGAATTATATAATTTTCTTCTTTAGTTATAAGGTTTTCCTTAAGTTTATCTCATTTATTTTTCAAGATTTCACATCAATTTTAATTGAGCCGTGTTAGAGTATTTTTACTATCCTATTTAAGTCATATCATCTTATTTAAGTCACATCACCTCTCTACCACATCACTTCAAATCCAGCCCATATTTTATAAAAAGTCAAAAAGTGCACTTATTTAGAATATCTCAAACAAATATAATCTGTCAATAATATTACCATTCAATAATTTTTTAGCATTTACCTTCTCATTAGGGGTGAGCAGCAGATATTTTGATTCGTTCAAACTGACCGAACCGAACCAAACCAAACCGATCCGTCGTATTTTGGACGGATGCGTGATAACTAGTGGATGGTTGCAGATCGATTTTTTTCAATCCGCCTAGTTTTAGACGGATAGCAGATTTGAGGTTCATTTGGCTGTAACCGAACCACCAAACCGCAAGCATCTCTACTAATTTGTAGAACTTTGTCTTTTCAATTTGTTTACATATTTTGTTTATCTTTTCAATTGAAATAGAGTTTAGATATTCTGTTGTGTTTTCAATTTGTTTTCAATTTAGAAATTCTTTTATCAAATGGCAAAGGTTGATATTTGGTATTTTTGTATAGAAAATATAAAATTTAATTTTGTCATTTTAAAAAAAAAATTAAATTAAATAATTTTTGAATAAAAAAAATAATGAAATAGTTTTTTTAATACATGGTTTTCTTATATGTATTTATTATTAGAATTTGATAATTTACTTGTTAATATTTTAGTTATGTTGAGTTGGATTGTTATTAAAAAAAATATTAACAAGTTGTTGTATTATGTTCAAAATTTGTAGAAGTTTAAACTGTAAAACCGATTCGCATCCATCCGTCAATCCACTCATTCTGCATCTGTCAATCCAGTGAACAGATGCAGATTAATTTTTTTCAATCTAACTATCTAATGGACAGATGACGAATTAAATATTTCTCATGCCGCATCTGAACTGCGAACACCTACTGCTTCCCATATATAGGTAGGTGGGAAGGTAGTTTATATTCTAAAAGTTGGGGTTCACATGCATTGTTGGTGAGTAATAATAAATACCAATTAGCTTTTTGGTTTTTAAAAAACACTTTTAAAAAAATTAAATTTTTTTATTTTTCATATTTTTTTTATTTTTAATAAATTTTTTTTGATATTTTAAGTAATTTTTTTAAAAAATTTTTAAACACACTTAATATAAATACACTTAAAAAATATAATATTTGTGAAAAAAATTTTAAAAAATTTCTCAAATACCAAAAATACAAAGAAAAAAAATGAAAATACATTACATTTTTTTATATTTTGTGTAAGATTAGCCATTGCTGCAACAAGAAATGAATCGAGGTGCCTTTGGAAAAACCAAGTACTATTTATAGGTCTATTTCTCAGTTAACTTGTGGGCCACAGTGGTTAAATACCATCTTATCCCCAGAGATTTGAAAATCCACTTTTGAGACAAATATTTAAGCCTAGTTCGGGAAGATTAAAGAAGTGTATTTTTTGATTTTTTATGAAATATAGGTTGAATTTGGGTTGGGTTTGAAGTAATGTGTTAGAGAGGTGATGTGACTTAAATAAGATGATATGACTTAAATAGGATAGTG
Source organism: Camellia sinensis (assembly GCF_055761805.1). NCBI lineage: Eukaryota > Viridiplantae > Streptophyta > Magnoliopsida > Ericales > Theaceae > Camellia > Camellia sinensis. The sequence goes on from NC_138968.1 coordinate 143,275,186, forward strand.
ACTTTTTGACTTTTTGTCTTTTTTCAATCATACCAAACTTGGTCTTAATGAACCGAGATTGGGGCTCCTTTCTGCGGATTGGACAATACTATTTGAATTTGTGGGCTCATTACAATTTGCATAATCAATTTTATCAATCATTTTATATATTTTATTCACATAAAAAATTAAATCGATTTAATAATTGTAACTTTTTTTATTTTCACATTTATCACAAAAAAATAGATAGTTTACTTTTAAAAATACAATTTTCATACATTTTTTTTTTGGTGATAAACGTGACAAATTAAATATTTTACAATTATTAAATTGACATAATTTTTTGTAAATATAATACACAAAATGCCCGATAAAATAAACAGTTTGAATCATTGAAACAGAACCCTGGTGAATCCCACGGACCAAACAATACTCTCTATTTTATTAGCATATAAAATAAAGAAATATATAAACAGTGATTGTATTTACTTTTATAATCATTTCATTTAATATCTAATTGTAAATATTTTTTATTTTGTTACTGTAATGTGTTGTCTAAAAAATTTCTTTAAAAAAAATCAATTGCTCAAAAATAGTTTTTGTTTATGGCACAAATTTTATTTTATAATCATTTCATTTAATACTTAATTGTAAATAATTTTATTTAGTTAGTTGTAAAGTTGTTTAAAAAAAATGTCTTTTAAAAAAAAAAATAGTTCAAAAATAATTTTTGTTTATGGTATAATTTTTTTAATAATAATTTCATTTAATAATTGTAAATATTTTTTATTTAGTTAGTTCAGGCATTAGTCAAACATAATTTTATAGACATTTAAAATTAATTATACTTAAAGTCATTAACTATTGAAATAAAATATAAAAAGTTTCTTTTATAGTGATTTAAAAATATGAAATATATTGAATCATACTTAAAAATTAACAAAAATTGATCAAAATTTATTTTAAATCCTAATAAATGTGATTTTGAAAAAAAAAATGCATATCGGTAAGTTTTTTTTTTTTAAATTGTGCGAAAAATGAAAAATTCACGGTTCCAGTTACCGTAATTGTTATGTTACGGCTTTTATACCCCACAATTGCAACTGGTCACTGCAACTGTTATGATGACCGTAATCGTTTTTCGAAAGCTTAGCGGTGATAGTAACAGTGATAGCACAACTATCGAATTTGGAGCATCACCACGTCGAAAGTCGTTGCACAAGTATGAATAGTTTTAGATATGACTTTGATGAACGGATTTCTATAATTTCCAGATAGTTTTGGATTTGTTTAAAAACCTAGATATGTATATAGTTTTTGGATTGCTTAGAATTTTTTGGATGGTTTTGAACATAAGGATAGTTTTTGAAGCTTCACAAACATAGTTTTTGGATGTATGGAATGTATAGATAATTGTTGGATGTTCATGATTATGGATATAATTTGTTTTTGATATTTTAAAATAATATTTTGGTGGTTGATTAATTTTTTGTGAAACTTGTTTATAATATTCTTTTAGATTGTATAGAGCGGGTCAAATAGAAGCTGTTGAATTAAAAGAAAAAATACATATTCTACGGTCAGCAAAAAAAAGGCCATTATATGAAATATTCAACGACGAGCAAAAAGCATTGTGGTTTGTTTCACGAATGAACGGCGTGTAAAAGTAGTAGAATTCTTAAAATATGACGCACAAAATTCGCTGTTAAAGGTTTTTTAACGGCGTATTGTGACGTGCTATTAAAGTGAATGACTTTTCATGGCTGATTATTATACAACTTCACCACGACGTGCATTTCATGTCGTTAAAAGTTTTTCTGTAGTAGTCCATAGCAACTCTCTTATTATACATATAAGATCCAACTCTATTATCACATCATTAAGAGTGAATTTATAAGTCTAAAAGTATGGGCCATTAGGATTTTTTTTATAAAAAAAAATAACATGTACTATAGGAAAGAAAATTAAAATTCAGGAAGAGAATAATACAAAATGACAAACTACTATACACTACATTAAAAAGTTAATGAGCAATTATATATTGGGATTTAACACGATGGTCTAATAGTCATATCTTAAGATGTGGTAAGAGAGAGAACAAATTCAAATTGATGGAGTATCGACAAACCATTTGAGTTATAATCTAACTATACTAACATATTAACGCTATCTTTCTCTCTCTCACACAAAAAAAGAAAAAAAAAAAGTCCTATAAATTGGGAGCACTTGTTTACAATATTTCATAGTTTCGTCAATTGATTTCTTGTTGTGGCAATGGCTAATCTTACTCTAGCATGAATGTTTCACTTCCTTATGTTCTTGACTCTTTTGATGAAAACACAGGCTCGTGTTCTCAAAGTAATAAAGATTGAAAGAGAAACTATTTTTCAAAACTTAGGCTCAAATCTCTCCAAACCAAAGACAAACAAAGCAATGTCGGTTCATGCAAGATCAGTGAGAGAATCATCAAGAGGTTCAGATCCTATACACAACTCTTCACCACCCCCGTCTTTGGTTTACGCACATGATCCCTGAGAAAATCACCAAGTTGCAGCCGTTTGAAATTCATAGCCTCAGCTGTATTTGCATTTAATGTTTTCACATTGTTAGTTTTATCTATATATAGCTATTGTATTTTGAGAATTCATAGTGTGGAAAAAAAAAAAGAGTTAGAGAGTAAAAAAGTGTGTTTTTTATTTCCTCAGTGTATTCTAAATATTTGAGTGAAATAAATCTGTTTTTCAAATTATACATTCTCTCTTGTATTTGTTTTGTGAACCACCGTAAGTGGTTTGCACTCCACTCCCACCAACAGTGGTATCAGAGCACCAGGAGGGCCTGTTTTTTTTAAAAAAATAGTAGAACGGAGCATCGTTTCAAATCTTGCCCAGAAATCAAAATTGTTGAAATACATTTTTGATCACACCAGTGTATAGGTCTCATCGAGACGATCACACTGAAAAAAATCACATTGAAAATCGAGCCCTACAGAGCCCGCACGCGCCCCATGTGCCTTTGACGCCGCCACCACACGCATCTCCACGCGTCTTCTTCCCCCGGATTTGCAGAGTTCGACATGTCTGACGCACCATTAGCCTAGATCCGTATCTAGAAGCTGACGTCATTGGCGACGCCATTGTTGACGTCAAGCCGAGCTGAGCCATAAGCCGAGTTGAGCCACAAGCTGAGCTGAGCAGCACCGTCACACCACTGACGTCATTCGATCCGAAAAAACTATCCGGTGTTTCTTAGGAGTTCCAGATTCCGCCGATTTGAGCCATTCAATTATTTTTGTTAGATCTAAGCCGTTTGAAGTCCGTTTTTGGTGATTCAATAGTGCTTTCCAACTATTTGGAATATTCCAGGCACATCTATATGATCAAAATTTGCAAATTCCATCCTGAAAATTTGCAGATTTCTTGAAGTCAACCAATGGCCAATACAAATAATTTCTTTCAACCCCAGTTTCAAAAACTCAGAAAGGAGAATTATGAAAATTAGAGTATTCAAATACAAGTTCAACTAGCCTCACAAGATTTATGGGAGTTAGTGGATCGAGGATATGATGAGCCAGCTACTCTCCAAGATGAAAGAAATTTAAATGAAGCTCAGAAGACGGCGTTAAAAGATTCAAGGAAGAGAGATAAAAAGGTCATGTATCTACTCTATCAAGGCATTGATGAGTCAAGCTTTGAGAAGAATTCAGCAGCAGCAACCTCTAAAGAGGCATGGAGTGTTCTTCGCAATTCACATCGTGGAATTGAGAAGACGATCAGAGTTCGACTCCAGGTGTTACGTAGTGAATTCGAGATACTGCACATGAATGAGAATGAGTCAATTTCTGAGTACTTCAACAAAACATTGACCATTGTTAATCAGATGAGAAGATATGGAGAGAAGATATAATCTCTTCAAGTGATGGAGAAGATTCTTCTTCGATCACTCAATCCTAAGTTCTAGCACGTGGTTGTAGCAATAAAAGAGTCCAAGGATCTCAGTGCCATGACCACCGATGAGCTAATGGGCACACTTGAGATTCATGAACAAAGGATCAACAAGAAGACTCCCTCAAGTTCTCTAGAGCAAGCTCTTCAATCAAAGTTGTCTTTCAGAGATGACAGAAACGATCAAGGGGAGACATCACAAAGAAGCCGAGGAAGAATCCGTGGTTACAATAACCGAAGTTCTGTTTTTCGAGGAAGAGGCGGAAGAGGTCCAGTTGGAGGAGGAAGAAGTCAACCACATTTTGCTCCAAGAGGAAGAACAAGAGGAAGAGGATGTGGTTACAACAACTGACCAGGATTTGACAAAAGCAATGTGCAGTGCTATCATTGCCACAAGTTCGGGCATTATAGCAATGAATGCCGAAGTAGATCAACAACAGAAGCCAGAGAGCAAGTAAATTTTGTCGAGCAAGAAACAAACAAAGTCGGACCTATAGTCTTGTTTGTCCACCATGAAAATACTAAAAACCAAAACAATGTTTGGTATCTAGATTCGGGAGCCAATAATCACATGTGTGGTAAAAGAGAGTTGTTCGTCGAGCTTGACGAGACTGTACAAGCACAAGTCTCATTTGGTGATTCTTCAAAGACTCCTGTGAAAGGAAAAGGCAATATTCTGATCAAGCTCAAGAATGGAGATTATGATTATATCTCTAATGTTTATTATGTTCCTACCATGAATAACAACATTTTGAGTATGGGACAACTCCTAGAGAAAGGATACGACATCAGCATGAAAGATTGTCATCTTACCATCAAAGACAATCATGGTAATTTGATCGCTCGGGTGAGAATGACCAAGAATAGGGTGTTTGCATTGAACATCCAACATGATACTGCGAAGTGTTTAAGTGCCATCATCAAAGACAAAGACTGGCTATGGCGTTTGAGGTTTGCACATCTCAACTTTGGAAGCTTGAAGCTGTTGTCAAGCAAGAATATGGTGAAAGGGCTTCCTCATATTGCTCATAGTAATGAAGTATGTGAAAGATGCAATCTTGGCAAGCATCACAGAACTACCTTTGCCAAAGAAGTGAAGTGGAGAGTAACAAAGCCACTGGAGCTAGTGCACACTAATGTGTGTGGTCCATTGAAGCCAATGTCAAATCGATAGAATAGATATTTTCTCACCTTCATTGATGATTATAGTCGGAAGACATGGGTGTATTTTCTTAAAAGAAAATCGGAGGTGTTCAGTATCTTCAAAGAATTCAAAGTTCTTGTAGAAAAACAAAGCGACTATTACATCAAGACATTGCGGTCAGATCAAGGTGGAGAGTATATATCAAATGCTTTTGAGAATTATTGCAAAGAGCATGGAATCAAGCATCAAACAACACCATCCTATACGCCACAGTTGAATGGTGTTGCTGAAAGGAAGAATTGCACAATCTTAGATATGGCAAGGAACATGTTGAAAGGAAAATGATTGCCCAAGAAATTTTGGGCTGAAGTTGTATCATGTGCTGTGTATCTACTAACCAGGAGCCTTCATTCTATGACTCCAGAAGAAGCTTGGAGTTCACATAAGCCAAGTGTCAACTATCTCAGAATATTTGGATGTGTTGCGTACACCAAGATTCCAGAAGCAAGAAAGCTCGATGATAAGGGAGAAAAATGTATCATTGTCGGATATGGAGATAGAACAATAGGATACAAGTTGTATAATCCCATTACCAGAAAGGTGATCATGAGTTGAAATGTGATATTTGAAGAAGAAGAAGCTTGGAACTGAAATCAAGATGAAGTTGTTAAAGATGCAAAACTCATTCTTGAAGATGAAACATCAAAAGCTCCGGTTGAAATTACAAGAGAAGTTCAAGATGAGCCACAAACTCCTCCATATAGAATACCGGCACCTAGGTCGCCAGTTTCTCATAAAAGTGATGCATCATCATCATCATCAGATGATAGTTTTTTCGAACAACCAAGACCAATGAAAAATTTGCAGGAGATATATGAAGCTGCAGAAGAAGTAGATATGAATTTGTTCTTCCTATTCGCAGATAGTGATCCACTTACTTTCTCAAAAGCTGTCCAAGAAGATAAATGGAAGAAAGCAATGGATGAAAAAATTCATGCCACTGAGAGAAATGACACATGGAAGCTTACCAGTCTACCGGAGGGGCACGAACCCATTAGAGTGAAATGGGTATACAAGACAAAAAGGAATGCACAAGGCGAAGTGCAACGCTATAAGGCAAGATTAGTGGCAAAAGGTTACAAGCAGAGAGCTTGAATTGATCATGGAGAGGTGTTTGCTCCAGTTGCCCGGTTGTAGACTATCAAGCTAATGATTTCTTTGGCTGCCCAGCACAAATGGCAGATCTATCAACTTGATGTGAAATCTGCATTCCTTAATGGTTTTCTTGAAGGAGAAATCTATATTGAACAACCTTCGGGGTATGCTCAGAATGGGCATGAAGACAAAGGGTACAAATTGAAGAAAGCACTTTATGAATTGAAACAAACTCCGCGTGCATGAAATACTAGAATTGATCAGTATTTTCATGACAATGATTTTGAAAAATGCCCATCTGAGCACGTACTATATTTGAAGAAGGAAGCTGATGGAAGCATGTTACTTGCTTGTCTTTATGTTGATGATTTAATTTTCACCGGAAACAATCCAGCCATGTTCAAAGAATTTAAAAGAAGCATGATTCAAGAATTTGAAATGACATATATTGGATTGATGGCTCATTTTCTCAGCATTGAAGTGGCACAAAGAAAAGATGGAATTTTTATTTCCCAAAGTGGCTATGCCAAGGAGATTCTCAAGAGATATGGAATGGAGAATTGCAATCCAGTGAACACTCCTGTGGACAGTGGAGTAGAGCTCAATAAAGGTACAAAGGCGGGTGATGTGGATCCAACTTATTTCAAGAGCTTAGTTGGAAGTCTTCACAATCTTACTTGCACCAAGCCAGACATACTCTATGGAGCAGGACTGATTAGCAGATATATGGAAACACCGGATTAGTCACACCTATATGCAACAAAGAGAATTCTTCGCTACATCAGAGGTACAATCGATGATGGTTTATTTTATAAACCAATTGATAATTTCAGTCTTGTTGGCTATTCAAATAGTGTCTGGGGACGTGACTTAGATGAGCGGAAGAGCACTACTGGGTTTGCTTTCTTTCTGGGAAATACAGTGTTAACTTGGTCGCCCAAGAAGCAAGCTATTGTGATACTGTCAACTTGCGAAGCTGAGTATGTTGCAACCAACTCAGCTTTGTGTCATGCAATTTGGTTAAGAAATGTGTTGAAGCATTTAGGATTTCCACAAGAAAATCCTACTGAGATTTATGTTGATAATCACTCAGCAATTGCATTAGCAAAGAACCTAGTTTATCATGAAAGAAGTAAGCATATTGACACTTGCTATCATTTCATTCGAGAGCATGTGAAAAATAAAGAGGTGGAATTATTTCCTTGCAAATCTCAAGATTAGCTTGCAGACATTTTTACGAAGCCATTGAAAAATGATCTGTTCAACAGAATGAAGTTGATGCTCGGGATAAAACAGCATGGAGAATCAAGATTAAAGGGGAATGTTGTGAAGTAATCTTGATATAAAAAATTATTTTTCCACGGGCCTAAGAATAGAGGCTGCAATCAAGTTTGTCAAAAGTGGAGGTTGCAAATTAAGTTTGTCAAAAGTGATTGCAATCATTTGAAATTCATAGCCTCAGCCATATTTGCATTTAATGTTTTCACATTGTTAGTTTTATCTATATATAGCTATTGTATTTTGAGAATTCGGAGTGTGGGAAAAAAAAGAAAAAGAGAGTTAGAGAGTAAAAAAGTGTGTTTTTCATTTCCTCGGTGTATTCTAAATATTTAAGTGAAATAAATCTGTTTTTCAGATTATACATTCTTTCTTGTATTTGTTTTGTGAACCACCATAAATGGTTTGCACCCCACTCCCACCAACAATTCAATCATTTTCTCTTTATCAATCTTATTCTAAGTTTCGAAGAGGGAGTGATTGATTTAATATATACTCTTCTCTCTAATGAACTTGCCTTTCAAAATTTCAAAATAAAACTAATTTACATATTTTAAATTTTGTTATTCAGATTTACCATAGACTTTGAATAAATCTGAATCACATAATTTTTTGGTCTTGCGTGAGAAGTTTATTGCATGCCAAGATTATTGATATAGAGCATATACATTGTCTGTGTTCTTGCGGCAGGAAATATGGCGCGTAAGTGGCAAAACTAGTGTTTGAAGAGTTTATTTTATTTTATTTTATTTTATTTGGATAAATTACCATTAAGTCCTAATAGTGTTGGGATCTGGGATCCCGCCCAAGACCTTATAGATATCAAAACAAGCAGAAAAACACACCCACACACAAGGAGACACAATATTTTACGTGGTTCGGCCCAATGCCTACGTCCACGGGAGAGTAACCGGTTATCACTATACCAATGAGGAGATTACAGAAAGATTACAATAGAGGAGGAGCTCACACTCTCCTCACTCAGCCACTCACCCGTCTCCCTCGCTCACACCGAGGGAGACGGTCTCTCCGCCTCACATCTCTCGCACTCTTTGGTTCACGGTTTTCTTCCTCACTTACTTACTCACACTTTGGCCTCTCCTCTCAACCTCCATTTATAGGTGAGGGAGTAGGTGGGAGAGCCTTTGGGCAGCCTCCATCCTTGACTCTTCAAGATGATTGGTGGCCGCCAAGGTGGACTTTGGTTGGTTGCCTTCCCATTGTTGCCAACCAAACTTGACTTGGATGATCACCCCTTTCACACATGGGTGAATTCAACAAATCACCCCCTCAACCCATGTGAGGTGATCCACTGCATACACTGCTGCTAATCTTGTCACGCCCAAATTCAACATAGTCTGCATCTCTTCACTGAGACACTGCATCCCCTGAGGCTAGAGATAAAACACCAGAGATACAAGAGGAGGAGGGAATCCGACATCCTCAACTCAACTCACACCACTCTCTGATTTGGAGAGAGCCACTGCTCCTATCTCCCACAGATCTCTTCCATGCTTCCTGTCTCGGATGTCTATACCTGCTATGCTTGAACTTGCGCAACCAAGATATCCGACACCCCCTGATTGGATGTCCTGCACCCCCTGCTTGGATGCCCTTGACTATCATGCAACTCCTTGCATGATGAACACTGGAGCAACTAGAAAACTTCAGAGTTTGACACATCAACATCCTCAAGTTTCCTTGCTCGGAGCTTATTTCTGAACAACCAGCCTTTGCCCTTCTGCACTTCTGAACAACCTCCTAGCGTTTCCACATACGCTTGTTGTCTGTGCTGCAATCCCTGATGTTCGGTTCTGTCTCACTTGTCCGTACTGATGTTTGACAGTTAGCCCTTCTGTCAAGAAAACTTCCACCGGTCTGTACAAGTTACCACTATGCAACTCCGTGCATAGTGCTCGCACCCATGGCTTCTGGTCTCCCTGCGTCAAGCTTGCTTGAGAGATCTACATCAACTTTATCATCTGCTGCCATGGAACTAAAGAAACCACCATAGAGAAATAAGACTTGCCACTCCTTGGCACGCACTCTTGCGTTTTACATGTCTCAATTTCTCTGTCTGGAAGTTCCTGTGAACTGTCAACAACCCGCTGCTGCACACTCTTCTCGCACCTCTGTACGACACTCTAGCGTACCCTTGCACTGTTGCACGTCTGCAATTGTACTTCTGCGCTTAGTATGCTCCTCTGCAACTATTGTTCTACATGTCCACATACCATTAGTACCTTCTCGTATACAGTAGCTCCAACAGCCACAGTATTTCCCTGAGCCTGTACTGGTTGCCAAATCATCTATCCGTCGATGAATGGTCTTCTCTTTTGATTGAACCAGATCCTCCGATCACCTCAACAACCAGGAAAGTTCCTAGGAAAGACTGGTGGGGTCACAACCGGTCCCACTTAAGAACCAGTCTCCTTAGACAGTGTCTTTTTGACAGAACTTTCCTAGACCTTTGAGATAATCATGTCTGCAATCCTCTGATCGCCCCTGACCAATCCTGATCTCCCTCGATCTGCCATTTGATCAAGCCTGATCTCCTCTGGTCTTCAATGATCTATCTCAATCTGTATCTGGTTGTCCAATCTGGTCAGAATCTGCCCATTCTAACCTCTTCAGTGAATCCGCAGCGTTCCACAATATCCGGCAACCTTCCTTCGAGTATTGAAGATGACAAACTCCCATGTTTTGACAATCTTTCCAAACCGTTCAGAATTTCACTATTCTGACCTCGCGGTTGCGTCCGGAGCGGTCCGTTTAGCTAGGACCAACCTTCGCTGCACTTCCAGGGACCTCACTGAAAAACTATCCCCGAAAGCTGGGCCACACCACAATTTTCTGAAAATGTTGGGCCAAATTGCAATTTTCAGAAGTTCAGGGAATATTCCGTGTTCCAACAGAATATTCCGTCCACTGTCCCTAACGCCGTCTGCCACTTTAATCTGCCTTCTTTTTACAGAAACTCCATCTCCAAAATCTGACCGTACGGATGTGTCCGGAATACTCCAAATAGTCGGAAACCACTATTGGATCACCAAAAACGGACTCCAAATGGCTTCGATCTAGCCAAAACATTTTGTACGCCTCAGATCTGCGGCTGTACCTTCGCCGCGAAACACAGGATTCTTCCTCCTGCGGATGACGTGGCAGCTGACGTGGCTGCTGACGTGTCACGCGCGTGCCACACACGCGCCTCTCCCACTCGTCTTCTTCCTTCATCCGCGCGTGGGGCGCGTGCATGCGACTGGGCCGACGCGCCGTCTGCCTTCACGGCGCGTGGAGGCGCGTGCCGAGACTGGGCCTCACGCGCCTTATTCAGGAGGCGCGTGGGGGCGCGTGCCAACTCCTCTGGGTGTCTGCTTTATATGGTTGGACTCCTCTTCTCGAGCCCTTGCTCCTGGTATGCTCAAAACCTGATTTCGAGCAACTTGATTTCTGGGCAGTTTCGGACAACACGCTGTTTTTGTTCCGAAACGCCACCGACGAGGCTCTGATACCACTTGTTGGGATCTGGGATCCCGCCCAAGACCTTATAGAAATCAAAACAAGCAGAAAAACACACCCACACACAAGGAGACACAATATTTTACGTGGTTCGGCCCAATGCCTACGTCCACGGGAGAGTAACCGATTATCACTATACCAATGAGGAGATTACAGAAAGATTACAATAGAGGAGGAGCTCACACTCTCCTCACTCAGCCACTCACCCGTCTCCCTCGCTCACACCGAGGGAGACGGTCTCTCCGCCTCACATCTCTCGCACTCTTTGGTTCACGGTTTTCTTCCTCACTTACTTACTCACACTTTGGCCTCTCCTCTCAACCTCCATTTATAGGTGAGGGAGTAGGTGGGAGAGCCTTTGGGCAACCTCCATCCTTGACTCTTCGAGATGGTTGGTGGCCGCCAAGGTGGACTTTGGTTGGTTGCCTTCCCATTGTTGCCAACCAAACTTGACTTGGATGATCACCCCTTTCACACATGGGTGAATTCAACAAATAGGTGGACTTAATTCCCATTAAGTTCTATTAAAAATAAGTCTTGATAAAATTATCACTAAAAATAATTTTTTTGTCATAATTTTTTTATATATCGATAAAAATTGATAATTAGTGACTTTTTTTTGTCATGATTTTTATAAATTGTTGTTAAAACTTATAATTAATGACTTTTTTATGATAAATTTTTCTCAGAGGACCTACATGTAAGTACCTTTTTCTTTTTCATTTTTTTTTTCATAGCCCAGCCCAATATTGTTATGGTTTAGAAAAATTATTTTATTCATAAGGCCGGACCGGTTGAAATTTTGTGCGGATCTAATATTCGAGCTGGGTTTTGAAATAAAGAGTTCTAGTTCAGCCTAGGCCAGCCTGTCCATTTATAAAATATTAATTAAAATTTTATTTCATTTTAATTATGAAATAGAAAAAATATAAAACACAAAAACTTATATATATACTTCTTTGTAAGGCTTAAATTAAAGACATTTGTTAAAATTAAATTTATTTTACTATTGAATTTTGTTAATGTCCCAAATTTAAATAGCAAATAAAAGAATTTAAATAATTTAATATTCATTCAAGATGAAAATTTAAAATAATAAAAAAAAATTCATATTTATTGGGTTATTTAGGCAAGCTTGAGATTTATTATAGCGATCCCGGGTTTACCCTTGTTGTATAGTGATCCAGACATGTGTCCGTGGATGTTGGTAGTTGATTATTATTTTGTTTACATCCTTTTTACAACGTATTTGAGTTATAGGATGTGTTGGGCGGATTTGTTTCAGGTTGGTTGAGTTTAGAAACCAAAACTAGTTGCCCAAATTTTTGGCCTGTACGCTCGAGCGGAGGTGTTGGCGCTCGAGCGGGTAATACACCCATCCAGTATTTGTTGTGCAGTGTTGTACGCTCGAGTGTGGAGTTGGCCGCTCGAGCGGAAGTCTGTGAGTGGCCGCTCGAGCGGGGTGTTTTACGCTCGAGCGGAGACCTGGGTTAAAGTCCCGAATTTGTGACTCTTCAAATCACTTTTTCACTTTCTCTTCTCTCTCTTACTTTTCCAAAATCACCATTGTTGAGCCTCTCACTCTAGACTCTACCTTCTCTCTTGGTTTTGATCTAGTAGGAGTGATTTACTCACCTTTGGCCTTTACAAAAAGGTTGTTGATTGTCGAGGGCTTCATTTTAATCTGAAAATCTCGGGTTTTGGAGCACGTTGAGTTTTGTCGTCTTCTCCTTTGGGACTCCGAATTTGAGGTAGGGATATCCTACTCCTCTCTATGGGTTTTGTCTTTAAATTTTGGTATTTTGAGATGTTGGGCTTGGTTTGGTAATTTTGTGAAAGTTTGGGGCTTTTGTGTAATTTTACAAAAGTTGGGGTTTTATTCATAATAAACCCAGATGCATGTTTGGCATGGAGAAATGGAATTGATGTTGAATCATTGATGAAAATGGGACCTAAGGGTTGAAATGGTAATTATGAAAAATGGCCTAATTACATTGTTTAATTAATTGGGATAATTAATTGTGAGAAATGAGGAAATGAAATGTTGATTGAATATCCATTTGTGCATTTATTTTCTGTTTAGAAGTAACTGCTTTGGGCTATCGGTGGAGGATAGTCGTGATTGTTGTAGACAATGCATGATGATTAGGCAAACTGAAACTAATCAATGAAATGTGTCATGGGACTTGACGGTTGATAGAATACATTAACTGTATGTATTGGGTGATTGTATATAGAACCAATGTGTTTATATACGTTATGTGTAGAGGAGGAGATAGGGGATGTACTCCGCGGTTTAGGGGAAGATAGGGGATGTACCTCTAAACTGGTTAGTGAAGGGAGAAGATAGGGGATGAACTCCGTAGATACAGCTCATATGCTTGTCTAAAGAAGTGAAGATAGAGCTTATATGCTTATCTTTGTGATATGTGGATATAGCTTATATGCTTATCTGTGAATGTGGGATATTGTTGTTATACATATCTGTTGAGAATGTGGATATAGCTTTTATGCTTATCTGAATGTGAGATATAGTTTTTATACATATCTGTGGAAATAATGATAGAGCTAGCATGCTTATCTGTTGAAAAAGGAAAAAAATGAAAGGTAACTTAGACTCATAAGTTGTATGACATAAATATGTGATTTATGTGGATGTATCAGTATTGACCATCTATCAATTGCTAATATTTTAGTCATTGTCCATGGTTGGTTTAGTGTATTTCTACTGGGCTGTGGCTCACCCTATATGGGAATATCATTTTCAGGTGCAGGAAGCATGCCACCTCCAAGAACATAGCTGGGAGGCTAGTGGCGGACATACTTTTGTCGCTTAACTTTTGATGTATTACATGTAACTTCAAGCCCAGGGCTTAATGTGTAAACGAGTTAGTACTCTTTTGTTGTAACCAAGTGTTAACTTGGAAAGCTGTAAGCCTGTAGGGAATTTTGTTATGATGTTAACATGTAATACTTATGTAATGGAGCTCTAATGAATAAAAGAATGTGGTTAGTTTATATGCAAATGCTTGCCTTATTTGATGGGTTTTATGTTATATATTTGAGGGCGTTACATTTATAATCTTTTTAAGGTCGGGCCAAACTTAGCATGACACACGTTCTCTTAGGGGAATTCTATTTGTACTAAAAAAATTATTAAATATGTCTAATTTCTTATTACACTTAATTAAATTATTTAGAGTTATAATTTAGTTTTAATACACGCTATGTTTTTTTTTTTTTTTTCTAAAATAATCTTTCAAGATACACCCAAATCTATATATTATATGACATAGGTGGGCTTATAGAAGCGTTTGGCCCACCACTCAGAACCTAATACATAATTTGAACACTAAAGTCCAACATTGCTGGAGCTCAACGTGGTATTAAGAATCAATGACATCCAGACACCTGTCAAGAATAGAACTAGCCACATCAGCAGACAAAGATCCTACAAAGTTATTGCACCACACATCAGTCATTAATGAGCTTTCCTGCAGCATTTATTACGATAACCCCTCACGTCGGAACAGAACAGCCTCACCATAAACAAGACAAGCTAGAGTATAGACTTTCGGCAAACATGACAGCCTGAAGTGGACAAGGAAATGATGAGTAAAGGATATAAGCAGGCTCCTAAGGCAGAAAGAAGGTTAAGCTTCTCTATCACCAATCTATCCTTACATTCCATCTCTCTCTTTCTAACTTGCTTGTTGGAGGGTTTGATTGGGGACTCCCCGTTCCCCGTTGAACTCTTGTGCAGGTCTCTCTGTGGGCTTGGCACCTCGGGCACCAGTTTGGGAAGCGTGGATCAAACCGACCCGTTCCGTCTGGAACTCGTTGTATCATCATTGTATAAGGAAAATGAGATTTTAGTGAGAAGAGCTAATAGAGGTCTAAGGGCTCAATCCAAATTTCTTAATTTTTCAATTTTAAAAAATAATTAATAAATCACACACTAACATTTTACTTTTTAAACAATGTATTTTTTATTTCTAAAATCATTCCTTCTTTACCATCAAATAAGGAAGCAGTTTTCTAATTAAGAAAAAATAATTAACAAATCATACACTGAAAAAAGGAGTTTTCTAATTAAAAAAAATTAATAAATCATACACTCAAAAATATTTCATCGTAAAATATTTTCTATTAAAATATATTAAATTCTTAACCATAAAGCATAAAGTAATTTATATAATTAAAATTTCGTAACATGTGTTTTTTTTCCTCCTACTATCACCATTACTACTTAATAATGTGTATATCAAATCTTATTATTTTCATAAATAGTAAATGCTAATAGGGTTTCTTTAAGGTTCAAACTCACAACTCAATTTTTTTTAAAATTTTTTTAATAATAAAAATACGAAGTGCCATTATGTATTGCATTTTAATTAGTTCATAATTAAATTCATGGAATTTTATATTAAACCCTTAAATTTTGCTACCATAATTATCATTTCAAATTACTTCCTTAATTTATGTTTACCATACAAAATTTATTTTCAAAATTGATTCCCTAAGATTGCATTAATGCATGATTTTGATACATTCATACATATACATATGGAAAATAATTAATTCTTTAATTTAAAATTTAAACATTATTAATTATTTAACATGGCATGGAATTCTCTCCAGTCCTCTATCGGATTGGAGAGGTGTTATTGGGCCTTGTGGAGTTCACTTTTGGGCCCCATTTTGATAATATGACCATTCATATTTTTAATATTCATCGAATACATCGTCCCTGTAAATAATAAAGTTGATCAGATAATGGTAACCATGTATTTGTATCACTTTTGTATGAAAAAAAATGATGGTGAGAAAATAAATGATTTATACAAAATTGATTAAACACGTGATTTACATATCTGATCGACTTGATTTTTTGCGGGGATAATGTACTCGATGAACCCTAAATTATGAACAGTTCGGATCATAAAATGGGGACCCAAAAATTGGCCCATTAAATGTTCCAATATTAAAACCCCCAAACTAACTCATAACGGTCACAAATCGATAAATTATGATACAGTTTATACATAATGTTTAAATTTATTATTATCAAATATTTTTTTCTAAGATTAAAGTTAAAATATGACATAATTTAGGGCGGCTCTATCGTAGATAACATTTTAATATATGAACATATGTAACTATTTATTTCATAGTGTTAACAAAAATATATAATTTTTTTAGCTAAGCTCAAATTTTTTTTAATAGATATGCATAAAATATGTTCATATTTCTTATTTAAAAAATACTTATAAATATTTATTTACCAATTTAATAAATAAATAAATAGGTCAAGGGCAAAGAACAAGACAATTTTTAATGATTATGTGACGTCACGTTGGCAAAAATATACAAGTCATTTATGTGTTAACTCTGATAAAAACAAATAAAATTTAATTGATTATAAATCATTTTTACTAAATATTTTAGATAAATTTCATATTATTATTTAATTTTAAAACTAATTTTTGATTATTTATTGATACTCATGCATAGCACTAGTAAGGCCACTTTACCGACTCTTAACACAAAGTAAAAATAAATCTCACTAAGATTTTAAAAAGAAAAGTGATTTTTTTTTTTAATTTTATTAAGTAGTTTCAGAATACAAAAATTACTAAAATTTATAGGTTTTTGATGCAAAACAAAATTAAAATGAAACTAAGATTTAAAAAAAGAAAGAAAGAAAGAAAAGAAGTAGTAATGCTATTTTTTTTTATTTAGTAGTTTCAGAATACAAAAGTTGTTAAAATTTATAAGTTATTGACACAAAACAAAATTAAGAAATAAAAAGGTGATCCCTTGAATTTTCTTCTTCTTTTTTTTTTTAAAAATTAAGTAGCTTTAGAATGCAAAAATTGTTAAAAATTATTAGTAGTAGACACAAAATAGAGTTAAAATTTGTATAATAAGATATCATAAATGCTTATTTATTAACTACACAAAATTTAAATTTAAAAAAAATAATAATTGTCATTTAACTCTTATCTAATTTTTAATTTACTATACCTCAATTCTTATTTTTGAGGTTTACTTTTTATTATTTTTTACAAAATTTAAAAAAATTATATGTGATATTTCACTTTTATCCAATACTTCCTTCTTCTGTCAGTCTATTGTTAGAGTTATATTAGATTTTTTTTAAAGGCTTATCTTATTTTATTTTCGAATTTTTAAATTTCCAATTGATTTTTTTTTTTTTTTCAATCTTCATTGGATTCTTACTAAATTTCTCTCTATCTCATTTTTTTAAAATTTATTTAATTTTCTCTTTCTTTATTGTTATAGTTCATCCTCAAATTTAAACTTGATTTTTTTTTTATTTTTATCTTATATTTACAGAATCCACCCTAGCTCTTGATTTTCAGTTGAGTTTATTATTTTTTGAAAATTTATCAAATTTTCTTTTTCTATATTCATCTTCAAACTTAATTCCTTTAATCCTTATCTTATAATTATAGAATTTCAATCTTACTCTTTCTTTTCAATTGAGTTTATTCGATTGAGTATATTTAAAAAAAAATTAATTAGTCCTACATATTTATATAAACATATATTATTTAAATACATATCTAAATTAATATCATAGTATTTAGTTAATTTTTAATATATTTAATATTATTTATCACATTTTGTTACTTACCCTTATATAGCACAGATTTTACGCTAATAATAAATAAATTAAAAATCCTAAATTACACCACGAAGAATTTCCATGCTTGAGCGGAAGAGTTTCCTCCGGAAATTCATAAATTTGTAATCTCGAATATTCAAGAGTTGATTCTATTTTTCGTAAGGCTATCAAGAAAAAAAAAAAAAAAATGACGGTTGTTTCTTGGATGTCATGAAATGTAAAAGGAGATACTCTTGTAAAAATTCATCAACACCACCTAAAAAGACAAAAATAAAATATTTATATGATAATGATGTTAATGATAATTGAGAGTTTTGGTGATAGATTGTAATTTTGGAGTGAAAAAGAAGATGAAAAGAAAATAATTAAAACTTAGAAAAGAAAATTAAGAGAGGTGAATATGAAGAATACGTATAAGTGATTTGGATGTACTGTGAGAAAAAAATAATATTTTATTTTAAGGTTGAATGTGTATTGTCCTAATTAATAAATTTACATTATGGTATAATATGAACAAAAATTTTAAAATTTTAATTAGGTATACTAAGTTATTATTTAGGTGAAATATGCAAGTCCAAATTGGACCCGATTTGAAATTTGTCCACCCTGGAGGAAAAAAAAATATAAGTTTTAGAGTTAAGCTTATCTCTAGTCTATTTTATAAATTGAATGGTGCTGTTCAGTCTGTGAAGCTCACCACGGGTTCTGTTTCGATAATCAGAACCGTTCAATGTGTAGAGTTTGTCGAGTATTTTATTCTTGTAAAAAATCACGCTGATCAAATATCTATAGGTACTTGATCGGATCAGATTTTTATCAATAATTTATTTTGAAAATTATATTTATTGTTGACAGAAATTTAATCCGATCAAGTAACTATCGATATTCAATCAATATGATTTTTGCAAGAATAAAACACTCGACGAGCTCTACATATTATACAATTCAAATTATCGAAACATGATCCGTGATGAGTTCTCATAAATTCAACAACACATTTCAATTCAATCTGAAGGAGAAGTTTGACCCTACTGCTGTGTTTGGTTGGAAAATTTGAGGAGGGATTTGGAAAAGGAAATGGAAAGGTAGGTGAAATGTGAATAAAACATACCTATATTTTACCTAGTTTCACATATCTTTTTCCTTTCCCTTTCTAAATTCTCCAATCAAACATAGCGTAAGTGTTATATATATACGACTTCTGATTGAAACTCCTACAAAAAATCAATCATTACAGTTGGTAAGGATTCATCCAATCACCTATTAGATGGACGTTAACAGTGGCAGTTGTGCTACGTAGCCCAAAATACCTGGGCTCGAATGGCTCGATTTTTTTTCTTTTTTCTTTTTCTTTGCCTTCCTACGCAGTTTCCTCTCTCTTTCTCTCAAACAGAATTCCACAATCCAAAACCAAGATGTCACACCCCAAAATTTTGAGACCGCAGGAGAAATATATAAAGTACAACTCAAATAAAAGAGATAACCACAATATGTTAATATACACATACAAGCAGAGTTATAACATAGATAACTGATTTGAGTTCCACTAGAGGTTTACAAACATTGTCAAACCAAAAGGTAAAAGAAGAGATAACACAAAAACAAACTACTAGTCCAAGTTTTCAAGTGAACCACGGCTCTAAAACTTCATCTTGATTGTCTTCGGGATCACCTTCCCCGTCGTAAGTTGCTTCTTCACCTGGCATGACATGCCATAAGCTTGGAATGCCCAGTAAAAACACACACACCCCCATATCTTCTATCAATCAATCATACACAAGACAAATCGGATAACATAACATACTTCCATTAAGGTTTTATAAATTAGTAGTTAGACTAGGCATTTAGAATCTCCCCCAAAGAGATCCTTCTACCCAACCACAAGATTAAACACCGGACTATTCAGAACTCCCCCTTTTGCTGCTTTGCAGACCTTACCACCCATGCCCACCTCCCGGTTATTTACCTGTCAGTGGCATTGATGGACCTCAAAAGGGACGGCCAACAAGTGGGCTTGCTTACACCCTGCACATACCATACCAATTCGTGCTTAGGGCTAGCTTACACCCTGAAACCACCGCATAGAGTCTGAATACATCCGGGTCAACCTAGGGGCTCGTCTAAACTGCTTACGCAAGACTTAACTCATTTGGTATTAATCTCATCCTAATTCATGTCATGCATATGTATAAAATTGTTCTAAAACACTAAGATAAACGTCACCCATTGCCAACCCCTTATCATTTCCCGTTTATTAGATCTTTTGCTAGGTAAGTTAGTCATATTCGGTAATTCGGTCATTTAAACGAGTATGGGAAAAACATACTAGAGGAAATATAGTCCATGGTCATCATACATAAGTATAGTAAGGCAAGAAAATAACATTAAAAAGGCCTTGAAACATTTAGAGACAAATAACATAATATAACACAATTTCCAGCATTGTTCGGTTCTGCAGGGCTAACAAGAACGCTTTGGTAAAAATACTTCTAGGCCAAATTAGGGGCTGAAATTGCACAAAAAAAATATTCAATCTGTCTAGTTTCAGTTCCAATTTTCAGAAGTTGCACAACCCCTCCACAAATTCATCTACAAACTATATTCGAAAATCTGTTCAGATTTGTCACCATTTGGGGAAACTAACGTTTCTCTCAATCTACCTGATGGTTTTCACTCAAATAAAATCTGTTGGAAAGAGGACTCAGAGTTCTAAAGTTTGACAAAAGAACCAACACGAGATGATTTTTCTAGAATTTTATAAAATTGCTAAAAGTGGACTGTTTTTCAGAGATTCAGGACCATATTTTTCAACAAATTATCCAAGCCCTAAAAACACACAATTAGGAGCTAATAAAATTTTCACAAGCTCTAAACACATAAAATATCCTACAATAAATTCAGATTTGAGAATTAGATAGACTTAATATTTCTTTTAAATTAGAGAAGTTGCAGCAGTGCCTAATTTCACAAGTTTGCAAGACAATGATACTATTTCATACCTACACCTTCACACACACCAAAAATACCCTATTTACCATCAATTTGTAACACAAGAGGCATACTAGACCATAGAATGAGATGATGAAAGAATTGGAGAAAATAAGGAAGAGGTATGTTCTTACCTTCAAGAATTCCTTCTCTTTCCCTTTTTTTTCTTCTTCTTCTTACTTCTCTACCTCCCTTCCCTTGAGCCAACTCTCCCTCTCTCACCCTCTCCTTGGGCTTTAGAAAAAACGTGGGAGTGGATTTGGACAAGCCCTCAATTTATATAATATAAGGTAGCTTAATGGCTAAGATAACTAAATATCTAGATAGTTATTTTTATTTTATTTTATTTTATTTTATTTTATTTTATTTTTGTTTGTTGTTATCCAATCACTTTTCCACCAACATATTATATACATACATATATATAGATATATATGTGTATATATTTAAACTATGTATATATCCAAATAAACAATAGTATTCCATTCAAATAAATAATAAATGAAAGAACAACAAAAAAAAAATAGAAATAAAATAAAATGCGTGAATTAATTTAGAAATTATGAGGCAAAATAAATAAAACCAAGTTTTAGGATAGTTCCAATCATAAAGTGGCGTTCTATGATTTAATTATGGTAACACACGGAGAATTTATTATTTACTTGGGCCCTTACGCAGACTTTTACGGAACTAGGGCTAAAATGCTATTAGCCTAAGGCTTAGGGTTTCAAGTGTAATGACAAAAAAATTAGGGTCTCTACACAAGATCCCAAATCAATCCCAAAATCAAAATCAAAAAGAAAATCATAATCTAAATCAAAAAATCAAAATCAAAATCAAAATTAAAAAAAAAAATGCAAATCTAAACAGATATTCCAAATGTACACAAATCAAAATCAAAATCTAAAATCAAAATAAAAAACAGAGGAAGAAGGAGAAGAGTAGAGGAAGAAAGAAGAAGAAAATAGAGCAAGAAGGAGAGAAAGAAGAAATAGAGGAAAGAAACAGAGATCTGTGTATACATACACACATATCTGTGTATATGCATATATATATAGCCCATTGTCCCTCCAGCCCATCGTCTCTGTCATCACCCATCGCCTCCGTCTTTCTCCCTCTAGACCATCGCCTCTCTTTCTCTCTCTTCTCTCTTTTTTCTCTTTTCCCTCTTCCCTCTTCTCTTTTCCCTGTTTCAGCGAGAACCTGTTTCAACGAGAAGAAAGAGAGGAGAAACATATATATATATATATATATATATCAAAACGACGTTGTTTTGAATTTTGGGGCAATTGCGCCTCGAAAATTTGAGCCCTCAAGTATTATTCTAACAGTGGTGACCAATTGAACTAATTTATTTAATTTCATTAAAAAATGGAAATTTAGTAGAAAATACTTTTTCAAGTATTTATATTATAATTAGTCCATAAGATATTTATATGTTTTAATAAGTCCTATTATTTAAATATTTAATTTACCAAATTATAATTCTCACATTTAAAGTATTTTATGGATATTTTTACCCTTACAAATATTTTTTAAATGGTTAGCAATTTGGTGATGTAAATATTCATATTTTACAGTGTGAACATTTACATTGACGTGTGATAGTGTGAACATTCACATTGACAATATAAACATTCACATTGATATTTTAACATTCACATTGATGGTGTAAACATTTATATTGACGGTGTAAATATTCATATTACGGAACATTCGCACTGTAAATGTGAATATTATTAGGGATATTTTGATAAATATGTCACCCATAGGACTTATTGGAATATAAAAAAATAATGTGGATTAAATGAAACATAAGTAGGTTAAAAGGAATTTATGAAAAAATACCCCTTAAAAAAAGGGGGAAAAACCAATAAATCCCAAATTTGTATAGTTTAAACCATATGGTCCTGCAATTTATTTGAAAGACTAAAAGGTCCCAATTAAATGGTATTTCCGTGTTAGCCCTTGGAAGGCACGCGAGGTGATGTTGTTCGGAAGGGGTAATTTCGGGGTTTGGTGATGTTATAGTTACCAAATTATCCAAAAGTGTATTATATGCTTTTTCTCTTTTCCCTCCGTTGCGAACAATGCGGAAGGTGAAAGGTTGGAATGGCAACGTTTCTGTAGTGGATGTTTCATTGTTGATCTTCATTTCTGTTTGAGTTGTATATGAGATTTGGCAATGTTGCGTTTATTCAATTTCATTTCTGTAAATAACATTAGTGAACCCAATCAAAACCCTAACATCAACCTTTCTACCAACGCTGCACATGTGAAACAGCATGGGCGTAGGGGTATTTCGGCTTGTGATTAACGTTGTCGGCGAAACACCAGTGACCTTACGTCAGTCTATCAGAGATGTAGTTCACTGTGTGGGTGAAATATCAAAACTATTTGGAATTAGTTGATGTTAATCGCGTTTATTCAATTTCATTTTCCTAAATAACATTAGTGAACCCAACCAAAACCCTAACATTTGAAAACCCTTTCTACCAACGCTGCATCTGCGAAACGGCATGGGCGTCGGGGTATTTTGGCCTACGATTGACGTTGTCAGCGGAACACCGGTGACCTTACGTCAGTCTGTCGGAGGTGTCGTTCACAGTGTGGGTGAAACATCAAAGCTATTTGGTATTAGTTGATGTTAATCGAAGAATGTGTTGGTGTGATAGTGAGCTACTGTGTTTGTTGCTGATGTTATTTTGTGATGATGTTGTTGCCGATGTTGATGATGCTGCGAATGTTGTTTTTGTGATGTTGCTGATATTGTTTTGTGATGTTGATAATGTTGTTGATGTTGTTTTTGGTACGATAGATGTTCCAGTACTGTGTTGCTAATGTTGCTCATGTTGATGATGATATTCCAGTGGTCATCTTGTTTTATGATGTCCCAAAGCCAAACTATAACATTATAAACCAAACATCAATATATCAAAATGAAATCACAATATGGGTAAAAAAGTAAATTCCATACACAATATATCAAAAACATATATCATATCAAAAATAAAAAGGACTAAATGGTGTAAGAAAAAACACTCAGGACTAACTAGAGCAACATTTACTAAAATGGGATTTATGAATAATTTTTTCTTATAAATTATTTATGGTTCGAAAGTATAAATTTTATTTAAAATGAATATATAAAATAAAAGTTATAATATTTAAAAAATTGAAATGTCAAAAAAGCAAAAAGAAAGTGGCGAGGCCCTTGCGCACGTACAGGATGTGCATTACCCAGCTCATTTAAAAGGGTAATAAAATTTTAAAATTAAGTAAATTCGAACATAGAATCTAGGAAATATTTCTTTTGTATTTATATATAAATATCACTGGATTATGTGTTAAAATATTATTATTTTTATTAATTACATAATAAACTATAAATTTCATTTAAGGCATGGCGATCCATTTAGTTTCAAGAATTTTTTTATAAACCAATTAGTCTAATTGATTTTGAAAAGGTAGATTTAATATATTATTTAAAAATTAGATTTATGGTTATACTCTTATTTGTATTATATTTACTTTTAGTTATGACCTTTGTGCCTTTGGTTATATTCTTATTAAAATGCCTTAAACTAGGCCTAAGAATGCCTAGGATGAAATGAGGATGCAAAAATACACTTTAAAAGCATTTTCAGAATTTTCAGAAAACAGAGGTCCCGTTCGAGCGTAGGTTACTCCGCTCGAGTAGACATGCAAACAAGGGTTTCCGCTCGAGCGTACTGCAAAACAGTCAAAACTGCTGGATGTGCGAAAATCACACTCGATTGGGCGCTCGACACCTGCTCGAGCGTAATACACAATGTCCCTCTCGAGCGTAATTTACCCCGCTCGAGCGGACTCCAAAACACAACAAAATGCTGGAAGCACGATTTTCACGCTCGAGCGCCAGTCACCCCGCTCGAGCGTGAGTTCAAAATCTGGAATTCCCAAATTTGAACCTCAAGCTCAAATTCAACTTCCAATGTATCAAATTCGATTCCTTTGGGCCCATTTCCTGAAAAACACTTGTAAATACATAGTATGACATGATTTAAAGCTGAATTTGTAAAATCAAGGCCCAAAGGTGAGGGAATTAAACCCAATTTCAAACAACATCTCAAGAACATGATGAATGTGTAACATGCATGAATTCAACAAATTCAAAGCTTCAAAAGCTAGCTCAATTGAGCCAATTCTTCCAAAAACAAGATGAAATCATGAACTTTAACATAAACATGAACATGCATGCGAGATTTCCATGGAATCAAACCTCCAACTCAACAAT
Organism: Camellia sinensis; assembly: GCF_055761805.1. Lineage (NCBI taxonomy): Eukaryota > Viridiplantae > Streptophyta > Magnoliopsida > Ericales > Theaceae > Camellia > Camellia sinensis. Next base: position 143,300,121 of record NC_138968.1, read on the forward strand.
GCACACATGCATGCATGATTCAAGCTCTAATGCAACAATTAAAACCAATTCTAGGCTCAACTCTTCAAATTAGCATGAAACATGCAAGGACTAACTTAAATTCACAATTACAAGGATGAACTCCTTACGTAGATTCTCAAATACGAGTCTAGAAGCTCAATTGATCACAAACTCTTCCAATCTTCTCAATTTCCAAGCAATACAAGATGAATTCACTCCAACTCCCTATCTCTCTCTCTCTCTAGTCGGCAATAACAAGGAAAGAGGCTGATGAAATTGTTTTGTTGAGTGTATAATAACGTTCAAATATGTGTTGCCTAAGTGGTCCACTAAGTGGCATGTTGGTAATTAAGCCAACTATTGCAATTTAGCTTATTTTAATCTAATTTAATCATACTAAGTCACATTTCAGATAAATATGCCACAAAATCTTATAAATTGTAATGATCATAAAACATCAATCGGTTTCAGATTCGGCCGCCGATAAGGCCTTCAATTCTGAATTTAAAACATAAAACATGGATAGATAAGTTTAACAGTCAACAGATAGACATGCATTTAAACTAGCACATTCAATCAGTCAGTTCAGTATTTCAGTCGATTCAATTACTTTTCATAATCAGTCTCAGTTTAACAGTGATCAGTGGTTTATCAGTAATCAGTGGTGAGGATTATTACAGTCTCCCCTCCTTATAAAGAGTTTGGTCCTCCAAACTCGAGTTACCTTCATTCTGGAAGAAAGTAGGATTCAGTGGAAACAAGTCAAGATATCTCTTGGCCATGTCATCTTCCCTTTCCCAAGTGGCATACACACCACCATGGTTCTGCCAGTCAACTTTCCACTAAAGGAATCTCTTTGTTTCTCAACTTCTTAATTCGTCTGTTCACAATCTGTATAGGTCGTTCTTCATAAGTGTAGTCATCACTTAACACTACACAGGTAGGCTCAATCACCTGGAAGGGATCCCGAAGGTATTCCCTCAACATAGAAATATTGAACACGTTATGCATATGCTCCATTTCAAGAGGAAGCGCTACCTGATACGCCACCGGATTAATTTTTTCAATAATTTCATACGGTCCGACATATCTCAGCGCTAACTTGCCTTTGACTCCAAAACGAGTCTGGCCTTTCATCGGTGTCACTTCACAAAAACGTGATCACCTACTTCATACTCTCTGTCTCGTCTTCTGACATCCGCATAACTTTTTTGTCGGCTCTGTGCGGTTTTCAGTCTCTGTTGTATCAGTTTTACTTTCTCAGTCATTTCATACACAATCTCAGGCCCAAGCAAAGGCCCATCTCCAACTTCTGTCTAGCAAATCGGAGATCTGCATTTTCTGCCATACAATGCCTCGAAAGGCGCCATACCAATACTTGAATAAAAGCTGTTGTTGTAGGCAAGTTCAGCTAACGGTAGATGACTTTCCCAATTTCCCTGGAAATCAAGAACACACATCCGCAGTAAATTCTCCAGAGTCTGGATAGTTCTTTCTGACTGACCATCTGTTTGAGGAAGATATGCACTACTCAATCTCAGTTCAGTACCCAATGCTGTCTGTAGGCTTTGCCAAAATCTCGATGTAAACTTCGAGTCCCTATCAGAAACAATGGACACAGGGACTCCATGCAATCCCACAATTTCATCAATATAGAGTATAGCTAATTTGTCCGCATTATAAATTGTTAAATGAGCAGATTTAGTCAGTCTATCAACAATAACCGAAATTGAGTCCATACCTTTACTGGAGCGAGGTAAACCAACAATAAAATCCATGGTAATATGTTCCCATTTCCACTCCGGTATCGGTAAGGGTTGCAGAAAGCCTACGGGTCGTTAATGTTCGGCTTTGACTTGTTGGCAATGAAGACATTTTGATACAAAATCAGCAATTTCTTTCTTCATTCTCGGCCACCAGAAATTCAATTTCAAATCTTGATACATTTTCGTATTTCTTAGATGGATAGACAATTTTGAATTGTGGCCCTCCTGCAAAACTCTTCTTTTCAGTTTAGAATCATTCGGTACACACAGTCTTCCCTGAAATTTCAACACATTATTCTCAAATTTGAAATCCGACCTCGGTTTGGATTCTCGTTCTTCGATGATCTTCTTCAAGAAGTCATCATGTTGTTGTTTCTCTTTAATCTCTTCAATCAGTGCTGGTTGAGCAGAAATAGCAGCTATTGTTACACCTTGTTCTCGCAAAACAATCTCAATTTCAGATTTCTCAAGGTCACAAAGCAACTCTTTCTGTCCGGTGAGTAAACAGGCTAAGTTTCCAATCGATTTCCGACTCAGTGCATCGGCAACGGTGTTGGCTTTCCCCGGATGGTACAAAATCTGTAGGTCATAGTCTGTAATGCCCTCAAAATAATACATAAAACCCGTCATTTTAGACATGCATTGATATAAAAGAAGCCAACCATTTCCATAAATCAGAGTGATTCTTACAACTGTATTACATGTTAACAACAAAAGCAAATGCCCTACGGGCTTATAGCTTTCCAAGTTAACACTTGGTTACAAAAAAGAGTACTAACGCAATACACATAAAGCCCTTGGCTTGAATTTACATGTAATTCACCAAAAGAAAATAAGCCAAAACAATCCGTCTGCCTCTAGCCTCCCAAGCTATGTCCTTAGAGGTGGCATGCTACCTGTACCTGAAAATGATGTCCCATAAAGGGTGAGCCACAGCCCAATAGAGATATGCTAAACACAGTATGAGTAATAACTAAGACATTAGCAATTGATAAATGTTCAATTTTCATAAACCAATTCATAACCCATTTCCATTTCATGACCACTATGTTCATGACTCATTTCAGTTTCCATTTCTTATCAATTTCACATTTTTACATCAACGGCTCAGAACTTGGCCAACCACTTATATGAGACAATGACTCATATTAAACACTTCCCATTTTACAAGAGATAAACATATTAGTTGTATCAACATCTCAACAGGTAAGCCTACAAGCTGTATCCACATTTCAACAGGTATGCATATTAGCAATATCAACACTTCCAATGACAAGCATATGAGCTGTATCAACACTTCCAAAGATAAGCATATGAGCTATATCAACACTTCCAAAGATAAGCATATGAGCTATATCAACACATTATCTGATAAGCATATGAGTTGTATCAATGGAGTCCATCCCCTATCTCCTCCCAAACAACATCCGGTTTAGAGGTCCATCCCCTATCTTCCCCTAAACCGTGGAGTACATCCCCTATCTCCTCCCACACACAATGTATATACACACAGGTCATATACACAATCAATCAATACATGACGTTAATATATTCTATCAACCGTACTCTATGACATATCCAATCGATTAGTTTTAGTTTGCCTAATCATCATGCATTGTCTACAACAATCAAAACTACCCTCCACCGGTAGCCCAAGCAATTATTTCTAAACAGATAATAAAAGCTCCAACAGATAAAATATCAATGTTTTTTAAAGTGAGCGATTTATAAATCCAACTCCATCATTTCACAACATAATGAGACAATTTCATTATTTCCAACTCAATTCCATAAGTCCACAATTTTCCCAAATTAATTATACCAATTAATTTTTAAACAACAAATTAGGGCTTTTACCCCCAACTCTCAATATCAACTCAAAGGTTCCAATATCACCAACCAACGACTATATCATCATTTTGAAACCCAAAATACATATTATGAGTCCAAAAATCACAAAACCCTCTTTAACACATTTTGAAACCCTAAGTCCCAAAATCAACCATTTAAACAATAGACTCAAAATCTAAGTTAAAACCCATAAGAGTGAGTAGGAATCCCTACCTCAAAAGATGACACCCAACGAAGAAGATGGTGGAAACGAAGTTGCTCCAAACCACGAGTTTCTCGGATCAAAGGATAGCCCTCGACGATCAACCCAACTTTTGTAAAGACCAAAGGTGAGGAAAACACCTTAGCTAGATCAATACTTAGAGAGAAGTTATGGGTTTAGAGAGAGGAGCTCTCAAATGGCCTTTTTAGAAAGTAAGAGAGAGAGAAAGGATGTAAAAAGTGAATTTAAAACACCCAGCTGCCAACTGATATACGACATTTCCACTCGAGCGGAGAATACAACGCTCGAGCATCAAGAACAAAAACTAGGTACGCTCGAGCGCAAAAAGACCCGCTCGAGTGCCAAGACACAAGAATAAAGCACATCTGCTCGAGCACGAAAACCAGTCCGCTCGAGCGTAGATTTCCCCCTCCCAGAACTTACACGGAAAAGGTACTACCCGCTCGAGCGCCACCGCTCGAGCGTAAAGAAACCCGCTTGAGCGTAGAAATCACACCTGCAGAAGTTTTGTAGGGACACGAAAAACTGGGGGTGTGCAATACCCACTCTAGCGCAAGAAGACCCGCTCGAGCGAACCGCCTAAAAACTGGGCAACAAGGAATCGAAACCAAGGCCTAACCAACCTGTAATAACCCTACCCAAAACATCCTAAAACTCGATCAAGCGGAATTAAAGGACGACAACAAGATAGATACAACTACCAACTTCACGGAACCGAGTCTGGAATATAACAGAATAGCAAAGGGACAACCGGGATCGCTATATAGTCTTTAATCAATTCTAGCCATCTCCGCTGTCTCATGTTCAGTTCTTTCTATGTGAAGAAATATTTCAAACTCTTGTGATCGGTATATACTTCACACGTCGCCCCATATAGGTAGTGACGCCAAATTTTCAGTGCAAACACTATTGCAACAAGTTCTAGATCATGGGTCGGGTAGTTCTTTTCATGCGGTCTCAGTTGTCGGGAAGCATAGGCAATAACTCTCCCATTCTGCATTAAAACACATCCCAAACCCTTATGAGAAGCATCACTAAAAATGGTAAAACCATCCGTACCTGAAGGTAGGGTAAGACCGGTGCAGTCACAAGTCGAGTTTTCAACTCTTGGAATGTTGATCCCCTTTGGTCAGTCCAGTCAAATGATATCCCTTTCTGAGTCAATTGTGTCAGTGGTAAGGCAATTTTGGAGAAGTCTTTGACAAATCTTCAGTAATATCCAGCTAATCCCAAAAAGCTTCGGACTTCTGTAACATTTGTTAGTCTAGGCCAGTTTACTACTACCTCAACTTTCTATGGGTCAACTGAAATTCCATCCTTACTAATAACATGTCCCAAAAACATAACATGATCAAGCCAAAATTCACATTTAGACAGTTTAGCATACAATTTCTATTCTCTTAGGGTCTGTAGGGCAAGTCTCAGATGATGTTCATGTTCTTCTCTACTCTCTACTCTTGGAATAAATCAGAATGTTATCTATGAATACAACAATAAAGTCATCGATGAATGGTTTAAAGATTCTGTTCATGAGGTCCATAAATGCAGTCCATAAATGCAGCAGGTGTATTGGTAGCTCTGAAAGGCATAACTAAAAATTCGTAATGTCCGTACCTCGTTCGAAAAGCAGTTTTGTCAATGTCTTCTTGTTTAACCTTTAGCTGATGGTATTCGGATCTGAGATCAATCTTAGAGAACACTTGAGCACCCTATAACTGATCAAATAAGTCATCAATACACGACAATGGATATTTATTTTTTACAGTTACCTTGTTTAGTTCGCGGTAGTCAATACAAAGTCTCAGTGAGCCATCTTTCTTTTTCACAAATAAGACAGGTGCGCTCCATGGCGAAGTACTAGGCCTGATAAACTTTTTATCTAACAGTTCTTGCAGTTGAACTTTTAATTCTTTCAATTCAGTCGGAGCCATTCGGTAAGGAGCTTTAGATGCTGGCTGTGTACCCGGAATTACATCAACGGTGAATTCAATCTCCCTATCAATCAAATCCCCTGGCAGATCATCTGGAAAAACATCTGGGAATTCTCTGATTATAGGAACGTTGTTCACATCAGTATTATCATCAGTAGGTACAGTCAATATAGAGCAGAAATACCCTTTACACCCCTTTCTAATCAGTTTACAAGCTTTCATAGATGAAATCAGATATGGGGGAGGTACTACTCCTACTCCGTTAAACACAAATTCGGGCAGTCTGAGTGGACGGAAAACTACTCGTTTCGTTACACAGTCTATGGTGGCATGATACTTCATTAACTAGTCCATCCCCAATATTACATCAAAGTGGTCAATGTTCAATGGCAATAAATCAATATACAAATGCATATCCCAAACAATAATTTCACATGCAGGGTACATATAAGCACAAGTCATAGATCCCCCAACAGGTGAAGATACAGCTAACAGATAGTTCATGGGCTCTAATGGTCTATTCAACTTTCGCGAAAAAGCATGCAATACATATGAACGCGTAGACCCCGAATTAATCAGTACATAAGCATTTTGAGTACAAATAGAGAGGATACCTGACACAACGGTCTCGGTATTCTGTACATCTCCCGGTACGAGTGCGAACACTCGGCCTTGTCTCATAGGCTCTTTTCCAGTAGCTTTGGGGTTAGGTTTTGGTGGAGCATTTGATGCTGCGCCGCTGGCTGCAGCTTTACTATTGCCCTGGGGAGCAGAGGGGCAATCTTTTACCATGTGGCCCACCTTACCACACCTGTAACAAGCACTAGATAATTTATAACAAACTCCCTTATGGTTCTTACTACATTCGGAGCAGGGGGGTATAGAACAGTTCCCTTGACTAGAACTAGTCGTTGACCTTGAGTTTTGCTTTTTGTTCAGTGGGTTGTTTCTTTTTTTCTTGAATTTAAAACCCCGTTTCTTCCCGCACCACTCAATTGCGGGTGTGTCAGTCTGTTTCAAAGCTTCGATATTCGCTTCGGCCATAATGGCTCGGTCAAGAACATCTACATATTTGAGCAGTTTTAATACATTGATTCTATCCAGTATTTCTACATTAAGGTCACCTTCAAACTTCCCGGCCTTCTTGTAGTCGGTGTCCACCATGTGTGGTGCATATCTAGCAAGTTCGGTGAACTTTGTTTCATATTCCGCGATAGACATGGTACCTTGTTTCAGTTGTTCAAACTCAGTCACTTTTCTGTCCCTGACACACTGAGTGAAGTACTTTTCGAAGAAGGACTCCTTAAATTGAGCCCAGGTCATGACAGTATTTGGATCATGGATTAACATCCACCACCTTCTAGCTTCTTTTTGTAGGGTGAAGGTAGCTAGCAACACTTTATGAGCTTCAGAACATGGAAAAACCTCAAATAACTTTTCAGTCTCAAGAACCCAAGCTTCAGCTTTTAGCGGTTCAAGGCCTCCCTGAAAGGATGGCGGTTTCATCTTGCTAAATTTCTATGTCAGAGCTATGATATCATCATTAACAGGTGGCTCTGGCTATACTGGAGGAGGTGGGGGCTGTTGGTTCTGTTGTTCTAGTCTTTGAGTTAGCAATTCTACCATTCTCTCCAACCTCGCCATTCTTGCCTCAGAGGATTAAGTTTCATCAACATTTCTTACGTTGTCCATTTCACTATAGGCAGTTGTAACAATTATAAACATAGGCAGTTGCATACTTAAACAGATTATCACATTAACAGTTATATTCATGACTTAGCCACACACACTTATCATGCTCATGTAATGCCCTAATCACTTTTCTAGGACATCCTATAGCTCATTTGGACACGTGTGTGATGTATAACTCATGGTTTGAGTATCGCTCTGATACCACTTTGTTACGACCCAAACCTGCCCCTATGGGTTTAGCACTGTAACCGACCAGTAATTTGTGATTACCGAAGGCCTGCTTAACAGTCAAACAATAATACAGAGTACAGGGGCATGGTGGAAGCCAAAATAGTAAATAGACAATGTCTAATGAGCTGTGACAGTCTGTATGCAAAAAGACTTTTCATATGTATATACAATCAGTGCAAAACGGTATATACAACATTTACGATCGTTCAGGACAGGGACTTAATCCCTATTAAAACAGTACAGTAACAGTGTATACAGTCTATACAAAAACAGTACAGAAAGGGGGAAACTAAAACAACCCATAGCCTTAGCTAGACAGGGTCGGAACCTCGCAGTGAGGCACAGTGGTTGGCTTGGACAAAAGGGAGTCTAACCCACGCTCCTAGCTCCGGTCTGGTGCCTGTACACCTACATATATACATGAGCAGTGAGCTAAAGCCCAGTGAATAACATAATGCGTAAAGAGGTTAAGAATGAATGTCCTTACAGTATTGAAAACAATCATTTCAATCAGTATATCAGTTATTCAGTCATTACAGTCATATGTGGTACATCCAGTAGCAAAACAGTACAGTAGGTCTTATCAGGCCAAACAGTCAGTTGATGTCCATCATAACAGTAAACAGTAGTGGTTCCAACATAGGAACCGACAGAGATCTCTATAACAGTAGCAGTATAATACAGTAACAGTAGACAGCTAAGGATGCCACAATACAGTTCACAATTAGGACATCATTCATTCAGTAACAGTATCATTTTAGAAAACAGTACAGTTCAATTGTTCATAAGATAATCATATTTGAACATATCTTTACACAGTTGTTACTCACAAAGTTCTGGGCTACAGTTAAGCTAGAGCGCGTTCTCAGCTGCCAACCCTACACAGTTTACAGGATGAACACACACTAAGTTCACATTTGGGGAATCAAAGACTTAGTCCCTACTTAGACTCTGTGTGTTTCTACATCTATATCCTCATTAAGATGCCTTAAACTAGGCCTAAGAATGCCTAGGATGAAATGAGGATGCAAAGATGCACTTTAAAAGTATTTTCAAAATTTTCAGAAAACAGGGGTCCCACTCGAGCATAAGTTACTTCGCTCGAGCGGACATGTAGACAAGGGTTTCCGCTCGAGCGTACTGCAAAATAGTCAAAAGTGCTGGATGTGCGAAAATCACACTCGATTGGGTGCTCAACACCTGCTCGAGCGTAATACACAATGTCCCGCTCGAGCGTAATTTACCCCGCTCGAGCGGACTGCAAAACACAACAAAATGCTGGGAGCACGATTTTCACGCTCGAGTGCCAGTCACCACGCTCGAGCGTGAGTTCAAAATCTAGAATTCCTATATTTGAACCTCAAGCTCAAATTCAACTTCAAATGTATCAAATTCGATTCCTTTGGGCCCATTTCCTGGAAAACACTTGTAAATACATAGTATGACATGATTTAAAGCTGAATTTGTAAAATCAAGGCCCAAAGGTGAGGGAATTAAACCCAATTTCAAACAATATCTCAAGAACATGATGAATGTGTAACATGCATGAATTCAACAACTTCAAAGCTTCAAAAGCTAGCTCAATTGAGCCAATTCTTCCAAAAACAAGATGAAATCATGAACTTTAACATAAACATGAACATGCATGCAAGATTTCCATGGAATCAAACCTCTAACTCAACAATGCACACATGCATGCATGATTCAAGCTCTAATGCAACAATTAAAACCAATTCTAGGCTCAACTCTTCAAATTAGCATGAAACATGCAAGGACTAACTTAAATTCACAATTAAAAGGATGAACTCCTTACCTAGATTCTCAAATACGAGTCTAGAAGCTCAATTGATCACAAACTCTTTCAATCTTCTCAATTTCCAAGCAATACAAGATGAATTCACTCCAACTCCCTATCTCTCTCTCTCTCTAGTCGACAATAACAAGGAAAGAGGCTGATGAAATTGTTTTGTTGAGTGTATAATAAAGTTCAAATATGTGTTGCCTAAGTGGTCCACTAAGTGACATGTCAGTAATTAAGCCAACTATTGCAATTTAGCTTATTTTAATCTAATTTAATCATACTAAGTCACATTTCAGATAAATATGCCACAAAATCTTATAAATTGTAATGATCATAAAACATCAATCGGTTTCAGATTCGGCCGCCGATAAGGCCTTCAATTCGCAATTTAAAACATAAAACATGGACATATAAGTTTAACAGTCAACAGATAGACATGCATTTAAACTAGCACATTCAATTAGTCAGTTCAGTATTTTAGTGGATTCAATTATTTTTCATAATCAGTCTCAGTTTAACAGTGATCAGTGGTTTATTAGTAATCAGTGGTGAGGGTTATTACAACAACCACCACTACCATCATGCCACTGCCACTACTACTACCACTACCACCACCACCACCACCACCATCACTATTGCTACCACCACCACCACCACCACCGTCACTACTGCTATCACCACCACCATCATGCCAGTGCTGCCGCCACTACTACCATCACTTTCATCACTATCACCACCACCATTACCATCGTTACCACCACCACCACTATGCCACTATTACCACTACAATATAAAAATTAAAATATATAATCTAAAAATAATAAATTTTAAATTTGATTTTATACATATCAAATAATTTATTTTTAATTCAGCACTTAAATTTTTATCAAACAGCTTTTCAACTTAAAAAATTCAGTATTCAATTTTCAGTGTTTAGTTTTCAACTTTATCAAACAAGACCTAATTAGTATATTGATAAATGTAATTTACTATATAATCAAGTGAACTCTATCATGGGACAAATTAAAATCATAAAACTCATAAGATAAAATTTATTTATATTTTTTTTGTTAATGTCTGTTTTGTAATTTTTTTAATTTATACCAATTAAACCATAACATGTATTTTTTAATTTTATGTTTGAACAAATTTTAACACAAAAATTTTATTTTAAAACTTTAAGACCAAAATATTTTCTTTGACTCTATAATTAATTTTTGAGATAGCAACTAAAATGAATTCCAATCATTATTATATGGACAGACATGTATCCTTTTTTTTTTTTTTTGGAACTAATTATGGAGAGACAGTATGATAAGAGTTTGTAGTACACCATTCTAAAAAGTAACATTAATTCAAAATTTTCCCTATAAAAAATATATACCCAACTTTATATTATGTTTGATTCATAGATTCTGGTAAAAATTTAGAATGAAAAAGGAAAAAGATAGGCGAAATGTGAATGAAATATAATTACATTTTACCTAATTTCACACACCTTTTCATTTTTTCTTTCAAAATTTCTACCCAAAATCATGAATCAAATACAGCGTCATTGTTTGAAAAGAGTATTGGATCCTTTATTGTATTAATATACACTATCTAAAAAAAAACAAATATAATATTTGGTAAGAGAAACAAATTCTTAAAATGGATTATCAATCTATAGTCACCCCATTTTTGACCACCCTTAAGACTTGGCCGCCTCAGTTTGATCACTCAATGATGAAAGTTATATTGTACAAATGTTTGATTTCTTCAACAAGAAGAGCTTCTAAATCCCAACCTTACACCCCATTTTTAGACCAAAACTATTTTAGACCTTAAAACCCTCTTTTCGAAAATATTTTTCCAAATGTTTTTATGATGTTCCGAGGCTCTCATTTTATTTAAAATATTGCACTTTTCAGTAAACTGAGCAAGGACAAAGTGGAAATAAATGGAAGGGAGGTGAAATCTTTAAAAAATATTCAAAAACATCTTATTTATAGGTTTGGAGCTGAAGAAAATAGTAGGGGAGGGTAGAAAACTAGTTGGAGAAGAGGTTGGACATTAATCCGTTAGAACAAAAATGAGCAGCCTTCACTAAAATATGAATATCTCTCTGCACACTTATAATTTAGATGTGAGTCCACCTTCATTGGAAAGTATACTTTCGGGGCTTTAAGTTAGACTCAAGAATGACCTAAAACCGAGTGCGGATGAGAGAGATATGCCCGTTTGAAGTCTGGCCTAGAAGCAGATTTTTGTGAACGGCTGCACACTATTAGTGGATAGTCGGCCACTTTTTAAAAGTCCTTGGCTAGCCAACTAAGTGTCCCCAGAGGCCCCCAAACCCACTAGTGGTCGGCCGGCCACTAGTGGACGGCCGATCCCTACTAGTGGCCTGCCAGCTACGTGTATCAAAAACAAATATTTTTCTATCAGCTGTGCCAGCTATCCCCCCATGTGCATGCCTTGCACCGACTGTTTGTATATAGATATTTCCGACCTAGTGGCATGTTTTTCTATATATAGGTGACCACCCCTCTTGAAATAATGTTACAAAAAATTCCAAAAGTCCAGAACTTGAAATTCTCTTTCTATCTCTATCTCTATCTTACAACACACACACCTTACCCAAATACTTTCTAAACCAATATTGGAGCTCTCCTTGCTGAGATTATTGAGTCCAAATTTCAGCCCCTGAGAGTGTAAGCTTTTTGGTTTGTGAACAAAAGTGTTACTCATCTTCAAGAGGTATAAGTACTAGCTCATTTGCACTACTTCTTCCCTATCTTTTCTTGCTGTTTTTGAACTATTTTTATGGGCTGAAGCTTATGGTTTAAAGCCATTAAAGGTAGAGGGGTTGACTACCTTTCTTTGAACCTTGTCTTCTAGGCTTTTACCCTAGTGTTTCCCATCTTTTCATTAACTTTTTTTGAGCTTTTTACCACTGATTTTCATAAGTTTTTAGAGGCTAAAAATGTAGTTTTAAGGTCCCAAAAATGGAGGGGTTAGCCACTCCTCCTTATGCTTGTTTACTAGCTCAATTTTTCCATTATTGTAGTTTACTCTTTTAGCTATTTTCACTTCAATCCCAACACTGTTTTAGCCTATTTTAAGACTGTTTTTATGAATTAGAGTCATTTATGCTTTGTATTGCATGCTTGTAGTGTAATGGTCCTCATAGGTTTGGTGTTTTAGGCTTTAGACACCAACTTATTTGAGTTGATAGCATTTATTTCAAGCTTTTCATACTTGTGTTCACCTCTAATCATCTTTGCAACCTCCCTTTTTTCTTGGCTTTTAATTTGTTTTGAGAGTTGTTTCAACCGATTAATTGTTTAAGCTTAAGATTGAGATTGTTGTACTTGATGGTTTAATCTCTTTAGAGGTTCATTACCAATGGCATGACATCTCTCTCATGCCCAAAACAAACCTTTGTTTGACACTTCTCTCATTTAGTGGACTTAATGCTCATTTTTGGACTAAAATAACTAATGAATGGAAAGGTAATTAAAAGAGGCAATAAAATTGGAACTAAAATGAAGCAAGAGAATAAAATGAACTTGGGTTCAATCGGATGTTAATTGAACCCCTTGAGTCTTGAGGCATTTCATACTTGCTAGTGATGAAAATGGTTCAAGATTCAAGGTCAACCAACTCCCTTGATCAATCCATGATAGGGAGGAGGTTTTGAGAGTCTTTCATTTGCATTTATTGTAATTGTATCCCTCGATTCATAAGTCATCATGCAATGAATTTGCGCCAATTGATGGCTTGTGAATCAAGCCTACCCCTCCTTTAAGCTGTTTGATGATAAAGAGAGACAGGGTGGACAGACATCCCCTAAGAATGCTTTGTTTGTGCTCTGTTTGTTTTCTGTTACAGCAGGAGAAACCCACCGTCAGTGGCCGACAGGTCACCTTTTCTGTACGACAGGCCACCATTAGTGGGCGGCCGGCTACCACTTCTGGCATGCCGGCCACTTTTTCCAGCCAGGCAGTGTCCTTTTTCCAACAGAACAGAGTAGAGGTAGAAGTAAAAATAATGCAATTTTTTGACTGCAAAACAAAACCCTTTTGGTAGCAAAACAGAGGCATTTTCGGGTTGAAAATCCGTGTGCATGCATGAGTCATCCCCGATCTCTCAGGGCTCGTTAAATTATGCTTGTAGTAGTTAATTACTTAATTTAATTAATGTTGTTTTGTAGCCAATTAATTAGTTTAAATTCTAATTTGTAATAATTAGTTAAAGTAGCTAGTTGTTTTTATATTGTAATTAATTAATTAGTCCCAATTTGTAATAATTAGCTAGCATAGTTAATTTATTTCATTTGGTTTGTAATAGTTAGTTAATTCGGTAATTAGCTAGGACATTTATTCGGACCTTCCTGCGCGAGGGCAAACTTGTAATAATGTGCATATCTTCCAATCTCACGTCTTCCTCCCTTTTATTTACCCGCTTATAATGGATAGCTTAGAGTATCATATTTCTTTTAGCATTTTCCATACTTTGCATCCATATGTCTTATATGCATAGGGTTCGGCTCATCATTCTACCTCGCATTGTTAGTTAAACGCTTCTTTCAATATGTGCTTAAATCGCATGTTATCAAATTGATTCGCATGACATATTAATAGCTGAGCTCATATTGCATTTTTTATGTGTCGCATTAGTCATATTGCATTAGTTAGGATCATGCATTTTTTTTTTTTTTAACTCTTTTATTTCTTTGGCTTGCCTTGGAGTGCTAGGTGAGCACTTATTACTTTAGCATATCGCATGTGTGTGATTGTTGCCATGTCAAGCATGATTTCTATGAGACTAATTGCTTAAGTGATATATCTGTTTGGATGCTTGTGGATGAAGGCTAGTTGCCTGAATTGGGATAAATTGATGAATGTACCTATGAGATCACTTTTTCAAATGGTACATAGTCAAAGCAATTTTCAAATATACATGAAATCAAAGTGTTCCAACTTTTGCAAACTAGTCTATACTTGTGTGTAACACATAGTAAAATAGTCTAATAATTGGAAGAAGAACATATAATGTAAATAAAAATCACATCATGATTAGTAAATGTCGATTTTTGATCGGGCGAGTAGGGTGCTCAATTCATAACCTTCCCCTCTCGTACCTAAGTTCCCAACCTGAGACACTTTGGTGATGACGGATAAGTGGCCTTTGGCACGAGTCTCGGGTTTCCTAAATTTTTTAAAAATATTTAGGTGACGAATCTGTAATCTGGCAAAGCAGTCTATTTTTTGGCATTTTGATTCAAAATTGATTTTCTAAAAAATTTGCTAGATTTAGACTCATTTGTGTTTATCTAATTCATATTGCAGTTGTGGAATCAAATTCAAAATCACGGGAGTCCGAACTGTAGGCTAGCCGTATCCGAAAGGAGCACGAAAAGTCAAACTACACAATCACATTATATAAGAATAAAAGTTAGCTAATAAAAGATTTTTTAATTATTTAAAAAATTAAACATTAAGAGACATAATCTATGGAAGATGTGAATTGATTCTTATATTTTATTAATACAAAAATCTAAATTTTAAAAGTATTTCTTTTCAGATTTCTAAATTTAAAATTTTAAATAGATTAATTAACTTTCTTTTTGAAATGTATAAATTGATATATAATAATAATTTTTTTTAAATGATTCGATAAAAGTTAGATTTTTTTTTTAAAATTGATTAGTTAGCTTTCCTTTTCAAATTTCTAAATTTGAATTTCTAAATAAATTAATTAATTTTCCTATTAAAATGTGTGAATCAAGGCATAATAAATTTTTTTTAATGATTTAATAAAAGTTAGACAATAATTTTTTTTTAGTTATTTAAAAAGTAAGAATTCTAGAAAAATAGTATGAGCTTTCTAAGTTTCACAAGACTCTTCTCATTAGAAATTCAATTTTTCTTAATATATAGTATAAATCTCGTTCATCTGTGTCACTTGCTATTAAAATTTTAAATATAAATAGATCACACACAAAATTAAAAGAATCAAAATAGAAGGAAAAGAAAAGAAGCAATGATTAATTATATAGTAATGGAATTTGGTTAAAAAAGGCAACGATTAATTATTTAGTAATGAAATTTGGTTTAAAAAGGCAACGATTCCAAACATAAGCCACATTAATTAATTAATAAATATACAAATAAATAAGCTAAATAAATGAGGGACATCCACGTATTTTGGGGTTAGTTAACGTGCAATAGTCCTGTAAATGTGTAAATTTCACAAAACTCTTCTCATTAGAAATCTAATTGTTCTTAATATGAAATATAAATGCCATTCATCTGTCACTTATTATTAAAATTTTAAATAAAAATAGATCACATACATAATTAGGAGAATCAAAATAGGAAAATGGAAAAAAAAGGCAATGATTAATTATATAGGAATGGAATTTGGTTAAAAAAGGCAATGATTAATTATTTAGTCATGGAATTCGGTTAAAAAAGGCAACAATTCCAAAGATAAGCCACGTTAATTAATTAATAAGCTAAATAAATGAGAGACGCCCACATATTTGGGGTAGTTAATGTGTAATAGTCCTATAAATAGGAGTACTTATTTACATAGGCTACACAGAATTCTTAGCTTGTTGCAACAATGGCTCGTCATATTGTAGCAAGAATGTTGCAAGTCTTCATGATTATGATCTTGACTCTTTTAATGAAAGGGCAGGCACGCATTCCAACTGTAATGAAGAATGAAAGCCCCATTCTTTTTCAAAAAGTAGGCTTTGAATCCGAGTATGAATTCAAATCTGAAGCTGATCTCTCAAAAGTAGGTAAGTCTCACACAACAATATTGACTTCAAATGCAAGGTCCTTGAGACTTGTACCTGGAGGACCAAATCCTCTACATAATGTCCTCCCCCCCCTCCCTCCCTCCCCACTCTACCCAAAAAACAAACCCATAAATGGGTCCTATCTATGATCTGAAGTTGTAACGAGAAAGTTTGAATAAAAGTTCCTTTAATTTTAGAAATTTGAACTACTATTTTTCTGCCTTCTATGTGCTCACTTGGTTTGTACCTGCACTGTGTATGTTGAGTATTGAAAGTCCCAAACACAGAAGATCATTTTTTTTATTTTTTTTATTTTATTTTTAACAATGGATAAGAGAGGAATAGAAGAGAACAAGTTGCGATAAGATTCAAAATCAGGCATCACAAATAATTGAAAAATATATTTCTACTAAGCTAACCATTTTTTCTTACCAAACATGAAATTCTGACAACAACGTTATTCGTCCATTTTGTTTTCATAATTTAATATTCTCCATTGGTCTGTATTCCATGGATCTCAATGGAAGTATTTTAAGAAATTAAAAAATTTACAAAACACAAAAATTTAAATTGAAAATTATAAAATTTTAAAGTCTTCAAATGATTGTAATAATATTTTGTTCAACATACTACAATGATAAAATGGTATAATTTTAATTAAAATATTTTCACTATTGGGACTATCAATTTTAACTTATTATATTTCATCATATTTTAAATTAATTCGCTAGTGGTGATTGACCTATTATTATTGTTGTATCTACAAGGATACACATTATTTTTATTTTCATTATTTTTATTTATTTTTTAACATCTTGAAGGGTACACATTGAAGCTATGCATTATTGGCCTACGATTATTTCCTTTAATATTATCATTTTTTTCTTTATTTTATTTATTTTATTACTATATTGTGTGGATGAAAGTGTATAGGATGAGAATAACCTTGTAAAAAAAGATACGATCTGAAATAATTCAAAAGAGACCTAGAATTTAAATGACTTAGAACTCTTTCCAAAATTATGTTGAAAAATATATTTTAGGTAAATTACGTGATAGTTCCTATATTTTATTCCTTATTTTATTTTGATTTCTACACTTTCAATTAACTCGGTTTTGATCCTTAAGTTTAAATTTTATATCAATTTGGTCCAATTGATAACACTGTTAGTGTTTTTGGTGAAAAACGATTACTGAATTAGTTGAGATTAACTCACTTCAATGTTTTCCAAAGAATTATCACTTAATTTTGATGATTATTTTGAAATTGGACATTTGGATAAAATCACTCAAGACTGAAGGGAATGTTTCACTCGGATGAGTGACCCTATATCCTCATTTATAAAATTGTAATTTTTTTTAAAACTAGTTGGACCCTATGCCCGTAGCATCATAGTTTGTCAAAACTATACTCTGTTTTTCCTAATTTTTCAAATAAATGAAACATATCCACACCAAGAACTATGCTCATGGGTTGTGTATAGACAAAGATACAAAAATGATTTACTGTTGATAAAATACAAAAACAACATGTTTAGTGTACTTGGGTCAAGGATTTGCTTGCTACAAGATATATATTCACATATTGCATGCATTAATGTGGTTATTGGAGGAGCTAACTCGTCATCAAGAAATGTAAGCACGATAATGAATATAAGATTGATTAGAGATTCTATCCTAAATCATCTTACTCTCTTGTATGGAGATTCAGAAATAGATTAGCAAACTCTTATACCTGCATTACAGCTTCATCTCCTATGCCGCCAACTTCCCAATATCAAGGTAAAGCCATGCCTTCTGTGTTTAATACCACTTTAAGGTATTCCAAGTTCACTTGCAAATCGATGTTTGAAGTTACAATTACTTGACATGGCCATCTAGCAGTTGCAACTTGCAAATGTCACACAAAGCAAGAAAATCATTATTTGAAAAATAGGCAACTAATCTTACATAATTAAACCATTTTCGTGACCTCATAAAAATCAAAGGAGTGGGAATTGATCTCATAGATAAATTTAGAAGGAAAGATGCATAGCTTAAAATAAGTTTAATTTTTTACTAATTCATTCATTTATATTTAAACATGGAATAACAATTCTTATAAAATCATATATTTGATGCTCTAAATTAAAAGGACAAAGGAGAATTCTATTGGAATCTTACCTCTTGACATCTTGTCCCAATCTATAACAGTTTTGCAATGTCGAAAGAGTTGTCGCTACCATTACTGGAGCAGACATCTACACATACAAGTTGATTTAAAAATCCAAATATAGTAAGCAAATTCCCTGGATAAACAACATTTTAAAATAAACAGTCACAAATAATTAGTGGAAAACAATGTGATCCCAACATAGGAAGATTACATTTGCATTACAATTTTAAAAAATGAATATGATTCCAAAATATAGGATGTAGTCGATAGTAAGATACTATAAATCTTTCCTCCAATAATTACTCATAGACTAAATAGAGAAAAGTAAAACAACAACAAGAATTTAAAATCCCAATTTAAAACAATCAAGAACAATAAAAAAAAAGGGGGGTCATCCAAGGATAAGGATACAAAACATTATGGAGATCAATGCAAAGAATAGAAAAGGAAAGCAATAAGCATCATATGCTTATGAATTTTTTTGTGAACCTGTGCAACTGAATATGCCCAAAAGGAGTACATTCCAGCAAACCTCTCTGCACACGGTAGTGCATTCTATAGCTATAAATGGTAGAATGGATGAATAGTTGCCTACTCCCATGAATTGTAAGAAAATGAACATTGCCCTAGTATGTTGAACTAATCCTGTTTGCCATTTCTTCAGAACAAAAATCATAACATTGAAAGGAAATAAAAGCAAATATTTGAATCCAGGTCATGACTTATTGGAAAATTTGTTTGTTGAACATAATTCTTACTGAGAAATACAGATTTTTGGTGAACTCTATACATTACAATTGGGGTTTGCTCTATTTGATTGCTTAGTCTAAATACAATAGATTAGTTTGGTCTATGTCACATCATTTTTTTTTCTAAATTCTTGATTTGGTTTTAGAGTCCATCATCAGGAATTTGTAATTTCTTTCTAATTAAATTTGATAACAACCAATTAGGGAAAAATATAAAAAGGCTACTGATTCTATTATTTTATTTCCTTGGGTAGAAACACGTGATGTACGAATTGAGATAGAAACTGTAACGCGCTCAAAATAAACGCTTTAAGCCCATCAATATTGACATGCATTGATACAAGGAATAAACATCATTCTATTCATCAGAGTAATTCTTTACAAAAAGCACTACATGTTAACCACCAAAAGCAAATGCCCTACGGGCTTACAGGTTTCCAAGTTAACACTTGGTTACAAAGAGGAGAGTGCTAACTCAAATACACATTAAGCCCTCGGCTTGAAGTTACATGTAATACATCAAAATAACCAAAAGCAAAAGTCTGCCTGCCTCTAGCCTCCCAAGCTGTGTCCTTGGAGGTGGCATGCTATCTGTACCTGTACCTGAAAGTGATGTCCTATATAGGGTGAGCCACAGCCCAGTAGAAATACACTAAACCAACTATGAACAATGACTAAAAGCTTAACAGTTGATAGATGGTCAACACAGATACATCCATTTATATCACATTCCAGTTTCATGACACTAAGTCCATGTTACATTTCATCTTCCATTTCTTATTCGACATTAAGTTTGAAAACAAGGCTCAGAGTCTGGCCAAATAATTTAATGATATTATAACTCATCACTAAAATACTTTCGAAATTCATTATGGATACACATTTTAGTGCTGTATCAATAATACATGAAACCACTTCCATACTTCACAAATGATAATGATGTACATTTTAGTGCTATATCAAATCAAACAAACACTTCCATACTTCACAAATGATAACGATATACATTTTAATGCTATATCAAATCAAACAAACACTTCCATACTTCACAAATGATAATGATATACATTTTAGTGCTATATCAAATCAAACAAACACTTCCATACTTCACAAATGATACACATTGTAGTTCTGTATCAGTCTCAAACAAAATCCGGTTTAGAGGTCCATCCCCCATCTTTCAATAAACCGTGGAGTACATCCCCCATCTCCTCCCACACAAAACAATGTATATAAACAATTATCATATACGAATTTAATCAATCAAGACAAATGATACACATTTTAGTGCTATATCAATGTCAAACAAAACACTTCTATAACTCACAAATGATACACATGGTAGTGGTGTATCAATCTCAAACAACATCCGATATAGAGGTCCATCCCCTATCTTCCAATAAACCGTAGAGTACATCCCCCATCTCCTCCCACACAATACAATGTATATAAACAATTATCATATACGAATTCAATCAATCAATACAAAATTTTGATGTATTATACCAACCACCATACTCGATAGCATACTCAATTGATTAGTTTTAATTTGCCTAATTATCATGCATTGTCTACAACAATCAAGACTATCCTCCACCGATAGCCCAAAACAGTTATTTCTAAATAGAAAATAAATGCACCAACTGGGTAAATTATCAACGTTCTGACTGGGTGAGCGATAAATTAACCCAACTACACCCTCCAATCTCATACCTTTCCAATTTGAATATTTCCTATTCAATTTCTCATTCCCCTAAATTAGTTATACAAATTAATTTATCATAACAATTAGGGCTTTTTCCCATATTTACAAGACCAACCCTAAGGTTCCATTCTCCATCAATAATCCAACACCAAGTCCATCTTCCAATGTATTACATACATAACGGTTTATATGTTTGAAACCCCACCTTTTAAAAATTACACAAGGACCCCAAACTTCCTCAAAATTACCCGACAACCCCCAACATATCAAAATGCCAAATTTTAAAGACAAAGCTCATAAGATAGAGTAGGATATCCCTACCTCGAAGTTAGAGCTCAAACGAAGAAGAAGACCAAACTCAAAGTGCTCCAAACTCCAAACTTTTCGGATCAAAACGTAGCCCTCGACGATCAACACACTTTTTTGTAAAGGCCAAAGGGTAGAGGAACACTCTAACTAGATCAATCCTAAGAGAGAAGGGAGATTCTAGAGAGAGGAGCTCTCAAAAGATATTTTTAGAAAGTAAGAGAGAGAGAGAGTGTGTAAAAAGTGATTCAAAATATCACAGCTGCCAACAGATATACGACTCTCCCGCTCGAGCGGATAACAGGACGCTCGAGCGTCAAACACAAAAACTGGACCCGCTCGAGCGCAAGAAGGCCGCTCAAGCGCTAAGACACAAGAATAAAATACATCCGCTCGAGCACGAAAACCAATTCGCTCGAGCGTAGATTCTCCTCTCCCAATATTTTCACAGACAATGAACACCCCGCTCGAGCGCCAACAGACCCACTCGAGCATGACCCGCTCGAGCGTAAGGAAACCCGCTCGAGCGTGAAAAACACATCTGCAGAAGTTTTGCAAAGGCACAGATACTGGAAGTGTGAAAACTCTGCTCGAGCGTGAAATGGTCCGCTCGAGTGGACAACCAAAAATCTGGGCAACAAGGAAAGGAACTAAGGCACAACCAACCTATTCGAAACACGCCCAGCACATCCTAAAACTCAAACATAAGGAATTAAAGGATGACAACAAGACATACAACCACCAACTCCACGGGACGTATGTCCGGAATACAGTAAATAAAGAGAGGGAAACTGGGATCGCTATAACCGTTTGGAGTGATTTATTTAACAATTTAGAGTGATACATCTATATTTGGGATTGGGTGGTTTTAGAATGCAGATTACTTAGGAATTGGCAAGTGATGGAGAAATTTATGCTTTGCCTACACACCACTTGCAGAAATTTATGCATTGCCTAATTATCAACTCTAAATTTCAACAGTATTCTATGACACCAAGTTCTTAGATTATTAATTAACCATAACTTTTTGAGTAACACAAATAAAAAGACTTCAGAAGATATTTGAAGCAAATCATGGGTAACATATTCTTTGGGCTCATGTTAGGTGGCCTCTTTCGATCTCTTTCTCCAAATAAGGAGACCTTTCACACAGTATCACAGACAGCTTTCTATCCAAAAGAATATTGTTTCTAGGCTTGTAGCTCTTTTTTCTTCTCTTTTTTCCCCCCAACTTTATACAATAAAAATGTTTCCTTTGTGAACTCCTTTATTAGTGAAACTAAAGCTACAATTTGTCTTCTTTTCTTCATAGGAAATAGAGTTGATTACAATTCTAACAAAATTAAACTTGTGTTTACTTTATTTGTTTTCATTTATGGAATTTTGACTTTTAGCCAAGGTAGATTGCTGGTGATCTAATTTGGTAAGCATAATGACAATGATTTTGTGATCAAACTGAAATAGTTGTGATTTCGTCAATGACTGAAATCGGGTGGAATAATATCTCTATTTCTTCATATTCCACATTGTGCATTCTATATTTGTTCATGTGCTCCTTTGAGGAATTCTTTGTACTAGTTAATGATAGCCCCAATCAACATTTAATTCAAAAACAAAGAGAAGAGAAACTAAACATCATTAGAAGATCACCCCAAAAAATCCATATGAAACGAATAAATAAATAAAATGAAAATCCAAAAAACCCAAGACATTGATATCATCAAAAACATATAGGAAAACAAATACCCATAAAAAATGAAAAAGAAAAGAAAAAAGAAACCCATTAAAGAAGGTTCATGAACCAACCATTCCAATCCAATCAACAACCTCTTTTGTAGCCCCCAAATTGAAGTCCCCATTCCTTACTGTTGGTGTCTTCTGCACATATAAGGCTTCATCAAAACTTGGAGCCATTGCAAACTTTCACTAATTTCTATAGATATTTATGATTTAATAACTACCCATCTTATCAAATGAGAATGATAGAATCATAGAAATCTCAGTTTTGTTCCTTAGTTTGCTTTATAAGAATAATAGAATTCTTTACTAAAGAATGTATGCAGAAACAAGAATGAAAAGAGTACGAAAACAAAAAGAGATGAAGCACTCTCTATGTGTGTGTGTTTTATTTTGGCATATGATCGAGCACATGATGGACACACAATTAAACAGTTGTGAGGATCAAGAATAGAGCCCCAAATAGACAAATTCATAATAGACAAAAGGAAGAAGACACACCTCAGTTTCTGCAGGTTATTCCAGCTCATAGAACATACACCAATCCAGTATGTATGGCCATAAATATACTGAAGGTTCTGTTTCAGTGATGAGTTTGAAAACCCACTCAACTCTTGAAGATCTTCCACTATTCCACCGATTGAACCACTCAACTCCTGATTAGCTTATTGCTTGTGTCATGAGCTTATCCCTTCTTGAAGGTTCCTGCTACTTGTGGTCTTCTTGAAACGGTGATAGCGGTGTATGTATTTTGTGCAAGATTCAAAAAGGGAGAGATGGTGGCCTCCGATTGGTTGGTCAATCAGTTATAGATGTAAAATAAGCAGCAGCATTACACCAAACCAGTAGCAACATTACACCAAACAAAAAAACAAGCAGTAGCATTACACCAAACCACCAGTAGCAGCATTACACCACTCTTACATTCTTTTTATTTATGTTATAGATTATTCTAATTTACTTAACGCTTCATTTGTTTCAGTGAAAAACGTTTTTCAAAAAATATTTTTTGTGTCTTCTTGTATTTGGTATGATAGAAAACTTGTCAACAAAAAATAAGCTCATTTTTTGCGAAAAATAAGCTTATTTTTTGCGAAAAATATTTTCCACTTTTTAAAGGCAGAAAATAATTTTTGAATTAAATTTTTACCAATGCCACACACCACCTCCACCCTATCACTACCAACACCACCGTTGCCACCTTCACCACCATTATCGCCCCTTCCACCACCACCTTGACACCGCTACTACTATCCCCACTAATACAATTATCAATACATTAGTTTCAAGAATGCTATCAAACATAAGAAAACGTTTTTTATGGAAAAAAAAAAAAAATTGAAAAAAATATTATGTGAAAAATATTTTTTAGTTGAAAATATTTTACATTGAAACTAATGAATCAATGAGCGATGATGAGTAGAGACTTACCCAAGATCATATGCAATAGGTGACTAATCCCTTGCTAACTTATCTCTTGAGCCAAGTTCTTTAACAATAATATACTAGACCTATCCATGGTGGTGAATTTTGATGGTGCCATCTTTCAGGATCAACTGGCTATTGGCGTGGGTGTTGTTGTTTGATATGACCATGGTGCAGTACTGCGTTCTCTGTCAAAGCGAGTTCTGAGTTTATTATGTATCGATTGTGTTGAAGCATTAGCAGCTCTTAAGGCAATTCATTTTGCTGCTAAGTTGGGTTTGCAGAAAGTGATTTTTGAAGGTGACTCTTTTAGGTCATGTTTGCTTGGGAGATTAGGGGTGGGAGAAAAATGCTTTGGAGCTCTAATTCTTGAGCTCTAAAGCCAACTCTAATGAGTTGGCAGTGAGTCCTATTTACTGTGATGTGATGTTTTGGTCTTGGTTTATTTTTTTTCTTTGTTTTTTTTTCCTTGCCATTCATTAGTGCTCCATTAGAGCACTCAAATTAGTGCTCTGAATCATTGTTGGGGGGTGGGATTGAAGTAGTAAAGAGGTGGGTCCCACTAACCCTTGTTTGGTGGCTTCCTTGTAGAAGGGGATTGCTACTCCAAACAGCTTGCTAATCCCCCTCAGTATGGGGATTAGCTTGGGTGAATTTTTGGTAGGATTAAAAAAATAGTGAGTGAATTGAGTCTATTTTATATAAAAAAATTATTTTACTTTATTTATTTATTGTTTTTTTTTTTGACCAAGTGCACTGGTTTGTTTTAATATTTGTTTTAGTTTTTTTTTTAATATAAAAATAATTTATTTATTTTTTTTATATAAAAATAATTTAACAATCCCATCACTAACCATCTCTTACACTATCATCAAAACAAACACACTTTTACTTAATCCCCTCACTAACAATTCCCACATTAACAATCTCTTCACTAATAATCCTCTCCCTAACAATCTCATTCAACCTAATCTGCCAAACAAGCGCGGCTGTGTTGTCTCAACCATACTCCATGGTGGTGGTTCCCTCTAGTCCTTTGGACATTTAGTGGATGCATACATAGCTGTTATGGGCTCTTTTCATCGTTGTAGATATGATCATGTTGGCCGTTTGGGAAATCGAGTGGCACCTGGCCTGGCACAGTTGGCGAAGCATGGCCCGCAATTATCGACATGAATGGCAGCAATACCTGTTTCTCTGTTATTCTTGGTTCTCTCGGAGATGCCTTCCTAATTTTGTTATTACTTTTCCTCTCTAAAATATATGTATATATATATATATATACTAGACTATATTCGTAGATTCATACTTAAGGATATAAGTTCTTAAATCTAAAAATTAAGTGGTGATTCTGACAAATCACTAGCCGACATTAGATAAATTGGATATTGTCATTTGAATCCTGATTGTGGAATAAAATAAAAAAAATGTGAGTTTCATAATTGAAAGAATCTAATGACATTTGAGCTTCAAAAAAATTTTGTGATTGCAAATTGATAATTGGAGTAGGCCTTTAGAAATTAATCAGACTAAATAATTTGACAGTGCATGCAACACAATTATACTCATTATTGGTGATGATTTGATATATATTTTTAGAAAGGAAAAGTAATAACATTGTATTTAAAAGGAAAAATTATTATTCAAGCTAGTTTTTTTAAAAAATATTACATATTAGTAAAAGAATTTATGATATTAATTATTAATATTTATAAAAAAAAAAATTATAAAAATATTTTTTACTGACACCATGGTATCAGTATAATTAGGGGCGATGACGGACTCTAGAAAAAGTGGAGAAATTTGAAGACAAGAAGCATTAAAACACATGTGAAACCCACTTCTTTTTAATTTTTTTAATTTTATTTTAAATTTTATTGTAAAACCCAAACATTAGGGTTATGTCGCATTCTATGTTTTCCTCTGGAACCGAACAAGTACAATTCCTTAAAACACACTAATTTGAAAGAGTTTGGGATTACTGCTGCAT
The DNA here is from genome assembly GCF_055761805.1 of Camellia sinensis. Taxonomy (NCBI): domain Eukaryota; kingdom Viridiplantae; phylum Streptophyta; class Magnoliopsida; order Ericales; family Theaceae; genus Camellia; species Camellia sinensis. The sequence goes on from NC_138968.1 coordinate 143,326,476, forward strand.
GGTGCACAGCAGCAGTAACTGTTGTACACTTTATTTTGCCCATTTCAGGGTCCAATTTAATAATCTGAATCGTTCACATTTTAGAAGATATCGAGTAGAATATACCTGTAAAAAATTATATCAGTCTGATATCATTAGCCCTTTCATCAAATCACATTTGTATTTAAAAACAAAAAAAGAAGATAAATATAATTTGAAGTATAAAACTCAATACAAATGTGATTTGATGAAAAGAGATAACTATATCTGATCGACATGATTTTTTGTAAGTATGTTCTACTTGATATCTTCTAAAATATGAATGGTTTAGATTATCGAATTGGGCCCTGAAATCAGCCCAATAAGATGCTCAACAGTTGCTGCTGCACACTATGCGCAGCTGTAGCAACTCCAATCACCATTTGAAAAGGAAAAGGTGTGATACTATATTTGAGCACACAACATCTTTGAGAAACAAATAAATCTACAAATATTTCTTTTTTCAGGAAAAAAGGTAAAGATATGAAATACTCCGAGCATAAAAAACCAAAAAACAAAAAAGGATAGAAACTTGCAAACAAATTCTTAAATGTTGTGTTTTTTTTTTTTGGAGCTTCTATTTGCACACACCCATTCCTTTTTTTGCACATCCTTCTCAATACACACACTTAAAAAATTAATCTCAATTTATTTTGCTTACTCCACACACCTTTTATTCCACATCTACCCTCAAATGTAAACCAAGCACACACACACACACCCAGACCCGTGACACACACAAACCCCCCAGACCCCCAGACCTGTCTCTCTCACGCACACACCCATCTCTCACATTTTACCTTTCGTCCCCAAAAGATGCATCCATCCATTGAAGACATCTCATTGAAGCATTGAAGACATCTCATTGAAACATTGAAGGAATTCTTCATATTTGGAGAACTTAGATTAGTTTACTTATTTTAATCCTCATTTGTATTTCATTCTATAATGTAGGGTTTGCTTTTACCATTTTCAAAATGAACGCATAGCCCACCGTAACTGAGCACGATGTTCCTCATTCGGAACTGGTTTTCCGAAAATAAAACACCTGTTCGGAAGTAGAATTCCAAAAATTACCATTTAGTTCGACAATAGCATTCTGAATTTTTTTATTTGGTTGAACATTCAACTTCTGAATGTTTTTAATTGGGATGACATTCAACTTCCGAAAGTAATGTTTTTTTTGGGTTTTCAACTTCCGAACAGGATAGATATTTGCGGTTTTCAACTTTCGAATGGTATTTTTTTTTCCTCTTTCATATATTCTTTGTACAATTGTATATTCATTAAATATATTAATTTTTGCAGAGAATATGGATTCTGAATGTCACAACATGTTCCACCTACTGCTTCAAATAGAAGACGTCGTGAATTGGATGTTGACCATGAACGGGGACGAGGGTGTGGGTAAGGACGAGGTCGGGGTCGAGATCATGATCCAATTCCGGTAGAATATGATATCCCTAGTGCCAGTCAAAGTCGTAACCGAAGCTGAAAATGAGTTGAAGGTGATGATATGCCTGAAATTGCCATGGAGGATGCCTCTTTACTCGATTCTCCTACTATCCAGGAAGAGGACCTTACTCATGCTTTTCTAGGTGTATTTGAGGGTCATGTCAGTCATGATACGTGAGCTTGCGACTGCTAGGCACAATTTGACTCAAGAGGAACAAGTACAAGATGTGATTCGCTCTCTACCAAATTCTTAGGAGCAGATGAAGCAGAACATGATGCATAATGAGAGTGTGAAAACATTCGAGGACATATCGCGTCATTTGGAGCTAGAAGCTGAGCGCCTAAAGGCAACTAAGTCTAATTGTTCTGCTATGTTGGTTGAGTCAAGCTCACATAGGACTTCTTAGTTCAGGCAAGGAAAACTAAAAAGTGCTCCTAAGAAGCAAGCAGCAGTTGCGCTAAAGCCCAATGGCTCTAGAAATTTCTAGCATAGAGGCAAGAGAGGTGGCAAGAAGGTAAAGACTAAACTGACATGCTTTAACTATAACAAAGAAGGACACTTCACTCGGGATTGCCCTGACCAGAAGAAGGTACTCCCTTACTTAATTTCTCGCATTCAGTGCTTTGTTTCTACTCAAGCATTAATTGCTCATTCTCCTCATTTTTGGGTTGTAGACTCAGGAGCAACAGACCACATCGCGAGGAACAGAGTAGGGTTCGTTAAGTATCACCGAGTATCTGTTAGGAGCAGAACAGTTTACATAGGGAACGAGTCTAGTATGGAGGTGCTTGGCATTGGCACATACAAGCTAGAAATGTGACGAGGGCGCACCTTGTATCTTCATGATGTTCTTTATGCTCCGGGTATTCGGCGAAACTTAGTTTCAGTTATTAGCATGATGAGTCTTGGTTTTAGCTTTTGTTTTGAGAATATTGGTGTTAACATTTATTTGGGAACAATTTTTTATGGTTTTGGTTACCTTTTAGATGGTTTCTTAGTTTTGGATGTGGATGATTCTAGTTTTAATAAAAATGCCAATGGCTCTATTTCTCATATTGCATCTATTTGTGATAATGATTCTATGAGATAGCATGCTAGATTAGGCCACATAGGGCAAGACAAGATGGCTAGATTAGCTAAAGAAGGCCTTTTAGGCCCACTCGCTAGAGTCACTTTGCCTACTTGTAAGCAATGTCATGCTAGAAAGGCAACAAGGAAACCATTTGGGAAAGCCAAAAGGGCATCTATCCCATTACAGTTTATTCATTCTGATATATGTGGACCAATGAATATGAGGGCAAGGCATGGAGCCCCTTATTTTATCATATTTATAGATGACTGCTGTCATGACCCGAACCCGCCCCTATGGGTTAAGGACATAACCGGCCAGTAATCCTGAGATTACCTACGGCCTCAAACTAAAACAAACGTAACTCAATAGAGTAAAGGGGCCAAACGGAAGCACAAATTTAAAACTTTGTCCACAGAGCCGTGCTTATATGCACATCAAAACAAACCACTTACATATACATTAATAACCCACATCAAAAGTACAACACCATAGAATTCTTTACAAACAGGATCATTCAAACTGAGTCAACCCATAACAGAATATGTACAAATCTGCATGAAGTTCTTGCCAACAAGACAAAAGGTGAATACATAACAAAATGGCAAGGATGGGTCTCGTGCGTGAGACACAAGGCTGACTCTCCAAAACTCATGTTGTTCCTGGCAGACTTCATTGGGGCTAGGTTTGGACTTCCCTTGGCTCACCGACAAACACATGAATGAGCGTGAGCGATAACCCAGTGAATAATATCAAATACAGAAGTTACGTAACAATATGTAGAACAACATGCTCCAAATGGCCTTGGGCCTAATTCATACTTCTATTTAACAGATATATATATATATATATATAACTCTATGAAATTCAAATCAAGTAACTGTAGTTCCAAACATTCTGGCCTTTGGCCCATTCAGGTTTCCATTCATGGCAAAACGGCCTTCGGCCCTTCACTTATGTCGAAACGGCCTTCAGCCCATTCATTTCTGTCAAAATGGCCTTCGGCCCATTCATTTATGCAAAACGGCCTTCGGCCCACTCGTTCATGTCAAAACGGCCTTCGGCCCACTCATTCATGTCAGAACGACCTTCGGTCCATTCATATATGTCAAAACGACCTTCGGTCCGTTCATTTCTATCAAAACGACCTTCGGTCCATTCATTTTTATCAAAACGACCTTTGGTCCATTTATCATTATCAAAACAACCTTTGGTCCATTCATTATTACCAAAACAACCTTTGGTTCAATTATTCATTCATGTCAGACTTTTGTCTGCAATCCCAATTAGCAACTCATAAAGCTTATAAGGGAATACACAATTGGACATTGATAAGCTTTCAAATATCGATATTACTCACAGTGATCGGCTTATGGATTTGCCCTGGAGCTTGACCCTACACATTTCATGAACACAAAAGGGTCACTAATAATTCAATTCATTCCTTAATTCACATATTCCTCTTTAGGCTTTGTTCTTATC